>NW_025814834.1:81181219-81784433 GCF_022079265.1 Lynx rufus
TGCTAGGGCACAGAAAACAAGCTGTGGTTTTGTGGGTTTCATTTGCTTTGCTTTTACTTCTTACCATTTGTCTCGTTTTGTTTTTATTTTTTTTTTCTTTTGGTTTTGTTTTGTTCTTTTCTTTTTTGTTCTCTTTTCTTCCCTTTCATCTTTTTTCTTTTCTGTTTTCTTTTTCTTTTTCTTTTTTCGTTTATTATATTCTTTTTTCTCTTATTATTCTTAGTTTTTTTCTTTATTCATTCTGTAAAAATTCATGATTAAAAAAAATAACTAACATGTAGAGTCATAGCCCCAGCCAGCCAGCAAAAGTCACCGAGCACACATAATCTGTACAGGGGATACCATACACAAAACTACTCTTTCAACTTTAGGAGAAGTAGCCCTTTTGCCTAGTTCATAGAAACAAACACATAAAGTCAAGCAACATGGGGAGACAGAGGAATATGCTCCAAAAGAAAGAATAAGAAAAAAATCTCAGAAAAAGAACTAAATGAAATAATGAGATAAGCTGGGGCACTTGGGTGGCTCAGTTAGTTGAGTGTCTGACTTCAGCTTGGGTGATGATCTCATGGTTCATGAGTTCAAGCCCCATGTCAGGCTCTGGGCTGACAGTTCAAAGCCTGGAGCCTGCTTCTCCCTCTCTCTCTGACCCTCCCCCACTTGCACTCTGTCTCTCTGTCTCCCTGAAAGATAAACATTAAAAAAAAAAAAAGAAACAGAGATAAGCAAAATACCTGAGAAAGAATTTAAAGTAATTATCATAAAAATAGTCACCAGGCTGGACAAAAGAATGGAAAAACTCAATGAGACATTCAATAAAGAGATGGAAAATATTAAAAAGAACCAATCAGGGGCACCTGGGTGGCTCAGTCATTTGGGCTTCTGACTCTTAATCTCAGCTCGGGTCATGATCTCGCAGTTTGTGGGTTCAAGCCCCATGTCAGGCTCTGCGCTGACAGTGCAGAGCCTGCTTGGGATTCTCTCTCTCTCCTTCTCTCTGCACCTCCCCTGTTTGCTCTCTATCTCTCTCTCAAAATAAGTGAGAATAAACTTTAAAAAATAAAATAACATAAAAAGTCCCAATCAGAGTTGAAGAATATAATAACTGAAATAAAAAACATACTAGAGAGAATCAACAGTAGATTAGAGGACACAGAAGAACATATCAGTGATCTGAAGATAGAGTAATAGAAAGCACCCAAGCTGACCAGCACAAAGAGAAATGAATTAAAAAAATTTTTTTAACGTTTATTTATTTTTGAGACAGAGAGAGACAGAGCATGAATGGGGGAGGGTCAGAGAGAGGGAGACACAGAATCTGAAACAGGCTCCAGGCTCTGAGCTGTCAGCACAGAGCCCAACGCAGGGCTTGAACTCACGGACCGCGAGATCATGACCTGAGCCGAAGTCGACCGCTTAACTGACTGAGCCACCCAGGTGCCCCGAGAAATGAATTTTTAAAAATGAGGATAAATTAAGAGATCTCTTGAATAACATCAAGTGAACAACATTCACATTATAGGGCTCCCAGAAGAAAAAGAAGAGAGAAAGAAAGGTGTAGAAAACTTAGTTGAAGAAATAATAACTGAAAATTTCCCTAACCTAGGGAAGGAAATAAATATCCAAACCCAAGAAGTACAGTGAGTTCCAAACAAGATGAACCCAAGGAGTTCCACACCATAGCACATAAGAATTAAAATGTCAAAGGTTAAAGATAAAGAATCTTAAAAGCAGCAAGAGAGAAACAAAAAGTTATTTACAAGGGAAACCTATAAGGCTACCAGCTCATGTTTCAACAGAAACTTTGCAGGCCAGAAGGGAGCGGCATGATATATTTAAAGGAAAAAACACTACAATCAAGAATACTCTACTCAGCACGCACCTGCATGGCTCAGTTGGTTGAGTGTCTGACTCTTGATTTTGTCTCAGGTCATGATCCTAGGGTCATGGGATTGAGCCCTGTGTGGAGCTCAGCATGGAGCCTGCTTAAGATTCTCTCTCTCTCTCTCTCTCTCTCTCTCTCTCTCAATCTCTGTCTCACTATCTCTCTGCCTCTCTCCCCAGCAAGGTTATCATTCAGATTTGAAAGATAGATAAAGAGTTACTGAGACAAAAACATATAAAGTTTATCACCACTAAACTAGCCATATAAGAAATGTTAAAGGGATTTCTTTAAGTGGAAAAGAAATAGCCATAATTAGACATAAGAAAAAATATGAGTAAAAAGATGTAAAATATGACAATATATACATAAAATGTGAAGGAAGGAGTAAAAAGGGAAGAGAAGGGGGAAAGGAAGGGGAAAAAGATCTATTTTCTTTTTCTTCCTTCCTTCATCCCTTCCTTCCTTCCTTCCTTTCCCTTCCTTCCTTCCTTCCTTTCCCTTTCTTTCTTTCTTTCTTTCTTTCTTTCTTTCTTTCTTTCTTTCTTTCTTTCTCAGAATGTGTTTGAACTTAAATGACCATAAAATTAATATGGACTGCTATTTACTTAGGATGTTATATATGAACTCCATGGTAACCATAAACCCATTACCGATGAGACATACACAAAAAATAAAGAGAAAGAAAGCCAAACAAAACACTATAGGTACTCATTTATCACAAAGAAAGAAAAGAGAAAAAGAAAGAATGAAGGACTATGCAAACAACCAGAAAACAAACTTTAAAAAGGCAACAAGTACATACTTATCAATAAGCACTTTAAATGTAAATGGCCTAAATGTTCCTATCAAAAGACATAGAATGGCAGAATAGATAAAAAAAAAAAAACCCAAAAACCAAAAACGAAAACAAAAAATAAGACCCATCAATATGCTCCCTACAAGACTAACCTCAGACCTAAAGATACATACAGACTGAAAGTGAAGGGATAGAAAAACATTCACCATGCAAAGGGAAGTGAAAAAAAAAAAACAAAAACAAAAACAAAAACCCCTGAGGTAGTAATACTTATATCAGACAAAATAGACTTTAAAACATAAAACAAATATTAATGAACATAAAGAGAGAACCTGATAGTAATACAACAATAGTAGGGGACTTTAACACTTCACTAAACATCAATGGAAACATCATCCAGAAATAAAATCAATAAGGAAACAATATCTTTGAATAACACATTGGGCCAGATGAACATAACAGATATATATATAGAACATTCCATCCAAAAGCAATAGAATACACATTCTTTTCAAGTGCACATGAAACATTCCCAAGAATAGATCATATATTATTAATCCATAAACAAGCCTCAATAAATTTAAGAAGATTGAGATCATCCCCTGTATCTTTTCTGATCACAACAGAGTGAAATTTGAAATAAATCACAAAAACAGGAAAAAACAGACACATGAAGACTAAACAACACAATACTAAATAACCAATGGGTCAGTGAAGCAAGTAAAGAAGACATCGAAAAATACATGGGGACAAATGAAAATGAAAACACCATGGTCTAAAATCTCTGGGACATAGCAAAAATAGTTCTAAGAGGAAAGTATATACCAATAAAGGTCTACTTCAAAAAACAAGAAAAAACTCCAATAAATAATCTAACCTTATTCCTAAAAGAACTAGAAAAAGAAGACCAAACAAAGCACAAGGTGAGCATAAGAAAGGAAAGAATAAAGATCAGAGCAGTAATAAATGGCATAGAGACTAAAAAACAAAAAAATTAAATTAAAAAAATTAATGAAACCAAGAGCCGGTTCTTTGAAAATATAAAATTGACAAATCCTGGGGCGCCTGGGTGGCTTGGTCAGTTAAGCGTCCGACTTCGGCTCAGGTCATGATCTCATGGTCCGTGAGTTCGAGCCCTGCGTCGGGCTCTGTGCTGACAGCTCAGAGCCTGGAGCCTGTTTCAGATTGTGTCTCCCTCTCCCTCTGCTCCTCCCTTGTTCATGCTCTGTCTCTCTCTGTCTCAAAAATAAAAAAAATAAACGTTAAAAAAATTAAAAAATAAAACAAAATTGACAAATCCTGATCTAGACTCATCAAAAGAAAAACAGAAAAGACACATATAAATAAAATTAGAAATGACAGAAGAGAAATAACTGATACCACAAAAATACAAAGGATTATAGTAGAATACTTTGAAAAATTATATGCCAACAAACTGGACAACCTAGAATAAATGGATAAATTCCTAAAAACATACAATCTTCCAAAATGAACCAGGAAGAAATAGAAAATCTAAACAGAATGATTACAAGTAATGAAATTGAATTGGTAATCAAAAACTAACAAAATAGGGGCATCTGGGTGGCTCAGACGGTTAAGCATCTGACTTTGACTCAGGTCAAGATCTCACAGTTCGTCAGTTTGAGCCCTGCGTCAGCCTCTGTGCTAGCCTGCTTTGGATTCTGTCTCCCTCTCTCTCTGCCCCTCCTGTGTTCACACTCTGCCTCTCTCTCTCAAAAATAAATAAACATTAATTAAAAAAATAAAAATAAACTACCAAACTAAAAGTCCAGGACTAGATGAATTCATGACTTAATTATACCACACTTTTAAGGAAGAGTTAATACCTATTCTTCTCAAACTATTTAAAAAATAGAAGAGGAAGGAAAGCTTCCAAATCTATTCTATGAGGCCAGCATTACCTTGATATCAAAACCAGACAGACACCACAAAAAAAGAAAACTGCAGGCCAATACCCCTGATGAATATAGATGCAAAGTCCTCAAGAAAATATTAGCAAACCACATGCAACAATACACTAAAAAGATTATCTTATCAGATTATAAGCATGCAACAATAGCATTTATAAATGTTATTAAATAAATCCTTATATTAGGTATACATGAATTAATTAAATTAATTAAATTTCTGAAACTCATTAAATTAATTCAATAAATTAAATTCATTTAATTAAATAAATTATGTAATAAATTAAATTTATTAAATGAATGCAACAACAGAATTTACAAATGTTATTAAATAAATCCACATATTAGGCACATATAAATAGGTACTAGACAAGTGGATTGTAACAAAGAAGATGCACTACAGTTTGAACAAGTATTTTGCTTGACTTCTCTGCACTCATCAGTGATACTTGGTGTACAATCAAGAACAAATGTGACATTGATGGAGAGGCAGTGTATTAATGTATGTGTACATGTCCTTCTTTACTAGCACTTAGCTTCTTCGTCTCTTCTTGAAGAAAACTCTATTGTGTTTTCTTCTTTTTTCAGATCATGAATCATTTAGAACAAAATCTATATCCAAAATTTTACTTTCAGTTACAAGAATGTGAGCAAAAATCTTCTCTCTCAGTAGGAAAATTATATTTTTGGTTAATTTTTTAAAAAAATTAGTAGGATAGGGAGCTATTCTGTCAAGCCCATTAAAAATTGAAGCTTGTGGCTATTTTTGTCACGGAAGAGTAATGACCAGTGTAAATTTATCCCACTTGAGAAATGAATAATTTTTTATTTCATTTTATTTCCAATGGAATTTCTGATCCATCAATACATACCTACATATTTCTTAGTTCATATAATTTCTATAATTGAGACAAAAGATCTAAATAGTTTATTTGCAGAATTATCTTTTCCTATGGTGGGTTTTGGTACTGTAATATTCTACACCAATAATGCTTTTCAACAGATTGGTCTGTGAAATAAATCATAAATTACATAAAATGGCTCCAAACAAAATAATGCAGTAAACTCATGACAGCTGGCCCTCTGAGTGTTATCAAAACACCAGACTAATGCTATGAGATGTCCAAGGGCAATATAAATCCCATGAGATAGAAAAATTATAAATTACTACAAATAAATATTATCTGTAATGCTTCTTTATTTTGAAAATATATTTGAATATTTCTGCATTCTGATTTTTTTAGGACTACCTACAAATATGACAAGAATAATTGTTGTTTATTCTGAACACTTTAAAAAGGAGACTAGTAGAACAACATTTATCTGCCTTTCTGTCCAGAGAAAGATAATTTATAACTTATAAATAATTCATGCCATCTTATGAGCAGTTTTTAGAGATTCTTATACAAAATTGTATATGAGATCTAATTCTTAACTTCAAGGAACTTACAGTGAGGTGGGGAAATGGCCATGTACACATAAAACACATTAAAATATGACAAATAATGAAACTAATAGATAAAATATATCCCTCTGAAGTGTTTTCTTTAAAAACCTGAAATATAGAAAATAAACTCAGACTTGAGTTGAAATATTCAAAATTCACATCATTGTAGATTTCCCACACTTGTGTTTGTTTCAAAACCACCAGATGGCAAAATAGAAAGATTAATCAAAGTGAGCTCCCCATACAGCAAATTATTTGTTTCCACACATAATTCTTCCCTCCCTCTGTCAGGATTATTCCTGGTCAAAGGATAGGTTTTAGAAAACTGGAGAGAGATACCTTTAGGGAGGCAGAAGATCTCAGATTTCACACACAGACATAGGAATCTGCTGGAAGTCCATGCTCGTCCATAGTTAAACTGTTCTGATGATTTTTGAAGTAGGTGAAAAATAAGCTCACTCTTCTTTGAACATCTTCAATCTAAAGGAATCATGTAGTGTGATGGAGTAAGAATTGGATTAAGAGGCAAAAGACAAACTTCTTATTCCTTGAATCTGCACTCATGACTGGTGCTATGACACATATATCTTAGTGGTTTGTCAATTAAACTGGAATTAAAATATCTACTGAGGATAGTGGTTATGAATGTTAAGGAAAGATCTGTGAACACAAATACCTCATATAATGCCTAAAACAAAATGTATATTCAATAACTATTAAACAATGTATACTGATCATATGTGGCAAATCATTAATAAATATTTATTCCCTTTGATTCAGAAAGTCTACTTCTGGAATGTTTTCAAAGAATATAATCCTAAAAGCAGAAACAAGTTTATTTATAAAGATGTTTATTGAAGTCCTATATCTATTAACTGAAAAAATTGGAAACAATTACAAGGCCCCCAAAGAGAGAAATTGTAATAAAAACTCTAGTACATTCACTTGATATATTATACAATCTTTAAAAATGATATTTATAAAGTACTTATTATAACATTAAGATTATTAAGCATATATGATAAAGCATATTAAGAAAGAGCAGTATCAAAAGCTGGATATATACAATATGACCATAAATATATAAACCAAATAAAAAATATGCATTGAAAAAGGAAAAGAAAAAAAAAAACCACTGGGTATGAGTGTCCCAAAGCATAGCAAGAATTGTTTCTGTGTGATAAGGCAGGCTATGAATGATTTTTGCTTTTCTTCCATATGTCTGTATTTTCCAAACGCTCTATTCCAATTATTAATTACTTTTATGATGAAAAAAGAAATGTTGTCATTTTACATATGTGTTTTATCTCCCCAACAAACAGACAAATTTCTTGAGGGCAAGAATTTTATCATTTACTCCTTTGAATTATAATATTATTATGTCTAAACCAAGTGCCCACTAAAACTTTTCCAAGGGGACAATGACTGATGGATAGCGTTTACTCTCTCAATTCAAGTCTTTCTAGGACATCAAAAGGGGAAACGTGACTCAATCTGTTTTGCTTCTAAATCACATCCAAAAGATTCCATACAAGCACCAAATTATGAGGCTAAAAACTAGGCTGTTGTAAACTGTTTTGAAAGGGAAATATTAAAAAAAAAAAGAGTCATTTTGCTAAAGCTGTGTGAATAATGTAGCATGTGTAAGATTTGGCACCAACTCATACTCTGATAGCACCAGACTCCTAGGAGAAAACCATTTCTTGTCTTTTCTTCCCTTAAAAGAAGGAATAGAAATAGCATCTCCTTTCACTGAGGAACTAGAAGATAGGTGAAAAAAATGTTGGTTGAGTATATCTACTGAAAACTCTGTCCAGTACCATGGCTGGTAGTAATACATGATCTCTGAGCCGCCTATACTTGGTCCCATCTGTTAAAATGGCACCATGCCTGACTGCCAGATGGTACACTGGCTTCATAGGGACAGAGGTGCCAAAACGATGGCTTTAGAAGACATTGTTAATACCACCCCCTTGGGCCTCCCACCACAGTAACAATTCACCCCTGTTGGCGCCCCATCACATCTCGCACTGCTTTCCTCATTTCTAGAAATAAGTGGTTCCAAACACTTACTAATCATTTCCTTGAGCTGCCTACTGGTTTCTGATCTTACACAAGTTGAAAAAGAATACCAAAGTGGGGGAATGAGAGACTGAAAGTATCCAAACACTTGAAGTTGCCAACACCTACAGCTTGCGCCTGAGGGCCATTAGGATCATATGATGCGTCAAACTCTATTATGTAAGGGTGGAATGTGTGGGCACTGCTTGCAAAGTTTAACCAGTCTCAGTGAAAAGAGAGCAGCTCTGTTATATGGAAGAACCAGTTTATAAAGTTCACTTATTGTAAAGAAAAAAAATGGCTCTAGTGGATTTAAAAAACCAAAACAAACATTTTCTCATGTAGTCAATGGAAGTAAAGAGAATTCCAAAATGGCTGTATTGACAGCTTAAGTATTTCTCAAAACTGTCAGGCTACATAAACATGAATGAGCATAGATTCTGTCAATGGATAATTTTCAAAAAGTTAAAGACATGTCTTTTATACAAAAGATGTACAACTGATTGCTAACTCATGTATTATATGGCTAGTAGGATAGTAAAGCTGGTTCAGAGAACATTTGAGGAACCAGTTATTTAAAAATATGAACATTGGTTGTTTAGGTAAGACTCAAAGCTTGTTCAGTTCCAAAAGGACAATGAGACCATGACCTTTGGGGTGATCTTTTCTGTAGGGGAAAAAGTCTCCAAGTAACAGGTAGCTTCACAGTTACACACTCCAAAAGAATCAAATAATCCAAGGGAGGATCTGTTAACAAAATGTGTGAGTATGTCATTGAAAAAGTATGCTGTACTCTCTTTTGTCTTATTTTCAGGTTCAGAGTAAATGTCCTAACTCCTATGGCTTCATTAGGATAGAAATTTTTTGGGAGAAAGGCAATTCTGGAGAATCACAGGAATTTTACTCAGCTACCAGAGAGATGGGGTGGGTTCTCACTTCGCTGGGTTGTAATCAGTTTATCATTATAGGCAGTTAATCTCTTTTTTCTATGGAACTCTATCCTATGATATCCACAATCACCCCAGAGATCACTTCTATGTCATTCTGAATTCTTTACGAACCGAACTTTAGTGACTTATTCTTACCTCAAATGTTTAGCTATCTTCATCATGCATATTATACAAACCTAGTATAAGCATTTTCTTATGTAATTTGTATAGAAACAAAATAATTCAACATAAAATAAAATAAATATTGGCTGATTGCATTCAGAGCATACATTCCCCTTTTTCTGCCATCTGTTCCACTAACTACTCCATTCTAAGATTAAATGGGTTTAGAAGGGATCTTAAGCCCTGTGGCTCTTGCATGGGATTCAGTCCTTTCTAAATCTGCCCTCTACATTCTCATATATGTGTGTGTGTGAACATGCACACACATATATATACATACATATATATGTATACACATACATACAAAAATATATACACACATATATATGTAAATGTATATAAATATGTATGTAGTCATGTACTTATAGACAGAGCAATTGTAAGATTTTAGCTTTTCATGTTTATATGAGTTCAATCATTACATCATTCCATCAGACACTATTTTCTCCGTTAAGTAATATTCTTTCTGTACTAGACATTGGGCTCAGTGCTAGAGATATAACTTTGAAAATAAAAGTAGACATTGAGACTGACTCATAGAGCCTAAAGTCTTGTGGGAAAGACACTGAAAAATGAATTCTCTCTCCCTCTCTCTCTCTCTCTTTCTCTCTCCCCCTCACTCTGCCTCTCTCTCTCCCTATCTAAATATGAAAAGGCGATACACGTTGCTATGAGAATGCAAATCAGGGAGACCAGAAAAGTTTTCCCTGAGGCAATGATGAGAAAGCTAAGAAAGGAAGAATAAGTAAGATTTATTCAGGATCTTATGGACCATGTTTGAAATAACACTGGAAATTATTAGATAAGGTTTTTATATCAGAAAGCCAGAGGCTTTGCCTTCCATTGTATTCAAGAGGACAGCGATGCCTGTTATCTTTGCTTTCTGTTGTGAGTAATGGAAAACCCAACTCAAACTTGTTTTAAAAAAAGGAAAATTTACTGCCTCATGCTATGGAACAGTAGTTTCAGATATGGTTTATTCCAGGATTCAAATCATCTCTTTTAATTTTCAGGCATTACCTGTTCAGTATTGGCTCCATTATTTAACCTCCATATGGTTGCAGAACAGTAGCAAGGGCAATATTCTTCCATCTTTGAATCCAACAAAAATGACCTATCACTATCATAAGATCTGAGATTCAAATTAGACCAGCTCAGTGCACTTATCAACTCCTGAAATAGTGTCACAAAACACCAGAAAAAAACCCTACAATATTTATGCCCAACCACACCTCTATAATCTTACTATTAATCTTACTTTAAAAAAAAATTTTTTTAACGTTTATTTATTTTTGAGACGGAGAGAGACAGAGCATGAACGGGGGAGGGTCAGAGAGAGAGGGAGACACAGAATCTGAAACAGGCTCCAGGCTCTGAGCTGTCAGCACAGAGCCCGACGCGGGGCTCAAACTCACTGACTGTGAGATCATGACCTGAGCCGAAGTCGGATGCTTAACCGACTGAGCCACCCAGGCGCCCCAATCTTACTTTTTATGGCAGCATATTTTTGGATTGCTTCTTCACATGATAATTCTGTAAACTTTTCTACAGACAAAATAGAAAGCTATTTCAAGTGTTTTGTTCTAGCATAGTGGATACATTTTTATTATTGATAGACTAGAAATGTATATCATTGTTATATAATTTATTAGTAATATTGTGAGTTTTTTAAAAGAATTATCATCAAATATGTGAAAAACTCCTAAGAGGTTAGGCCCATCCATATCTCTTACAGTCAGCAATTGGTCCTTATTGCCAGTTCCAAAATCCCATCCTGATAGCTTTCTGGGACTGCTTTTGGTATCTCTGTTTTAATCTGGGTTTCTTCAAACACACAGCCTGAGCCAAAGTTTTGAATGTAGATACTTTAGTTGGAAAGTGGCCTCAGAGGGGAAGAATAAGGAAAAGGGCAAGTGAAAAGGACAATATGCCAATTTTACTCGACACCACTGCAAGGAGCCAATCAGACCCTTTGTGAAGCATTATTTGATAAGTCTCTGAACTGTCCTTTGAGAGAATGAAGGCAAACACATTTACCCTTTGGATTCTATCTTCTACTCATCAAGGGTGACCACTGGACATTAACATCCTGTTGTATATGCCTGAGTGCCAGATGAATTCCTCCAGGTATCCCATATCACTTTATTGGAGAAGACCTGGGGCAGGTGATAGGTAGATGCATTATGTAGGTCCAAGAAAGATTTTGCCATGTTACACCTGTGCAAAGCTGGTCAAAGCAGGTGTAGAACTAGTTGGGGCAGCAATGGCTGGAGCCAAAGTAGGGTTGAGAGGATTTGAAGGGAAACACACAAATCCCATTTCCTTTTGTGGGAAAAACAACAAACAAAAAACAAAAAATGAAACAAACAAACCAAAAAAAAAACCCTCTTAGCCTAGAGTTCATAAAATTACCAATTTTTGGAATTTTAAAAGACAGACAATTTACATATGTTTATATTTAAATATATGTCATATTCCAAGAATACTTTTCATCCATAAAAAGCAATCTTATAAAAATAAAACTTTCTTTCCCATATCTATGATGCATTTCTGTATTATTGCTTCTTGTCTCATGTGTGGAAAGTAAAGGCTCTATCTAATACCACATGATACCATCTTAAATCGTTAAATAATAAAGCCTTTCAAGAGAAAAAAAACCCCACAAATTCCAAATAGAATTTATCTGGCTATTTCCATGTCTTCCTATAGCAGTATTCCTCTAAAAACCCCAGCTGTCTAAACTGGAAATGTTCATACAATACTCTCAACACTTGTCTTTTGCGTGTCTCTTCTAAATCTTCTAACCATAAAATAAAAGAAAATGTAACCATCCCCACCAGGCTAAGATTTTTCTTAGACCTAAATGGACAATAAATTCTTAGTTGAAGAAGGTGATTTCCTGTCCTTGACTTATTTCTCAGCTGTTATAATCATTTGTAAAACAGATTAAGAAACACCTTTGACATTCTCCCTCGGCTTTGAGATTGCTATGTAGCTATACATCCTTCACACAGAAATTGGATGAATGAATTACTAGCATTTGAGAAAAAAAGAAATCTTCACGTGAAAAAAAGCTGGACATAGTTGAAGAGAGAAGCAAACTGTAATGTAGTTGGTAAATAATAATGCAAACCACAGTGCAATAGAAATGAAAAGGAGAACAAATAGGTTGGCCTGATGAGATTTCACAGAAATTTTTGGTACTGAACAGCTGGGAAAATTTCCTTGCTCATTCATATCAACTAAAACATTTCCTATTAAGAAAAGTATAAAGAAAATGGAAACTTTCTGCAGAGTTCTAATACTTTTATTTGCTATGCAATTTTTTGCTTCACCCATGTAAAAGCATTAATTATTTACAACACCAGGGAACCAGGTTAACTTACTTAATTTACCTTTGCAAGTTTTTATGTACAAAGTAGGTAGGAAACCGAGCACTTCTTAAAAACCATAGATATTTTTCTCAACCTCTCCAGGAATATAAATTGATACTTTTTTTTCAAAAAATATTTTAATTGCACAAGTAATTCATGCTAATTTGTAAAATTAGGAAAGGCAAATGAGAAAAAAATACTATTTGTGTATAACCTTAACACCCAGAGAGAATCATTCAACATTTTGATAGTCTGCCAAATAGCTTTAATGCCTCTATATGCACATAAAACACACACACAAATGAAAATCTCCAAATAGATCATATTGTCACTGCTGTTCTATATTTTACTTATATACTCCAAAAATCCTTCTGTAAACAACCTATACATTTATTATGTTTCTGTTATCCATATCTATGTATATCTGTATCTATAGACATATATGTCCCAACATATGTGTGTACACTCTTTTCAAATTTATAAGTTAAAAACTAGAAATCTACACTAACATTTCCTCAAAAATGGTGACCTCACATTCTGAAGTAGAAATGATACATTCTCATTTTTTAAAATTTATTCCAAATAAAACTGAAAAGGACTAATATAAAAAAAATAAATTCCATGAACTGAAAACAAGCATTGTTAACTTTGAAGATCAAACCAAACATTTTCCTTAGGAGTATATTCAGAAGAAAGAGAAATGGATAAGCATATATAAAGAAATAATTTTTAAATGAGGTAAGATAAACATTATTTTAAATAAATGCATTATCCTTAATTTTCCTAGAATTTAAAAGCAAAAATGGAGCAAGTGGCACTGAAGGAAATGTTCACATTCTGATAAATGTTTTTTCATTGCTAAGGATATTGGTGCCTGAAATATTTCTAAAGTTAAAAAAAGTATGTATATGACAACATTAAATAATTGGAATTATTCATAGTTTTATATGTTCCAACCTTAAACATTATTTTATCCTGATAAAAATATTAGCACATTTCCACGTTCCCCCAATTCCATTCCCCTATCTCTCCACTTTTGTTTGTTATTTCTACAAGATTTGTATTCTGTTCTCTTGCCATAATTCCTAGTTATTGATTCTTAAATGTATTTTTAAGTAAATTCTGTGCTCGCCAACTGTAGAAGAAACTATAATGGCATCAAATATTTCATTGCTGTGCCTCCATTTCCCAGCCTCCTTGCAGGGGGCTGTTGACTATTTCTGTCCAAGAACTATGAGCAAAGTGACACATGTCAATCCCGGGCTGAGGCAATGACAAGACTATGTTCAATTCCTGTCTCTTGTCTCACACCTTAACAACTGCTTAGGATGCATGTTCCAGATGGTACAGCTCAGAGCTGATGCAGCTTCTGTCAGCTCCCTATCTACAGATGAAGCTCATGCTGACCTTCAAAGACATATTACATGGGAAAAAATAAGCCTTGTTTGGTTAAGCCCCTGACATGTAGATATTGTTTATTACTACAGCAAACCTAATACAGGAATACATTAATTATTCAACATTAGCACAATACCAGTCTTTAAACCACATCTTTTCAAATTCTTAATTTTAATGTATCTCTCGATAAGTTGAATTTTATCATCTTCTCATTTTTTTTCAAGAGATCTTCACAGTTGTCTTAATTCCTGATTGCAGCCATGCTTGAGAATGTCTTCCTGTTGCCTTTATAAAATTAGTTGAGGTATGAATTTACTGGGTCATGCTTTCTCTCATAATTTTTAGACACCGGTACCTATCTTGTGGCTGAGAATGTGGCTGTGTAAGAAGTCTGAGGATGACCTCATTTCTTCCTTGTGCATTATTTCCCTTTTCTGCTTGGGTTCCTATACAGCTTTTTTTTTTAAAAAAAAATCATAAAGTTCAGGAATTCACAATGAATACTTTTTGGATGGCAGGCTTAGCCTTTAATATTTACAGATTCCTCTCTGTTATTATTTCAGTAGAGTTTTCTTATACTATAACTTGGATTATTTTTTTTCTCTCCCATTACTTTTGTCTTCATCTTCAGGATCTCATCTGTTACTATGTCCGTGGTGTTTTCAGTCATGTTGATTCTATTTTTGTTACTTTAAGTGTGACTTTAACATCAGAACTGTTTTTATCTTGTATGCTTCAATTGTATCTCATTCCATTCCATTGTATTTCATTTCTTGGCTAAGTCCTACCAGTTAATTTTTCATATTTTTCTGTTGTTGTATAATCTCTTGCCAGAAACTTTTAACCTGCTGTTAAAGTTCCCTTCTAAAAAGTAATGAGAAAAAGTGATATGATACATTAGTATCTATATAGATATATGTACATGGTGGGATACCATTCAGTCATTTAAAAAAGAAGGAAATCCTGGGACACCTGGGTGGCTCAGTTGATTAAGCGTCAGACTTTGGCTCAGGTCATGATTTCACAGTCTGCAAGTTCAAGACTTGCATCAGGCTCTGTGCTAACAGCTCAGAACCTGGAGCCTACTTCGGATTCTGTGTCTCCCTCTCTCTCTGCCCCTCCTTTGCTTATGCTCTCTCTCTCTCAAAAAAAAACATTAAAAAAATAAAAAAGAAGGAAATCCTATCATTTGTAGCAAAATGAATAGACTTGAGGATATTATAGTAAGTGAAATATGTCAGAGAAAGACAAATACTGTATGATCTCTTGCATACATGTGAAATATTTTTAAAAACTCATAGAAAAAAATCAGATTTATGGTTACCACAGGTGGGGGCGGGGAGGGTATTTGGATGAAAGTGGTGAAAAGGTATAAATTTCATTATAAGATAAATAAGTACTAGGGATGTCATGTACAACATGATGACTATTTAGCTAACATGCCGTACAATATATTTCAAAGTTGCCAAGAGAGTAATCCTGAGTTCTCATCACCAGGAAAAACTAAAAAAAAAAAAAAAATCTGTATGAGATGACAGATTTGAATTAACTTGTGTCAATCATTTCACAGCATATGTACATCAAGTCATTATGCTATACACGTTAAGCTTATACAGTGCTCTGGGTCAAATATATCTCAATAAAAGTGAAAGAGGAAAAGGAGTTAGTTTTGATAAAGTGATGAATTGAGAATATTAACAATGTATCAGTTTTACTCACTTTTTAAATGTGAAGGCATCAATGAAAATGTATTATCCTGTTGAGGTTAGTGTTTAATAAACACATATTTTAAGGCAAATGTCCCACAGAGATTGTTACCATGTTCCCCCAAACATAATCATTAATCACTAAAAACAAAGAAAAAAAGCAATTATGTTGCCTATAATTTGTTTGAGAAAAGTGAGACTCCTCTATTTGAACCCTTCTTTTTCTTTGAGAAACTCCTCTATTCTTGTCATATGTGTTTGCATTACAATTTATTTATGATTACTTTACTTTCAAAAAAATATTTGCTTCATTTCCTGTGGTTTCCTTAAGGGAAGCAGGGTTAGCAATAAAAATTGTTTATTAATGAATATCTACTGCAGCTGCTCGTCTCTTGCTATCAGGCAGAATGAACTGGGTTTCTACAGGGACATTTTCTTCAATGCCTGTTTTTGACCCTAAATTTTGTCATTCGATTCTATGCTTTTGGTTGTTGTGACTACTTTCAGGAAAGCATGAGGCCCAATCTAAGACCTTAAAAGTATGGATCAATTCTTAGCATTCTTGCCAGTTTTGGTCTCTGTAGTGCCACTGATCAGATATGATATAAAATTTATGATTTATGATTTGGTCATTTTCTTGTTTCATTGAAGACTGAACTACTGTTTTTATTTCTAGGTTTTTTTTTCTTTGTTTCTTTGTTCTGTTCTAGTTGTTCTTAGATGAGGGAAAAAAGTTGTGGACAGACAGCGGGATATTCACCAGTCCATTTCTTCTCCTTACTAAGAGGAGAGCTAGATGAAAATTTGCACATTTCCTTGCATTTAAGAGTGGTCATGTGAGAGAGTTCTAGAAAGTAAGATGTAAAAGAAAAGAGGGTCACTACTTTCCCAGACTGGCCTAGAAAACCTCCCATATCTTCCTCCTCCTCTTCTGCAGCAATGTGGAAACTGTTTTGAAAACATTAGAGTCCAAAGATGGAAGGAAACGGTCCCTGTATCACTCCTTGTAGGGAAGACACCCACCCATCAGAAATATCCATTTTGTTTATGTGACTGAGGCACATTTCTATTTTGTTAAGCCACTGAGGCATAGGGATTTATGCAGCAGCTAGCATTGCCTTTAAACATAGGACTACAGTAAACTGAGGAAGAAAAATAAAACACTTAAAGTTATTCTCAAGAACTGGACTTATGAAGAAGATGGCAGGGAGATCCAAAGTTCATCTCATCCCATGGATACAGGCATATAACACCTCATCAGTGTAAACACACACACACACACACACACACACACACACACACACCAGAAAAGGACCCAAAGATTGGCAGAATAGACTCACCACAGCTAAATGTAGAGAGGAGGCCACATGGAAAAAGATATGAGTCTGGAACTAAACAGACCCATGGGACTATCTGCAGGAGACAGGGATGCCATGGGCACAGAGAAGGTAGAGAAAAAGACCCTTGCACAAAGCAGCCCATGCACAAAGAACCTGTACAAGGAACATGAATACCCATAACATTTGGCTTTGAAAACCAGAGGGGCCAAAGTTCACAAGTTCTTACCATCAGCATAGTTTATAACCTGGAATTTTAAAAATTAGTCTACTTGGCTCTGGAATAGCCAGGAGGGTGAGAGGAAACTGAGTCCCCACCCATAAAGAGACAGCACAACAAACAGCCCCACAGAGATACAGAAACAACATTTTGAAAAGTCTGGGGTATACTAGAGGGAGACTTGTTTACTCATCTCAGAGCATATGCTGGAGGGGTAGGGGCCTTAGCAGGCTTCTCTATAAGCAAATGAGGTGGAAGATGGCATTGCCTTCCCCTATCCCCCAGCCTAGTCACACAGATACCTGTGAGAACCAGTGCAGTGTCAGCACTCACCACCTAGCTTGGTAGAGTGCACCCTGCCTCTTCTCACCATTCTCCTATGGTCCTGCCCCCTCCAAATGCCCTTGGCCAGAGCCCATCCAAAGTGGTGCTACAAGTGTGGCAGTGTGCAAGCTGACAGTAGCCAGCACCACTACAAAATGACAGAAGTCACTTTGTAGTGGGGGAAGATAACCACACAAACTATTCTGACTCTGTCCCCAGCAATGGGCTGGGGGAAGATATTGGGTCTGACTGCAGGTTCTGTCCACCAATGAAAGCTTCAAGGGACAAAACAGGGAAAGCACCCTGAAGTTTGGTGCTACTGCATCACTGGCAAATATCTGCTCTGACCCAACTCAAGCCCAAGTCAGCCCCAGACTGGCCCACTAATAACAAAGGGACTAAACCCTGCCCACAACAGGCAAAGAGAGCCATTGCAGATTACTGGACTGAAGGGAAATGTGGCTTAGCCACAACAGTAGGGTTCATACAACACATATGGGAGACACCCCCTAGTGCCAGGTTCAGGTGAACAGGGGACAGGGAACTATAGGACCTCTTCTTCATAAGGACACTACTTTCAGGAGCAAGAGACATAGCTGACTTTCTTATCACATAGAAACAGATACAGAGAGGTAAACAAAATAAGGAGACAGAGGAATATATCCCAAGTGAAAGAACAGGACAAAATCAAGCAAGATAGCTAAATGAAATGCAGATAAGTAATATGTCTAATTGAGAATTTAAAGTAACGGTCATAAAGATACTCATGACTTGAGAAAAGAGTGGAGTTGAGGCCCCCAGTGAGACCCTCAATAAGGAGATAGAAAACAAAAAAGAACCAGATATGTAGAACTCAATAGTTGAAATTAATAATATACTAGATGACATAAAGAATAGACTAGAGAAAACAGAAGAATGAATCAGCATTCTGGAGGGCAGAGTAATGGAAAACAATAAAGCCGAACAGGAGAGAGAAAAAAATAAGGATGAATAAAGATAGGCTTAGGGAATGCAGTGATTCCATTAAGAGTAGTAACATTTGCACTATAGGGATCCCAGAAGGAGAAGAAAGAGAAAAGAGGGAAGAAAATTTACTTGAAGAAATAATAGCTGAAAACTTCCTGAAGCTGGGGAAGGAAATCCAGAAGGCACAGAGAGTCCCCAATAAAATCAACCCAAGGAGGTCCATACCAAGACAAACAGTAATTAAAATGGCAAAAAGTAGTGATAAAGAGAGAATTTTAAAAGCAGTAACAGAAAAGTCACATACAAAGGAAACCCCATAAAGCTATCAGCTGACTTTTCAACAGAAACATTGCAGGCCAGAATACAGTGGCATGATATACTCAAAGTACTAAAAGCAAAAAACCCTGCAACCAAGAATACTCTATCCAGCAAAGCTGTCATTCAGAAAAGAAGGAAAGATAAAGAGTTTCCCAGACAAACAAAAGTTAAAGGAATTAATTACCACTAAACAAGCCCTACAAGAAATGTTAATGGGGAATTTTTTGAGTATAAAGGAGAGATCTCAAGTAAGAGTAAGAAGGTAGGAAGCACAATAAAGTATATATATGGGGAGTCTGGGTGGCTCAGTTGGTTAAGCATCAGACTTTGGCTCAGGTCATGATCTCACAGTTCCTGAGTTTGAGCCCCGCATCGGGCTCTGTGCTGACAGCTCAGAGCCTGGAACCTGCTTTGGATTCTATGTCTCCCTCTCTCTCTCTCTGCCTACCCCCCACTCATACTATGTCTTTCTCTCTCTCTCTCTCTCTCAAAAATAAACATTAAAAAAAAGTATATATATATAAAAGCAAGTCAAGGGATTCACAAAATAAAAGGATGTAAATTATGACACCATATACCTAAAATGTGTGGGTGTGGGGAGAGGAGTAAAGAATGGGTTCAAACTTAAGTGACCATCAACTTAATATAGACTGCTATATGCATAAGATGTCATATATAAATCTAATGGTAACCACAAACCAAAAATTGGTAATAGACATGCAAAGAATAAAGAGAAAAGAATCCAAGTTTATCACTAAAGTGAGCCAGCAAACCATGAGAGAAGAAACCAAGAGAAAAAATGAACAGAGAACTACAAAAACAAACAGAAAACAAGTAACAAAATGGCAATAAGTACATACCTATTAATTACTTGAATGTAAATGTACTAAACACTTCAATCAGAAGACATATGATGATAAAATGGATAAACAAACTAGACCCATTTATATGCTGCCCACAAGAGACTCATTTCAGACCTAAAGAGAAATGCAGTTTGAAAGTGAAGGGATGGAAAAGCATTTATCATATAAATGGAAGTGAAAAGAAAGCCAGGGTAGCAATATTTATAATGAACAAGACAGACTTTAAAACAAAAACTGTAATAAGAAACAAAGAAGTACACAATATAATCATAAAGGAGACAATCCAACAATAAGATATAACAATTTAAAATATTTGTGCACCCAACATGGAGACACCCAAATACATAAAGCAGCTAGTAACAAACATAGAAGAAGTAATCAATAGTAATACAATATTAGTAGAGTATTTTAACAACCCACTTACACCAATGGATAAATCATCCAAACAGAAAGTCATCAAGAACACAGTGGCTTTAAATGACACATTGGACCAGATTGACCTAAGAGATATATTCAGAACATTCCATCCTCAGAGAACAAAATGCACATTCTTTTAAAGTGCACGTGGAACATTCTCCAGAATAGATCATATAGTGTGCCACAAAACAAGTCTCAGCAAATTCAAAAGATTGAAATTATCCCATGTAATTTTTCTGATCACAAAGCTATGAAACTAGAAATCAACCACAAGGAAATATCTGGAAAGAACACAAATACATGAAGGTTAAATAACTTGTTACTAAACAATGAATGAATCAACCAAGAAATCAAAGAAGAAATTAAAAAATACATGGAGACAAATGAAAATGAAAACCCAATGCTCCAAAATCGTTGGAATGCAACAAAGTTATTCTAAGAAGGAAGTTTATAGCCATATAAGCCTACTTCAAGAAGCAAGAAAAATCTCAAATAAACAACCCAACCTTACACCTAAAGGAGGAAAAAACAAAACAAACAAAACCTTAAACCAGCACAAATAAGGAAATAATAAAGATTAGAGCAGAAATAAATGAAATAGAAACTCAAAAAGCAATAGAACAGATCAATTAAACCAGTAGCTAGTTCTTTGAAAAGATCAACACAATTGAAAAAACTTTAGCCAGACCCATGAAAAAAATAAATAAATAAAAATAATAAAAAAATAAAACAAAATAATAGAGGATTCAAATAGACAATATCAGAAGTGAAAGAGAAGAAATAGAACCAATACCACAGAAATACAAAGGATTAAGAGAATATGGTGAAAAATTATATGCCAACAAACTGTACAACTTAGAAAAAATGGATCAATTTCTAGAAACATAACCTGCCAAAACTGAATCCAGAAGAAATAGAAAATTTGAACAGACTGATTATGAGCAATGAAACTTAATCATCAATCAAAAAACGCTCAACAAACAAAAGTCCAGAACCAGACGCTTTCCCAGGCGAATTCTACCAAACATTTCAAGAAGAGTTAATACCTATTCTTCTCAAACTATTCAAAAACCAGATGAGGAAGTGAAGCTTCCAAATTCATTTTATGAGGCCAGCATTATCCTGATACCCAAACCAGCTAAAGACACAACAACAATAACAAAACAAAAACAAAAACAAAACAAAACAACAGCAACAACAAAAAAATAAAAATAAGAGAAAACTACAGGCCAGGATGTCTGATGAACATAGACGCAAGAATCCTCAACAAAATATTAGCAAACCAAATCCAACAATACATTTTAAAAAATCATTCAGTATCATCTAGTGGGATTTATTACTGGGATTCAAGCATGGTTCAATATTCATAAATCTGTCAACATGATACATTACATCAACAAGAGAAAGAAGAAAAACCATTATCATTTCAATATAATGCAGAAAAAGCATTTGACAAAGCCTAAGATCCTTTCATGATAAAAACTCTCAACAAAGTAGGTTTTGAGGGAACATACCTCAACATAATATAGACCATATATGAAAAACACACAGCTAATATATACTCAATGGTGAAAAACTAAGCACCTTTCCCCTAAGATCAAGAACATGACAAGAAAGTCCACTCTCACCACTTTTTATTCAACATTGCACTGGAAGTCCTACCCACAGAAATCAGACAACAGAAAGGACCAAAAGACATAAAAATTGGTAAGGAATAAGTAAAAGTTTCACTATTTGCAGTTAACATGATACTGTATATAGAAAACCCTAAGACTCCACAAAAAAAACTACTAGAACTGATGAATTCAGTAAGGTCACAGGATGTAGAATCAATATACAGAATCTCCTTGTATTTCCATAAGCTAATAATGAAAGAAAAATTAAGAAAAATATCTCATTTATAATTGCACCCAAAATAATAAAATACCTAGGAATAAACTTCACCAAGGAGATAAAAGACCTGCACTCTGAGAACTATAAAACACTGATGAAAGAAATTGAAGACAGCACAAACAAATGAAAAGATATTCCATACTCATGGATTGGAAGAACAAATACTTTCAAAATGTCTATACTACCCAAAGCGATCTACAGATTCAATGCAATTACTATCAAAATACCAACAGCATTCTTCAAGAAACAAGAATAATTCTAAAATTTGTATGAACCATGGAAGACCCTGAATACCCAAAGCAATCTTGAAAAAGAACAAAACTGGAAGTATCACAATCTCAGATTTCAAGATATACTACAATGCTGTAGCAATCAAAACACTATGGAACTGGCACAAATACAGACACAGAGATCTACAGAACAGAATAGAAGCCCAGAAATAAATCCACAATTATATTGTCAATTAATCTTTGACAAAGGAGGCAAGAATATGTAATAGGAAAAAAAAAACAGTCTCTTCAACAAATGCTGTTGGGAAAACTGGACAGCTACATGCAAAAGAAGGAAACTGGACCACTTTCTTACACCATACACAAAAATAAATTCAAAATGGATTAAGGACAAACATGAGACTGAAATCATAAAACTCCTACAAAAGAGCACAGGCAGTAATGTATCTGATAGTGGCCATAGCAACATTTTAACATTGTTCTAGATATGTCCAAAATAAACTGTTGGGACTACATCTAAATAAAAGACTTCTACACGGCAAAGGAAACAATCAACAAACGAAAAGACAACCTACTGACTGGGAGAAGATATTCATAAATGGCATAACTGATAAAGGGTTAGTGTCCACAATATATAATAAACTTATACAACTCAATGCCAATAAATAAATAAATAAATAAATAAATAAATAAATAAATAAATTCAATTTAAAGTTTATTTCTTTATTTTGAGAGGGAGAGCCCAAGTGGGGGAGGGATAGAGAGAGAAGGACAGAAAGAGAAGCCTAAGCAGCCTCCATGCTATCAGCACAGAACTGTGAGATCATGACCTGAGCCAAAACAAAGAGTTGAGTGCTTAATCAGCTGAGCCACCCACGTGCCCCATAAATAATTCAATTTAAAAATGGGCAGAAGAGGGGCATCTGGGTTCTCTCTCCCTCTCTCTCTGCCCCTCTCTGCCACTCTCTCTCTCTAAAAAAACAAAAACAAAAACAAAAACAAACAAACAAACAAACAAACAAAAAAACGAAGGGCAAAAGCCATGAACAGACATTTCTCCAAACAGGACATACAAATGGCCAATAGATGCATGAAAAGATTCTCTATGTCACTCATCATCAGGGAAATGCAAATCAAAACCACAATGAGATATAACCTCATGCCTGTTAGAATGGCTAAAACTAAGAGCACAGGAAACAACAAGTGTTGACAAGGATGTAGGGAAAAAGAAACTCTAGTGCACTCCTGGTGGGAATGCAAACTGGTAGTCACAGGCAAAACATGGAGGTCACTCACAAAATTACAAATAAAACTACTCTATAATCCAGCAATTGCACTACTAGGTATTTACTCAAAGAATACAAAAACACTAATTTGAATGATATATGTACCCATATGTTTATTGCAGCATTATTTACAATAGCCAAATAACGGAAGCAGCCCAAGTCCATTGACAGATGAATGAACAAAGATGTGGGGTGTGTGTGTGTGTGTGTGTGTATGCATGTATACACACACATAATGGAATATTATTCAGCCATAAAAATGAATGAAATCTTGCCATTTGCAACAACATGGATGGAGTTAGAGGGTATAATGCTAAGCAAAATAAGTCAGCCAGAGAAAGACAAATGCCAAATGATTTCACTCATATGTAGAATTTAAGGAACAAAGCTAATGAACAAAGAAGAAAAGAGACAAACCAAAAAACAGACTTAACTGTAGAGAACAAACTGATGGTTACCAGAGGGAAGGAGGATGGGGGGATGGGGGAGATAGTTGAAGGAGATTAAGAGTACACTTATCATGATGAGCATCGAGTAATGTATAGAATTGTTGAATCACTATATTGTACACCTGAAACTAATGTAACACTGTATGTTAATTATACTGGAATTGAAGTTTAAAAAAATATTCTTTTATTACTAATATTATTTTAAATTCTTAAAGTAATTTATTTTAATTATTCTTAAGAACCAGAAAAGGTGTTTTAAAACAATTTATCTTTTCTCATTGCCACATAGTATTCCATTGTGTATATAAACCACAAACCCATGGGGGAGGGGAAGGAAAAAAAAAAAAAAAAAAAAAAAGGACGTTAGAGTGGGAGAGAGCCAAAGCATAAGAGACTGTTAAAAACTGAGAACAAACTGAGGGTTGATGGGGGGTGGGAGGGAGGGGCGGGTGGGTGATGGGTATTGAGGAGGGCACCTTTTGGGATGAGCACTGGGTGTTGTATGGAAACCAATTTGTCAATAAATTTCATATATAAAAAAAAAATAAAAAAATAAACTACTGCTTCCTTGGAAAAAAAAAAAAACAAAAAAAAAACAATTTATCTTACCTATGAGGAAGAAGACACAAGCCAGGGAGATACAAATTCAAAACCACACAGAGTCTACATAGGCAGATAATGTAACAAGTGAGAAAAGTCAGAAGGCAGAATATGTGAAAATATCAATTACCACACACATAATAAAGACTGCCATATTTTTGTTAAACTATCCTATAAAAGCACACAAGATAATTCAACCATGCATTTTACTGGAGTATATTTCAAATTTAAAAAATTAAATATAGAAGTTGAATACAGACTTCTACTTATTAAGTTTTTCTTTCTTCATTGTCATTACATTGATTTTTAACTGGAAACTACACATTTATGTCTACACCAAGATATTCATTGAGATCTAATATTCAAGTTATGGTATGCAATAAATAATTCATCCTAGAAAATGTTAACTGAGAATGATATTTATTTTTATTCTGTTTCATACTGTAAAACATCTGTTTCCAAAGATATATACTTTGAACATGGAAAGATTCCATGAATGGTCCCTTTTATGTTCAGGATAATTACTCCTAAGATATTTCAGAAATCTAGTATTCCAACAGTGACAGATTTAATTTTCAGTGCTGTTTTGTTCTTTAGTTGAGCAATTTCCAGTTGTATTGCTTCATTCAGACTATCAGTATTGATTGAGAAAGAAAGTTAATCAATTTTACTTCATTTTCATAAGGTCTGCAACTATAAAACCTTTTTTGAAAGTCATTTTCTTTTTAATGTCAGAAATGTAATTCAGCAATTTATTTTTATTTATTGAAATGGATTTCAGCATGGAAAAATGGACCATATTTTTATTTCCTAAAGACAATGAATTTCCCAGAGACAAGTGTAGTAGGCTAAATGGTGGCTCCAAAGATAACACGTTCTAACCCCTGGAAGATGGCTATATTTGGAAAAAGTGTCTCTGCAGCTTTAAGAATCTTGAGATGGGGAGATTATTTTGGATTGTCTGGTTGGATCCTAAATGCCTTCATGTGTATCCTTATAAGAGAGGCAGAGGAAGACTAAAGGCACGGAAAAAGAGGAGACATGTGATCACAGAAGCAGAGATTGGAGTAATGCAGCCACAACCTGAAGCTTGTGGGAGGCCACCAGAAGCTGGTAGAGATGAGGAACAGATTCGCCCCTAGAGTCTTCTAAGGGAACATGACCCCACTGACATCTTGATTTCAGCCTACTAAAACTGATTTTGAAATTCTGAACTCCAGAACTGTGAGAGAATAAATTTTCTGTTAAGTCACCAAATTTGCAGTAATTTGTTACAACAGCCACCAGAAACTCATACAACATGCTTTCAGTAGAAATAAATGAGAAAATCAAATTGTAAACATTTGTAATTAATATGAATTCCTTTGTGTAGAAATAGTCAAAGAACCCTTGTTAGGTTATTCTTTAAACCAGGAAAGAAAATGTGGATCTATTTTTCCATTAAGAAGCCTCCACAGGAATTTTTCTTCTTGGAAGACATGAGCAAATTAATTTTTTCCCAATAGTGTAAAAAATGCTTTCGTCCTCTTACTACCTACCTTCGTGTAGTACAGCAATTTCCTTATTGTGCATCCAGTTCAAAGATCAAAATATGGGAAAGATTTCAGTTTACAATGTTAATTACTATGTCCATTATGTAGCCAATTCTCAAATATTGTAGCCCAGACTTATCCCAATAAATAGTGTGATTTTTAAATGTAAGATTCATATTCCTACCAGGTATGCAACTTTGTAACTTTTCAAACAAGTCGAACACCAACTTTAGCCATCTCAGGAATATTCTTTGTAGATAAGCTTATTGATGTTTCTGAGACAACACTAAAATTTTTCAGAAAACATAAAAAATAAGTCATTTTCTGGAATTTTGCCTATCATAGCTTAATCTCAAAAATTTGTTGGTCATCCCAAAATTTTCATCAAGACTGCTGAGGTAGCTCACTAAGCAATATTTATCTGTGTTGTCACCAACTACAAATTGAAAAAATGCTGAAAATTTTTCGGATTTTCTTCTTTAATATTTCCTATAATTTCTAAACCATAGCTTAAACATTTCAAGCAATAGTATTTTAGTTGTATTTACAAATGTGAATGCTTGTTCCTGTTTAGAAAATGTAGTCCTTACTGTATTCAACGGACTTTAAAAAAGATAAACATGCTATTGTGAAAAGCTTTTAATTTGGGTACAATTTCATCATCTAAATAACCTTTTTTTTTTGTTAAAATTTTTTTTTACTTTATTAAGGTTTTAGTTTGCTTCTTTTTTTGATTTTCTACCTAGTCCTTATTACTATTTGTTCTATAAATATAATTTAAGTTACACACTTTCAGCACATAGTCTTTGTTTGCATATTATGCATGAAGGAATATTCTTCAAAACCACAGGAAAAACTACACTATAATATTTTACTTAAACAAGGAACTCTCTCACTGTCTTTCATCCTCTTCACCTTTCAATAAAAAATGTGTGGGGACGCCTGGGTGGCTGAGTTGGTGTGTCCAACTCTTGATTTCGGCTCAGGTTGTGATCCCAGGGTTTTGGGATGGAACCCCATGTAGGGCTTCATGTTGAGTGTGGAGCCTACTTAAGTTTCTCTCTCTCTCTCTCTCTCTCTCTCTCTCTCTCTCTCTCTCTCTCTCTCCGTCTATCCCTTCCCCACTTGTGCACACACTCTCTCTCTCTCAAAAAAAAATTTAAAAAATGTGTATAGAATAGGCATAAAGAAATTTTATTATCTACTTAATAGTAGCATGAGAAAAAAAAATCAGAAGTGTAGTAATAAAATACAACTGAAACTTAGTCTCAGGGTCAGGAAGTGGTGGGGTTTACAGCAAACTGGAGAGAAAAAGTTCCATCTAAAGGCAAAAGTCATAGTCTGTTGTCACAAGCAGGATCTGAGATGGACTGTTGCCAAACCTTTTAATTTAAAGAAGCTGAAACTCAGGATTTTTAATAAATATCCTAATTTTTACCTGCTGGGAGTTGAATTAAAACTTAAGACCTGTGACTTGGGGGGAGAACGCAACCTTATGAGAGAAGTAGGGGGAAAGATATAGAATGAGATAAGAATGAGTTTGCCGAGACAGAATTTGGATCCACAAAAGAACAGTACTGTCATGTGGAAAATCTAAGCTGTGACTGGAAATGATTTTTAAAATTTTTCCTAGCATGTAGGACAAGAATAAAAGTGAGGGACATGACTAGAAAAAAGGATGATTGATAATGAAGAATGGAGATTAAAGATATAAACTAACAGTTATGTTCTTTGAATTTGGAACAATAACAACAAAAGGTAATTGAAAAGAAATTATAACCAAAGACAAAATTGAAGAAAATGTCCAACATTGGTATCATGATAGATTAGCTGTAAAACGTCTCCAATTCTCCATCCTCCTCAAATTTATGCCCTTTGCAACCCCTCTCATCAATAGGTAGATTCTATTTTCCCAACCCTGAATATAAGATGCTCCTGTAACCTACTTTGACCAATAGCATGTAGCATAAGTAACAATGTGCCAGGTGTCAGGAGGCCTTGGGACCTTCTATTCTCTTTCTTGATATTCCATCACTACCATGTGAACAAGCCTGAGCTAGCCTACTGAAGGATGCACATCAGAGAAAAATCATCCTATCTGAGGCCAATTGCCAATGAATGTGCTAGCTGATCTCCATCACACAAGCAGCTAAAGAAGAGCAGCCAATATTAAGTCCCATCATCAGAACCACCCAGCTGAATCATAGATGCCTGAGCAATCATTAAATGCTTATTATTTTAACTCTCTAAGTTTTGAGGGTGGTTTGTTTATGCAGCAACAGACCACAGATGCAGGTAGTACCAGAATGAACCAACCATATCCCAGGCACAATGAATAGAAACATATTTACACTTAGATGAAAGCATAGACCATGTAAAAAAAAAATTCTATAAGCAAACAGACGGTGGAAGAGGATGAGAATAAAGAAGAAGGAAGAGAGGGAGGAGGAAGAGGTAGAGAGGAGAAAACATATTATTACACCATACGGTCGTAAAATTAGACGGCCTCTTATTTTTCCTCTGAAAAACTAAATGCAGAAACAAATTCAAGATTAAAATGTGAAAAGTAAAAAAAAAAGTACATATATGCTACAAATCTGTACAAAACCAAGTTGTACATTGAGATGATAGAAAAAAATATTTTATATATGCAAAGATATGGGAATTATTCTCTCCATTTTGGGGGGAAACTTACCAAAGATGTATCTTTGATGTGGTAAATTACACAAAATTCTATTGTTTTTAAATAGCTACTATTTTACCAATTTAAAATGTCCTTTAATGTCTCCCAAATAATAAGAAAGTAAATAAAATTATTATTTTAAGTGATTAATTACTCCTGTGCCAAGCACTGTTTGTACTTTACATACAGAATTTCCTATTTACAACATCCCTAAAAATTAAAATCAAATCTTATTTTAGTAAAAGCATCAAGAATGGAAAATTTTTGGTATAAAACAATTGGTGATCAGCATTGACAATAGCTAAAAACTGACTTACAATCAAGTAATTGTTATAAGTTTGGATCCAAATGTAATACCAGTGCCAAAATTTGCTGTTAAAGGAGAATATGTGGCATGTAGTATGTATTCATGGTTTGAAAGTCTATATTATATTGAAAATACTTGGAAATTATGGTGTGGGAGGAATAATGATATGCTAAGTTCCTCATCCTGTGGATTTCTTTTTAATTTGATACAGAAATATTTATTTAGAAATTCGTGTTTAATTAAAAATATAATATATATTTTTGAATTACTGGGTAACTAGCAAAGACAAAATTCATATGGCAAAAGACAGAAAACAAAATGACAATAAAATATAAACCCAAAACAAAGAAAACAGATGGCAAAAGCAAAACTAAGCATACAACATGTTAGCAAACACAGATGATGTATACTCCTTTATAAAAGTGAAGGATTATGTAATTGCTTTAAAAATATTTAATTCATACCTGGGATGTATCTTAAAAATTAAATAGGAATTTTGAACATAAAAAGATGGGAAAAGATTTATTAGACAAATGTTACTACAAATATAGTCACAACATTAAGTTTAAGGTGAATGTTTTTATATGTATAATATAAAAGGGTCATATAAAGAAACCCACAAAGTTACAAACATTTATGCAAGACATGTCAGAGCATCTAAATCTATGAAGGAAAAACTAGGACTACAAGAAAAATTGATAGCAGCATAATTGTATAAGAAATTTAATGCCTCTTATGCTTGGAAAAACTATCATAGGGATTTACACTCTGCTGGAAGTAAAGCAATCTGAGAGAAGGTATTTAGAAATAACCCAGAGTAGGACGGGAGTTTTTTGGGGGTTAAAAACTAATTATTAGAGGAATTTATGGGCAAGGTACTCTTATACTTATGTTTATAGAGGCCTTATTAAAAGACAAAGATTCTAAATTACTAGGAATGGTTTAATAAAGAAAGATGAAAAACTGGGGTGGGTGTTGTTTCAACTCATCTAACTACTGTGGAGATTCTAGAGCAGAAAGAAGCTGGTGGGTCACAAAACCCTACTCAGTAAGTAAGTAATCAAGTAAGTAATCAAGAAAGTAAAGAAACCAAGAGGAATCTTGTGAAGACTGAAAGAATAGCTTCCGAGTGGTGGGAGCAGTGCCGGTTGGTGGGGAACCATAGCCTGGTCCCAGAAGGAAACGGACAAGAGAAGAGCATTCTAGGTGCATCCATGTCTCTATCCAGGCTAGCCCCACACCAGTGTCTCAGAATCCAAAGCTCTGATTATTCCCATCTATTCAATTCTGGACAAGAAAGCAATAGCAGCAGCCAAAGAGTGATAGGTAACATCAGAACAGTGGCATTACTGAGCTTAAATTGGTAGCCATGAATGAGGAATCCTTATTGCTTGGCTGGCCTCCAAGCAACTCCACTCCCTGACTGTTATATGCAGCTGTCCTGACAAAAATAGGACTGGAGCACAGGGAAGAGTTCTGGTGGTAAGAGTGACATGGGGAGAGGACAGGGAATGGTGGCACTCACTGCAATATTAGAAGTCTTGAGGTGCTCACCCCCACACATATTCAGACCACCTTTAAAAGTACAAAGCAACACTTAGAAGTTTGTCCTTTTTTTCTTCCTTCCCCAAAGCAATATTATCACTAACCCAATTGTAAACGAAGCCTGAGAACAGTGAAAAAGAAAGCCACACTTTCTGTGGAATGACACAGAAGGAAATTAACTAACAGAATGCACAGAACTGATTTTCAGAATGGGATATTGCAAACATGATGTAACAGCAAGCAGTTTTGGAGAGGATCCTATTGGAGATACTAGGATGAAACCTATTGTTACTGAAATAGAGAACTCAGTGAATGGGCTGACTAGAAGAACGCTGAAAACAGTGAAAAATGAGTTATTAGCTGGACAGTCAAGTTGAAGCACTCTCCCAGAAGGCGTCAACGAGGGATAAAATTATAGAGAGAATGAGAAAAATGTCATAAAGAATCATATTTATATAGAGAGAAAAATAATAAATTCAAACAGTTGAAAAAATAATGAATCAGAACTTCCTAGAATTAAAGAAAGATCTTCTTAGAGAGGTCTTCTCTAAGACCTCTGGCTGAACAAATGGATAGTGTGCCAAAAAGGATGAATCAGGAAAAAAGAATATACATTTGAAAAATTTAAAACCTCAACTAAGCACATTATAGTGAGATTTGAAACATATAAAATGAAGAGAACATTCTGAAAGTTCCTGGACAGGAAAGAAGAATCAACTAAAAATAAACAACAATCTGAGTAATGTTAGAATTTGCAGTTGCAAAACTGGATTCATGAAGACAATGCAGTAGTATCTTCCCTATAAATCTAATAGGAATTACTTAAATTATTTTTTCATTTTACATTATTTCTTCAGTATTCTAGCCCTCTCCACCACTCCCTCCACTTGGGGACTATTGCAATAGCTTACCTACTGCATCCACCACGTCAGAACCCATCAACGTATTCCCTCCAGGGCAGCTTAAATGGTACTCACAACCTCCAACTCAGAGCTTGTTACCTCCTTGTTACCTCTGGGAAAATATATGAAATCCTAACATGGCTTAAGGTCTCCTGCCTGGCTTAGTCAAACATCTCTGAACACTGGCTGGACATAAAAATCCCTGGGGAGCTTTGTACTGCTGCATGGGCCCTACCCCAGTGGTTCTCCTTGAAGGGTTGGGAGCTGCCCCTCCCACCATCCCTGTTCCCCAAGTGATTCCCAAGTAAAGGATTCAGAAGTCCTGATCTTGGGGCACCTGGGTGACTCAGTTCATTGAGCCGCCAACTCTTGATTTCGGCTTAGGTCATGATCTCACGGTTTGTGAGATAGAGCCCTGGCATGGGGCTCTGCACTGGCAGCACAGAGCCTGCTTGGGATTGTCTCTTTCCCAATCTCTCTGACCCTCCCCCACTTACGGGACCCACCCCACTTACCTGTGGGCTGTCTCTCCCTCCAACCTCCGCCTCAAAATAAATAAACCATAAAAAAGAACTTTCAAGCACAAAACATAAAATAAAAAGTCCTGGTTTTGCCCTTGTGGCCTCTGTAGACTCACCCCTTCTTGGTGCCCCTTCATTCTAGTATTCCCGCTGCACAGATCTCCTTTTGCACCTTGAACATGCCATGCTCCCTCCTGCTCCAGGCTTTGCACAGGTTGTACCTCCATCCTGGAACATTCCCATACCCTTTAAGCAGGGTCACTCCTGCTCTGCCTTTTGATCTACCTTACTCCTCACTTCCTCAGGGTACCCCTTTTCCATCTTCCTAAGCCTGTCTCATATGTCATAGTTACTTAATAGCAAGAGATAGATCTCCTTAATCGCACTTACGACATTCATTATAGTTTAATGATTTGTATGAGTCTGGTAACACTTTCCTCTCTATATTGTGAGCTCTATGGCATTAAGGAATATGTTGTTTTTGTTATTTAGTATTGCATAGTTTTCAACTGATGCAGTGTTGCCTAACATTTGTTGAATAAATGAATGAATAAATGACATCTACAAACCTAAAACCAGCAAACACCTTAAATTCACATATGCCTTGATTGCAAGTCATATATATATGTATTATATTATTTCTTGCATGTATGATTGTAAAGGTGTGATAAATCTTGTGGGTAGATAAATTGATACATGATATAAGGCTATATTTTGAGTAGCACAAATATCATTTCAATGGTATTGAAAAACTACACAATTCTTTTTCCCATCATTGTTAAAAAAGAACACATAAACTTTTTCCTTTTCCAGAGAAAAGCCATGATTGCAAACCTAGTGATCTGTGAACTCAAAGCTGGAAACCTATCCATTACAGAAAGCATTTCCATTTTATTAAGACCCTTCTTAGTTTTTTTCCTACTATGATTCTTCTAAAATTGCTTTGATATAAAATGTCATTTCAAGATCATTTATAAAAGAGGGCAAAAAAATGCTAATTCTTTTGTAAAGGAAGAATTAGATGAACAATCTATTCATGAAGTGTTTTCAAGAGTGATAAATAAGAAATATAGAATACAGGTTATCAAAATGAATCATTAACTTCTCCAAATCTGAGGAATTAAAACTAAGCAAAAACCCCACAATTTAATCACCATCACACTTTGAAAGACAAAAGCAACTGACAGCCTTTTTGAATGGCATCTGTCTTGGATTGCAAGTATCATTAATGACAGGGAAGGCATGAGGGTAATAAGGAGAGGGCCAATTTGAACAATGAGAGAAAAATGATATTTGATAGAGAACATCCTATTAAAACAAAATTGAGAATAGTGGATCCATCACATATATGACACTCAAACCCTGAAATACCACTGACTTCCAGGTATGTAGCAAGTGCTTCCCAGAAAATCCTCATTACACATGAAACTGAAGTTCTTCTTGCAAAGGCAGAACACTTGTGCTGTAAAAAGCTAAGAGTCATGGAGCCAAAGGGCTCATAGTAATCCATATATCCATTTACCCATATATAAAATTGTACTGTGCTTGCTTTTTAATTTGATTTTTAAATGAAAATGAATCATTATATATATAATCATTACAATGGCATCCTGCTTTTCACTTAATAACATTATTTTTCCAAGTATTAATATATACTCATGTAATTTTAACACAAATAAAACAATATAAAAATATATATCTTTTCATCTGAGCAGTCTTTTCTTTTTTGCCTAGGTCTTTTTCTCTCTCTTCCCCCTCCTCTCCACCCAGGGCTGTCTTGCATGGTTGTATGAATTGCTAACTGCAAACATCATATCAGATGGAGATCTATGCATTAGTTACCTATTACTACATAACCATATTACCACAAACTTGGCAGATTAACACAATACAAATTTCTCATCTCAGAGTTCCTGTGGGTCAGGAGTCTTAGCTCAGTGGACCCTCTGTTTAGGATCTTACAAGCCTGAATCAGGGTGTCTTCTGGGGCTGCAGTTTCACCTGGAGGCCTCCCTGGAGAATCATTTGCCTCCCTGATTGCATTCAATTCCTTATAGCTGTAGGACCGAGAGCTTCCATTTTCTATTGGCTGTTGGCCAGAGGCCATCCTCATCAATTCACCTGCAGTTTCTTGTCATGTGGGGTTCCCCAACATGGTTATTTGATTCCTCACAGCCAGCAAGGGTAAAGGAGATTCCAGGAAAATGGGCACTATAATCTTAAGTGACATAATCACATATATGTGATTGCCTTTGCTGTATTATATTAGAAGCAAGTCACAGACTCCTCTTACAAATAAGAAGAAGGACTCAAAGAGGGCATGAATGCTAGGAAGCATGAATCATAGGAGCTACTTAAAATCTGTCCACCACATCTATATGATGCCCCTGGAATCATACAGTGCATAACGTGTGTGGCCATATGCAGCTGTCCTGTCCATCAGTATCAATATCCCCTCAAGATCACCAAGTAATTCATGGTAAGAACATTTTCCACCTTTTCCATGCCTATATAATCATGGTTATGTAGGCAATAAAAATTTTAGTTATTGTTTATCTTATAAAGAGACTGTTTCATTCCATCTTTTCTCTGTTGCTTTTGTCACTTAGCAAGAATTCATGAAAAACACTCCAAATCAACCAATTCAGCCCTACTGTAGGCTTCTAATGGCTATACAATATTCCAAAATGTGAATATATAATAATTTATTTATTCATTCCACTGCTGAAGAATACTCATGTTGCTTCAATTTTTTCTTCATCTCTCTGCATACCCTTTAAGCTTTAGCTTCCTTTGTTTTATATGATCAATTGCTACTTCTCCATCAGCTTTCAGTTTTCCAAGGATATATTACAATCTCAACCACTCATGTCTTCTCTCCCATTCTCTTTGCATTTGAAGGCTTATGATATTTTTATTTCTCAAACATTTATCACTTCCATGTATTAATCTCCCATCTTTAACCGGAAATCCCAGTTGTTTGAAAATAACTTGTTTGCAGACCTCAGGTTTTCATACAGAGATATAAACATTTCTCCTGAGTTTGTGCTTCAGTGTTGAGCCAATCTCTGACTCTAAATTTGTTTTAGTAAATGTAGGGGCACCTGGCTGGCTCAGTTGGTACAGCATTTGACCCTTGATCTCAGGTCATGAGTTTGAGCCCCATGCTGGGTGTGGAGATTACTTACATAAAAACTTAAAAAAGAAAAAAAACAACACTTGTCTTAGTAAATATAAACAAAATCAATAAATAAAGCTGCATTAAATTTTTTTTGTAAGTTGGAAGAACATATGTAATAATTAAACAAATGGGACAAAATTAACTCTTCAATCTGGAAACAATGAGCATGAAATTTTGTTCAAATAAGGGTTAGATATATTCATAGTATTAATGAATTGTTAATGGAGGTTATAGTACTATAAAAAACATTCAGCTTCTTTTAGAAGTTCTTTTGGGAAGAAAATTATTATCCATATTCTGTGATGAAAATAAACATTCTTTCTTCTAATATTTTAAAGAGCTTTAGATGGAGTTGGAGGTTGTCAGCCTATTTGAATCTAGGAATGTTTAAAAATCTATAATATTTCAGTGGTAGAAATGGGATGAGGACAATATTCCTTTATATAGAGAGGTTATATTCCAAGTCATGGAAATTAGTTAGTGGGAATAGGTCCCAGAATGGTAAAGGAAAAGGAAAGAAAATGTGTGTGTGTTATGGGGTTTGGAGGAACACAGGAGTGTCTCTTAAGGATCTTGAATATAAATTCTGTGAACTGTTTGAAACAACAAGGGGTGTAAGAAGAAGAGCATGCAGAATAATGAGAATGAGATGTAGGGGCTTAGGTAATCAACAAATTAGAAAAAGGAATCACTGTGAGGTAGAGCCATTTTAAGGTGGTGATGAGTTCCTATTCCAGATATAGGAAGCCGGGTCTCACCAGACACTAAATCATCCTGCTCCTTAATCTCAGATTTCTTAACCTCTAAAAATGTGAGAAATAAATGTTGGCTGTTAAAGCCATCCAGTCTTGGGTAGTTTGTTATAGCAGCTCAAGCAGACTAAGACGGAAAGTTAGCCAATAAATAACAATAATCATTTCCCCAGCATTTTCTATGGGCACTGATAAAAGATCTGCTCACTGAGAAAGGGGTCCTAGAGGAGAGCATCCCTGAGTCTTGATACTTCCTGGATGCTGCCTTTGGCAACATTACTCTGTTTTTTCTTTATCAATAGTATGTTCAAATAATATAGTTATATCTTAACTAGTTCATTAATCTTTCTTAGAAACAAAAGCAATTTTTTTTCAAGTCTTGGTAACTTCCTGCTTTGCACCATAGGAAACAGTAATGTAAATAAGCCATTTTAAAGAAGGCTATGAAAAACTGCTGAACACATGACTTGCCTTTGCACATTTTGGTAACACTTAAGGCAGTTTTCCTTTTTGTGCTCCTATATGAAACTGTTAAGGTAAATACCCTAGGACTATGAAATATTCCAAGTGATTAAACAAATAAGGCTGGAGTCTCACTTGAGGCTTGAAAAGTGAATGCCATGTGAAGTAGGGTATGTTCTGGGAAAAAAAACATCTAAATTATTCTGAGGATATATGGATCTAAAGTACATTTAGAAAGAAAATAACATTCATGAATGAAAACTAATCAATCATTTGTTATACTCAGAAAAGCAAAAAAAAATCTCCATTAAACAAGATAGTATAAAACAAGCAAGTGATGGGGTGCCTGGATGGCTCAGTTGGATGAGCGTCCAACTCTTGGTTTCAGCGCAGGCCATGATGTCATAGTTCGGGAGTTCAAGCCTCACATCAGGCTCTGCGCTAACAGTGTGGAACCTACTTGGGATTCTCTCTCCCCCTCTCTCTTTTTCTCTCTCTCCCCTTTCCTGCACACACACATTCTCTCTCTCTCTCTCTCTCTCAAATAAATAAATAAATATAAAAATAAATAAAATAAAAAAAAATAAAACAAGCATGCATTATGTATTGGACCTCATTCCTCTTGCTGAAAATCAGTGCAGTCTCAAACTTGATTTCAAATTTAGGGGTTTTGTTTTTAATTGACAAAAAGGTACTGGATGGAGGAAATAGAGGCAAGAACATTTCTTTGCTATGGAATTTTCTTTTTTGTGTGCAATAAGTAGAAATCACTGGAATTTTTTGAATTCAGAGAAAAAACCCACAAAACAGCAATGTAAATATATTTATAGTACTTTTTGTTCTTTGTGAATTTGACAGGGTTGACTGACCTGCTTAAGCAAGAGTGGGAGGAAATCTCACAATTTCATGAGTTCTTAAACAACTATGCAAACACCTCTTGGACCTAATCACCTATAACATTTAAGAAAGATACCACAGTTTTCTGACAGATACTGAAAAAAATAAACCTTTATGAAAATATCTTAATTTGCAAGTTCATTTGATTCTGTGAGCTAGCCATGTATTAATTCATTAAACATATCAAGTGACTACTTTGTATCATAAATGCTCAAGATACTGAGGACTAAAATGAGGTCAGTGCAGATAAGACTGTTACTCATTCGCCAAATTGTAAAAATTAAAGTCTGAAATCACCAAGCGCTGTGAGAATGTGGAAATAGGAACTTCCAAGCACTGCTGGAAGAAAGGTACATTGGTAGTTGGTTTAGTACAGGCAATCCTCATTCTTCACAGAGTCTGTATTTTGCCAATTTGCCTATTTGCCACCCCTAAGTCAATACTTGCAGTGCTTTTGCCGTCATTTGCGGACATGCACAGAACAGTGAAAATTTGAGGGGCCCAATGCACACGTTCCCAGCTGAGAGAATAACGTAATGTTCTGCCTTCATTTAGTTCCCTCACTGCAAATAAGTGCCCTTTGTACCATCTACTTCATGCCATGTTTCTCATATTTTTGTGCCCCCTTTTTGGGTGATTTTGCTTTCTAACATGGCCCTCAAAGATAGTGCCAAAGTGTCATCTCGTGTTCTGAAGTGCAAAAAGGCTGTGATGGGCCCTATGGAAAAAGTACATGTTAGGCAAGCTTGTTTCAGACACTACCTACAGTGCTGCTGACCATGGGTTCAATATTAATGAGTCAACAGTATATATTAAATAAAGTGTCTTTAAACAGAAACACATGTAAAACAGTATTATATATTGATTGGTTGATGAAAATGTGACCAGAAGTTCACAGGAACCTAATCCTGAATTTCCCCTGGGAACATTATTTCAGTATTTGCCAATTCGGTTTTTGCGGTAACTATATAACATACCTAACACAGATAACAAGAATCTACTGCATGTCCTTATTCCTATATATGTTATCACCTTATTGGGAATGTCTCCTTCTGTAACAGAAGCAAAGCTTATTGTTAAACATCATGTTCCCTTATTTTATAACAAAATCTCATTCTCCAAAGACAGTGTGTGCCTCTTGCCATTATTTTCCTCAAAACCAGCACCTTATATTCTTAAAATTCACAGACATTCTGACACTTGGCTGTCTTTTTTTTTTTTAAAGAAAGGGAGGCACCCTTGACTTGAGGTTAGATAAGAAAGAGGAATCAAGGGGCGCCTGGGTGGCGCAGTCGGTTGGGCGTCCGACTTCAGCCAGGTCGCGATCTCGCGGTCCGAGAGTTCGAGCCCCGCGTCAGGCTCTGGGCTGATGGCTCGGAGCCTGGAGCCTGTTTCAGATTCTGCCTCTCCCTCTCCCTCTCTCTGCCCCTCCCCCGTTCGTGCTCTGTCTCTCTCTGTCCCAAAAAAAAATAAATAAACGTTGAAAACAAAAATTAAAAAAAAAAAGAAGCAAAACTTTAAAAAAAAAAAAAAAAAAAAGAAAGAGGAATCAAAGAAGCAAGGGGCTTCACACACAACAGGATAATCCCCACTCCCAGGACAGCCTTGGGCCCTCTGCCTTAATTCTGACTTGTGGAGAAATGCTCCTATTTCTAACTCTTGGCTTCCTTTTCTTCTGTACCTCATTGGAGCTCAAACTCCAAGTCCCCGTAGCACCATTCTCCCTGAGACCATCTGTGACTCTGACTTTCCATATTAAAAAGCAAGGAAAGTGACTGGGAGGGAGAGGCAGGGGGATTTGTGAATCACCAGTTGGAACCTAAGCATAAAAACAAAAAACCCATTGCCAAATTGAAAATAGTTATAATAGCTGCTAATACATATTGACTTTTCCCTCTGTGCCCCATAATATGTTAAACATTTTATATGGACTATTTTAATTCTCATATTAACTCTAAAAGGCAAGTATTCAGAGTATCCACAGTTTAGTTAGGAAATTGAGGTTAAGTGAATGTTCAAGGTCAGATAACTAGGAAGTAGTAGGGACTGGATTTGAATCTGGTCAAATCTAATTTCAGAGTGTTCTCTTAAACCACTTCAATTTGCTTCCTCCCATGAGATGACAAATTTCCTACTCAAACCTAAGATTTGAAACTCCCTTAGCAGAAATACTCATCTGAGGCCCAGTGCTGCAGAGCTGAGCAAAGCAAAAAACAGAACCCAAGTACTTTCCTGCTTCCTCACATCATATGGGTATGGACTTTTTTTTTTTTTTTTTTTGAGGGGGGTGGATATCTAATTGAATGAACTTCTAAAATTATATAAACAGAGACTGGAATTATTTTTCTCACTTTCAGATATCCATTAAGTAGATGAAACCGAATCACATGTCTCCCATAAAAGGAAGTAACTTGGAGATGATTTGATATGTAAGCAATGGAGGCTAGGTGGGGAAAACTAGTACCTTTCTAAGATTGCGTTTGTGGGTTATGAGCATGGAACCAGAGAAAGGATGAAGCCTCCCACTGGTCATTTGTGGAGAACAAGGCTTACACTTCTATTCCCTAGTCCTGACTCCTTGGAGTATCTCAGTGTCCATGCATATCACACTTCAGCTGGAATTTATTCTTTCTCCTCTTGGCAGCTGTTGGGACAGTCTCGTACCGCACAGTAGGAACTTCCTAACTTATCTCAACAGGCTATCATAGCGATGGCCATCTACTGGTCATCCTGGATGTCTGGCACCAAGACAGCGGGAAACTGTCAAAGTGGGGTGCTAAGCATACCTGAGAGTAAGTGGGCATGTTGTTGGTTTTATACAAACATGGCCTATGAAGATTTAAGTAACTTGAAATACATTAGCAAGTTAAGTATAATGAAATCACTGTATTGTTTGCAGTTGTTCAGGACATTGCTCTGTAACATGTAATCCTGTATCCAAGCTCATGTGCTCTTGTAGAGTGCTACACGTCATCTACACACATACACATATCAACGTCCATCGCAATACATTTACTAAAACCTCTGTATTTGTTGGAACAAATATTTTATTACTGACTTCTTTTTTCAACTAGATATTGGAAACAAGATTGGATTGACTTTTCTAGATAAGATATTATCAAGGTATTTATGAACCATTTTTTAAAGGGATTCTGATAGATGAGACTATTTGTAGCATGTTCGATGTTTTGCGAGTAAGATAAGTAGGGAAAAAAATTAATGAAACACAAATGGAAACTGCTTTTTATCTGAGTTGGCTTTTTTGGGGTGCCAGAACTTTGACTCTACTAATCATGGAGACTGCTTCCTGGCCAAACTGAAAGGGATCTATAACAGCATCTCTAGGGGATCTTCAACATGGAAATTTTCATGAAGATGACCAAGTGTTTGTTGAGAGCCACTCAAGCCATGTGCTGAACTAAAAGCCGTTTGCATTTTGCGTGGGCTAGACAGAGACACGTGGGCACCTCACTACTAGTCTTAGTACTTTGGTTCAACTTCAGACAAATATTTAAAAGCATTTGTTGGATATTTTATTTAGAGTCAAAGCATGAAGACAGAGTAGAGAAAGAAAAGCACTGATGGTATCTTCTCTGTTTCCTCTGCAATTTATCTCTGCTCTAAATTTCTAAATCACATTTTGCAAAACTAGAGAAGAGCATTTTCAGAGCATATATTATTACTCATGCATGCTCATAGTAATAATATATTATTACTCATGCATGCTTCACCTACACAAAAAAGCTCCAAGGGGCTTATTCAAGAATTTCTGCCACTAATTACAGAAGTCTCTAGAGTACAGTTTTAGAAATCTCACTCGCATACAAGTACCTGGTCTCCTTCTCTTGGGAGATTTCTGACCAGTTCTCCATCTTATTGCTTATGAACTTCATGACAATCACCATGATTGAAAATACCATTCAATGCATTGTACTAACCTCCCCTTGAGAACATCCACACCCCATGTTACTTTGATTTCCTTGTTGTAGATTCTCTTCTGTGAAACGCATAGGTCTACAGTTTTTCATTCTGTGATGGCCTGTTTTCACATTTCAGGTCCCTGGTGATAACATTTACAAGATCTTTAATCTTTACATCTCTAACTGCTTGAAACTCAATGTTTTCTTTTGGAAGGCTTTGTATCTTTCCATCATGCTTATACAAAATATGGATTTCCTGTTTTTTTTTTTTTATTGATGTTTGGGAAAGTTTGGGTCATTTTACGTGGTCCAACAGATATGTTTCTCACCTATGCCTTCCATCTCTCCACCAACTACATTCTCTGTCCTTCCATGTAGCTGATAGAAGGGGTATTTGGAATCCTGTTCTTTTCTTTCTTGAGGTTATACTTGTTCTGTGCTTCCATCTACCATTAATAACCATCATTATGGCCTACCGCTAAATTAATAGCACAATGATGTTACTGTGTAATCATGTTATATCCAATACTGTTTTTGCTATATATACATAACCACATACCTATAAAAGGCCAACATTCTGTAAACACAGTGACAAAAAGGGTCAGTTGAAAAAAGTGTCAAACTTTTTCTTTTCCTTTGGATTTTGAGTCTGTAATTGTAACAGACACTCTTGAAACAGAAATCATGGGTTTTAAAGTTTCTTCATATCAAGTTTTCTTTGCTATGTTTCATGCTTTCAATATACCCCTTGGCTGTTAAAGAACTGCATTGGTATCCAATGTTTATGAAAAACATCAAAAGGCACCTGACTGATTCCCTAAGTAATGAAAGTGTAACTCTGAATTTTAGTTCTTGGCAGACCATTTCTTGCTTGCAAAGTTTAGGGAAGTTGGATTTACTAAACTTTAGCTCACAGCCCCCACTGTGGAGTTCTGATGGTTCCAGATCCCAGATAAATCCTGGGAAGGGGTTTGTGGTAACTGTAGCTAGGTTCTGAGACTTCTTTCTTTTATGGAAGAGCTCAGCAAAGCAACAAGTCATGTAAATGAAGGTGTTCTGTAGACTCCAATGCCACCAGGCTGGAAGCTATTATGGAATGAGAAAGAAAAGAAAAGAGGAAAGCACAGGGACTCACACTTACTGTGTTCCTACTCTGTGTGCTGGACCTGAATGAAGTCTTTAATATTACAGAAAACTCCTCATTTAGTATGAATTTTATTAAGATGGAACAAGTTTAATCCAAACTGATTCATGTACTTTTAAGCAATGAAGAAACCTTCCCCAATAAAACTATTATCCCAAACTTTGTGAACAACCATGGGTTTGCTGTACTAAATTAATAGTTTTCTATATAATTTATGTGCTAATTTCAATTTCAATTTCACTGTCAATCCCATCTGTTATTGCTTCAATCCTGAATTAATGAGGCAGGTTAGAGCTGGAAAATGTCAAATCATCTGAGGGCATCATTCTTTTCTAAGGTCATATAAAATGAAAGAGTACTTTTGTCGTAATTCAACAATCCATCCCATTTTATAGAGTCATAACATGTTAGAGCTGGAAGGTTTGTAAAATACCATCAGATCCAGATTTATAGGTAAGAAAACAGAGGTCCAAAGAGGCAAAGTGATTCATCCAAGTTTTTGTAGCCATTGTTCCTTGCCCATTGTTTCCAGATTTATGAAAAGGTCTAGATGTAACCTCTCAGTCATGGGAATGCCACATCCTCCTCCCCTTCCCCTGCAGATTTAGGGACTCTCTGCCTTTCAAATAACTTCTGCTAGAGTAAAGAAGCACTTGAATTGCTTCACTTCCTCTTCTGTTTTTTAAGGTTTTAGTTAAATTCCAGTTGGTTAACATATGGATGCAATACTGTTCTCTATAGCTGACAGTCTGTTTCTTGGTTTGCCTCTCTTTTCTTCCCCCATGTTCATTTGTAGTGTTTCTTAAATTCCTCATATGAGTGAAATCATACGGTATTTGTCTTTCTCTGACTATTTCGCTTAGCATAATACTGTCTAGCTCCATCCATGTTGATGCAAAGGGTAAGATTTATATATATATTTATACATACATCTTCTGTGTCCATCAGTAGATGGACATTTGGGATCTTTCCATAATTTGGCTATTGTTGATTCACTTCCTCTTCTTAACACTTACAGATTCTATTCACTCAGGGCTTGCTATGTGCCAGTCATTGTGTTTATATTTTATACTCATTACCACATTTAAACTCCATACAGATAAGAAAACTGAGGCTTTGACTGTCGGTTACTTCCCCAAAGTAGCATAGCAATTCAGGTGGAAAGGCAGAGCTCAGAGGCTTGGAGATTATGTTCATAGCTACTGTGCTATGTTGCCTTCTTCTGTGGGTTTGAACATCTCTACCATGCTGACCTAGACTAGAAGCTTCAGCACTCGTCTCTGAGCTCATAGTTTCACCCTCCTCCAGTACCTTTGTTTTAATTAGAGATTCTGGCCAACAAGCCTCTGAGCCAGAATCCCCTCTAGAGATCTAAAAAGTAAAATTCATTGTCTCTTTTGATTGATTATGAATTCTTGCTGATGAATTTGTCTCACTCTCCAGCAAAAATTCTGACTTGGCATTTTTTGCCTCTGTCTTCCCAAACTCCACAGCCTGAAGGCTGGCATATTGCTGCTCTGACCAGGGCCTGGGCAGAGCTGCTGGCTGGGAACATTCACTTGTCAATAATTCAAGAAGCAAAGGAAGCATTGTAGAAAGTGGGAATCAAGATGGGCAGGAGCCAGGTCATCAGCACAATGTATGTCATGCTAAGGAGTTTGGACCCGAATCTCCAGGTAGGGAACAGCTGAAGATCTGAAAGCAAGTGAGTGATAGGCCCAAGTTTCTGGGATTGTCAAAGGCCGGAAGCTCTCTCTAGAAGTGTGAAGAATATTTGCAAGTACATGATAAAGAATGACTTCTCTTCTGCTTTGCCTCTCCGAGTTGTCCATATTCCTCAGAGTAGAACTGAAGTTCATTTTCTGGACTAAAATCTCTACTAAAAGTTCTATAGTGATCCTTCCTTGCTCCAAACTCCTCAAGTATTATGGATTGTGACTAATTCACAAATTAATTCATAAATTAACAACATGTTGCAATGTGACAACACATGCATATTTTATAATCTATCTTGTAGAGGAGATATTTACATGTAAAAAATATTTGTATAATAAAAGTTTTGTAATATAAAGTAGTGTGTGTAATATAAAGTAGTTTACACACACTCATATTTACATATTTATATTTGATATATATATTCATGTAACCACTACCGCAATTAAGATATAGAATATTTCCATCATCTCAGAAAGTTCTGTCATGCCCCCTTGCAATCAATCTCTTTTCACCCAAGCCACAAGCAACAACTAATCTTATTTCTCAATTTTGTCTCTTTCACAAAGTCATAAAAATAGAATCACATAGTATAAAGTCTTTTGTGTCTGGATTCTCTGATTCATCCTAATTCTTTTGAGATTCATCATGTTATATTGTCTTTCTATAATTTCTTTGCATTCCTGAGTAATATTTTGTTGTGTAAATGAACCATATTTTTTAAAATACATTTACCAATGATGGACATCTGGGTTCTTCTGTTTTTTGTTTTTGATTTTTAGTATTATTGTTATTTTTTATTACAAATAAAGCTGCCATAAACATTTACATACAGGTCTTTGTGTGGATATATGTGTTCATTTCTTTTGGATAAATACCTAGGAGTGGGATTCCTAGACTGTATGGTATGCATATGTTTTACTTTATCAGAAACTGTCAAGTGTTTTCCGAGCAGTTGTATCATTCTATAAAACACCAGTGTTCTAGTTACTCTACATCCTTGTCAGCATTTGGTAATATCAATCTGCTAATTTTAACCAATCTAGTAAAATATGAAGTAATAATTTAATTTTAATATATATTTCCTTAATTACTAATGATATTATGAACTTTTCATGTGGTTATTGATACTGTATCTTTTGTAAAGCCAAATCTTTTGCACATTTTTAGTTGCATCATCTTCTTATTATTGAGTTATAAATTTTTTAAATTTGTCCTGTATAATACACACATATTATTAAATATGTATTTGCAAATATTTTCTCCCAGTCTAGTGACTTGCCTTTTCAACCTGTCTTACAATAACTTTCAAAGCATATGTTTTAACTTTGATGAAGTCCGATTTATTCTTTTTTCTTTAGTAGTTCATGCTTTTGGTTCTCAGAAATGTTTGCCTAACCCAAGGTCACAGAGATTTTCTCCTGTGTTTTCTTCAGGAAATGTTATAGTTTAGTTCTTATATTGAGGTCTATGACACATTTTGAATTTATTTTCATGTATGGTACCAGGCAAAAGGAGGAATTCATTATTTTAACATATAAATATCCTATTAATCTAGTACCATTTATTAGAAAGACCATTCTTTTCCTAACTGAATTACCCTGTAATCTGTGTCCCAAATCGGTTGACCACATGTTTCTTCTCTATTTCTAGACGTGTTATCCTGTTATGTTGATCTATATGTCTCTCCTATGCCAATATTCCCTTACATATTTATTTTTTATTTTTTTTATTTAAAAAAAATTTTAACGTTTATTTATTTTTGAGACAGAGAGAGACAGAGCATGAACAGGGGAGCGTCAGAGAGAGAGGGAGACACAGAATCTGAAGCAGGCTCCAGGTGTCTGAGCTGTCACTACAGAGCCGGACACGGGGCTAGAACTCATAGACCGCGAGATCATGACCTGAGCCGAAGTCGGACGCTTAACCCACTGAGCCACCCAGGCGCCCCTACATATTTATTTTTTATTTAATGCTTGGATTGCTTTTTGGTTTTTATTTGTCTTCTACTATGCTTCTGTGAGAAAAGAGGTAATATAGCAGGCTTCCTACTGCTCTCCTTAAAAAAACATGCTGCAAGTTTGGCCCTTGGCTGGTATCTGAAAACTTGGATTTCAGGAGTGTTTCCACTGTTCCTTATACATAACAGTGATTCTCCATAACTAAACTGTGCAAACAGTACAGTTATGCTGAACACCTGATTTCCTTCTGGAAGTCTGGAATTTTGGTAGGTGCTTGGCAGATGGTCCCTACTTCACCAATCCCCAGTGAAAATCTTGGGCACTGAGTTTCTAATGAGCTTTCCTGCTAGAGATTTCACACATGTTGTCACATTTAATTACTGGAGGAATTAAGCACATTCTGAGTGATTTCATTGGAGCGAAGTCCTGGAAGCTTATGCCTGGTTTCCTCTTGACTTTGTCCCCTGTGACTTTTCCTTTTGCTAATTTTCCTTAGTATCTTTGCTGTAATAAACCATTGCTATTATGGCCATATACCATGTCCTGGGAGTCCTCCTAACAAATCACTAGGTCCGGGAGTGGTTGAGGGATCTCTGCCACAGTGTCTCTTATCTCCCTGTCTAGCTTATGAATTCTTTCTAGGACAGAGACCATAGTTTAATTGTTTTTTAAATCTGCCCATGGTGTCTTATACAGAGTAGATCTCTGATAGATGTTTATTGCCTGAAATAAAGGACCTAGAGAGATACAAATTAGAGAGCTTCATCAGATCCGTACTTAGAAAGAAAAAAAATCTAGAGAAGTATATTTATGAACTTATAGAGGGAACCATTAAATCATTACTGCTTTATAATATTTGGGGAAAAAATTTGCATTTGCTTTGTATGCAGAATACACTTCCCCTAGAATTGAGTAGAGAAAGCAGCAGTAAGTTAAGCTTCTACCTCACCTCAGGATGGCCCCACTGAAGAAGTTAGGAGTCGTGGAAGCACAAATCCATAAAAATGCAGGTCCAGTAATTGCTGCCTGGTGTTTTGGAAATGTGCCCATCTCTATGCCGATGGCACTGTTCTCCCCCTGGGCTCACTCCAGGTTTTCCCCATTTTGTCCAATCAATTAGCACATGGACTCACCCAGAGTAACTGCCTGCTAAGAGGTGGGTTTCTAAAAGTTAGTGCAAAGAACAGGATAGACATTTTGCCCAGTTTGTAAATCCATAACCCTGATGTATACAATCCAAAATGGAGGTGCCCTGCTGAGACACAGTCAGTTTACTTAGAGAAGACACTCCATTGTTAACCTCATCACAAGGCTATTTGAACAAAATTACTGCGAGTAATATACAAATAAGGAAAAGGCAAAACAAACAAACAAGCAAACAAAACATCCTTTGGATTGCATAGCTAATGAAAATGTGTACTGAATCAAGAAATAAACAAGTCATACTATGTTTGGAACTTATCAGATATCATTAGTCATTTGTTAAAAATTATATGTGTCAGGAAAATTCAAAATATTCTCTCCTGCATAGTGTTTCCTTCTTTTTTCTTTTTCCTTCTGTCTTTACAAAACATTTAGGTGATCTATATCCACCGAGATAGTCCTGTGGCATGATCTAGAAACCTAAATGTATTCCTCACAAATCATTATGAACTTTCATCTTCTAAGCAAGGAAGCTTTATTTGCCACAAATAAACAAACAAATCCCTGAAGATTAGAGGTCAGTGTAGAAATCAGAAAAGCTGCACAAGGTCGCCATACATTTTATTTTTTTTTTTTTTTTTTTTTTTTTTTTTTTTTTTTTTTTATATGAAGTTTATTGACAAATTGGTTTCCATACAACACCCAGTGCTCATCCCAAAAGGTGCCCTCCTCAATACCCATCACCCACCCGCCCCTCCCTCCCACCCCCCATCAACCCTCAGTTTGTTCTCAGTTTTTAACAGTCTCTTATGCTTTGGCTCTCTCCCACTCTAACGTCCTTTTTTTTTTTTTTCCTTCCCCTCCCCCATGGGTTCCTGTTAGTTTCTCAGGATCCACATAAGAGTGAAACCATATGGTATCTGTCTTTCTCTGTATGGCTTATTTCACTTAGCATCACACTCTCCAGTTCCATCCACGTTGCTACAAAAGGCCATATTTCATTTTTTCTCATTGCCACGTAGTATTCCATTGTGTATATAAACCACAATTTCTTTATCCATTCATCAGTTGATGGACATTTAGGCTCTTTCCATAATTTGGCTATTGTTGAGAGTGCTGCTATGAACATTGGGGTACAAGTGCCCCTATGCATCAGTACTCCTGTATCCCTTGGGTAGATTCCTAGCAGTGCTATTGCTGGGTCATAGGGTAGGTCTATTTTTAATTTTCTGAGGAACCTCCACACTGCTTTCCAGAGCGGCTGCACCAATTTGCATTCCCACCAACAGTGCAAGAGGGTTCCCGTTTCTCCACATCCTCTCCAGCATCTATAGTCTCCTGATTTGTTCATTTTGGCCACTCTGACTGGCGTGAGGTGATACCTGAGTGTGGTTTTGATTTGTATTTCCCTGATAAGGAGCGACGCTGAACATCTTTTCATGTGCCTGTTGGCCATCTGGATGTCTTCTTTAGAGAAGTGTCTATTCATGTTTTCTGCCCATTTCTTCACTGGGTTATTTGTTTTTCGGGTGTGGAGTTTGGTGAGCTCTTTATAGATTTTAGATACTAGCCCTTTGTCCGATATGTCATTTGCAAATATCTTTTCCCATTCCGTTGGTTGCCTTTTAGTTTTGTTGGTTGTTTCCTTTGCTGTGCAGAAGCTTTTTATCTTCATAAGGTCCCAGTAATTCACTTTTGCTTTTAATTCCCTTGCCTTTGGGGATGTGTCGAGTAAGAGATTGCTACGGCTGAGGTCAGAGAGGTCTTTTCCTGCTTTCTCCTCTAAGGTTCTGATGGTTTCCTGTCTCACATTTAGGTCCTTTATCCATTTTGAGTTTATTTTTGTAAATGGTGTGAGAAAGTGGTCTAGTTTCAACCTTCTGCATGTTGCTGTCCAGTTCTCCCAACACCATTTGTTAAAGAGGCTGTCTTTTTTCCATTGGATGTTCTTTCCTGCTTTGTCAAAGATGAGTTGGCCATATGTTTGTGGGTCTAGTTCTGGGGTTTCTATTCTATTCCATTGGTCCATGTGTCTGTTTTTGTGCCAATACCATGCTGTCTTGATGATGACAGCTTTGTAGTAGAGGCTGAAGTCTGGGATTGTGATGCCTCCTGCTTTGGTCTTCTTCTTCAAAATTCCTTTGGCTATTCGGGGCCTTTTGTGGTTCCATATGAATTTTAGGATTGCTTGTTCTAGTTTCGAGAAGAATGCTGGTGCAATTTTGATTGGGATTGCATTGAATGTGTAGATAGCTTTGGGTAGTATTGACATTTTGACAATATTTATTTTTCCAATCCATGAGCAGGGAATGTCTTTCCATTTCCTTAAATCTTCTTCAATTACCTTCATAAGCTTTCTATAGTTTTCAGCATACAGATCCTTTACATCTTTGGTTAGATTTATTCCTAGGTATTTTATGCTTCTTGGTGCAATTGTGAATGGGATCAGTTTCTTTATTTGTCTTTCTGTTGCTTCATTGTTAGTGTATAAGAATGCAACTGATTTCTGTACATTGATTTTGTATCCTGCAACTTTGCTGAATTCATGTATCAGTTCTAGCAGACTTTTGGTGGAGTCTATCGGATTTTCCATGTATAATATCATGTCATCTGCAAAAAGCGAAAGCTTGACTTCATCTTTGCCAATTTTGATGCCTTTGATTTCCTTTTGTTGTCTGATTGCTGATGCTAGCACTTCCAGCACTATGTTAAACAACAACGGTGAGAGTGGGCATCCCTGTCGTGTTCCTGATCTCAGGGAAAAAGCTCTCAGTTTTTCCCCGTTGAGGATGATGTTAGCTGTGGGCTTTTCATAAATGGCTTTTATGATCTTTAAGTATGTTCCTTCTATCCCGACTTTCTCCAGGGTTTTTATTAAGAAAGGGTGCTGGATTTTGTCAAAGGCCTTTTCTGCATCGATTGACAGGATCATATGGTTCTTCTCTTTTTTTTTGTTAATGTGATGTATCACGTTGATTGATTTGCGAATGTTGAACCAGCCCTGCATCCCAGGAATGAATCCCACTTGATCATGGTGAACAATGCTTTTTATATGCTGTTGAATTCGATTTGCTAGTATCTTATTGAGAATTTTGGCATCCATATTCATCAGGGATATTGGCCTGTAGTTCTCTTTTTTTACTGGGTCTCTGTCTGGTTTAGGAATCAAAGTAATACTGGCTTCATAGAATGAGTCTGGAAGTTTTCCTTCCCTTTCTATTTCTTGGAATAGCTTGAGAAGGATAGGTATTATCTCTGCTTTAAACGTCTGGTAGAACTCCCCTGGGGGTCGCCATACATTTTAAACATAGGACGAAAAGTTCTTTCAAATTTTTACATTTCACAGAACTAGTAACATTTAAAAAACATTTTGTTTTAACTTAGAACTTTGTAGCCATACGTAATCCATTATGGAGGAAAAAATAAAGTTTTAAAAATGTATAGAATTTACAAAAGAAATTTCCATCTACTGACCTATCTCAATTCAATAAATATGGAAAAACTTCTTAAGAGTAAATATTGATTTTATGATGGAAATGAATAAACTTGGCTCACACAAAATTTTTAAGTTAAATGCAAGTAAATTTTGTGTTCCAAATCTGTTGCACCAACTGGCATACAGTTTGGTTAAAAAATAGTTTTGTGTCTGAGTAATAGTTCTACTCAAGGTTTTCTTGGAAGCACTGTTTACCATCTCCCTTATATTCCAAATAACTACAGATGTTGTTATTCACATTTAAACTGGCAAATGTTTTCTATCCTGCAGGATTTCATGAAAATGCTTGGATTTTCCTTTTTTTCCTCTTCCTTCTGTTTTTCAAGCAATTTGTGCATTAGAGGAGCATGGTTGCATTCAAAATCATTGGATTTCAGCTAATTCTTTAACTACTTGTAACTAAAAATTAATGCACATCTATATAGATATATAGAATAGAACTGACTCCAAGCTACAGAACATTTTTACATAAATGCTGGCAAAGATGTGTTGCCTACAAAATTCATTTTTTCATGAAGAGAAAATTCCTTTTAGTGCATAGCTAATAATCAATATCCTAGAAACATGAATAAAATCGAAACTACATTTTTTAAAGCCATGCTATTTTAAGGCTTCCCCTTTATTAAATTCTTTCATGGCACAGATAAGGCATCATCTTGAAAAATTAAATCATCAATAATACTGTCTGCACTAAATAGTTCTCCTGAAAATTACTGAATTTATTCCTTCAGTGTCAGCTTTTCTTTCTCTACAAACTACTTAGTTATAAATCTAGTGTATACAGGACTTCTGAGTTGTAAAATGCTAAGAGTCTTTTTAACTTTTCAAATAAATAAAATGGTAATCACCTCATCTAAGCATTTAAAAATTCTCAGCATACAGTTTCTGAATCTATGTTTAGAGCACCCTGCTTTCCCATTTATAGATCCCATAAATAAGACACACAAGGCCTGGGCAAAGCAGTTCTCAGTATCCAGGGACTCTGAGCTCAGGACTCCCACCAAATTAGGTCAAATGTCACTAGACTCTAGCAAGTCTGTGTACTAATGGCCCTGCTGAGAGGATTAAAATTCCAGCAAGAAGACTGTTTTCCTGAGTTACACGGGACCCTATCACCCGCACAAAATTGTTGATTTTTGATGGATTGTTCTCCACCTTAGGAAGTGCAGGAGGAAATATGGCAGAAGGGAAAGATAATAATCTGTTAATGAAGATGGACCAAGAAAGTGTTTCTGCATAATTGAGTAGCAGTTTCTTCATTGCAGAATCCACATGACCTCAAAGGAAAGATGGACTCCTTCCTTCTAGATTGAAGCATCCTGGCCAGAATGAGGTACTCAAAAGAGAGACTCAGCTGGTGGCTATTGTTGATGTTGTGGATTTTAAGTATGTTACCAATGTGAAGTTTATTAACAAGTGTTGGGCTATTAGGTTTTTTTTTTTGCTTTATTTATCAAAATAAACATAGTATTAACTTTTCTGACTATTAAAGTAATCCATGCTTCCTATAAAAATTCAATTTAAACAAAAAATACCTATAATATCATTACTAAAAAATAAGCGTTAATAACAGAAGCACTACATTTTTTTCATTTTTCTTTTTTCTCTTTTTGTGCATGGGCACATGTGTTTAGAAAAACCTGGACAGAACTATATATATAGATTTTAAACTAATAAGTTTTCATTAAACATAGTAACATAGTATGGCCTTCTTGCTACATCATTCATACACACACACACACACACACACACACACCATGGTTTTTAAATTTGCATGAACATACCATAATTCATGTACTCAATTTCCCAGTGATGTGCATTTATTATTTACAATTTTTAATTAAACAATGCTGCAATGAACCTTCTGGTGTAATGTGCTTTGCATATTAGTCCTGTTATTTCTTTAGAAGTAATTTTTAGGAGTTGAATTCCTGGGTCAAATGGTATGCACATTTTCAAGACTTTTGATAAATATTGCCAAATTGTCTTTCAGAAAACTTGTGATAGTCTTCATTCCTACGCACAGTTTAACTGGGAATGGCATTAGTTTTTCTCACTTTTTTCTTATATCAGTGCTAATTTAATCTTTGCTTTAATTTGCATTTCTTTGGTTATTATTGAGATTGGCTATCATTTGATATGTGTTTTCTTCTTCTATCGATTATTCATCTCCTTTGCTTATTTTCTCCTTTGCGTTGTTCCTTTTCTAATTAATTTGTTGGAGTGCTGTTTGTCAATGATATTATTAGCTCTTTCTGTGTCATATATGTCACAATTATCTTTCCCAGTTTGTCCTTTGCCTTTGACCTTGGCTTCTTCTTTTAAAGACTATTTTGTAAGTTGCTTCTAAATCACTTCTGAATGAGGTGATAGATGGCTATATATGCACAAAGACACTGTATTAGTAAATAGCAGAACAGTGATTTAAATCCGGGTCTATCTTTTTGCAATCTCCTTGCCTTCACACTCTATGTTCCCTGAAGTGTTGCTAGTCTTGAATTTGGCCTACCAGTACATGTTTCCCACAAATACAAAAACGGTATTTGAAAGTGTGGCCCTTGTACTATCTAAGGACGATATCATTCTCCTCTATACTTCTCTGGAGTTCTGGATTGTCACAAATAATGTAATTGCTCTGTACAGTCCACAAGATCAAAACCAAACTGGCTGAAGCCAAGCTACTTTCATCATTGCGTGATGGTGGCCTGTGCACAGCAGCACCCGTCCTGTAAGAATGACTATGGGAAGGTACAATTCCCAGTTTAGAGATCTCTCTACCTATATGCACGGCCTTCGTTTTCATAGAGACAGAAATTAGTTCTCAGAAATTAATTCAGTAATTGTTCCTGTTCTCACTTATTCAGTAATTATTTCCATAAAACTTCTATTTTGTGATGATATTAAGCTGATATTTACCATATGTCAGACATTCTTCTAAGTGTTTTCCATTTGTTACTCATCTACTCTTTACAACTTATTATGGTCCTGCTTTTATAGATGGGGACATTTTTTTAAAACTTTTTTTAACCTTCTTTTTGAAAGAGAGACAGAATGCGAGTGAGGAAGGAACAGAGAGAGAGGGAGACACAGAAACTGAAGCAGGTTCCAGGCTCCGAGCTGTCAGTACAGAGCCCGACGTGGGGCTCGAACTCATGAACCGCAAGATCATGACCTGAGCCGAAGTCGAATGCTTAACCGAATGAGCCACCCAGGTGCCTCCAGATGGGGACACTTTGAAGCACCGAGAGGTTACGTAACTTGCCCGAGATTGCAGTTTGTAAGTGGACTCTGGTTTTAAGAGACTTGGGTTGTTTGTCTACCTTTAGTTTGGGCTGCCTCCCAGCATACTGTACCTGCACAGCATGAAGTGCTGAATGTAGAATTGAATACATAGACACATAGGAACCTCACCATATAGTGGGAGGGACCCACAAACCCCACACTGCAGAGAAGTACTCCTTTCAGCCTGGATTTTAGAAACCACAGAAGTCAGAAAAATCTCTTCTAGAGAAGAAGTACCAAAGGAAATTAATGGTGAAATGTGGGCTTTATAATTAAAATGCAACATTTTAATGCTGACAACTCAATATATGAAAATAAAATTTACAAGTATAATTTCTTTCCAAGTCTTCCAGCCTCCTGGGATTACAATTTCTTTGAATTCCCCAAAGAAAATCATTTAAGCCCTCATGCCACTTGCTACTGGAAGGTCAGTGCTTCGTATTTTTAAAAAAGAATTTCTGAGGAACTTCTATTTTCCTGATTATCCCCTGTTCCAAATTTCTCCTAGCCCATCTCCCACAGCTGGTGTCCTTCCAAGTCTACTATACATAATCACCTTTTACTGAGGGCTGACTATAACTGAGGAAAAAGAAAGGAAACTTAACATTAAATCTTAGACATCATGGTCCTAATATTCCATAGTCACCACAGCTTGGAATTTCTCATGGGCTGTCTCCTTAGGTTGCAACTTCTGCCAAAGCCAGGTCTTCTGGTCTCTATGAGACCCTTCTCTTGTCTCTCCCCTTTATCCAAAGTCTGGCACCATACACCCAAGTGGATAGCATTCAGTACCCAAATTCCTATCACCTCATAGTGAAAAGAAAGTTCGCTCTCCCTTGGTCTTCTGTCCCACCCTATCTCCTGTAGACTGTTGTGCTAGGCATGGTGGTAGAGGAGAATACTTATCTTACAATCACTGAGAAATTTTCTCATCAAAAGAGTTCATTCCCTTCCTAAGAATTCCATCTTTCTGAAGCAACCACCTTAAAATACAGCCATCTTTAAAAAGAATCAGTTTGTCTCTTCTGCACAGATACTTTGGGGAATGACTTATGGGAATGCCTTTTTCCATCACAGGGTTTATTTAATAAATAATATTTCTATTGCCCTTAGCTGCTTCATGTTCCATGCATCTGAGGCTAAAAGAAAAGAGACTCTTTCACTTTGCACTGGGTTATTAATCTGGGAGGAAGATAAGGACCTCTAGCATATAATTCAATGAAAAAAGAAGATTCTGTAAGTTGTTTCTCTCTTGATGCCTATGACAAAAGTCTGCAAATTGGTGGTTTGGAGCTCAGGCCATATTCTTATCAAATAAATCATAGTTAGATCTCAGATTGCACACAAGCCTATTAAACCCCCAATGTGGCTGAAAGATGGATAATGAATTCAGGGTTCTGAGAGTGGGGGACAATGTGGTATAGGAGAGAGGAAGGAGAAAAATTAGTTAACCTCCACTCATGACCCTAGATAGTTACGTCCTTGATAGTTGCTATTTCTTCATCTGTATTCGTCTCCCTTCCCTTCTACCTCTCTCCTCACACAGATACCTCCCATGTCCTTCTCAGTGGCACTCAGCCAGACTTTGTTTGTCTCCCCATAAAATGTGCTCATGAGCAATTCCTTCCTTTACTCAAAACCCCATTCTCTCAATGGTATCAGCCTTAGTCAAGTGTCAAGAACGACGATCCATATAGCCAGTGAATTATCCAGTTAATTCACAGTAAGAAATAACTGCTAGTATTGTCAATCCTTCCAATAAGTATTTTCCTTTTTAGAATAACATTTTAAATACATTTCAATGTGGTGAAATTTCAAGCTGGAACACAAATTTAAAAAAAATCAAGAATGTAGAATGAGATGTTTTCCAGAAAAGAGGAGGAAGAGGACAGCAAAATAGAGAGAAGATAAATGAGTCCTGAATGCCTGGGATTCTGTCCCTGGTGTAAAGTTGATACACATTAAAAAACATTCAGTTTTTTGTTTGTTTGTTTCACTTTGATTCCCTTAGGGGAGACAGCAACTCTTTGGACAGTAGAGATGGTTGTTTCAGGATGCTATTCTTGTGTAGATGTTTTAGAAGCATATCCATTGCTTAAGTTAGAAGCATGTCCATTGCCTGGCAATGGCAAAAACTAAAATATCTTTACATATTTATTTCAATGTAACATTGAATAATGACTGTCATTTCCCCCCTACTTCCCTATCTTCATGGTATACAACATACCTGCGTATAATGTAAGCAACAGGAGGTAAAAATAACAAAGAGCCCTGGATTGTGAACCAAGGATCCTGCATTTGGTCTGAATGTGTCCATAATTAAGAAGGTGCAAAATAACGGAGATAATGCTAGATGGTTTCTAAGGTTTCTTTTGGCCTGAAAGTCACTTATGACTTGATCAGTGTATTTAACAGCCCAAACCATAACCAAGGTGCATTGGCAGGTCCCCACTTTTAAATTGATTTATTCATTCCTCCAGCTGCAGGAATGTTGCCAGGTGAACCCCACCCCATAACGGACCACTGCCAAAGGAAAGTGCCTCTTCCTGGCTCATCCTAATTCTAAAGACTGGCCAATGCAAAGGTATGAACTCTGACCTTATGTCAATTCAAGACAATCCTAAAGGCTCATCCTAGCTCTGAAGCTTGCAGCTGCTGCAGAATCCAGTCAATATATGATGGTAGGAGCTAGAAGAGTTATTATGGGACTGGATCCAGAAGGAATTAGATCAATGTGGGGGAGGGTGTGGAACATAAAGTTGGATAAGGGATAGTTTATCATTAAGAGAATAGTCTCCTGTACTATAGGTTTTAACAGCCCAGTAAGAACCCCAGAAAATCAGGATAATATGCTGCTAGAATAGGTCTTAGAAACCTGAAGAAAGTGATAGCCCTAACTAAAGTGATAGCACTAACTAAACTAGGAATTTCAGAGGTGCTGTTTTGGATGGTAAAATAAATGGAACAAATATCTCAAAGAAATAAGCATAGTAAGTGGATATTCTATGTAAGGCCTGAAAACCAATCAGCTGGTTATATTCCTTCAGGAGTCCTGGAGGACACTGCATTTACAAAAGGGATAAGAAATGTGTTTGTAAGAAGGATACTAGCTAGTATTGTGAGAAATTCACTGCTCACTGGTTGTAGATGCTATTATAGAAATTGTCCCCATGATAGCAACATGGATTATAGCAGGAATTTCTATTGCTGCTCCTGAGAATCTTTAAAAATTATTGATGCCTGGATCCCACCCCAGATATTGTGATGTAATTGGTATGGATTAAAACAAGGCATCAGCAGTTTTAAAAACTTACCAGGTGATTTTAACAGGCAGCAGAGTTTGGGAACCACTGGAATATAGGATATTAATTAATAGAGGCTAAGGGCCTGTACATAACCATCAGAATCAAGATGAATACCATTATCATAATGAGCAGCAAGGATAGAGTAGTATACAAGAGGGCCTGAACCAGAGAGACCTATGGATATGGTTAGTAGAACAAGGCATTTGTAGGGGCAAAATACATGCAGTCAACAAGGGTACTACTTGAACACTCAAAAGAAATTAAGTATTGATAAGCAACAAACTGAGGGTAGTCAGCCCCATAAACAGCCATGGTTCCTGACCCAGTTTTTGAATCTGAGCCAGTTTTCAGGCCTAGAACACACTGACTGAAGGAGAGAATGGGTCCCTAGATTAGAAGATGCCTGAATCACCATTGTATCCCCAATTCTTCCTCAAGGGACCTATGGCTATTTATTTGTGTAAGAATTCACTAGAGGAAAGGGAATCCTTGGACATTTCAAGGACTATTGGATAGACACTCTTAGCTGACTTTGACACCTACAGACCAGAAAATCATAATGGCTTTCCTGTGAAAGTGGGGGCATATGGGACCTAAATAATAAGTAGAGTGCTGAATTAATTCCAACTCATAGCAGTGTACTGAGTCCACTAACCCCATTCCCATTCTCAGTGGTCATTTCTTAGATCCTTAAATGCATAATTGTAATGAACTTGGCAAGTAGCCTTATCCCCACATTGCTTTTTTTTGATCTGAAGGATTCAGACCTATTATCATAGAGAGGTCAAGTGGAGACCTCAGAAACTACCTTCCTCCTACTCCAGTCATTAAAACACACACACACACACACACACACACACACACACACACACTGACTGAATTTTGTGACATCTTTAGGAATCTAAAGGAAACAAGGATAGTGGTGTCCATCACATCTTAATTTTTTTTTTAATTTTTTTAATGTTTATTTATTTTTCAGAGAGACACAGAATGCGAGTGGGTTAGGGGCAGAGAGAGAGGGAGACACAGAATCTGAAGCAGGCTCCAGGCTCTGAGCTGTTAGCACAGAGCCTAATGCGGGGCTCGAACTCATGAGCCGTGAGATCATGACCTGAGCCGGAGTCGGCTGCTCAACCGACTGAGCCACCCAGGCGCTCCCAGCACATCTTAATTTAACTCACCAGTGTGGCCCTTAAAAAAGTTGAGTGATACTGGAGGCCTGTCACAAACTCACTTAAATAGAATTCTCAATTATAGCTGCAGTGCTATAAATGGTATCTTTATTAAAGCAGATTCACATAATCTCTGAAACACAGTATATGGACATTGATCTAAGAAATACACTCTTCCTATCTCTATCAAGAAGGAAGACCAGAAGCAGTATGTATTCACAAGATCTGCAGTCTTGTCCCAAGGCTATGCCAGTTCTTCCATTCTCTATCATACTATAATCTGAAGTGATCTAGATCATCTGGACATTCCACAGACTACCACACTCGTCTACTATATCAATGAGATCATGTTAATTGTATTAGATGAACAAGAATTGACAAATATATTGAAGTCTTTGGTAAGACATATGTACCACAGAAAGCAGAAAGCAGAAGCCAAGCATATCAGAAAAATATTTTGGGCCAGACAATGGTCTGGGCCATGCTAGTGTACCCAATCCAACATAAAATGCAAAAACTATTTCATTCCTTCTATCACTAAGAAGGTAGCACCATATCTGGTAGGTTACTTTGAGTTCTGAAGGCAGAATATTCCATACTTGAGAATCCTCTACCTGTTTACTTAGTGGCATGGAAGTCTGAAACCTTTGAGAGGGACAGAGCCCTGCAGGAAGTCCAGGCTACAGTGCAAACAATCTGGAACATACAGTCCAGCAGAATCCAAAACACTGGAGTTATTTATAGCATAAAAGACACCATATTTATGACAAGCCCCAGGAGGAGAATCATAAGTATTCTTCTAGAGTTCTAGAGTAAAATCATGCAATTTATAGCACAGAATTGCACCCCATACAAAATACAGCTCTGGGAAATTACCAGACCTAATGGAAAAGTGACCATTTGGCTAGAACTGCTGATTACGATTTGTTCCACCAGCAAATCATAGAGTCAGATGAGCCCAGCAATAATTCATCATTAAAGTAGAAGTGATTTATCTGGAATTGACATACGCATGGCTGGAAGATAAAATAAGTTATAGACTCCCATGTTATCTACCTCTGAGTCCTCTCCTTCAGCTCACAGCTATCTGCATGGGGCATTCCTTTATGACAAACTGACGAAAGAAGCAAAAGAAACGTAAGCTTGATTAATAAATGAATTGCCTTAGTATCTAGGTACAAGGTGAGAAAGGACTGCTCAGGGGTGATTCTGAGTGACAGCAGGGAGAGAAAGTCATTTCACTGACATACCCTTGGGTGGGAGGAGCACTTGACCATCCACTTAGTCTGGAAAAAGAACTGGCCTGAGAAAGACATGGGCATTTATTGCTTCTTCTCCATTGTAATTTGAAAATAAATAAACAAGTATAGCAGCTACAGCCTAAGAAGGGTGTGGTGATCAGGTCAGACCCCTCATCGATGACAACCTGGAACATTCCACCAGGTTAGACACCTGGACAGCAGAGGTGTTGCCTGAGGTGTTGCCTAAGCAACCAGAAAATCTAAAAATAGGCAATAATGTTGAGTGTCAGTTACAGTCCCAAGACCAGCTACTATGAAAAGCACTGGGGCTTGCTCCACTAAACTTCTAATATGAAATCATAGAGGAACTTTTCTGGGATGGTGAGAAATGATCATGTAATGCAAGTGGATCCCAGCAGCACAGAGATGGACCAAGTAAGTGGACACCAATTTGCCTTATCCAGATCCCCTCTATAAGGCCCAAGGGACATTTCTCTGGCTCTTAGGGGTGCTGCCTACTGAAAGCTCACAGCTGAATCTCTTCCCAAAGTTTATGCCCCTTGTTAGTTTTCCCTTGCATCATTTCAGAACAACTTTGAAGAACTATTTCATTCCAACACTCCCTGAGAGATTACCCTGAAGCCTTGGTACAACTGCATCACAGTGCATCTCCCTCTGCCTAATCTTATGGCCCTCACTTCCCCACAGGTGCTATTGCTGTGAATGCTTTCCGCATGCTGATTTCCATCACAGAGTTGTTTTCTGAAGAACCTAAGAAAAGCTGCATTCACTTTTGGGAAGTACAGTACCAAATGAAAAAGAAAGAACATACCTATGAAACAAATTGAGTTTAACAGCAAAGGGTGGGGGGGGGAGCCTCCAAACCTTGTTTCAGTCATGGCTTTTATCTAAAATACCACCCAGATTATGAAGCTCCTTTCCCATCATCACACTTTTCTCTAAGGTTTTTCTTTGTGTCCTAGGCGTAGAGTTACACCAGGAATTAACCTTAGACTCAAGTTTCTACAGGCATAAGTGTGCTTCCTTCCTTCTAAGAAACAGCCAACATGAATTTTTAAAAATCACACCTAGGGGTGCCTGGGTGGCTCAGTTGGTTAAGTGTTGGCCTCTTGATTTCAGCTCACATGGTGCTCTCACAGTTGTGAGATGGAGCCCTTCAACAGGATCTGTGCTGAGTGTGGAGTCTGCTTGGGATTGTCTCTCTCCCTCCCTCTCTCTCTCTCTGCCACTATCCCACTCACACTCTCTCTCTCTCAAAATAAATTAAAAAAATCTTTTAAAAATATTTTTAAAAATTTAAAAATCATACATAGTATAATAAGCCCACTGGATGTACTTGGTAACAAATCACCCCTTGGTTTCTTGGAGTTGGAAGTTAGCTGGATTCTATACGTAAAAGATTCTCACATGGAGTGATTCAAAGACAGACTTAAACCACATAGGTTAAAATAGCTCTGGTGTGTATTTCATTGGATTTCTCTACTGGATCCCATTAAACCTTTCTTATTAATATCCTATAATAGGTCTAAAAGGAGAATCTAAACTTGTATTTGCTCAAGGGTAATTCTGAAAGGTTGAGTGTGGAGTAAATATTCCCTTTTGAGGTAGCGAGAGGCACAGTTCAAAGGGGAAGGAGATTGAAAGGAGGATTACTAGAGTTTGAGGATAGTAAGGTGAGGGGATGAAAGAGAATGGTTTAAAAGACTCTGCCAGTGGAGCATGGTTTCATGCAACGAAGAGAAAAAGGAGGTTAAATGGATTAAGGTGCAGTTCACAGGTTTGATCACACCCCACTGGGAAGCCAGGTATTTCTAACATATAATTACTCTTGAATTCTCTTTTCTGAGAACCACAGCTTGAGAATGCATGCAAGTGGAAAAGCCATCAATGGGCTGCAACTAGATCACTGGGAACTTAAGTAAGTACAGACTGTTTAAATAACTGCTACTCAGCCCCAGCAATCCAACTGTTTCCAGGAGACTGCTGTGCTGTCTGGCCCTATGAAATGGGCTCTTTTCCCCACCCCAAAGAGCAAAGGTCAGCTAGGTCTCTGAGTGTGACCATCCACCCCACTATTTCACCTCTCTTTCCCCTCTGCCCTCACTCCAAGTGCACGAGAAAGGAAAGCTCCTGGATTCCTTCCCCCATGGAGACTGCCAGGCCACCCCTTGGTGCTGAATGGGAAACGGTGTGGTATTGGGTTGGTGCTTATTTATTTGGTTTGGTGCATTTGCCAATCTGGGCCAATGGAAGATTTCATAAACCAAGTGTTTTCTAAATTAAGGTAGCCTCAGCAAACATAGAATATGACCGATAACCTATAACCAAGCAGTTTCTCACAGAGAGTTTCCACAGAGATTCCTGTTTCATCAATCAAGATGTTTCAGCCACTGAGTGAGAAGCAAGGTATATAAAGAAAAATAAAGTACAGAACCTGTATTCAAAGGTTCAGCCTGGTTGAGGAACAGAACAGGAGATACAGCAGTATATAATGTTCAGGGAATGGGGCTCTGGATGAGGCAGACCTGGGTTCAAATTCCTGCTCCACAATTTACTCGCTATAGAATCTTTGTCAGGTTCTTTAACTGTTTGGACCCTCAATTTCCTAATCTATTAAATGGAGATAATTGTCCCTCAAATTTTTAAGAATTAAATGCAACAAAATAAAAAGTTTAAAAAAAAAAGTTTAACACTGTGCTTGGCACATCGAAAACGTTCGGTAAATGTCAGCTACTATTTTAATGATTATTCAGGATGGGGGTAGATAGGTACTGACTGAAACTAACAAAGACATTTTAGTTAAATGTGCTAAAATGCCCAACACCAAAATCATCCATGACTTTGGATGGGATATTGTCACACTGAGACTCATTCTCCACATTCTAATGTTGCCTATTTATATGTTATCACTCCTATCAATGGTTGAGATTCTATTAGTGCAAAGAAGCAGAGCATAAGTAAAGCATCCACATGTCCTGCACTCATCCTGGATAGCAGCATCTCCTGTGGGCCTCCAATGAGTGGTATGAGTTGGGAAATGCATGGTAAAGTCACAAGGTGGAGATCCAACACATGAGCAGAACAAGTGTCCTCACCCTGGCTTAATTTTAATCCTAATCTGTAAACTGGATTTATATGAAAAGGAAAACAAATAAATGTGCTATCTTCTAAGAAATAAATATTTTCATTTTAACGGTTACCTTCTCTGTGTACACTCTGTTTTAACTTAGAGTAATAACAACTTGTGAATGTTGTGGGTTTCTCTTGGTAGGAGACCTTCTCCCCACACTCTCCAAAGAAGCCATTGTTTCTTTTACCTACAACCTACCCATGTTTACAAGCCCCAAATACTTCCAAATTACCATATGTGAAGAAATTATATGTATTTATTTTTTGAAAACTTTAAAGACTGCCGGAGATAATAGAACAATGCAGGAAATACAGTTCTTTTAATATGTTAGCAGTCAGTCAGTGCATATTTTATTAGTTATTCACAGGGTACGTGATACTTATATTAGATATAAATTTGACAAAAATGTATTGTAATGGAAGAAACAGTTCCATACAGATAACATATTCCACCGGGAATCAATTACTATAAAGGATAATTTTCCCCTGGAAAATTCAGATGTGTAGGAGCAGGGTTTTTTTAATTCAGGTCTAGATTTATAATTAAAATCATAACTGTCTCAACAATAACGGAATGCTTTTCTTTAAGGCTTCAAAGCATTTGCTGGAAAACGATTAAATGGTTTTGCCATTGCTTCAGACCATCAACTAAGATGTATTCCTTGAAAAAGAGCCCCATGTCCAGACCATAACCTTTAAGAGATGAGAGGAATAATCTGAACCTGTAACAGCACCGACCGCTGTGCTCAAAAGTATAAATATTCCTGTCTTTGACTGGCACTTAGCATTATAAAAGAAGAATGATGTCCTCTATTACTGCAAGGAAAGAATCATCAATTCTGTTTACATGAAGATTTTCTAGGTCCTTGCGTCAATCATTTCATAAAATTATTGATTAAAGGAAATAGAAAAGTAGTGAAATGGCATAAATAATAGAAAAACATTGAAAACCTGCACACACTCAGTGTTTTGAGCTTATGATGCAGATCTCAATTCAAATTTAACCTTCAAGCACAAATGTCAGGGAATGTGCCATCATTTTACTGAGCATCCAAGGTCAATCAATTATTTCTGTCTACTTAATACACAATTAAACACCCATTACAGAAAATACAAAAACCTAAGATTCAGATACTAGTTCCTCTTTTTATTTGAATGTTAAATTTATCCGAATATTAAAAGGAGAATATATTTTAAGTGTGCAATTTGAAGAAGTATATCACAAAGTGAACAAAATGCATATATCAGATATAGAACATTATCAGTACCTAGAAGACTTCTATCTGCCCCATCTGAGTCAGTAATTTCTCCTCCTTCTTCAAAGGTAATAGGGACAGGTTTGTAACACCATAGATTAATTTTTGACACTCTATGAACTTTATATAAACTGAATCATATAGATGACTGTGTGCCTGGCTTCTATTATCAACAGTATAGCTTATGAAAAGCATCCATTATATGTATATCTATAGTTAATTCATTTATTTTCATTGCTTAAAACTAATCAACTTTATAAATGTAAAAAAAATTTAATAATTTTGCTATTGATGGACATTTGAATTGTTTACAGTTTGGGGATATTACACAAGTAATTTCACTATGGATAAACTTGTACATATTTTTGATGCACGTGTATAAGCATTCATGTAGAAGACATTCCAAAAGTTCTGGTTCACAGGTTATAAACATATTTAACATTCATAAATGATGACATTTGATGTCAAATAATCATCCCAAAGTAGGTGTACCAAATCTTCCCAAGTAGGTATATCAAATTATTTTCCCATCAGAAATAACCTTGAATTCCTACTCCTAGTTTAGATACCTGTTTAATGTTTTAGACATTCTGGTGGGAATGTAATTATAAAATCATGGAGCTTTAAATTTGTGTGTCCCTGGTGACTAATGAAATGGGGGGGGGGGTTATATCTGCTTATTGGTCATTTGAATAGCCTTTTCAGGACAGAGGATCCAAAGCAGGCTCTGCACTGACAACAATGAGCCTGATGTGGGGATTGAACTCATGAACTGTGACATCATGACCTGAGCCAAAGTCAGATGCTCAACCAACTGAGATGCTCATTCTTGCCCACTTTATATTGTATATTTTCTTGATTTGAAGAAAATTTTCATATAGCCTGAAAAAGAACCGTTTTATAGATTATACATGTCGCAAAATATTCCCTCTCTTTGCCTTACCTTTTCACTTTTTTAATTGTGATAAATGGAGGGTCCTAATTTTAATAAGCTGATAAAATATCAATCTTCCCTTGGTAGTTATTACCTTTTGTCTCTGTTTTTTGTTTGTTTTACTCCAACAACATGAACATATCATCCTAAGTTATCTTTTGTAAGATGTTATTGTTTTTACTTTTACTAGATCTACAATCTAATTGGAATTAATTTTGTTCATGGCTTGAAGTAATGGTGAAATTTTATTTTTTTCCATATGACTATCCAAATTATATATATTGAAAATACTTTCCTTTCTTCATTGCTATGTAGAGCCACTTGGTCATAGTGCTAAGTGCTCATACATGCCTGGGTTAAGTTTTCATTGTCTCAATTTTGTTCCTTTAGGTGTTTATCCTTGCATTAACAGTCTATTTGCTTCATTATTATAACTTTATAATAAATCTGGATATTTATTTGTAAGTCCCTGGTTTTGGTCCTCTTCTTCAAGATCATCTTTGCTGTTACTGGTTCTCTGTTTTCCAAACCAATTTTAGAATTAGTTTATCAATTTTCATTAAATGATTCCACTTGAGTTTTCGTTTGGGTTTCATTGAATTTTTAGATAGATTTGGAACATAATTATCTATATAAAATATGATTATATGCCTTTATTTAGGTCATCTTTAATTTTTTTCAATGGTGTTTAATTTATAAGACCTCTGTAAAGGTCTTGAAATTGTTATGTTTAAAGCAATTATACCTAAGTTATTTTATATAGAATTAAACCTAGCAGTTTATTTAATTTATATTTTTTGAGCTTTATTGAGATACAATTTACATGTGACATTTTAAGATTTAAGGTGTACAACATGATAATTTGATACAAGTATATATTGTGAAATGATTACCAAAATAAGGTTAACACATCTATGTAACCTCATATAATTACTTTTTTCTGTGTGTGCACAGTGAGAACATTTAAGATCTACTTCCTTAGCAACTTTCAAGTATATAATACAGCATTGTTAACTATAGTCACGATGCTCTATGTTAGATCCCCAAAACTTACTCATAGCTGAAAGTTTGTATGCTTTGATCAATATCTCCCCCTTCATCTTTTATGTATATATAAATGGATATATATTATATATTTATATTTATATATGGATATATATTTTATACCTATAAAATATATTTATATATTTATATAATATTATATATATCCATTCATCCATTGATGGATACTTAGTTGTTTCCATGTTCCGATTACTATAAATAATGCTGCAATGAACATGAAAGTGCAAATGTTTCCTAGAGACAGTGATTTCATTTCCTTCAGATATACTCCCAGAAGTGGGATTGCTGGATCATAAGGTAGCTCTATTTTCAATTTTTTAAGGAACCTCCATACTGCTTTCCATAGTGGCTGTACCAATTTACATTCCAGTGAACAATGTAAAAGAGTTCCAATTTCTCCACATCCTCACCAACACTTGTTATTTCTTGTCTTTTTGATAACAGCCATCCTAGCAGGTAGGACAATATCTCATCGTGGTTCTGATTTGCATTTCCCTGATGATTAATAACATTGAACATCTTTTCATATATTGGTGGTTTGTTTGTGTGTTTTCTTGGAGGAATGTCTATTCAAGACTTTAGGCCTTTTTAAATTGGGTTATTAGAGTTGGTGTCCGTCCTTCCTTCCTTCCTTCCTTCCTTCCTTCCTTCCTTCCTTGCATTAGGGTCTGTGCCTTTAAAGGAGCAAACACCTCTTCCAATCTTTATAGACTGGTTTCAGCAGGTAAAAACCTTTCCTTGTCAGTTTCCCAGGCTGATGGGATTACCAGAATTGCAGTCATGTGGGTTGGAGCCAATTAGGAGGCTGCCTTAGGGTTTGCAGTGGGATCTGCCTTCAGTGATCTTGTCACCAGGGATTCAGGCAGGCATGGATCCTGCCAGATCCCTGGTGGATGAGGTTGCTTCCAATACCTTTTCCAGTAGGGTGGTGCTGGAACAAGGGTCCAAAGTTGGGTCCTTAGACAGCAGGCCGATTACCAGGTGTGCAGATGGGTGTGGTTCCAGCCAGGTCCCTGGGAAGGCCCCTGTTTGGTCATTGGATGGTCCCTGGGTGGGCAGAACTGGCCCTGGACTGTGGCTGAGAGGGCCTGGAACTAAGCCTCAGGACTGTGTCAGATTCACAGCCAAGAGTGAAGTCCGAAGACCTGGCTCTGGAAGCACAGACGGGCATGTCTCCCTCTAGGTCCCTGGGCAGGCTGGGCTGCTCCCTGACTGCACCTGAAGAGGCTGAAGCTGACTACAAGATCCTTTCAGAATCTCTGGGGGCTTACACAGGAATGTCTCCTCCCAGGTCTTTGTGCCAGCAGGTCTCATTGTGGACTGTAGATGGGAAGGGGCTGCAGTCAAGTTTAGGGCCATTTTAGGATCTCTCTGAGTAGATTGGAGTGTCTCCTACTGGGACCCCGGATCCTCAGGAATGTGGCAGACTGTGGCTATCAAGGCTGGAGCCAAGTGCAGGTCCTTTTTAGGATCTCTGGGAGCATAGAAAGGAGTTTCTTCTGCCAGGTCCCTGTGCCAATGGGACTGCCGGTAGATTGTGGCTATAGTGGGCTGAAGCCAAATTATAGGACCCCTTCAGAATCTACAGTCTGAGTTTGTCAAGCTTACCTGTAGGGACAGCTGATTAGGGATGGAACAGGCTCACAGGCCATTTTTGTGTCCACAGATGGAACTGAGGTCTGTATGCATGGGTGTGCATGTCTCTTCCCAGGTTCCTAGGCTTATAGTGCTGGTGGCAGAACCAAGGCCAAATAGGACAGTAGTTGAATCCTCAGGATACAGAGCTGTTTCCAAGTCTGTAGTTGGGACCTCTGTTGGTGAGTTAGCTGCCTAGGTGCAAGCCTGCCTTCTTAAAACAACTCTCCTCAGTGTTAAACTGCACCAGGGTTTCACAGTCTCCTACCTGGATCCCATAGCTCCCACAAAGGCACTTTTGGATGGATGTCAAATTATCATTTTGAGGAGGATAAGCATGGGGGGGGGCATCTTACTCCACCATCTTGCTGATATCACTTTGGATTTAATCACAGCTTAGTGCAATTATCATAGTAATTTTAAATTTTTTACTTCTAGTTTATGGAAAGATTCAATACATTTTTGTATATTGACTTACACCTGACAGTATCTTAAACTTATGTGTTAATTCTAATAATTAACCTATAGATTCTTTTGGATTTTCTGCACATACAGTCATGCTATCTGTAAAATAATAGCTTTCACCTCACTTAACGGAAACTATAGTTGCTTAAGCCCAGAACTTTGGAGTCATTCCTGACTCTTCTTGTCCTTATATTCCACATTCAATTTGTTTTAAAAATCCTGCTGGTTTCCCCTTGAAAATAGTTCCGAAACATTTCCCTTTATCATCAGTCTACAAGTCACCATCATCTCTCATTGAGATTATTGCGAGAGCCCCCAGATGGTCTTTGTGCTTCCATGTATGACTCCCTTTCAACCAATGAGCAATGGAGCTATCAAGAGAGATCCTGTAAAAACACATGAAGTCATGTCACTTGCAGTTCAACACTTGCCACCACCTCTATCCCACTCAGAGTAAAAGCCAAAGTTGTTAGGGTGGTCCACGTGGTCTGCCTTAATCTGGGTCCTCATTACTTTTCTTCATCTCCATTTTCTGCTGCACTCACTGCCTGTGCTTACTAACTTCTCTATTTCTTGAGCAAGCAAGAAACCCTCCTGCCACAGGTCATCTGTATTGCTATTTTCTCTGCTGGGAACATTCCCTCATTTCCTTTTAATATTTTCTCAACAGGAATTACCCTGACCTATTTATGATGTAAACTCTTCTTGCATAGCAGCACTCCCTACCCTCCTTACTTTTTTTCATAATATTTATCACTCGTTGACATACTTACTATCTTACTTATTTTGTTCATTACTGTCTCCATTTAAAAAAATCTATTAAAGATCATAATTTTGTCTCTTTTTTTCCGAACTGTATCTTTAGTGTCTAGTACAATTCTGGGAACTCTCTAAATATTTATTTAAACAATTAATAAGGCATGCATTTTTGCAAATGCTATATGATTTCAACTATTCTAAAGAGATTCAGAAAAACAGTTTTGGAAAATTGTATGGCTTTCCTCATTTACCACTGGAAGCTTCATAACATAAACACATATTTTCTTTTATATTTTTTCTGTATCTTTCTTCACTTTTTTTGAAGAAACAGATGATCTTTTTTTTTGTATATATTACAGAGAGAGTACAAGTGGGGGCGAGGGGCAGAGAAAGAGAGAGAGATAATCTTAAGCAGGCCCCATGCTCAGTGTGGAGTCCAATGGTGGGACTTGATCCCATGACCCCAGGATCATGACCTGAACTGAAATCAAAAGTCAAATGGTCAACTGACTGAGCCACCCTGACACCCCTTCACTTTTCAAACTATATTGTCAAAGAAAACATTTGTTTTTTTAAATTTGCTTCTGCATTTTTAAAATAAAAATACTATGTATTAAGTCAAATGTAAACAAGTAAATTACAAAACAGTAGTAAACATCAGATCTCAATTGATTTGCGTAGGATTAGTTTTCTAAACATGAAGAGGAAAGTAAATAGTACCTCCTAACATTTGATATGCTGTTCACAAACTCACATAATTAGGCAAACAGGTTAAAGGTTGTATAGCAATATAATTTTTCTTGGTTCTCTTCATTTCAATTTTAGCAGGATAGATTTGTAGAATAATAAAATTGGTGATTCAAAACCATAATGGTCTTCAGTGGTAGCTCAAACAGTGTGGATATCCAGTCATGCCATGATGTTGGAAGGTTTTACAGATGTTAGCAAAACTTGACTCCTCTTATGTTATCAACCAAATTTCCTTAGATTAGTATTTTGACCTTTTCAAGTCTGATAAGCTCTCAGGGGGGAAAAAAGACTACCATTTCTGTTTCTTTTGAGGTGACAATTTGTTGTACTTTATAATTTCCAAAGAATCTTTTTGTGCAATAGCTCCTTTAATCCATAAATCACTCTCTGAAATTAGCATGTGTGTCCCAATTCTACTGATAGGAAAAATGAGTCTTGAAGCAGTTCATTGTGTTTTTGGAGGACAGCAAGACATGTAAAAGTCATGAGTTAAAACTAGGCCTTCTGACAACAAACATGGCCACAGCTCTTCTCACTCTGCCCCATATTACAGTCGTAACACTAGGAGGGTTGTAAACCAAAATAATGTGATGGAAGAAGTTCTCTCAAGTTCTTAAGAGTAAAAGTAACGTTTTGGTGGTTCAAAAACAGCTGTCAAATGAGAGAATAAATGGAACATTACTATGTCCCATCATACCTTGACATCCCCCTTCTGCCCTTGTAATCTTGGTAACTTTGGAAGCTGCTATCATATTTTTTAAAAAAGAATGCTAATTTTGAAATTTACAAATCCATTATTTCATTACCACATTCATTTTAGCATAAAAAAAACTAATAAAGAAGCTTATTTGTTCATTTGTTTATGTCTTGTTTTCCTAATTGAATAAAATGCTGTCATGACAATGAACAAATAATATCAACTGATACAAAGGAAGTCCCTCCTAATGAAGATTGTCCTCTTACCCTCCTTATAAATGACTGAGGAGAACTCACTTCATTTCTGTTTCCCCAGGATCCTCACAGCGCCCATTTGTGGAAGTGGGTGTGGTGAGGAGACATCATTATTTCCAGAGTCACATTAGAGATATCTATGACTTCATGTATTACAAGTAAAATGTCCAGGAAATTATGTTGGCTTAGATTTCTATACTTTCATAAAAGCCTATGGAGAACTTATTTATTTATTTATTTATTTATTTATTTATTTAAATTTTTTTTTTTTACATTTTATTTATTTTTGATAGACAGAGAGAGACAGAGCACAAGTGGGGTAGGGGCAGAGAGAGAGGGAGACACAGAATCTGAACCAGGCTCCAGGCTCTAAGCTGTCAGTACAGAGCCCCACACGGGTCTCGAACTCACAAACCGCGAGATCATGACCTGAGCCGAAGTCAGACGCTTGACCGACTGAGCCACCCAGGTGCCCCAAGCCTATGGAGAATTTAGAGAGCTGCTACAAAACAATTAGAACCCCACATTAAGGGATTGAGGGAGCTTGAGTAACATATTTGCTGTTTGGATAAGGAAATGAAGCTATGTAAAAGAGAAATCATAACCTACAGAAACCTACACTTGACTCAAAATTCTACAGTTTTACATGAAAGTTTATTGTTTTTCCAGCCCAATTTATCTGGGAAATTTCCATGTTTGCCAAATTTGGGAAGTCACTGCCATTGGCAACACTTGCTTCAAGGGCTCTTTAACTGGTATTTCATAAGACTAAATATATGTATCTTGTTGATTGAAAGCATTATGTTTCTTTTTTACATCTCTAGATTACTGCCCCAAACAACAATTACTAAATTTAATAATAAACATATCAGACTTGCATTAATTGGTGGAACAAATGGAGACATATAAAATGTGACTTGTCATAGAACAATTTACAGGGTATTATGCTATCTTGTCCATTTAAAAAATCAAAACTATAAACAGAAGATCAATAGTACAATAGCATGTGTAAAAGAGTAAAGGCTCTAGGCAGGAGCCAGTGTGGAGAGTTAGTTCAGGAACTAAACAATGCAAGTGAGACCGAAACACAAGAGCATGGGAGAGAGTAAAGTTAAATGAGGTTGCAGAGGTGAGTTGGGGCCAGAGCATGCATAGTCTTGAGAGAAAGTCATGATAGTAATTTTGGCTTTCTCCTAAGAGCAGTATGAAACCAAAAAAGGAATCTAAGTTATGCAGTGGCATGATGAGAACTGTATTTTTAAAACATTGCTCTGGCTGCTGTGTGGAGATTAGAGTTTGGTGAGAAGATTCAGAGAAAGGATTTTGGAATCTAAGAGAAAGGGTGGTGACTCACACTAGAGTAGTGCTATAGAGATGGAGAGGGGACAATGGGTTCATGATAAATAACAGGGAGCATTACTCTCCTTCTAGACCACATCCTAGGCACATGTATCATGGTCCATCTGAATACAGCTACTGGCTAGTATAAGATACCCATGGAAGTCCAAGATCATTCCTCGTTATTATTAGCTATAAGAAGAACTTACTGGTTTAGGTTCACACCCCCTGTCCATGTTGTGCTCAGTTGCTTTGTAAGAGGCAGGAAAAGAACATCTTTTGGTAAATTGCAATGTGTGCACTTGGCCTTCTGGAGCTGGCACATGGTAGGGGAGGAATGTTGACTGTCAGCAGGCCACAAGTGCAAATAGAAAGGCTCAGCCACTCCCCATGGACCCTTGGTTTAAAAGTTCAAACACCTGCCAAATCTGTAGCTTTAACCACCCTAGCTGAGCAGCCCTCTCTCCCACCTGACACAAGGACAATAAATAAACAGATTCAATCAGTCAAAACTTGCCTATAAACAGTCCCATGAAATGTACCATGGCCTTAGAAAGAATACATTAACCTTTTTAAATGAAATACCAACAGTTCCACACAAAGCCCAGTGCAATTATCCTCTAAAAAAATGATAATAAGGAGGGAAGGCAGGTACTGCCTATCTCATATTAGAAGGATACCAAGGTCTTCATGGGCAAGAGGAAAAAAGCGTATGATAACAGGTGTTTTGTGCATTATGCTTAGAACTTGATATAATTTACTTATTGGTGTGAATTGGATTGGCAAACTACAACCTGCAAGCTAAGTCCAGCCCAACACCTATTTGTTGAGTAAAGTTTTACTGGAACACAGCCTCAACCATTTGTTTATGTATTGTTTCAGCTATTGTCATGCTACAACATCAGAATTAAGTAAATGCACCAGACCGTATGGCCAACAAAGCCTAAAATATTTACCATATGGCCCTTTAGAGAAAAATATGTCAACTCTGATCTCTAAGCAGAACTTAAGAGAGTAGCAGACTTCTTTTAGGCAATCTTTACACCAAGTTCTTGATGCCTATGCATAGATACTACTCACATAGATACCTTTCAATCCAAATTCTATTTGGTGCTAATAAGAGATGGAAATGGGCTACTGATTCCTCTTGAACTCCAAAAATTAGGTCAAATGTTGCTCTCACAGTAGGTACTTTTGTGTGTTTGAATAGCACAGTCTTCCATTAAAAAAAAAAAGATTATAAAGTTGTGGGGTAAGCTTAGGAATCCCCCAGGCTTACACCAATGGGTTAACAAGGCATAAAGAAGTACAAAGCCATAAGATACTCACACCAGAGTTTGGGCAAACGATCAGGACCCCATAATAGGGAGGTGCAAAGGCACCTTAGAATAGAGAGGGGGTGCAGAGCCCCTAGAATAGAGAGGGAGGGGCAAAGGCCCCAGAATAGAAAGGGGTGCAAAGGCACCCAATACAAAGCTATATGAGGTAAGCAAGATTAGGTGTTCAGGGCAGAAGCGCCTCCCAATTTAGTACTATAGCAGAAAGCTGCTTTCACAGGAGGGAAGAGGTAAACAGGTAAATTGGGCTATAGACTGCTGAGCTGCAATGAAGCAGCCCAGAGTGGAGATGATTAACAAAAGAAAAGGTGCTTTGTTAACCCTGAGGTTATTTGTCCTACCTGTCTCATCCCCTAGGCTAGCTAAGGTAAACAGAGGTGGTGCCTCATATCCGCTGTAAACAGCCTTCCATCCATCTGCCTGGTGCCAATATTTTGTTTTGTATGAACCCAACCCCCTAACCCCAAATATCTTCAAGACTCCCTTTCCCTCACATCCACTAGTTAATGTTCACAGATTCATCGTCTCTTTGTGCATATCCATCGCAATGTTTGTAAATCTTCTGATCCTAATAGAAACAGGGCAAGGACCCTTATTCGGGGCTCTTGCCTTTTCCTGGACATTAGCCATCTCTCGTTTTTCATTCTGCATCCTGCTCTCTTGCTAGACAAGAGAGAACTTTAGACTTGGAGTCTATGACATTAAGTTAAGCCCTCTTTGAAATAATAATGATCTGAGGAGAAAACTGATTTTGAAAAACTCAGAAAAAGCCTCTTTAAACCAACCCTTGATAAAGTGAAGATCTGAAATTTTCAAGCTGCATCCAACTGCCCTTGGATCCACCAAATCCATAGCCCTCCAGTAGAAAATATGTTAAATAGTAAGAACCCCATAGTGGACTATGCTATTTTAAGTGACTTTGTAACACCTGTTTAACATGAAAAACTCAGTAGCAATCATCCTGCTGCTCTAGGCAAAGTGTAATTCCATTCCTACTCAATTTTCCTGTGTAAAAACAGGTATACAGGTTAGGTTTCTTACTCAGAAACTGACATCCAACTACGTGATTTCCATTCTGGCTCATTAACCCAGTGAACATCTTTTTTTTCCCCCGTTTCAAGTTTTCATTTAAATTCTAGTTAGTTAACATATAGTGTAATATTGGTTTCAGAGTAGAAGTTAGTGATTCATCACTTACATGTAATACCCAGTGCTCATCACAAGTGGCCTCCTTAGTACCTATTATACCCTTAATTCCTAAATACCTATTTAGCCCATCCCCTGCCCACCTCCTCTCCAGCAACCCTCCGTTTGTTCTCGATAGTTAAGAGTTTCTTATGGTTTGCCTCCCTCTCTTTTTTCCCTTCCCCTATGTTCACCTGTTTTGTTTCTTAAATTCTACATGAGTGAAATCATATGGTATTTGTCTTTCTTAGACTTATTTCACTTAGCATAATTACTCTAGTTCTAGCCACATCTTTGCAAATAGCAAGATTTCATTCTTTTTGATGGCTGAGTAATATTCTATTATATATGTATGTGTGTGTGTGTGTGTATATATATATATATATATATATATATATATATACATATATATATATCTCACATCTTCTTTATCCATTCATCAATCAATGGACATTTGGGCTCTTTCATAGTTTGGCTATTGGTGATAATGCTGCTATAAACATTGGGGTGCATGTATCCCTTCAAATCTGTATTTTTTGTATCTTTTGGGTAAATACCTAGTAGCGCAGTTGCTGGATCATAGGATAGTTCTATTTTTAAATTTCTGAGGAATCTCCATACTGTTTTCCAGAGTGGCTACACCAGTTTGCATTCCCACCAACAGTGTGAGAGGGTTCCCCTTTCTCCACTTTCTTGCTAACATCTGCTGTTTCCTGTGTTAATTTTAGTGAATCTGACAGGTATGTGGTGGTACTCATAGTTTTGATTTGTATTTCCCTGATGATGAGTGTTGGTGATCATCTTTTCATGTGTCTGTTTGTGATGTCTATTTGTGTCTTCTGCCCATTTCTTAACTGGATTATTTGGTTTTTGAGCATTGTCAAGACAGTATGGTACTGGCACAAAAACAGACACATAGATCAGTGAAACAATAGAAAACCCAGAAGTGGGCCCACAGCTATATGGTCAACTAGTATTCAACAAAGCAGGAAAGAATATCCAATGGAAAAAAAGATAATCTCTTCAACAAATGGTGTTGGGAAAACTGAACAGCAACATATAGAAGAATGAAGCTGGACCACTTTCTTACACCATACACAAAAACAAATTAAAAATGGATGAAAGACCTAAATGTGAGACAGGAAACCATCAAAATCCTAGAGGAGAAAACAGGCAACAAGCTCTTTGACCTTGGACACAGCAACTTCTTACTAGACATGCCTCCAGACACAAGGGAAACAAAAGAAAAAATGAACTATTAGGACTTCATCAAGATGAAAAGCTTCTGCACAAGTGAAGGAAACAATCAACAAAACTAAAAGGCAACCTACCTATGGGAGAATATCTTTGCAAATGACATATCAGATAAAGGATTAGTACCCAAAATCTACAAAGAACTTATCAGTGAACATCCTGAACCAAGTTAAATTAAATGTCTTCAGTGTTGGTGCATGGTAAATGGTATGAATTTTATTTGTTTTCTAATATTATCCATCTCAATAGAGTTTGAGAGCAGTAAAATTTAAGACTGGCAGGTGCCCTTCAGTTTTGTAACAATGGTCACGCACCTAGTATTTAACAGACCTCATGAGAAAACCCAGGAATCCTATTTTTGACTAAATCACAGGCAAACATTAAAAAGTCTGGCAAGACCAAAATGGAGCACAATAGGGCACAACTCGCATCTACTCTTGGTGGGACTATGAATTGCCACACCATTTTGAACAACAATTTGGCATTATCATGCAAATTAAATGTGTGCATATTCTATGACCCACCAAGTTTACCTTGGTATATAATATAAAGAAAATCTTGCACTTGAACACTAAGAGTCATAATCTAAAATGTTCACAGTAACATTGTTTATAACAGGGAAAAAAGGAAATAATTCAAATGTTCTTCAACAAGAACAAATGGATTAATAAATAGTGATACATTTATGCAATGGAATACTCTTCAGTAGAAAAACTGAATAAATTGAAGTACAGTCTGGAAAAATCTCAAAAACAAAATGGTGGACAACAAAAAAAATCAAATCCAAGAGGATTGTTTTCATACACACACACTCACACACACACACACACACACACACACACACACACAAACCTATTTGCATATGATCGAACAAACACAGAAATATCTGAAAATAAAGACACAGTTAATATTAGGTAGCTCAAGTAACAAGGAGAGTTGAGAATATTAACTTCTCAATTATACATTTTTATTGTTTAACTTTCAAAAAGAATCATATATTATTGCCACACAATCAAGCAAATCTGGTTAACAAAATGAACTCAAAGATTCCCAAGGTCCTTTAACTGTATAGTTATTGATTGTATATACAAACTAATTATATATACAAACTTTGGTTATAACCTTTCTTTTTAACAAGTGACCCAAAAATGGGGCACCTGGGTGGCTCAGTTCGTTAAGCATCCTACTCTTGGTTTCGGCTCAAGTCATGATCTTATGGTTTAATGGGTTCAAGCTCCATGTGGGACTCTGTGCTGACAGTGTGGAGCCTGCTTGGGATTCTTTCTTTCTCCCTCTCTGTCTGCTCCTCCCTGCCTCTATCTCTCTCTCTAAATAAAAAAATAAACTTAAAAAATTAAAAAAAAATAACTGACCCAAAATCTTTAGTTGGTGTCAAGACCCTTTCAAGTGAGCCTTTGCTTTCCATCTAAGCCTACAGGTAAATCTTGTTTTAAATCTCTCCACGGCCTCCTTTTCCCTATTTCTCAATTTGCACAAGAAAAAAACTAAGAAGAATGTGTTTATATATTTGCCTATCATTCTTCTACTTTTGTATCTTTGTTTCTCTTGATAATCTACAAGAAAATATGCATAAGCTTTTAAAAATAAAACAAAATTGGGGCACCCCAGTGGCTTAGTCAGTTGAGCGTCCAACTTCGGCTCAGGTCATGATCTCACAGTTCGTGAGTTCAAGCCCTGCGTCGGGCTCTGTGCTGACAGCTCAGAGCCTGGAGCTTCCTTCAGATTCTGTGTCTCCTTCTCTCTCTGCCCCATCCAACACTAATGCTCTGTCTCTGTCTTAAAAATAAATAAAACATTAAAAAGATAAAAATAAAACAAAATATAGACATAATAAAAATTTTAATGCCAGAATATTACTTAAAATTTTGTGTTTGCTCTTATTTATTTTTAATGGAGTATGATAAACTTTCATCTCCTTTATTGATGTTTAATTGTTTGAGCTGGGTGTCACTTTATTTTGACAAAGTAACTACAATTTCCCTCAAAGGAACTATATCCCTTGCAATATACAAGATTAGTTTAAATGTTATTAAAAACACTACTTAATTACATAGACAAAAATAATACTACTGGCCAATTCTATCACAACTTTTTTGAATTACTTTCAAAGGGTAGAAATGAATTCATGCTGGTTCATTCATACTTTCTCACTAATTTTACTTTTGAATTTAAAAGCGGTATTTGGCAAAATAAGATCCATTTCTAGTCATTTCTAATAACCACTTACTTTATGGCTCTTTGTCTTTGAATCCTATGACTTAGACAAATAACTCAGGTATGAGGATGTTTGCTCTAATTTCATACATCGTTGTATCTGAAGAATACTCCATTGTCATGATATCTGTGATTACTGGCCAGTGTTCCTCTTGTTAGCCTCCTTGCCCATACAAGGTAGAGATCTCATTTGTGACTCCATCTCTGTGACCTACTCCTAGAACCAGTTGTGGTTACTTATTTAAAGCTACAGTGATTTCATGTTTAATCTGTGTGGCCCTTGAAATTTGGGATTTAGCCACAATGAGCTTGTTACAGAGGCCAATCTACAAACTGCTATGGTTTGAGTCCAGAATGGAGGTTCTTCTCACAAGGACATCATCTATATAGTCAATTCACCAGGCTGTTTCAGGCTCCAAACACTGACAAGCACTCCTATAGTGAGTCCAGGTCAATCTGACCTTTCCCTCTGTGCAATTAATATTTCATATTTCTCTACATTTCTCAAATTGCAAATCTGTTCATTTCTCTCCTTTTCAAGAAGCTACCTCATTTCTAATTCTTCTAGAGAGAATAGAAGCCATCAGATAGAAACCACCCATAACCCTACCTGTGCACATATTCTCTCCTCCAATCAAAGGCCAGTCCTATAAACTACACTCTAAATCCTCTCTCTGCAGAAATTTTGCACTATTAATTATCCCTTCAAACCCTTCAAAGAAAAACCTTCCATTTTTCTCTATGAATCAATCTCATAAAAAAAGTAACATTTCTCAAATATTTTCCATCTCAAATAAAACAAAACAAAACAAAACCACACATTTAATCATATCCCCACTTCCCACCTGTTCAACAGCTGGACATTTATCGTAATCATCAGAAAAGTACCAAAGACATTAGTACACAATCCAGTAACTCATCACAAAGTGAATACCTGTGAACCTACTACCCTGGTGAAGAACTAAATAAAAATTCCCAGCTCCCACGAGACTCTCTCCCAATTCATGTCCTCTCCCAATCATTACTCCCTTACCAGAGATCATCACTATTCTGACTTTAGAACACTGTGATTTAGATTTGCCAGTGTTTATATTAATTATTAATTAGATATTGCCAGTTGATCATATTAATTCTTTTGTTATTATTTCTCAACATTATATTTTAAAACTCATCCATGATGTTACAATGATTCATTCATTTTTATTACTCACAATTTTTCATGGTATGAATAATTTCAATGAGTTTTAATAAAGTCATGTATCCACCACCCCACACCAGACATAGAAAATTTCTAACATCCCCCCAATTTCTTTCATGTCTCTTTGCAGTCAATTCCCCACCCCTCAACACATACACAGTCCTGGGAAACCACTGGTCTGCTGTCACTACAATTTTGCCTTTTCTAGAATTTTGCACAAACAGAATCATATAGTATACAATCTTTTGTGTCTGTCATATTTCACCTAGAATTATGCTTTTGAAATTCATCCACGTTGTTGCATGTGTTGGTAGTTTTTTTCCTTTATACTGCTAAGTTGTAGTTCATGGTAGAAATGTACTCCAATCTGTTTATCCATTGACCAGTTGTTGGACATTATTCTTTGTAATTTTTATTTGTATTTTCCTTATTACTAATCAGTTGTTTATGAGCCAAGACTTTTTCTTGTCCATGGTTCTATTCATTTGAAGGGGTTCTTTATATATCCTGAATATATGCACTTTGCTATTATTAGGATTGCAAGTACTTCCTCGCACTGTGTGTCTTGCTATTGTATTTATTACTAATGCCTTTTGATGAACAGAAATGACCATTTTTATTATACTCAAATACATCAATTATTTCCTTTTCAGTTGGTGCATTTTGTGTCTTCTTCAAAAATCTTTCCCAGGGCACCTGGAAACTCAGTCGGTTGATCCTCCGACTTCGGCTCAGGTCATGATCTCGCGGTCCGTAAGTTTGAGCCCCGCGTGGGGCTCTGTGCTGACCGCTCAGAGCCTGGAGCCTGTTTCAGATTCTGTGTCTCCCTCTCTCTATGACCCTCCCCCATTCATGCTCTGTCTCTCTCTGTCTCAAAAATAAATAAACGTAAAAAAAAAAAAATCTTTCCCTATCCCAAAAACATTAAATGATTTCCTTTATTATCCTATATTAGCTGTATTAGTTTGTGTTTCATATTGAGATCTATAATGAACCTGGAATTAATTTTTGTAAAAGATGTGAGATAGGGGTTAACTTTCTTTTTCCTTTCAATTTGTTTATTTTTTTAGTATTTTGATAAAAATATCTACTTAAACTAATAACATTTTTTGTAAAGTCCATCTTCCCCATCATCCTATGTCTCACTTTTATCATAGATCAAGTGTCTATACATGCACTGTTCCCTTTCTGGACTCTGTATTGAGTTTTTTAATCCATAAACATGATGTATGGTCCCATTGTTTAATTCTCCTTAAATTTATCTCTACATACACCCACATGTGTGTAGGTGATCTTTTACATGTTTAGTTAGACTTACTACTAGGTAGTTAATATTTTTGGTTATTATAAAGGTATTTTTTAAAATTTATTTATTTATTTAAGTAATCTATATACCCAACGTGGGACTTAAACTTACAACCCCAAGATTGAATAGCATGCTCTTCAATTTTTCTTTTCTTAGAGATTCGTGCTAGTGTATAGAAACAATTCATTTTGTATATTACTTTTTCACATCAACCTTGCTAAACTCACTTATTATTTTAAGGATTCACATATAGATATTTTTTATTTTTCTAATTATGTAGTCATAATTAGACTGTAAATGTAAGTAATGGCATATTTAATTTCTCTTTTAAATACTATATATTTATTTCTTTTTATTCACTAACTGAACTGGCTAGGAGTGCCAATATTCTGTTAACTAGAAGTCATATGCCTAACTTGAGAGAAAGCTTCCAACATTTCACCATTAAATATATTTGATTTAAGTATTTTGTAAATACTATTCATCAGGTTAATGAACTTCCTTTCTGTTCTCGGTATTCTTTCTATGGTAAGAATTATTAATTTTTCAACATAAATGCTTGCTTTTTTTTATCACATGCTTTCTGGAGTATATATTAAAATGAATATATTAGGGGCACCTGGGTGTCCGACTCTTGATTTCGGCTCAGGTCATGATCTCGTGGTTTGTGGGATTGAGCATCACATTGGGCTCTGCACTGACACCCTGGAGCCTGCTTGGGGTTCTCTCTTCCTCTCTCTCTGCCCCTCCTCCACATGCTTCCTCCCTCTCTCTTTCTCTCAAAATAAATAAATAAACAAAAATTAATCTATTATTTAGATCCTTTATTGTGTTAATTTGGTGGATTATGTTGATTGATTCTTGAATATTAAACCACCCTTGCATTACTGGAATAAGGCTAAATTTGTCATATATTGGAACTTTTGTATGCTGCAGGATTTGGCTCATGAGTTTGGTTGCCTTATTACTTTTCTTTTCTCTAGGCCTTGTTAAGTTTTAAAAATCAAGGTTATGCTAGCTTCATAAGTTGGGAAGTATTCATTCCTTTTTTCTGGAAGAGTTTGTGTAAGATTGGTATTATATCATTTTTTTTAAATTTCTTTTTAATGTTTATTTATTTTTGAGAGACAGAGGAACAGAGCGTGATGGGAGGAGGGTCAGAGACAGAGGGAGACACAGAATCTGAAGCAGGCTCCAGGCTTTGAGCTGTCAGCACAGAGCCTAATGAGGGGCTTTAACTCATGAGCTGTGAGATCATGACCTAAGCTGAAGTCGGATACTTAAATAACTGAGCCACCCAGGTGCCTTTGGTATTATTTAATTCTTAAATGTTTAGTAGAACTCACTAGAGAAGCCATCTGACCCTAGAATTTCTTTGAGGGGATAATTTTAGTTACATAATCAACGTATCTAATAGCTACGAACAATTCAATGGGCTATTTCTTATAATTTTGGTTAAGTATTTTTGTTTCCCTAGAAATTTCTACAATTCATCTAAGTTTATTTCATAATATTCTCTCATGATGGTTTTAATGCCTGTAGGATTTCTAGTGATATCCCTTTTTCATGTCTGCTATTGTTCATTTTTGCCTTCTCTCATACTGTCTTCATCAATCTCATCAGGAATATACCAGTTTTTATAAGCTTTTCAAAGAACAAATTCATTGATTCTGTGAATTATAGCCTTGTTTTCTTTTTTGTTAATTTCTGCTTTTATCTACTTTATCCTTCATTTACTTTCTTTGCTTCCTCCAAACATTAACATACTACCCAGACAAAATATATATCTTAAGATGCCAATATTTTAGAATATTTGAAAAGTCATGGTCATTATAGAACTGAAATTTAGCAAAATATTAAGGTGCCTAAATTTAATTATCATTGTGCATGTTTGGGCATTCTGTTTTGGAATTACAATGTTTGGAAAGATATAAAATAAAATCATGCCTAAATTATAATTATTATATTTTTTGAGAAAAAATTTTTACTTCTTTTCATCAAAATTATTAATTACATTAATATAATTTAAATTTTTATATAATTCATTTTCTATTGGCAAATTTAAACTTTTTTCTTGAAATATTATAATCCTTAATTTTTTAAAAAGTTTTATTTATTTTTGAGAGACAGAGAGAGAGAGAAAGTGTGAGAGCATGAATTGGGGAGGGGCAGAGAGAGAAGAAGACAGAGAATCCCAAACAGACTCCACACTGTCAGTGCAGAGACCAACATGGGGCTCGTACTCACAAACTGTAAGATCTTGACGTGAGCCGAAATCAAAAGTTGGCCACTGAACTGACTGAGCCACCCAGGCACCCCTATATGGTTCTGAATTAACCTCAATTTGGAGAAATTTACTCCACTAAAAATACAGCAACTGGAATTGTCAAATGTCATATTTAACCAAGAGTTATACATATCATGAGTTGCAATGGAGTTGTGTTTGATAGATTATTGCTGCAAAAAAATTACAAAATATTTCATTTCATAAGGTAAATTATTATCACATATATTGCAATTTGCTCTATCTCTTTAAATACTCTCTAGATCCAAACAGTAATATAAAGAATCCATATTCACTTCCTAATATCATGTGCAAACATAAACTCAAAATGAGTCATAGACCTCAAGAGCTAAAAATATAAAACACTTAAAAAAATACATAGAAGCAAATCTTTGTAATCTTGGGTTAGACAAAGAATTCTTACTTATGGCACCAAAAGCACAAACAAAAATGAAAAATAGATAAATTGAGCTTCATAAAAATTAAAAACATCTGTGCTTCAAACGACACCATTAAGAAACTGAAACAACAACCACATATGGGAGAAAGTATTTTCAAATCATATATGTGGCAAGGGACTAATATCTAGAATATACAAAGAACTACATGACTGAATAATAAAAAGACAATTCAATTTTAAAAATGGACAAAGGATCTGAATGGATTTCTTCAAAGAAGATATAAAATGGACATAAGCCCATGAAAAGATTCTCAACATCACTAGCCATTAAGGAATGCAAATAAAAACTACAATGAGATACTACATTATACTTACCAGGATGGCTATAATCAAAAAAACAATAATAACAAGTGTTGGCAAGGATTAGAAGAAACTGGAACATACAGTATTGGTGGGAATGTAAAATAGTAGAGCCACTTTGGAAAAAGTTTAGCAGTTCTTTAAAAGGTTAAACACAGCAGGGGGTGGGTGGGGGGGGGAGGATCCAAGATGGCAGAACAGTATGGAAGTTTTTTGTGTGTCTCATGTCCATGAAATACAGCCAGACCAACACTAAACCATCCTGCACACCTAGAACACTGATCTGAGGATTAACACAACAATTTGTACAACCTGAACCACAGAATTCAGCAGGTATGCTGTGTGGACAGGTGAACTTGGGGAGAGAAAAGCCATGGAGGGCACAGAGCTGCTTTTGTGGGTAGAGAGGGGATGGAGGCAGGGGGAAGAATACAGCAAAAGCATCCCTCCCCAAAAGGAGCTGGAGAGAAAGTAGAAACTTGGAAAAAGCCACAGGACTAAACTAAAAAGGGAGAAAGGAGAAAGGAGAGGGATTAAATTCCATTAAGTCTGTAAACAAGGGGTACACAGAGTCTACAACTCCATAGCTCGATACCTGGCGATGCTCTGGTGGGAAGGGAGAATCCCCAGGAGCAGAATGGGGTCCGGGTGGTTCTTGGGCCACACGGGGAAAAGCGGTTCCACTGCTGGAAGGACATTTGGTAGAGACTGTTGAAGCCACCTGGTCCTAGCAGACCCCAGAGATCGGCCACATTCACTGATGCTGGAACAAGGTCGTTAAGGGTGAAGCCTGGTGCCAGATGTGTGTTGTGATTTTCCATAATCCCTAAAACACTGCTGCTACACTATCTCGGGAACTTTTTCTGGGGCCTGCTGGCACCTGGCCACAGTCTCTGGGCACTGGCAGCAGCATGGTCTCCCAAACATTCCTGGGTGCAGCCGGCATTCGGCCATTGCTTAGTGAGATGTTCCACAGAGGGGAGGAACAGGTCAAAGCCGCAGTCCCTCAGAAGTAAGGAGCCAGGGAAAACAGCCACATCTGAGACAAAACTTAGGAGAGAGGTACTACCTGGATGGTGCACAACTGCTGATCAGGGAGAAGAGAGTTCCAATACTAGAGATGGGTAGCTGGGTGACACCATTTTCACTGCTCCCACGCATGCACGTACGCACCTACGAGAGCCACAACAATCCACCCCAGTAGGCTAACAGCACCATCTAGTGAAGAACGAAGCTGTTACACTAAGCCATGCCCAACTGGGCCAACCTCACTCTTCAAGAACACAAGTCTCACCGCCTGCTTAGTTTATGGACTATAAAGTGCTTCATGGCCTGACTTCTATGGGAAACCATAGTAATTTCAGTCGTATTTCAATCTGTTAGCAGGTCCATCTATTTAAATTTCTTTTTTTTTCTCCTTTTCACTTATTTCCTTTTTCTTCAATACAGAAAGAGAAAAAAATTCATTTTTATTTTCAATTTTATTAAAAATATTTTATTTTTTTTACAATATTTTTTTACTTTTGTGTAAATTTTTTCAAATTCTATTTTACTTCCATCATTTTATTTTAGTCTACTTCAGTATATTCACTTTTTCAAATTTTCAAACGATTTCCTTTTTTTTCTTTTCCTTTTTTCTCTTTTTCATTTCTTTTCTTTTTCTTGAATACAGAAAGAGAAAAAAATCATTTTTATTTTCAATTTTTATTAAGAATATTTTTCTTTATTTTTTTACTATAGTTTTTTTTACTTTTATGTAAATTTTTTCAAATTCTATTTTATTTCCATCATTTCATTTTAGTCTACTAGTATAGTCACTTTTTCAAATTTTCAAAAGATTTCCTTTTTTTCTTTTTTCTTTTTTGTTTCTTTTCTTTCTCTTGAATACAGAAAGAGAAAAAGTCCATTTTTATTTTTAATTTTTATTAAAAATGTTTTTCTTTAATTTTTTCTATTATATTCTTTACTGTTGTGTCAATTTTTTCAAATTCTATTTTACTTCCATCATTTCATTTTAGTCTACTTCAGTGTATTCATTTTTTCAATTTTCAAATGATATCCTTCCCCCCCCTTTCTTCTCTAGTCTATCAAGCCACTATCAACACCCAGACCAAAACACACCTATGATCTAGCATCATTTATTTAATTTGTGTGTGTGTTTAATATTTTAATTTTAATATTTTTAAAATTTTAATAATTTTTTAATTTTAATTTTTCTACCTCATTAATTCCTTTTCTCCCTTCAAAATGATGAAACGAAGGAATTCACCCCAAAGGAAAGAGCAGGAAGAAACGACAGCCAGGGATTTAACCAACACAGATACAAGCAAGATGTCTGAACGAGAATTTAGAATCACGATAATAAGAATACTAGCTGGAGTGGAAAATAGATTAGAATCCCTTTCTGCAGAGATAAAAGAAGTAAAAGCTAGTCAGAATGAAATAAAAAATGCTATAACTAAGCTGCAATCATGGATGGATGCTGTGGCAGAAAGGATGGATGAGTCAGAACAGAGAATCAGTGATATAGAGGACAAACTTATGGAGAATAATGAAGCAGAAAAAAAGAGGGCGATTAAGGCAAAAGAGCACAATTTAATAATTAGAGAAATCAGCGACTCCTTAAAAAGGAACAACATCAGAATCATAGGGGTCCCAGAAGAGGAAGAGAGATAGGGGTAGAAGGGTTATGTGAGCAAATCATAGCAGAAAACTTTCCAACCTGGGGAAAGACACACACATCAAAATCCAGGAAGCACAGAGGACCCCCATTAGATTCAACAAAAACCGACCATCAACAAGGCACCTCATAGTCAAATTCACAAAATACTCAAGCAAGGAGAGAATCATGAAAGCAGCAAGGGATAAAAAGTCCCTAACCTACAAGGGAAGACAGATCAGGTTTGCAGCAGACCTATCCACAGAAACTTGGCAGGCCAGAAAGGAGTGGCATGATATATTCAGTGTGCTGAATCAGAAAAATATGCAGCCAAGAATGCTTTATCCAGCAAGGCTGTCATTCACAACAGAAGGAGAGATAAAAAGTTTCCAGACAAACAAAAATTAAAGAAGTCTGTGACCACTAAACCAGCCCTGCAAGAAATTTTAAGGGGGACTCTCTGAGGGGAGAAAAGATGAAAATATAAAAAAATAATTAAATAAAGACCAAAAGAAACAAAGATTAGAAAGGGCCAGAGAATACCACCAGAAACTCCAACTCTACAAGCAACATAATGGCAATAAATTCATATCTTTCAGTACTCACTCTAAATGTCAATGGACCCAATGCTCCAATCAAAATACATAGGGTAACAGAATGGATAAGAAAACAAGATCCATCTATATGCTGTTTACAAGAGACCCACTTTAGACCTAAAGACACCTTCAGATTGAAAGTAAAGGGATGGGAAACCATCTATCATGCTAATGGTCAACAAAAGAAAGCTGGAGTAGCCATACTTACATCAGACAATGTAGACTTTAAAATAAAAACTGTATCAAGAGATGCAGAAGGGCATTATATCATAATCAAGGGAGTTGACCTAACAATTTGTAAACATTTATGTGCCAAATGTGAGAGCACCCAAATATATAAATCAATTGATCACAAACATAAAGAAACTCATTGATAGTAATACCATAATAGTAGGAGACTTCAACACCTCACTCACAGCAAAGGACAGATCATCTAATCAAAATATCAACAAGGAAACAATGGCTTTGAATGACACACTGGACCAGATGGACTTAACAGATATATTCAGAACATTTCATCCTAAAGCATCAGAATATACATTCTTCTCCAGTGCACATGGAACGTTCTCCAGAATAGACCACACACTGGGACACATCAGTGCCCACATACTGGGCAAATCAGCCCTCAGCAAGTACAAAAAGATTGAGATCATACCGTGCATATTTTCAGACCACAACGCTATGAAACTCGAAATCAACCACAAGAAAAAATTTGGAAAGGTAACATACTTGGAGACTGAAGAACATCCTACTAACAAATGAATGGGCTAACCAAGAAGTTAAAGAGGAAATTAAGAAGCATATGGAAGTCAATGAAAATGATAACACCACAACCAAAAACCTTTGGGATGCAGCAACGGCAGTCATAAGAGGAAAGTATATAGCAATCCAGGCCTTCCTAAAGAAGGAAGAACGATCTCAGATATAGAACCTAACCTTACACCTTAAAGAGCTGGAAAAAGAGCAGCAAATAAACCCCCAAACCAACAGAAAACAGGAAATAACAAAATTAGAGCAGAAATTAATGCTATCAAAGCCAAAAATAAGTAGAACAGATCGATGAAACCAGAAGCTGGTTCTTTGAAAGAATTAACAAAATTGATAAACCACTAGCCAGTTTGATCAAAAAGAAAAAGGAAAGGACCCAGATAAATAAAATCAAGAATGAAAGAGGAGAAATCACAACCAACACAACAGAAATAAAAACAATAATAAGAGAATATTATGAGCAATTATATGCCAATAAATTGGCATATAATGGACCAACTCCTAGAAACATATACACTACCAAAACTAAAACAGGAAGAAATAGAAAATTTGAACAGACCCATAACCAGTAAGGAAATCGAATTAGTAATAAAAAATCTGCCAAAAAACAAGAGTCCAGAACCAGATGGCTTTCCAGGAGAATTCTACCAAATATTTAAGGAAGAGTTAACACTTATTCTCTGGAAACTGTTCCAAAAAATAGAAATGGAAGGAAAACTTCCAAACTCTTTCTATGAGGCCAGCATTACCTTGATACCAAAACCAGACAGAGACCCCACTAAAAAGGAGAACAATAGACCAATTTTCCTGATGAACATGGATGCAAAAATCCTCAACAAGATACTAGCCAACCGGATCCAACAATACATGAAAAAAATTATTCACCACGACCAAGTGGGATTTATACCTGGGATGCAGGGCTGGTTCAATATCCACAAAACAATTAATGTGATTCATCACGTCAATAAAAGAAAGGACAAGAACCATATGATCCTCTCAATAGGTGCAGAGAAAGCATTTGACAAAATACAGCATCCTTTCTTGATAAAAACCCTCAAGAAAGTAGGGATAGATGGAGCATACCTCGAGATTATAAAAGGCATATATGAATGACCCAACACTAATATCATCCTCAAAGGGAAAAAACTGAGAGCTTTCCCTGTAAGGTCAGGAACAAGACAGGGATGTCCACTCTTACCACTGTTATTCAACATAGTATTGGAAGTCTTAGCCTCAACAATCAGACAACACAAAAAAATAAAAGGCATCCAAATTGGCCAGGAGGAAGTCAAACTTTCACTCTTTGCAGGTGACATGATACTCTATATGGAAAACCCTAAAGATTCCACGGAAAAACCGCTAGAACTGATTTATGAATCCAGCAAAGTTGCAGGATATAAAATCAACACACAGAAATCGGTTGCATTCCTATACACCAACAATGAAGCAAAAGAAAGAGAAATCAAGGAATCGATTCCATTTACAATTGCACCAAAAACCATAAAATACCTAGGAATAATCTAACCAAAGAGGTGAAAAATCTATACACTGAAAACAATAGAAAGCTTAGGGAAGAAACTGAAGACAACACAAAAAAATGGAAACAGACTCCACACTCCTGGATAGGAAGAACAAATATGGTTACAATGTCGATACTACACAAACCAATCTACACATTCAATGCAATACCTATAAAATAACACCAGCATTCTTCACAGAGCTAGGACAAATAATCCTAAAATTTGTATGGAACCAGAAAAGACCCCAAATAGCCAAAGCTATCTTGAAAAAGAAAACCAAAGCAGAAGGCATCACAATTTCAGACTTCAAGCTGTAATCATCAAGACAGTATGGTACTGGCACAAGAACAGACACTCAGATCAATGGAACAGAATAGAGAACCCAGAAATGGACCCACAAACGTATGGCCAGCTAATCTTTGACAAAGCAGGAAAGAATATCCAATGGAATAAAGACAGTCTCCTCTGCAAGTGGTGCTGGGAAAACTGGACAGCGACATGCAGAAGAATGAACCTGGACCACTTTCTTATACCATACACAAAAATAAACTCAAAATGGATGAAAGACATCTCAATGTAAGACAGGAAGCCATCAAAATCCTCAAGGAGAAAGCAGACAAAAACCTCTTTGATCTTGGCCGCAGCAACTTCTTACTCAACACGTCTCCGGAGGCAAGGGAAACAAAAGCAAAAATGAACTACTGGGACCTCATCAAAATAAAAAGCTTCTGCACAGTGAAGGAAACAATCAGCAAAACTAAAAGGCAACCAACAGAATGGGAGAAGATATTTGCAAATGACATATCAGATAAAGGGTTAGTATCCAAAATCTATAAAGAACTTATCAAACTCCACACCCAAAAAACAAATAATCCAGTGAAGAAATGGACAAAACACGTGAATAGACACTTCTCCAAAGAAGACATCCACATGGCCAACTGACACATGAAAAGACGCTCAACTTCATTCATCATCAAGGAAATACAAATCAAAACCACAATGAGATACCGCCTTACACCTGTCAGAATGGCTAACATTAACAACTCAGGCAACAACAGATGTTGGTGAGGATGCAGAGAAAGAGGATCTCTTTTGCATTGTTGATGGGAATGCAAGCTGGTGCAGCCACTCTGGAAAACAGTAAGGAGGTTCCTAACTAAAAATAGAACTACCCTACGACCCAGCAATTGCACTACTAGGCATTTATCCACAGGATATAGGTACACTGTTTCGAAGGAACACATGCACCCCAATGTTTGTAGCAGCACTATAAACAATAGCCAAAGTATGGAAAGAGCCCAAATGTCCATCAATGGATGAATGGATAAAGAAGGTGTGGTATGGGGGCGCCTGGGTGGCTTGGTCGGTTAAGCGTCCGACTTCAGCTCAGGTCATGATCTCACGGTCCGTGAGTTCGAGCCCCGCATCGGGCTCTGTGCTGACAGCTCAGAGCCTGGAGCCTGTTTCAGTTTCTGTGTCCCCCTCTCTCTGCCCCTCCCCCGTTCATGCTCTGTCTCTCTCTGTCTCAAAAATAAATAAACGTTAAAAAAATTTAAAAAAAAAAGGTGTGGTATATATATACAATGGAATATTACTCGGCAATCAAAAAGAATGAAATCTTGCCATTTGCAACTACGTGGATGGAACTGGAGGGTATTACGCTAAGTGAAATTAGTCAGTCAAAGAAAGATATATATCATATGACTTCACTCGTATGAGGACTTTAAGAGACAAAACAGATGAACATAAGGGAAGGGAAACAAAAATAATATAAAAATAGGGAAGGGGACAAATCATAAGAGACTCATAAATATGGAGAACAAACAGCGGGTTACTGGAGGGCGTGTGGGAGGGGGATGGGCTAAATGGGTAAGGGGCACTAAGGAATCTACTCCTGAAATCATTGTTGCACTATATGCTAACTAATTTGGATGTAAATTTAAAAATTTAAATTAAAAATTAAAAACAAATAAAATTCTGCTCTTCAAAAGGTAAAAAAAAAAATTTAAACATAGACTTACCACATCACCCCGCTATTCTATTTCTCGGTATATTCCCAAGAGAAGTGAAGGCATACATCCATGCAAAACTTGTCCATGAATGTTCATAGCAGCATTATTCATAATAGCCAAAAAGCGGAAACAACCAAAAAAGCCAATCAACTTATGAATGCATAAATAAATTGTGGTATATCCAAGCACTGGAAAATTATTTCGCAATAAAAATAGAGCACTAATACATGTGACAACATGGATCAATCTTGAAAACTTTGTGCTAAGTGCAAGAATCAGTATACATCTTTATGTGTTTCATCTACAATATGGAGATGTGTCTTCCTCAGGCTTTATGCTTTGAAGATTGCTGTGGTCCTCCTTGCCTCATAAATCTGTTGAAGGCTTGGTTCAATGTCTCAACCACTCAGCCACTTTCGACCCCCAGAATCAGCAGAGGTCTGTATGGAGTTTCCCTCTTTTCTAAAATGTTGGCTCCTTAATTTATCATAGCCTTGTTATAATCCCAGTGGTTGTAATCAGGTATTTTTCTACTTTTATCCAGCTTTTCAGAACAGTAGGAGGATTTGCCTAAATTACTCTATTATTGAAATCCTCTCTGCTGATAACACCTTAAAAAAAGATTAATGTCATAATTTTTGTCATGTTATTCCCATGCTTCAATGACTTTTTTTGTCCTTACGATTACTTCACAAACCTTTCAAGTAGTTCACAGTCCCAAACTCTTTCGCCCTCTGCTCCCGAACAAGGCCATTATAGATGCTCTTCCAGAAAGGACAGTAACCCTCTGTGCACAGTGTTTCCCAGAGTTTGGGGACTGGGGTTATGGTAAACCACTAGTGGTACCCATTCAGGGCAATAAACACTTGTAGCAGATATTTATTCATTTATTGGCTTTTAATTATACAACATTCATTTCTTTCTTTCTTGTGGTACCAGAGCTCCAAGTTCCTTTGGAAGAATAGGCCCTCTCCTTCTTTTAGTCAAAATTCTCCAGAGAACAAAACCATTTGTATATATAAAGAGATTTTTGATATGGTATTGGCTTGCATGATTATGGACCCTGAAAACCCCCACAATCTGCCCTCTGTAAGCTGGAGACCCAGGAAAGCCCATGGTGTAGCTCAAAGACCTGAGAGCTAGATAGCCAGAGGTATGGATTCTAGTCTGAGCCTAAAAGTCTAAGAACCAGGAGCACTGGGATTCAGAGAAGATAAATGTCCTAGCCTGAACAACCAGGCAGAAGGAAATTCAACTCTTCTCATTCTTTTGTTCTATTCAGACCCTTACCGGCTTGGACAATGCACACCCACACTGGAGAAGGCCATCTGCCTTATGCAGTCCACCAATTCAAATGCTTATCTCTTTCAGAAACACTCTCACACGCATCACAGAAATAATCTTTAACTAGATATCTGAGCATCCCATGGCAGTCAAGTTTACAGATAAAATTATCACACTCCCATTGCATATATTCTTGTGGAACTGTTGTTCAGACTGCATTGCCCTCACTATTCAAGAAATGGAAATATTCTCTCTTGACCAGAGAGGTACAAATTGTACATGAGGAGTGGTGGAGAGTGGAGCTGATTCACTGAAGTAGTGATGTTTAGAAACGACTTTACAGTCATCAGTCCACATTATCTACTTCATGTCCTCCTAATATTGGTTTTTGTTACTTGCAATAAAAAAAAAAACAAACAAAAAACAAAAAAAACCCCACCAAATAGTAACAATAGTATGACTTCACAAATTAATAATATGATTCAATTCACAATTTTCTTTTAAAATGACTGTGTTGAAAACAATCAGTTTAATGATGACATAACTTTAAAACTCCTCTAACACATGTTACTCTCCCTTTCCAGCACTAACAAAAAGGTGAGGCTTCAAGATCAGAATTTAGGGAAAACAGAGGCACCTGGTTAGCTCAGTCAGTTAAGCATCTGACTCTTGATTTCAGTTCAGGTCATGATCTCATGGTTCGTGAGATCAAGCCCCACGTTGGGCTCTGTGCTCGCAGTGTGGAGCCTGCGTGGGATTCTCTCTCTCCCTCTCTCTCTGCCTCTCCCTCATTCATGCTCTCTGTCTCAAAATAAATAAATAAACATTAAAAAAAGAATTTAGAGCAAACAATAGCCCACTGCTAGAATTTAATGAAATTGTATTATATTCCTTTTATACTTCTTCCTATTTATGTAAGGTGTTACTGGTTTTCCATTTATGTCATGTAAAATTGTTTTTAAAAACAATTCAAATAAAAATAATTGAAAAATTGAACAATTGAAGGTTGATATGAAAAAAATCAAGAACACATTTTGAGAATGACTGAAGTTTGGGAAGCACAGACCCACTGAAGGAATCGGGACAGTGGCCAAATCGTCTAACCCACTCTTCATCATACTCCCACAATCAAATCTTCCTTCCTTCCAAATTCCTCTTCAAAAAAGTCTCAACTTCTTTTACTAAAGCTTGTTCCCTACTTTCTTAAATTTCTTTCCTGATTATCTTCTTTGGAGTTCTCAGACTAACTTTGTCTAAGTTCTAAATAATCAAGGCCGATTTGGTATATGACAGAGCAGATGCTCTATGGTATGGTTAAAACAGCAGACACCCCAAAAGCCATCATAAAAGGAAAGTCATCTAAGGCAGTTTTTTTTTAATGTATACATTAGAGAAAAAATGATTTCAAATGATTTTGCGTGCACAAGGCCACCCTTCCATCATCTGCAAACAGCTTAGCTACATCCCAGCCACTGTGCAATTCTCAAGCTCATTTCAAGACAGGCACCAGGCTTTCAATGCACAGAAACTTAAAATACAGAGCGTGTGGGTGGCTCAATCTGTTAAACATCAGACTTCAGCTCAGGCCATGATCTCACAGTTCGTGGTTTCGAGCCCTGCATTGGGCTCTGTGCTGACAGCTCAGAGCCTGGAACCCGCTTCAGATTCTGTGTCTCTCTCTCTCTGCCCCTCCCCTGCTTGCGCTCTCTTTCTCTCTCTCGCTCTCTCTCAAAAACAATAAACATTAAAAAATTTTTAAATTCAAGTGACTGCAGACTCTATCTTTCCTACTTACAAAAGGCTCTTCTGAAGGTGGCTGTTCTTTATACCCCTGTATACAATTTCTCTACATTCCTTCCACTGTCTTCCCACTTTTTTCTTATGTTTTCATTGGCTCTTAACTTCTTTATAGTCCTTCTGTTTTTCATTTGTGGTGATGAAATCAATAATTAGACTACCATGTGAATCCAAATAAAGTTGTCTTTTTTTTTTTCTTTACTGAGGATAAACCAATGCTTTGTTTTCATTTCTCTTCTTCAGCAGTCTTCAACTGCATTTCATCAGTGAAATTTTATCAGAATATTCAATACTTATAACACTGCCAATCTTATTTCCAAAGTTGGGGCTTTTCATGTGGGCTGTGCTTGGCACTGCACTCTGCCTGATTTGGATTTTATTTAAACACTTTGGCTTCAACTGACATTGGGAGGCAAAGAAAACCAGCAATCAGTCTGCCATGAATTTGCCATGGGACCACATACTGTTGCAGAAACAACCATATAAAGTTGCTGAGGAAAGACAAATTCACAGCTAGCAGATTACAACAGCCTGGTCCCCATGCACTAGCCAGGCTCCAGAGAAAGGAGAGCCTGAAGTAGAGCATAGAATGAGGAATGTACACTCTTCCTGAGACACCCGTTTCCCAAAAGCAGGATCTACTGCACTTCCATCAGTAAAAGAAGGTGGTGTGACAAGGTAAAAATAGCACTGGGACTGAAGTTATGAAGAGTGGGTTTGAGACCATGCTCTGCCATTGAATAGTTGTGTGGTTTGGATAAAGCATGTAACCCCTTAAACCTCAGTATCCTTTTCTAAAAATGTGAATAATAACGATTGCCATGAATAAAATTAGCACAGTCGTAAAGGTGAAATATAAAAGTGTTTGTGAGAAGTGCCTTGTGTAATATAAAACTTAACATGAACATAAAATGGTCTAATTAATCATTATCTTGCAATAATATTAATAATAACAATAATAACAAATACTTTGTTCCTGAATTGGGCAAACAGCTATTAGGATTTGGGCAGGATAAGCATAAAAATAAATTTAAATGGCATCTAACTCTTAGAAGAACACATTGTGCTTTCATTTTCAAACAGGGTTTCTTCATGATGGATCATTACTGAAAAGTCTGAGATTAGAAAGAAAAGATAATCCACAGGAGAAATTGAAATGGAATAAGGCGATTATAACATGCAAAATGGCTATTATTACACATGGTTATAAGGACTCATTTTAGTTCCTTTTCTAGAGGCTCACTATATATTCCTCTTCCCAGAGAGATCCATTTACTTTCTTCATTTTAATAACAATGCTGTTTTCTGAACAGTTTTATGATACTGGAAAGTTAAAGTACAAAATCAATAGATATATTTATGAAATCCAGACATGGCTACTACTAAAATGGGAGAATAAACAAGCAAACTTAAAACAGTAGAATATACACTATTCCCAAAAGGTCCTGAACAGTCAGCTCATTCAGCAGTTAGAACCAGACAATGAAAAAAGAAACAAAACAAAACAAAACAAAACCATGTGTGTAGAATAACTTGGTTAGAAAGTTTTGAAATAGTCATCAGATGAACCATAACAATACACTACGAATTTTTTAAGTTACTTAAAAATTAAGTTGATGTTAAAGTAAGCTATTACAATATGGGGTGTGTGTGTGTGTGTGTGTGTGTGTGTGTGTGTGTGTGTGTGTGTGAGAGAGAGAGAGAGAGAGAGAGAGAGAGAGAGAGAGAGATGGTTCTGTTCCATCATTAGTGAGGCATAAATTTTTGTTTTGTTTTTTAATCTCAGTCATAGTATAATTGTGTTCTGGCTAACCCATGATACCAGACAAATACTCAAAACACGGATTTTCAAAAACACGTGATTATTCAATAAGCAGTATTTGTTTCAACCTACTTTGATATAAATATGGTTATACCACCTTTCTTTGGTTAGTGATTCCATCCTTTTATAGTCAAACTTTATCCTTATGTTTTAAAAATATCCTTTGGAAACAGGATTTGGCTTTAAAAAAACAAAAATCTAGTCTAGTAATATTTGTCTTATACTTGGAACATTTAATCCATTTACATTTAATATAATTACTGATAAATTTGCAGTTTCTTTAACGTTACATTTTGAAATAATTATACATTTACAAGAGGTTGTGAGGATAGTACAGATAGGACCCCTGTACCCTTCATTCACTTTATATCTTATATGATTATAGTATAATATCCAAACCAAGAATTTGACATGATTACAATGTGTGTGCATAGTATGTAATTTTATTACATGTGTAGGTTTGTGCAACCACAACTGCAATCAAAACAGAACTATTCCATCACCACAAAGTATTCTCTCATGCTACCTCTTTATAGTCACAGCCACCCCTCACCCCACTGGCTCTAACCCATGGTAACCACTAATCTGTTTTCTATCCTTATAATTTTGCCATTTTGAGAATGTTATATAAGCGGAATCATACATTATGTAACATGAGACTTTTTTCCACAGTAAGAATAATGCCCTTGGTCCATGCAAGTTGCTGCATGTATCAATAGTTCTTTGCTTTTTACTGCTGAGCAGTATCCATCGTATGGATGTACCACAGTTTGTTTAACCTATTGAAAGATATTTTCGTTGTTTCCGGTTTGGGATTATTACAAACAAAACTGCTATGAAAAATCAAGTGTAGATTTTTGTGTGGAAATACATTTTCATTTCTATGGGATAAATGCCCAGCAATGCAACTGATACCAGGTATGTCAAGCATATGTTTAATTTTTAAATTGCCAAATGATTGTCCAGAGTGACTGTACCATATTACACTCCCATGTATGAGAGACTCCATTTCTCTACATACTTGCCAGCACTTGATAGTGTTACTTTTTATTTTAGTAATTCTAAATAGGTATGTAGTAAATGTCTAATTTTGGTCCTAATTTGCACTTCCCTAATGGCCAGTCATGCTGAACATCTTTTCATGTGTTTATTTGCCATTCATATATCCTCTTTGATGAAATGCCTCTTCATATCTTTCTCCTGTTCTCTAATTGGAGTGTTTTACTGTTGAATTTTGAGAGTTCTTCTATATTCTAGATACGAATTCTTTGTAAAATGTACGGTTTGCAAATATTTTCTCCCAGTCCATAGCTTATCTTTTTATCCTCTTCATATGGTTTTCTGCATAGCAAAATTTTTAATTGTGATGAAGTGATATTTATCTATTTTTCCTTTTTGTTTTTGGTGTCATGTCTAGGAACTCTTCACCAAGCCCTACATCCTCAAGATCTTATTCTATGTTATCTCCTATCAGCTTTATAGTTTTATGTTTTACATTTAAATCTATGATCCAATTTTGGACATTTTTTTTCATAAGGTTTACATTAGTATTTTATGGTGTGGGATATGGATATCTGATAGACTACCACCATTTGTTAAAAAGATTATCTTTCACCCATTGAAGTGCTTTTGACCTTTGGCAAAAATCAGCTGGTGGTACTTGTGTGGAGCTATTTCTGGGTTTGCAATTCTATTCCATCGATCTAAATTGTCCATTCCTCTGTCAATATCACAGTCTTTATTATAGCTCTATAATGAGTCTTTAAATCAGATAAAATGATTCCCTTTATTCCTTTTCAAATTGTTTTAGCTATTCAACTTTACATTTCCATGTAAAATTTAAATCTACTATATTATTCTTTTCTTTCTTTTTTAAATTATTTATCCCACCTGTTCTATGTATTTGTTTTGTTTTGTTTATTTGCTTCTTTATTTTCTTCTTTTGGAATTATTTTCTATTACTTTAACACCTACCCCCTTACCTTGGGAGGTATATGCTTTTTTACTCATTTTTCAGTGCTCCCCTAGAGACTTATAAAAAAATTATATTGATTGTTATTTTACTCTCTTCATAGACAAAGTAATAATCTTACTTTATTTTCCCAACTTCTACACAATTGTTATAATTTTTTAATTCTCTATATATCAAATAATATAAAATTTTATTATTTTGTACAGACAATACTAATTTATTAAGGATATATTTATCTTTCTTGTTTCTCTTGGAAGCATCTCTGAGCTTCCACATGGAATCATGTTCCTTCTGCCTAAAGATTGCTAACTAATATTGATTTCGTTGTATATCTGCTCATGAAGAAACAAACATCTGGGGTTTTTTGGTTTTTTTGTTTTGTTCTGTTTTGACTGAAAATGTTTTTATTTCATCTTCATTTTCTAAGCATTTTCCATGAAGTATTGATTTATTGGTTGGTAGTTTTTTGTTTGTTTTTTTCTTTTTCCCAATCAGACATCATGATTTGTAATGTAGTGTTTCTCCTGGCTACCACTGTTTTTGTTAAGAAGTCAGCTCTCAGCCCTATTGTTGATTCTTTACATTTACTTTGTCTTCTCATCAACAACGGTCCTATCCACAGATGATTTTTAAAAATTTTCTTTGCCTTGGGGCGCCTCGGGGGCTCAGCCAGTTAAGCGTCCAACTTCCGCTCAGGTCATGATCTCGTGGTCCGTGAGTTCCAGCCCGGCGTTGGGCTCTGTGCTGACAGCTCAGAGCCTGGAGCCTGCTTCCAGTTGTGTGTGTGTGTGTGTGTGTGTGTGTGTGTGTGTGTGTCTGCCCCTCCCCTACTTGAACTCTGCCTCTCTCTCTCTCAAAAGTAAATAAACATTAAAACATTTTTTATTTGCCTGTTTTATTTTAGAATTTTACTTTTACATATGTAGATATGCTTTTGGAAAAAATGTATTATGTGTAAGATTTTCAGGCTCTTTTATGTAACTTTCATCAGTTTTCAAAAGTTCTCATCTAGTCTCTTTTCAAAGATTGCTTTTGCCCTGTATTTTCTCTCCTTTTCTTTTGGGATTTCAATGTGTTCCATTTACTCATTGTATCTACTTTTATGCTCTTTTCTGTATATTTCATCCCTTTAGTCTCTCCATTCCATTTGATATATCATCTTCCGACCTATATTTCATTTTGCCAATTCTTCCTTTAGTTCTATCTAATATGCAACTAACCCACCCACTGAGTTCTTACTTTGGGTTACTGAAGTCCTAAATTTAGAAGTTCAGTATGGTTAGATTTTAAAGTTTCTAGTTTTTTTCTACCAGAATTCTCATTTTGTCTCTTTTCTCTTTGAACAGTAGAAAGAATAGTTATTTTAGAGGTCTATGTCTGAAAACACCAATATCTGAAACCCTGATTATCTATTTCTACTGTCTGGTGTTTCCATTTATTTCTATTCATCTTATCTTGTCCTTTCATGTGTGTGGATTTAAAAAATTATGTGCCAGGCATTTTATTTGTAATATTGTTTATAGAAATAAATTGAGGACTAGGATAGGATACTCCATCAGGAAGTCTTTTTGTTCATTTCTATTGGGTGCCTATGAGTACCTGCTATCTGGGATAAGCTCAATTCAATTATAGGGATTAAGAGGATCCTAAAATGAGCTTCTCTTTCTGTGAGAACCTGTTTACTTTCAGTTTATCTTTCTGCTAGGGTGCAGCCCTTTGGGGTTCCAAATCTCAAGAAAGCAAGGTCCACCAGAATTTCCTTCTTGACAGAACTGGGGACTTTGTACTCTCAGTCCTTTAAACCTGTCAAATATACCATTCAGTCTTTCACCTGTCCATCTGAACCAGCAAAAGTGGTAATAAACACTGGTCTCTATCTCCATTTGCTCTTGTCCTCCCCTATTTTTAACTCCCTTAACCCAGTAGGTTCATTGTCTTGTCTACCTCACTCCTAGAACTTCTATCATGCTGACCTTTCTCTTTATTACCAATTATAATTCATTGTCTCTTCTCTCTTTATTCTGCTTATGGATGTTAAGAGGAGGCTCAACTTCTCTTACCTTATATTTCTGTGAGGGACTTCCTGCTTTTTCCTGGGCCTTTCTCCTCATTCTTTTCCCATAATTCCCTAAGGGAGAATAAGTCAATGTGGTATGAATTTGGGGAAAGCCTCTTGAGGGCTGTGCTCCCTTACATGGAGAGATGGTTGCTTATACAGAGAGGGCACCATGTTCTGCTTTCAACCATGTGGCCAATCCCCACCCCAGTAAGTGGGATGCTTGCGGTTTTGAGTGCTAGTTCAAATCCATTTTGGAGAGTAAAGAAAGATATCAGATGTCCATTTGTCCACATATTAAATTATATTCTCTGATGCAGCTTTTACTCATAATAAAACTCTTATTTTGGTCTCTCTTTGTTTGGCTTTTGTCTTATCTTTCAGTAGGTTCCAAGCTTAGGAAAGAAAAAAAGGGGTGTTATTTATTGACTCCTAAAAGTCTCCAAATGGTCAAAAACTTCCCTCTTATTATAATTCATTCAAAGGCAAGTAAACAACCTGCACACTCTGCCGACAGCTATAATATCAAAATTTACCTTTTCTAAGCAAAGTAGCCAAATTATTAACTATATCTTATTTTTTCACAGGATGTAGGATTTTAAAATAACATATTACAAAGCCACCAATTGACACCTGATTTCATCTAAGCCAAGGGAAATATTTCTCTAACTCTTCTTGGACAAAAGGGCCTGAATAATACAAATAATAGTCAGTTCAAGTCCCTGAACCCACAAAATATGTTTATATAGACATAACCATAGATAAAGCTTTTTTATCTTGCTTCCATAAGCCATGAGCTTTAATTTTCCTTTTTTTTTTTTTTCCTGAGAACTTTTGCTTATTTGCAACTATTTCTGGGCCACAACAGCACTTCAATAGAGCATTTTGGCAACAACCTCTGTTGTGGTCAGCAACTCCTTCTGCAGCTGGGATTTCTTGAAAGAAGTGAGTAGCATTTGTCTTACAGTGCTCCAGCAACAAAACAAGCAAATCATTCGTGGGAATCAGATAGTCACAGAGCTTAACTCCTCTCTCTCCTTCCTTCCCCTCTTCCATGTGATCAAGGAGTTCAAAGCCACTGGTGCACATTTTAGCAAGTATGTCATTCACAGTGGGGCTAATACATGGATCCAATCTTAACCACTAGGCTCTGAAACAGATCGTGGGAAACTTCCTGACTAAAGTGACTATGGGACTAATAACCTGGGTGTCACAAGTTGGAGGACTTGTCACAGCTTAAGACTGTATCCCCCTGAAGTAGAGACATGCCCCAGGGTATACTCAGGTATATATTGTTTGGTGGTGAGTGGTTCAGCTACAGAATTTGTCCTAAGACAACAAGGCCATGGATTAAATAAACATAAATATCTAGCTCTGCCTTAACTACAGCCAAAAAAACAGAGCAAAACCAAACAACAACAACAACAACAACAACAACAACAAATACACAATTTTTCCTGCCTAAGCAGTAATTCAGAAAAGAAGCCAGAGGTGATAAGACCTAGAAAGTAAAAGTCACAATGAGCATTTACAATGTGGGAGTCACGCCTGGCTAATCCCACTTGAACAAAACCACTACAAGAAATCAACATATCTAGAAATATCTGGAAAATGCTGTGATATTTACAAAAAAATGGGATTGTGAAAATTTGGGTCATTGACTAAAATTCGCTATTTTCTACTAATCTTTGGACAACAAAATAACCAAAGAAACTTCTCTGAGTCACCATAACTTTAAATAAATATCTTTTGGAATCACAGAGATGGAAACAGCCTGTGAAAAATATCCAGTGGTGCCTTATAGACAACTCTCACTGAAGCCTGAAAAACAAGCCATAAGTTTCTTGTTTCTTTTAAAAAATATTAATCTTTTTTTTATGTGAGCCTAAAAAAAACTTTCTCTCAGTATCAATCCCCTCCTATAAACATCTGCCTTCACTTTGAGGAACCAGTGACATTGCCAATCCCAGTGCTCCCAATGAGGGTCAAACACTTCCACTTTTGATGACCAATAGTTTTAAAACCCACATTAGGCACAGGGCATTTCTCAGAAGGAAAACATGCTGTTAGCTCTGACAAAGGCCTGTTTGTGAGGTCGCCTCCTGTTTGAAATGCCCCATAGCAAGACAGATGCTGGAAAGGGAAGTTCAAGAATCATTCTAATCCAGTTCCACTTCCTCTGCTTGCTTCCAACACAGCTGCACAGAATAAAACAAAAAGAGGAAATGGGGACACCCAGAGAATATTATTGCCTTCAGCAAAAACTTTCAGAAAGCCCTCTTAGGAACCCCTGACATCACATAGATGTGTCATCTTCCTTACAGAACTTTGCTTCACAAGCAGATCTACGCAATTTCTTTTTCTTTTTCATTTTTTTTTACATTTATTTATTTTTGAGAAACAGAGTGAGACAAAGTGTGAGCGGGGGAGGGGCAGAGAGAGAAGGAGACACATAATCCAAAGGAGGCTCCAGGCTCTGAGCAAGCAGTCAACACAGAGCCTGATGTGGGTCTCGAACCCCACAAACTATCATGACCTGAGCCAAAGTCCGACACGCAACCGACTGAGCCACTCAGGCACCCCTATGCAATTTCTTAATGCAGACAATTAATGCCAAAATAAAGCTAGGGTGCAAAGCAATAACTTAGGAAAAAGGCAATACTCAGGCAAAATCTTTCCAGAAATTAAAATGTGAACTCAACCAACTTTCCTTTAAACTAACCAAATAAATAATGACATGACATGGTGACTTTGGTTCAGAGAAAGAAGCACAGGAAAACTCTGCACTCAATCTCAGGAACTTGGTGTTTTAATCCCACCTCTGTAAGACTTTACGTGATCTTCCTAAATTTACTTCATTACTCTGAATCTTAGCATCCTCATAAAGAAAAGGGAGCTGGACTTGATAATACTTATGTTTCTAGACATCTGAATCTGATGTCCCATGTACACATAAAAGTAACATACCTAGATGTAACTCACTATTCTACCGACACCCAACTAATTCTCCCTCTTTCTCCAGTAATAACTTCAGTTTAGGATGCCACCAACCGTCCTGTTTCCCTAGCTAGAAATCTGTTGGATATTCTCTCCTCTTCCATGTTTCATAATATAGTCCTCCCTTAAGTGATTCAACATCTTTTCACTACATATTTTTATTTTTTGAAAATGTAGTCCCATCAGTTTTTAATTCCCAAATCTTTTGCTGAACCATCCATTTTTATCAATCTTCTCAGGCAAGTTCATAGCTCAGATATGCCCTCTCTTATTCAAACTTTTGCCAGAGTCTTCCTAGCTGGTCCTTGGGCATTATGTTGCATTGTGTCACATTCCCCTACAATCTAGCATTTCCAAAGTCACCTAAGTTTTTTTTTAAAAGGTGCATACCATACATCTCTCTCCTACTTACAATCCTTCAGTCATTGCCCACTGGACACAGAATAAACTCGAGTTCCTTAGCACATTATGCAGAGTCCTTTAGTGCCATTTCCCACCAATACTCTACGCACCCTGCAAAAACTCCTGATTTTCAATATTCTCCCAAATGCTTTGGTCTGTATATATAGTGTCCCAAAGACCTTGTTGATGTCAATCTATACCTCAAGGCTCAGTGTAAGGATTTACCCTTCCTTGTGCTTCTACTGCTACTTTGCTTCTGTTCTGCAGAGTTCATTCCTGGTATCTGCTTCTAAGGGGAGAAGGTTTAGCAGTGCAAAGAGACCTAAGTGTTAGACATTCCTTTTTCTCTCTCCACATGAACAGAATTAAATTCCATTCAAGAAGAAGTAGAAAAAGAACACACCATCCAGAAACAATGATGAGCTTACAACCACAAATCCTTTAACTTAGGCTTGTTCAAAGACTTCAGCTCCATGAGTATATTCAAAGGTATATTTAATCTCCTGTTATCAATAAATGAATATTATAATTTCATAACTGAACATCATTCTGAATATGAAAGCACTCAATCATGCACTGAGGCCTAGAAAAATTAGTATAATTTATAAGTTCCGGGTACTGAGGAAAAGAAAGCACACTGTTGTTCTTGGGGCTGTTATGGTTATGGTTGTTAATTAGTCTCAGGTAGGCAATAAGAAATATTCTTGAGAATCTGGAAACTATAGGAAGGCTACTTCTAAGAGACAAGAGAAGAATGGTGCACAGATTACTACAAAATCATGAGCAAGCTACTTAACTTTCTTGGGCCTCAGCTTTCTGGCCTGACAATGTGGGGACACAATGAGAGATGTCACAGTGGCTTCTCCTCCAATCTGTAGGAAGATCTATAGCAGTGGTTCCAGGACCAACCACTTCTGGAAGATGGAGGTACAGAAAGGGTGCCAAATACTACTAGTTGTCTAGTTTGCATAGGACACTCCTGGGTTATGCATGCTGTCTTAATAATTTTTTTAAATGCCTCCTTAAAATTTTGAAAATGTCCCATTTTGGATGATAAATTTCATCAAAACTGTAGTTTGATTTTTAATTTTTTCTTGAAATTCTTTAGGAACTATGTACTTATCTGGCTTTTGCTAAATTCACTGATGATGGAGAAGAGTGAGACTTTACGGTCGAACTAAAAGCTTTTCCTCCTTTTAAATCTCCCTAAAAACAAGCTTCTTTTATGATTCTCAATCTTTTAGTGTAGTTCAAAGATTCATAGCGTCTTGTAAAATAGTTTTCAGGTGTTATTTACTTTGGTTTAAGTTTACAGATTCCAGTGGGGCCCTCTCTTTTTTCAAAGAGTATCATTCTTACTGCATTCTTGACAGCTTCCTTGCTGAGGGAATTCAGCAAAATATATACATCGTTTTACCATCTGCAGGGTTGATAGCACTTAATTAGGAAAGCCAGGAGTATCAGAGGACATTTTCAAAGCAGCACCTCAGGTAAGAGACCCCCTTCCCTCCTCTGCTGTGACTAATAGTTCTGCAATGCGTTTTATGTTCAATTGCATCACAGAATTTCCCCTAGAGAATATGGAATTCAAATCAGATGAACAGATGCTCACAAATTAAGGCACTCTATATACCTACAGCAATCATGAAGTAGTAGGTGGAGACAAGATAAAGGAAAAAAATCAAATTTGAAACCACTTATTTCTTGTCTCTTTTTTCCCTTCTCTCTTCTCATCTCCATGGACCGCCTCCCCTACCCTCTGCTACCCATCACTGCATTATTTTTCCTACAACCTCTTAGTTGCCATAGACAGAGACTCAGTGAGGGACATGTGTTTTTAAATGCCAAAAGTCAATCTCTTTTTTTCTTCTTCTAGTTATAGTCATGCACGTGTTCTCGGTAGTTTGAGAAACAGAGCTTGTAAATACGAAACTTCACTTTTTTAGGTGATGGTTCAGCAAGCAGAGAAATTTGCTTTGTCCTGAACAGAAGTGCTTCTGTAACAACCCTGGTCCCCAGTTCCTTACCCCTTGGATGTTTCCTCTCCACATCACAGGCTTTGACCCAAGCATGTTAGGTGACGATCACTCGGGCTCATCTCCACCCAAATTCTAGGTCCCAACCATCTTCCCAATCTGGACCCCAGTCAAAATGTGCCCCCTCTGCTTCTGTGTCCCACCAAGCATCTGCTTTTCCCCAGGAAATAGGAAATAAGAAAGCTATTCATACTAATGTGCCTGATAAGGACATTCTTTATATATCTTTTTTTCTTTTTAACCTTATATTAAAAAAAAAAAAAACTTCCCTTCATAGGAGCTAGCCCTTCTAAGTGAGAAATATTGCAAAGATCTCAAGGAACACTGCCTTTGGGGATTGTCTTGGTCTTTCTATATAATAAAGTAGGTATCAGTGGCTCATGAAAAACAGCCACAGTTCACCAATAAACACTTTAATGAATGCTTTTTTGGGCACATTTTATTTCCTTCCATTCTCCTTTCCCAGTTGAATTTTAAAATGTATATTTGCTTTTACAAAACAATAATGATTTGTAATCTTTATTGTGAAGCCTGTAGAGTAAAAACCCACGTTTGCCTGTCCACTATCCTTCTCCACATCACATTATTTTACTCGTTAAACAATGCTTTAAAATATCCTAGATTTATGTTTTCTACTCTGGTTATAGCAGCTCCGTGTTTGTCTCATGAGAGCCATTCCTCATCTGCCTTATCTGTTTCTGAGAACCTCGATAGTAGACTTGGTGGTGCGGCCACATGAGGTAAGGTCAATCACGCTCATCTTGTCAAACTTGTCATAACCCTGAGATTTCACATAACGGAGTGTCCCCTCGTGCATTCGTAGCAATGCCACACAACAGGGGATTTTAGAATTCAATATGCAATATCATATCCTCTACCTTGAGTGTTGTTTCAACAAAATTTCCAGCATTGTAAAATTGTGGAACACAAAAATAAACAGAAGAAGAAAACAGTGTCTCACATCACTTATTCTATCCCAAGGTGGAAAATTCATAGCAAAAGGAAAGAAAATCTTTTCTACCCATGGTAGGGGTTTGGGGTCAGGAGGCTGTGAGACAGCATACAAGTCACACTTCCTCTAGCTATCCAGAAAATATCTTTGTTTACCACTGCAGTGTTGCCAAGGCAACGCCAGCTACTTATGACATCATGTTGAGATGGCTATCACAAGCACGACAGCACTGCTGTTTAAAGGTTCTAGCGAATCTTGTCCCTTCTCTCTTTTTCGTATTCCCTAAGGGAAAGACAGAAGGATCACTCGTAGCCGAAGGCTGGCATAAAAGAGGGAAACCAGACTGTAGCCCATATGCAGCATCATTTGGATCATTCTCATTTTATTTTTAGGTCAATAGTGGCAAATCGATTGTGCTTTTTGGGTTAAAAGTTGCAGTATTCACACATCTATGCTCTAACATCCTCACCTGCCATATCTTTCCCAAAAATTTCATAAGGAAATGATAGATTTTGTTGTCAGTGGAAGAAGAAAAGAAAACATCCCAACCTTTTCCTGGATCACCTCAGGTCTTTCGGAATACCCTTGTACACAGCTGTGTTAACACAGACTTGCTTATTTTTTTTTACATTTCTATGTGGCCTTGATCCCTCGTGTCCAAGAAAACACAAGTATAATAGAATGTCACCCTCCCTATACAACTGTCCTCTCCCAGCTTCCACACAAATGCTCCTGAGAAAAACTTTCTACCCATGACCCTAAAAATGTAGGACGGACTAAAGACAGCTGTCAGGAAGAAGTGCATGGATATAGTAATGCCCAATAGTGTGTGCATGGGGATGTGAGCAGGAGAAGTGGTGAGAAAATGTCCCTCAGCTGAGGTGCAAGGTTCTGCAAAAGGAAGAAGCTAGAAGCTTCCTGCATATATCCTTTAACCCTTTTAGATTGTTTTGAAATTCCCGGCAGAGTTTTGAAAAGGAAAATGCTTATGTCTCTTCTTGGCTCTCTGAGGAAAAATTAATCTATGTGCTAGAGGGAATGTACATAGCAGGCGTGAAAGCAAGCCGGCACACTGATAACTGCAGCCTGCTCTGGGTGCTCCGAAAGGAAGGCGGAGCAGCCCCGCGGGCTCCCTGCGCGTGCCTGTGACAAACCTCGCATGACACAGGACAGCAGGGAGCTCCTGAAGACTCACACGGAGCCTCCGTATGGGTCCAGGGAAGGGGACTCTGCAAAAAGTGAAGCGAATGGTTTACAGAAGGAGAGGAAGCTTTGGGAGAGAAAGTCGCCATGACAGGCATTTGAAAGATAAAGTATTCCTTCTGTGAGACACATGTTGTTTTAGTAAAGAATCAGGCAAAATGGGCAATAAATTTACTATGATGAGGTGCCAACACATCATCGGTAGTAGCATCTGACCATATGATTCCTTACAGCACAAAGGGAGCTGGATGTGGGGCTTCTCTTTGTTGTATAAACCCTTCTATAAGTTGTACATACAGCACTCTCTCTGCATTGGGTTTCTCCTTACCACCCTGGACAGACTGGAGGCACCTTTTGCCCTCCTGTTATCCACACAATTCACACCATTGTCAGATCCCCCATCATGCCATTCCTGGATATACTCCTGTTTCCAATTTTTGCTACCTCTTCTCCAAGGTCTCCAAGGTCTCCACCCCATGGAATACAGTTCTCTATTCTGTAAGGTGATAGGGAGAGCAGTGTAATTATAGGCCCATATCTGGAGTAACTATAATCATTTTTACCACTATTTACCTGCTCAAAGTGCTAAACATGCATCGAGCACACAGCTTTCAAGGCCTCAGAAGAATATACGGGGGAACCTACTTGGAAATTATTGACTGAAGGCAAAAATCTAAAAACAGAGATCCTACCTCCTCCTAGGTAAGAATAAGACTTTTCAAGTAGTCTGCCATATGTGTGCATAAAAGTGATATCTGTAACTCATAAATACTTTTTGTTTTATATATTGCAAGTGTTTGTGTGTTTGTTTTTGAGAAAGAGACAGAGCATGCGTGGGGGAGGGGCAGAGGAAGAGGGGGAGAGACAGAATCTTAAGCAGCTCTATGCCCAGTGTAGAGCCTGACTGTTGGGCCTCAATGTGGGGCTCAATCTCACAGATCATGACCTGAGTGGAAATCAACTCAACTGAGCCACCTGGGCACCCCTATATATTGCAAGTTTTTAAGATGTGACACATGTCCCTTAAATGGGAAATGAGAATGGATATATTCTTGCTATTTCAAGTTCATGTATTTTGGAAAGGCAGAGAAAATCAACTCTATGTGATAAAAAAAGGAAGTTATGATTTTTAAAACAATGAATGTCAGTTCATATTTTTGTAAATTATTGCTTTCTGCAGAAACAGAAAAAATGTTATTATCTTTGAATAAAAGATCCTCATTAAGAATTGTTTTGTTTTTTTTTTTTTTTTTTCAACGTTTATTTATTTTTGGGACAGAGAGAGACAGAGCATGAACGGGGGAGGGGCAGAGAGAGAGGGAGACACAGAATCGGAAACAGGCTCCAGGCTCTGAGCCATCAGCCCAGAGCCGACGCGGGACTCGAACTCACGGACCGCGAGATCGTGACCTGGCTGAAGTCGGACGCTTAACCGACTGCGCCACCCAGGCGCCCCAAGAATTATGTTTTCAATGAGGAATAGATTATAAGCGAATAATCACATAAAGTTAAAGAACAATTGCCATGAGGAAAAAAATCAGTTACTTACTGACAGTTTTAAGAGAGAAGCTAGAAATTTTAGTTTTTCTTCAACGTTTATTTATTTTTTGGGGGACAGAGAGAGACAGAGCATGAACGGGGGAGGGGCAGAGAGAGAGGGAGACACAGAATCGGAAACAGGCTCCAGGCTCTGAGCCATCAGCCCAGAGCCCGACGCGGGGCTCGAACTCACGGACCGCGAGATCGTGACCTGGCTGAAGTCGGACGCTTAACCGACTGCGCCACCCAGGCGCCCCAATTTTAGTTTTTCTTGATCTTAAGTTTATATTGTACTTACTTATTGATTCCAATTTTCATGTAAGCGACTGTTAAATTAAACTTCTTTAATTTTGTTCCAAATGATTAATTTTTTAAATTCAAATTGGTACTTTGTATTTTCCCAATTAAATTGCATTGTATAGAAATGTCACATTAACTCATGTTAACCTGATATTATGAATGCTGAGAATTTTTTTTTGCCTTGTTTACCTGATGACTATTAGATTTATGTTTCTTCTCTGAAAGTTAGAGAACTAATCAACTCTTCAAGAAAGAATAAATACAATGGAGGAAGCTTGCTAACCCCTGGGGTGAGTAGTAATAGGTTGATTGGTGAAGGATAATAAAGGTCTACCATATAACTCCAAGGATTCTTTTGCATAAAATTGTTTTACTTTGATGTACAAGGAATTCCCATTATACCCATTACCCAGATTCTCCAATTGTTTACATTTTGCCCCATTTAATTTATTCTGTAGATCTATTTGTACATGTATCTATACATTTTTTTCTGAATCCATTTGACAAAAACTTGATAGTGTGTTCCTTTGCCCCTAAAAGTTTTAGGGTATACTGCCCAAGAGTAAGAACATTCTCTCACATAACCCCTGCATAGTTATCACAGTCAGGAAACTTAACATTGATACCAGAATGTTATGGAGTGAATGTTTGTGTCGCCTCACCCCAAGTTTATATGTTGAAGCCTTAACTCTCCAATGTGATGATACTGGAGATGGGGACCTTGGGAGTTAATTAAGGTTAGATAAGGTCATGCAAATAGGGTACTCGCCCAATGGGATTAGTACCCTTTAAGAGACATCAGAAAGCCTTTTCTCTACCTTCCCTCTCACCTTGTGCACAAATAAGAGATTATATGAGGACATGGTGGAAGGCAGCTGTCTACACACAAAAGGGGAGTTCTTGCAAGAAACTGACCATGATGGCACCCTAATCTTGGACTTCCAGGCTCTAGAACTGTAGGAAAATAAATTTCTGTTGTTTAAGCTACCAGTCAGTCTATGGTATTTTGTTATGACTGCCCATACAGACTAAGACACTAATCCCCAGTCTATATTCACATTTCGTTAATTGTTCCAGTAATGTTTTGTATGGCTGTTTCGTTTCCTCAGTTCAGGATCCAACCTAGGATCGGTCATACATTATATTTAGTTGTCATGTTGCTTTAATCTTTATCTGGAATCTTTCCTCTGACTTTCTCTGACTTTCATGACCTTGACGTTGTTGGAGAGTACCTGGCAATAATTTCAAAGAATGTCTGATGTTTTCTCACAGTTAAATTCAAGTTTTTTGCTCTGGCATGGATGTGATGGCTTGTCATTCTCTGCATCATATCTGCAGGTATTTGAGATTGGTGGTCCCAGTATTGGTGTTTACTTTGGTATCCACCAGGCTTCTCCAGTGAAAAGGTGCTATTTGTCTCTCTGTAATTAATACAGAATTTATTTAGAGATACTTATCGATGTGAATATCCTGGTTCTTCAAAATTTTACTCACCAGGTTTAGCATCCATTGATGCTTTTCTAACTGTACCATTCCTTCTACATTTGTTGGTTATGATTTTACTGTAAAGAAGAGTGGCTTTGTCCTCTCTCTTTATTTGCCAGGTTTTTAGATTTTAAATAAGAATAGACTCACAAATTCTTATTCTATATAATATGGTTGCATGATTATTATTGTTATTGTTGTTATTATATTTTGATGCTCAAATTGTTTCCATATCTGCCCAGCAGAAGTCCATTCAGACTGCTCCCATGTCATTTTGACATGCCTCTGCCATTCTTTGGGCACTTTCTTACTTCCTGCTATAATGAGACGTTCCAGGTCCATCTTGTGCTTTCCTGTTCCAGTCCTAGAATCAGTCATTTCTCCAAGAATCCCTAATCCTGGCTCCTAGTGTGCTCTTAGCTTCAGTGCAGCTTTGCTTCAAGGCATCTCAGCAGACAGAGGTATGTACATGCATGCATATACACCACCCCTTCCACACACACAATTAGTTTCTTCTCCATTATTCAAAAGTGGAGCGTGAATGAATTCTCTTTCTTAATTTTATTTCCTATCTTCTTTTCTTTTTGCCTTGTCTCTTCTAGCTACCTTTCTCTCTTTATCTTTCTCCCTTTCTTTTTCTTCCTTCTTTATATTTTCCCATGTCTTCTTGCTTCTAATCAAATGAGTCTCTGAATTGTCCAGACACAGAAATCATGTACGCCTCTAATTTATTCAAGAAAAAAATAAGGATAGATAGGAGAGGTGCTATAGAATGGAAGTGGCCAAGAATGAGAGCAGACATACCAACTTTCAGCAACAGGCTGTGGCCCAAAAGAATGAAAATGTTGCTGCTGGCAAATGCCCTTTGCAGCATCTCTTGGTCTGGACACAATCACTACAGAGAAGTCAGAGAAAACATCACTTAATGTTAAAAGCATCCTGAACCTAAGGATCCCAACAGTTAAACATAACCTTATTAACAAAAACAACAACAATAACAACTACAGCTTTGCAGTTTGAAGAAATTACACATTAATTTAAGATCCTAAAGTAAAAGTTTCATAGATGAACAGTACTGCCAAAGAAGTATTTAGAGATTCATAATTTGACACAAAGTATTCTTCTACTTTTTCTCTCTAGTTGAAAATCAATTTAACAGAGTGATTTGTTTTCTTTTTCACACAATAAGTAGGTCCTGACTAACTGGATGTGAATATAAAATATACACATCTGGTACAAATGCAGGACTCACAAATCAGCCTTTTAGGTACAAACTCGGGGTTCACAGAACTCACATCTTTCAGGAATATTACAAAGGGTCCATCTAGGCTTCTTTGCCTGCCTTATTCTTGGCCTTATGGCTTTTACTAAGTTATAGAATCACAGAATTTTAGTCTGATGGATATTTCAAAATTATGCAGTCCTACCTTATCATCCTATACTCACTTCTAAAAGAATTACTTATGATGACAATTTTAAAAAACAGAGACTATTTAGAATCTTACATCACTCTGAATGAAATCCTCTCGGTGCCTATCATAAGGTGATAAGCCGAGTAGCTTTGAAATATTCAAATCAAACATTCATTTAATTGACTTATTGAATACTGACCATGTGCCAGGAACCGTGTAGAAGCTGTGGATACAGCAGCACACATGGTGCATGGAGAACAGATGGTAGGGGATCATGGACAGAAGCAGAGAGACTCGCTAGGACACCATTACAAGAATAGTCTAAGCAAAAGGTATTTGTTACATGGACTAGGATAACAGGTAAAGTCGTGAGTTCGTTGGATTTAGATATATTTTGTTAGAACTCACAGAATATGCTAGTGGATAGAATGTGGAATGTGAGAAAAAGAAAGAAGCCAAAAATTACTTCAGGATTGTATCTGCTTTTTAGCCAATTGTATTGGAAGAATAAAGTTCTTTTGATTTGGGGAGAACAGGTTTGGGGTGGGAAAGAGGTCAAGTGTGTTTTGTGGGCATGATAATTTTGAGATGAATATTCTATTTCAAAGCAGAGATGCACAAATACTTCAAGTGAAAAACATGTGGAGTTCAACACAGGGATAGGAACTAGAGCAGTCATCAGCCTATAAATAGGATTTGATAGCATCAGACTAGGACCCAAAGGTGTATTTTTAGCTGGCACTTACTGAAGCCTTCCTTTCAGCAGTTGTTCTGAGAGCTTCACATGCCTTGATTCATTTAGCTCACACAGCAATCCAGTCCAACCTGGTAAATACTACTACTGCTAACACTACTACTACTATCATCATCATCATCATCATCATCACCACCATCATTTTTTACAAAGGAGTAAACCAAGAGCAAAGAGAGACTATATAATGTATCCCAAGTTTCGTACTGAGTAAATGTCAAAGCTGAATTTGAACCTCAGCCGTCTAAATTCACAGTCTTGCTCTTAACCAACTAACGGTTCAGTACTAACATATCTTGGCATTGACTATGAGGCAAAGGTGTTTAGAATATGTGTGAACTTCCAAGATAATAGGTCACAGCAGTAATTAGCTGCTTCATTATGATTAAATTACACACTGGAGAGCTGGAAGAATTTAGCAGTTTCCATAGATATCCAATTTATAGCCATAGATTAGCTTAGTCACGGGTATTATCAAGCTCATAATGGCTAATCATTTAGATATTGTTCACACCTTGCCCTAATGCCTAGCACTTTTGTAAAATCTCACTGTCATTTAAGTCTTTCATAATCACCCTTCATAAAGAAGCAGCAAAGAGTGCTACTAAAAGGTTCATTTCATTAACCCTTTGTCTGCTAGACAATTATATTCTATGTTCATTTCTTCCTACATGAGAAAGAACTTAGGGACTTCATAAGAGTTTCAATTAACTCAACAGATATTTATTGAGCACCAAAATGAGAGTGGTGATGTACTTAGCCCTGTGAAATTGCCTTTGCCCCAAGATTTTGTAAGTTATATACCAAATTGTGCTAATTAATTTCCCTTCTTTGATGAGGAAGTCCTTCTACTTTTCCTATGCAGAGATGACCACCTAACTTCTAGAACCCTGCTGGTATTATTTTTGTTGTCAGAGCTAGAAGTTTGTATTGTGAGAACAGACTCTCTAGAAATGCTTTTCCAACTCAAAGAATCATTTGAATAGAGTAGTGTCTATAGTAGAAGTGAATGTCCTGTGCTTTAGATCGGTTTTCAGTCAACATGACTCATGGACCAAATCACCTGTTTTTGTATAGCTGATGAGCTAAGAATGGTTTTTCCATATTTGAATGGTTGGGAAAAAATCAAGAGAAGAATAATTTTCATAACATGAAAAAATTATATGAAACTCACATTTCAGTGTCCATAAATAAAGTTTTATTGGGACATGCTCATCCACTTACATACTATTTATGGTTATTTTTGTACATTAAAACAGTATTAGCGAAAAAAAAACAGTATTAGTGACAAAAACACATGTCCTGCAAATGCTGGTCCTTTGAAGAAAAAGTTTTCCAAATCCTGCTCTATATACTTGAAAAAATAATCAGTCATGGGCACTTGGGTGGTTCAGTCAGTTAAGTGTACGACTTTAGCTCAGGTCATGATCCACGGTTCATGAGTTTGAGCCCTGCATCAGGCTCTCTGCTCTCAGCATGGAGCCTGTTTCAGATCCTCTTCCCCCCATCTCTGTCCCTCCCTTGCTTGCGCTCTCTCTTTCTCAAAAATAAATAAAGTTAAAAAAAAGAAAAATGAATCAGTGATAACATATTTTGAAATATAAAAGTTATTTATTTTTGTACTTCTGTCCTTGAAAATCATGGCTACATGTAGCAAAGCTTAGTCAAAAGTAAGAGGATGATGTTTATCAATGAGCTAGAAAATAAACAGAATAGCATTGAAGCAAATCAACAAGTTAACATAATTTTTAAAAATTGATATCTGTCGCTACAGAGAGCGACAAATCTGAGTTCTATTTGGCTGCTTTTTTTAAATTTTTTTTTAACGTTTTATTTATTTTTGAGACAGAGAAAGACAGAGCATGAACAGGGGAGGGGCAGAGAGAGAGGGAGACACAGAATCAGAAGCAGGCTCCAGGCTCTGAGCCATCAGCCCAGAGCCCGACGCGGGGCTCGAACTCACGGACCGCGAGATCATGACCTGAGCTGAAGTCGGACGCTTAACCGACTGAGCCACCCAGGCGCCCCTATTTGGCTGCTTTTTAATGACTTTCCACTCTTCCTTTAAGAGAGCCCCAGGGGCGCCTGGGTGGCGCAGTCGGTTAAGCGTCCGACTTCAGCCAGGTCACGATCTCGCGGTCCGTGAGTTCGAGCCCCGCGTCGGGCTCTGGGCTGATGGCTCAGAGCCTGGAGCCTGTTTCCGATTCTGTGTCTCCCTCTCTCTCTGCCCCTCCCCCGTTCATGCTCTGTCTCTCTCTGTCCCAAAAATAAATAAACGTTGAAAAAAAAAAAAAAAAAAAAAAAAAAAAGAGAGCCCCAGATCAGGGCACCTGGGTAGCTTAGCTCAAGCTCAGTAGGTTAAGCGTCCGACTTCAGCTCAGGTCATGATCTCACGGTTCTGAGTTTGAGTCCCACATTGGGCTCTGTGCTGACAGCTCAGAGCCCAGGAACCTGCTTCAAATTCTGTGTCTCCCTCTCTCCCTTCCCCTCCCCTGATTGTGCTCTGTCTCTAAAAATAAATAAACATTAAAACAATTTAAATGTTTTCAATGGTAAATTCCAGGGGTCTATACACATGTTATCACTATTGAACATTTTTTGTAGAAGAATGTGGAGAAGAAGGTTTTATGGTCTAAGGAAGAGCCCTTGGACTTAACACAAGCAAGATGATAATTTTCCAACTACATAAAGCTTTGCATAGTCACAACATTTAAAAATTCAACTATCTCTTGTCATCATCACAACTTAAGTTAACAAACTAAGTGTATTTATCCTTGGTTTGAAATGAGGAAACTGAGGTCCAGAGCATCATTGCTGTATAATGGTAAAAACAAAAACAAAAAACATCGGCCTTAGGGTCAAAATCTCTGAACTCTTTCCCACTCAAATCTCCAAGTAACAGTGTCTCTTATGTAGAAATGCAAGTGAGAATACTTGACCAGCTAACCTCACTGAGCTGCTGTAAGATTAAATAAGATTATATATATATATATATATATACACACACACACACATACACACTCTGAAAATTCCATAAAAGACTTTAGTATAAAACAGAATAAAAGAGAAAAAAAAAGCAAGTGATTTGCTTAGATCAAGTAACTCTTGAATAACCAGTGGAGTTCACCTGCCTTCTAGCCTTGTGTTCTTCCCATTAGCCAAAGCTAGTGGAGGTGAAAATGAAAATCATTTGCCATGGGAGTCCATGCCTTTGGCCATCAAATGTTCTCAGCTTAGTTAGGATGAATTTCACACCAGAGGGCCTGTGATCCACAACTGCATTGCTCTCATCTATTTCCTCTAGCAAGTAGAGAGACAAAAGCTTTACACTGACTACATCAAACGCCATCAATTCCAGATTTTGTTTTATAGCATAGCTGTGAAAACCATGGGTGTCAACACAACAGTACTCCAGATGCCACTCAATCTATGTATTTTTAATAAATTGCAAATTTACTCTAACTGAATAATATAATTGATAAAATCACCATATCTTTGGACTCAGTGAATTGTTTGTGTGATAGTGTTGTTCTTCATTACATGCCTGAATGAACTCATTAAGCTCAGAGTGAACAATAAGCCTAAAAAAGCACAAAGACAGTGTGCCTGAACCAGCAAGAAGCCCACATTTCAACCAGCACAGAATCTGGCAGGTCCGCTCTTTGAGGAGGATGTTCCAAGCATTGTATCTAAATTTCATATTTAAAAGGTGATTTAGCTTTTTGGTTTCCAGTGAGGAATGAGAGCTGCATATCCCTGATTATGAACATAAACCTGCGATAAGAAGATTTTTCGATTGAGAATTTACCTGTTTTTCAAGTTATCAACACTTTTTGCCTGCATTGTTTAAAAGCCTAAATTCATTTTCAAACCTCATTTTCCCTCAGATTGTGTATACTCTCACCTTCAAATAGCAATCACCATGTTCCTGGGAACTTCTGAGCCTCTTTCATTCTTTCTTTGTTGCCTAATAGCAAAGGCTATGCCCAGTTAGCCTGACAAGCACTCTGCACAAGGTTTTTGCAGCTACATTCCTATTGGAAAGATAGCCTCTGGGCCAGATTTGGCCGAGATAAAGAGTTCAAGCAAGGGTTCATTTTTCTGGGCTCCCAAGGTTAAAACAATATGCACTCATTAATTCATTTACCAAATATCTATTGAGTACTAGATATTCTGGGTTTAGGGGATAAAAAGTGACTAGAACAGACAAAGTTCCTGTTCCCGTGATCCTCACTTCGGTGGGGGTAGGAGAGGAGAGACAAATAATAAACAGAGTATTTACCATAATAGGTTTCTTTATAATGCCTTATGTATTACATAATATAGTATTATAAAGTGCTAGAAAGAAGACATAAAGTGGTAAATGGAGTTGGAAATACTATCTTCTATAGAATGCTCTGTTCACCATTAATAATGTTTCTCCAGTATTCCTAATGCTCATCTTCTAGGAACACTGGAGGGTTATATTTACTCACATTTTAAAATCATTGACTTGCTTTAGCCAGTGAAATATGAATAGAAATGACATGTCACTGTCAAGCTGGAGAATTTAGGAGCCACCACGCAATTCTCTAAGGTGTTTCCTTCTGCTGTGGCAAAGCTTTAAGTCTCATGTTGAAAAAGTAGCAACTTCTAGTTTCTAGTCTGGCAAGTAAAAATCTTAGAAGCCATCACTTCCACCACACAATAAGAACAAAAAACTGAACCAAAAATCAACAACTCTTCTTAGATTCTACAGAGAATTGAGGTCACAGGGCAAAGAACTGTCCCCAAAATGGAAGAGACAGGTGGATATAGAGAATTGCCACTTACTGGAGCAGAAACCTCCAAGTAGGAACCTCCATCAGAACCGACATCAAGGTAGGAAACCTAAATGGTAATTGATAGAATTGCTGGAGTATCAATACGGACAAGTGAGAGAGTTTAAAAAAAACAACAACAACAAAAACAAAAATCCAGGATGCTCAGTTTTTAGAGAACTACTGCACTTCAGTGAGTTTTACCGATAGGAACTCTACCAGGTTCTCACAGTGATGATCAGGGAAAACTTCCCTGATATTTTCTAAAAGGGAGAAGGAAAACGAGCCATTTTGAAATATACCCAGAGCAACCTGTTTTTATTCACAAGGCATGCCCTCAAGAGGAACTATTTTACCAGAGCCTAATTGACTTGAGTTTTACCAGGACTTAACTGACCTGGAAGAAGGAGAATACCCAACTCCATCCCCCTTTAGTTTTCCCACTTCAACTAACTAGCAGGTTGAAGGACTGAGAAGCACTTGTAAAGATCGCATCCCAGGGGCACAGCACAGGCTCATTAATGACTGAAACCAAAGTACAGAATTATGGAATGTTTCCTTCCTCCCACATCTTATCATAGCATCAGGACGACTCCTGTATAATATAAGTGGATACTATGGAAATAATTGCATGCCTCAGACTACATTTAGGAAGTCTTTAGGGAAAACTGAAGACAAAAGGGGAGACAAAAACAAGGACACCAAGGAGGAAATTTTAGCCTCTGATACCTACAGCTACAGCAAACAATAATCACCACATAACTTGTAGCCAAATAAATATAAAACCTCACACTAAATAAAGGTCTATTACAGGCATACTAAAAGAAAAAGAAACACAGTTTAAAGAGACAGAGTAAGCATCAGAACAGATACAGACATAGCAGAGATGTGGGAATATTAGACTAGAATTTAAAGCAACTATGATTAATACGCTAAGAGTTATACTGGGAAAAATGTACATCATGCAAGAAAACATGGGTAATGTAAGCAGAGATAAAAACCCTAAGAAAGAATCAACAGGAAATGCTAGAAATCCAAACTAACAGAAATGAAAAATGCCTTTGATATGCTCATCAATGACTGGATATTTCCAAGGAAAGGATCAGTAAACATGAATGAATGTCAACAGAAACTTCCAAAATGCAATGAGAAATGCAATGAGAAATGCAATGAGAAAAAGTAATAAAAAGATAGAACAGACTACCCAAAAACTGTGGGACAATTACAAAAGGTGTAACATATTAATGATAGGAATACTGGAAGGAGAAGAAAGAAACAGGAGAAATACTTCAAGCAATAATGACTGAGAATTTTCCAAAATTAATAATAGACACTAAACCAAAGGTCAAGAAATCTCAGAGAATACTAAGCAGAATAAATATGTGATAAAAAATAAATACCTAAGCATATCATATTCAAATTGCAGAAAATCAAAGACAAAGAAAGAAAAAATATTGAAAGAAGCCAAAGAATAAAACACCTTACCTATAGGGGAGCAAGAATAAAAATTACATCAGACTTCTTCAGAAACCAGGCACACAAGAAGACAGTGAAGTGAAATATTTAAAATGTTAAAAAACAAAAAACCCAACCATCAACCTAGATCCAACCTGTATCTAGCGAAATTTCCCTTCAAAAGTGAAGGAGAAGTAAGACTTCCTTAGACAAACAAAAATTGAGGACATTTGTCACCAGTAAACCTGCTTTCCAACACATGTAAAACAGAAATTCTTCAGAAAGGAGGAAAATGGGATGTCAGAAACTCAGATCTACATAAAGAAAGAAATAGTATTGGAGAAGGAATAAATGAAGGTAAAACAGTATCTTTTATTTTTCTTATTCTTAATTTATCTAACAGATAACAGTTTTTTCAAAATAATATTAGCAACAATGTGTTTGGTAATATAGCTTATGGATAAGTGAAGTGAATGACAGCAATTTCATAAGATAGGGAAGGAACTGAAAATATTCTATTATAAGGTACTTGTACTTGAAATGATATACAGTTATTTGAAAGTGGATTTGTATCAGTTGTAAATGTATATTGCAAACTTGAGTACTAAAAACATGTTAAAAATAATTCAATTGATATGTTAAAAGAGGAATACATAGTAAAACCAGAGAAGGCAGAAAAAGAAGGAAGACCAAAACCAAAACAAAACCGAATAAAAGAATAAAATGAGGAACAAGGACAGTGCATAGAAAATAGAAAATAGTAACAAATATGGGATGTATTGATACAACTATATCAATAATCACTTCAGCTATCAATGATCTAAATATACCAATTAAAAAACAGAGACCAACATATCAGATAAAAAATCCCACAAGACCCAACTATATATTATCTACAAGAAAGCCACTTTAAATATAAAGACACAAACATATTAAAAGTAAAGGGATGGGGGGAGTAAAGGAATAGAGAAATACATATTATTCTAATACTCATCAAAAGAAAGCTGAAATAATGTCATTACAAAATGTTGGAATCTCCATCTGTCTGGGTCCCTCATGCCCATGATGAGCAAAACTCTTCCTGATCCAAATTAGACATACAGGGAAATGAAAAGCAAACTTTTTTTTCATTTTAAGTCATTGAATATGAGGATTGTTTTTTGGCACAGCAAAACCTAGCCTATCCTGACTAATCTAGGTAACCAGGAAGGAGCTCTCTGATAGGCACCTGAATGATGAGTGACAGATCCGTGGATATGCTGGGGCAGGAACCTCCAGGAAGGGGGGATAAGAACAGAGGCCCTAAGGCAGGAGCATGCTGGAGTGTTCCAGGAACAGTTAAGAGCCCAGTGTGGCGGCAGAAAGCGAAATCTTTACTCAATCCTTACTCATTTTATTTTTTCTTCAGCGACAGCTGGAAAGTATATTCGTTTCCTACATAACAAATTGCTATAATCTTAAAACAACACAAATTCAATATCTTAACAATTTCTGTGGGTCAGGAGTCTGGGCATGCCATAGCTGGGTTCCCTGCTCACAGCCTTCTTAGGCTGAAAGGAAGATATTGGCAGGGGCTATGATCTCATCTGAGGATTGTGATCCTCTTCCCATCTCATTCAGGATGTTGGCAAAATTCATCTCCCTGTAGTTGTAGTACTGAGGTCCCTATTTTCTTGCTGCATGTCAGCCAAACATCAGTCAGAGCAATTGGAAGCTACCCACAGATCTTGGCCAAATGCACACCCTCTCCCCCGCTGCCCCTCCAACTCACAACATGGTTGCTTTCTTTCAGCACAGCAGGAAGGTGTTGCACTGACATCAAATCTCTTTGACCTCTGGGAAGACCTAGACTCCTCTAAAGGTCTCACACCATTAGGTCAAGCCTACCTAGGAAAATCTCCCTTTTAACTCAGGTCAACCAATTTGGTACCTTAACTGCATCTAAAAAATCCATTTTGCCATATAACATTTTGAGAGTGAAATCCTGTCTTTCATATTCAAGGAAATATTATTGCAAATAATCACACAGAGTATGTACACGAAGGGGTGGGAAACTCTGGGGCCATCTTACAATTCTGTCTACCACAGGGAGCCATCTGATGATTTAGAGCAGCAGAGGGATACTATCTGTCTTATGTTGTTAAATGAATCACACTGGCTACTGGGTAAGGAATAGTCTGCGGTGGGACATGGATAGAAGCGGGGAGACCAGCAGAAGGTGATTGCAATTGCCCAGGAAAGAGATGATGGTATCTTGAGTTAAGGGTTAACAAGTAAGATAATAACATGAATTAAAACCAAATATTATATAGATTACCATTTCTAGGATATACCTACCAAATAATCAGTTCAATAATATATGTTCTAATCTTAGCACGATGTCAAATAAGCAACTAATTTTCAAGTATAAATTTTTTTTTAATTTTTAAAAATTTTTTCTAATGTTTTCATTGATTTTTGAGAGAGAGAGAAAAAGGGGGGAGGGGCAGAGAGAGGGAGACACAATCTGAAGCAAGCTCCAGGTTCTGAGCTGTCAGCACAGAGGCCGACGCGGGGCTCGGACTCACAGACCCCGCGATCGTGACCTGAGCTGAAGTCAGACACTTAACCGACTGAGCCACCCAGGTGCCCTTCAAATATAATTTTTTAATGCTAAAATTTTATCAACAGTTCTTTGCCTACTGGGCTATGACATTTCTATCTAAAAAGTAAAGGCTGAGAGGCCAAAACCTAGACATTGTGCATCTGCATGTATCTGGCTCATTTTCACAAGCTTAAAACCCAACATATGCTGGCATTCATACAAAATAAGGTCTCCTTTCTCCTTTACAATGGGAACCTCAGGAACATTTTTAAACTTTTTAATCATGGACATAGAGGGAATATATTGTCATGTGCTGGCTTCAGAGAAAACAAAAGTGTGATATTACTAATTATCCAAATGTAAAGACTCTCCCCTATGCTTCCCCCTGTCATGAAAGTACAATAGAAGTAAAAAGATCTGGAAGTCTGCTGCCAATGAGCTTATGCCTATCAGTAGAGTAAACAATCTGATAATTCCTAAAGAAATCTATTCATTTAGCCCATAATTGCCCAAATATTTGAACACTGATTTTTTTAAACTTTACACTTATTAAAATTCCCCACATTAATGGAAATACTTTCAAATTATTTGGTTCCATTATGTTTCTGGCTCAGCATTTTTATTACATGTGTCATATTTTAGGTACTTATTTAGGTAATATAGAGAGTTTGGCTACAACTAAAAACAGCTAGAAAATTTTTTGGAATTGAGGAATTTGTTTAATTCTAAACAATTACAAGGAAGAACTTAGCTCTTGAAGAAGGAGAAAACTGAGCCAAATAAAGCCAGAAACAGACACAAAAATGTCTCCCCAGAATGAAAGGAAGATTTCCATTGGGAAAATGCCCTCATAACTGGAAATTAGCCTTCTCTTTTTGACAGCTAACTACTGTATTTTAAAACATTCTCTTTAGGATAACTGGAATAATTATGGCTATTGCATCCTTCTAATGGAGAAACGGCTCATGGAGAGATAAAGATGGAGAGTAAGAAGGCTGAATGGTCCTATCTAATTAAAACCTGTCATGTAATTAAATATATTCCCAGCAATAGATGGGTCTCAGGCTAGTTTTCTGATAGGGAAACTGTAGTCCAAAGCATTAGTCACACAATCAAATGTTCTTGCTGTGTTTGGTCATAATTTTCTTTTTATGAAAACAGGACCCCAATTTTTCTATGCAAATTAGAACACTAATCTTCATAGACAGGATATCTCGTAAAAAGTACGTTATTCCCTTTTCTTTTTGAATATCTTGATGATCTTTGTAATACATAAACACCAAATTATAAATCTAGGCATCAATTATCCATTTTTTACATGCTTTCTCCATTTTACTGTTACAGGAATGACTTTGTCCCATCCTAAGACGATACCATGCAGTTTGAATTTTTAGATTCCTAAGTCCTGAAAATAACTGTGCTTCAATTTTAGCTTGTCTCACTGTGGCAGTCAAATCAAGTTAAAAATGCATGTACATATAAGAAGCTTTGACATCAAGATATCATTTGGCTATTAAACATTCATGGCACTGTGCTTTTCCAAGTATTGCCTGTTTATCCATATACAAGACACCAAGATTCAAACTCTGTTGAAAATAAACATTTTGAAATAATTAATTATCTTCCACTGGCTTCATTCCCATTACAACCTTCACTTCCCCCAAGGTTAATATAGGCTGGTCCCAAGTTCAGGGCCTGGTGGTGTTCCTCATGCTCTTGTAGAACCATCCTGACAACTTCACTTGATCATATGGTATCTAGGCCCAGCTTAGCTTGACCAAGTGCTTGCTAAGTTTTCTTTGCTGCAAGTAGCAGCAGCTACAAAGGTCTATCAAAAAGTATGTAGAGGAACTTAAGCTTTTCTCCAAATTCCAAAGCAACTACTCCCTTTTTGTGACTAAAAGGGAGGCTACAATGTTAGAACTATTTAAGAAAGTAAAACTGAGCCTTTAACCTCCACTTTCTTGAAGGCCTCCCTTTGCAACCAGCCTGCTCCCACTGCTGCTGTGTTACTCAGAGTTAGACTGGGTGATTATATTTGTATGTGTGCAAGAGAGAGGAGGTCCTCAGTGCTGTGGAATGCTGTCCCTCTTGACTTTCCAGGAAAAGGGGCCTGTTCTCTAGCTCCATTACAATCACACTCACGTAAGATTCTAAAATATCTCCACTTGGCAGAGAAAGAGCTTATTAGGCCTCTCTGGTTTTTTCTTCTCTAGCAATCAGAAGGGTTCAGAAGAAACCTTTTGGTTACATCAAAATCCCAATTTGTCTCATTTATTTCTGTAGCCATCACAAAATCTCCATCAGTACAAGGTGATAACAATGAACTCTACTAGGTATATTGCATAAGCCCACATCTTAGTATGTGTCTGTGTGCTCTTTTATTTTCTTTATCATACAAGATAATGTCTTTCCTTCCTAGAAAGGAAAACCGAGCAAAACTTAGTCTAACACCTTTAATATAAGCAGGATGCTGCTACACAGTGTTCTCTTATATGAACAAAGATGTTTATCTGACTCAGAGTTTACTTTAGACTCTCTATTATTTGGCTACATAGGCAAGGATCCTTGCTATTCATTTACCCAAATTGTCTGCTTTTATAGATAAGAACATTGATCAGTTAAGTGATTTACCTAAAATCCCATGACAGAGTAAGAACAAAGAAGGAATGGAAAACAATTTCCCTTACTACAGTTATATAATGTTTGTATTGCTGACCAATCCTACTTCTAAGAGTTATTGAAGTACCTACCTTGAGAGCAAGAATCAAAAATGGAAAATAAGCACATTAATTTAGAAAATGGTCATAGTAATTTAGCTATTATTTGGGTGATGAATTATACGTAATTGCTTTGCAATGTTACAATTTTCTGGCTCTTTGAGAGATGAGGCCCTTCACACAAAGAGATGGTGTGGCCTTACGGAAAGCTGAGGAACTTAGCACAAACTCTCAGACCCCAGATGACTCACTGGCAACACTAAATTGAACTTCCATGATAGACTGCCTGGTTGTTTTGCAACAGTGCACTAAACAGCACCGTAGGTGATAAAGATGGAACCAGTGTTCAAATCACAAGTGACAAAAAGATGCTGAATCATTTAAAAATAAATTTGTGGTGTTTTTAAGATTTTTCCAGTCACAGTTCTTGGTTTAATTTCCTGAATTCAAACACATCGTGTTGACAATCTCTCAAACCTTGTTCAAGTAATAAATAATCATATTGAACAACAAATATTTTGTTTTCTGCATTTGATGTTCTTGTTTAATGAAGTGTGACATATTACCCAGGTGGTGTCAAGTCTGTGAAATACAAGGTGATGTTTCTCTATTTAATGGCAAATGATGTGGCATTAGCATGATCCTTTATTTGCAATTTTTTTTCTCTGAATAAGATTACTTGCCTGCTTACTCAGGGGTGGTAAGATTGCTTTAAAAACATCCTGACTGTGATTATATACAACAAAAATTGACCTTCAGTAAGGCATTAGAGTAGGTTTTGCTCAGAAGACACATTAACAAAAGCCCCATTGTGGTGGTTGGGGAAAAATGCCATCAGTTCTTCCCACTTCATCCCGTCTATAATTTTTGCCATATAACTGCTGTACCCTCCTTCCATGAATGGGCTTTTTAGCACGTGACTTGCTTTGGCCAATGCATTGCGAATAGAGGCTTTAAATGGGCTTACACATCTGGGCTTGCTCTCTTGTCCTCTTTTCCATGATAAATTTGCCTTGACTAGCCTAATGGTCCCAGAAGGAGCATCAAAGTTATGTGGAAAGAGCCAATTCATAGATGCATAGGTCAGCTATTGAACTGCAGACAATAAAGTGGGCCCAGTCAGCAGCAAGCTGACCTCCCAAACACCCAAGTGTGTGAGTAAGCCCAGGTAAGCTCAGCAAAGACCCTAGTCTATTCCTGTTGATTCCAGAAATATAAATAAACACTTACTGTATGTCACCGAGGTTTTATGGCTCTTCATTACACAGCATAATTGTGGCAGGAGTTGAATGATCCATCTGTGGATCTCTTTGTTCCTCCACATCCCTTGACAATTCATATCCTAGGTCCCGCACTCAGACATCTTTCTGTCAAACAAGAAAGAAGAGTGTTATTCAGTAGTGGTCATGTTTCCAGCACTGTGGGAAGACACACAAGAAAAACAAAGCATGGTCCATGTCCTCAAGAAATTTATAGTCTCATTGAGAAAAGAAATGCACATATTCCAAGAGATAATTTTTTTTTTATCATTGCATTTAACTAGGGGCTTCTTTCAGTTTTACTGGAGAGCTTTAATCAAAATGTATATGTTTTTAGTGCCAGCCAGTACTTACTGAATCTAAAAACTCTGGAGATATATATTTTAGAAAAGCTGTCCAGGAACTCCAATGCTCTCTCCTGGATAACAACCAAAGGTAAGGGCTAAATAAAAACACATACTGTATTTGTGTGTAAGTGCAGTAAGGTGTAAGAGAAAGATGAAGTCAGCAGATGCAGGAGTTGTTACAAAAGTGTGAATAGGCAGAATCTGAACAAGTTCTTAAAGAACCACAGGACTTAGATAAATAGAAAGAGGGGTGGGGATTCAAACAGAGAGAATATCATAGCTCTACAATGAAGATGGAAATTAATATGCATGGATAGAATAGAGATTTACTTATTTATGGATTTATTTATTCACCAAGAACTTCAGCATTTACCATGTGTCAAGCACTATTCTGAGTTCTTTTCAAATGTTAACTATCATAGCATCACTATGAGATAGGCACTGATATCATTCTCACTTCAAGCTGACCAGAGTGGAAGAATTCCTATACTCTCTAGTGAATGACTATGGGATCAATATTTGACAGAAAAATGCTAAATGTCTAGAATAATTTTTCTTTACAAAGAAACCTATAGAGAAATACCAAAGTCACTGCCCACTACCTGGAAACCAGACAATAATAAGAAAATTATATATTATATATAAATATAATAATGGTGATAATTAAGTAAATCAAGTTTTCTAGAGTATACATAGGTTGCAAAAAGGAAGATGATAAAAAGGTAAGGAGAGAGAATAAAACCATTTTATATATCAACTGTGGTTAGAATTTTGTTTTAAATAAAATTCTAGTAAAATAAGTTGATTCTAATAAAATAAGATCATTCTTGCTGGAAAACGTATTCATGCTTTATTCCATTTTTGAAGACATGTGACCAAAGTCTTTTCTCAGTAAATGAAGAAGATCTGAGGATTTTTTTCTGAATATAACCAAATTCCTAAGCAAGGTAATTATCTGAACAGAGAAAAATTGGAGTTGTATGGGTGTCCAAAGCATCACATTGAATTTGATGATATTTTGCTTTGTAGGGTATGTCTTTTCTTGTTACAGTAATAAGAAGTATTTTTTCTCCATATAAATAAGCTCTGAGGGTCATTCTAACCTGCTTTGCATTCTGGAAATCTCTAGATATGAACACCTACTTATTGCTTTGTTACATCGTACTAAGAAGGTTGCAAATCCAGCCAGGTTTTGTATATACTTCTCTATTTTCCAGAGCACCTTCTAAGTCCTTTAAGTCCAACTGATTGATTTCTATCTGGAAATAAATATCTAATAATGAAAGAATTATAAATTTAATATATATCACTTATGAATTTATAGTGCTAGAATGGTCATCTGTAAAGAAACATCAGATTCCAAGAAGAATTGCATTTAGACTAACTTAACCTGATACCTCTAACTTTTCTCTAACCATTCTCAGGGGAAAAAGAAGTTAACACAAGTTCTCCCAGTAACCCCTTCTCTGGGTTTTACATTCAGCTAACAAAATGCTATGGTTAAGAGTAGGTGAATAAAACTTGCAGTTTACCTCTTGATAACTGGATACTTTGAAGATATATTTTTTTGATATTTCAAGAGTTTTGAAAGCTAATCAAAGTATACAATGCTAATTTTTTAAATGTTTATTTTTGATATATAGAGAGAGAGCAGGGGAGGGGCAGAGAGGGAGACAGAGGATCTGAAGCGGGCTCTGCACTGACAGCAGCAAGCCCAATGTGGGGCTTGAACTCATGAACCAGGAGATCATGACCTGAGCCAAAGTCTGACCCTCAACCACTGAGCCACCCAGGCGCCCCTATCATGCTAATTTTTAAATTAGCACCAATCACTTTATTTTCTCTGGAGGAAAATTCACATATAAATAAAAGATTGTTGGGATGGATTGATTGACTCAAAACTTCTTTGGCTTTGTTTGCTTACAAATCCAGTTTTCATCCTTCTTTTGTCCTATGTCACTAGGATATTGACCCTGCAGACTGTGTTTCCCAGCCCTGAGTGTGCAGGCTTCTGGTCTTGACAAAGGAGATACTGTCAGGAGACTAGGGGTAAGGGCATGGTGGGAAAAATAGGAGAAATAGGATATTTTGCGCTCTTTTTTCCAAAGTAGTAATTCCAGTGGCATGAATTGCTGCAGCTTCTACTAGATAGTTAACGTTAGATGCCCTTGGCATCTAAGGTCTGGTGAGCTACCTCCCCTCCATTCATCCTATTCTTTTAAACCCAGGTATGGTAGCAGTTTCCTGCTGCTGCTGATTTTGCTGTTTCCTCCTTTCTCTGTTGGGTTTTTAGTTCTTCTGTCACCTATGTTATTAATTATCTGTAGTAAATGCCCTCTATTTGAAACTTAGAGTAGTTTCTGTCTTGCTGACTAAATTCTGACTGTTACAACAACCAGTAACCTGTTCCCAAAAAGGATTTGAGACAGCTTACAATAAAGACAAAGGACCACCAGACCAAAAAAAGAAAAAAAAATTGAAATCTATCTAAATCAAGAGGTAAATATGGTGGTTAAATAGAAGTTTTGAAATGTATTAATTAAAACGTCTACTGTGTGCAATGGGATTCTTCTGTCAGCCATTTTCATCATCTTGAACAAACAAAACCATCAACAAAACAAAAAGGCAACCTACTGAAAAGGAAAAAAAATATTTGCCAATGATATACCCATTAAGGGGTGCAAAATATAAAAGAAATATAACTCAACATCAAAAAAATAATCTGATTAAAAAATGGGCAGAGGACCTGAATAGACATTTTTCCAAAGAAGACATACAGATGGCCAACCGACACATGAAAAGATGCTCAATATCACTAATCATTGGGGAAATACAAATTGAAACCAAAATGAGATATCACCTTACACCTTTAAGAATGACTAGAATAATAAAGACAAGAAATAACAAGTGATGGAAAGGATGTGGAGAAAAAGGAACCCTTGCACTGTTGGTGGGAATGTAAATTGTCGTAGCCACTATAGAAGAAAACAGTACAGAGGTTCCTCAAAAAAGTTAAAAATAGAATTACCATATGATCCAGTAATTCCACTACTGGGTTATTTACCTAAAATAAACAAACATACTAATTTGAAAAGATAAATGCACCCCTACATTTATTGCAGCATTATTTATAACAGCCAAGGTATGGAAGAAACCTGAGTGCCCTTCCATAGATGAATGGATAGAGATGTGAGATATATACACACATATATACATACACAATGGAATATTAGTAATATATATATTATATATAAATTTGTAAATATAATATAAATATATAATATAAATTTATAAAATGTATAACTAAATACATACACACCATGGAATATTAGTAATAAAAAAAGAATGAGAATTTGCCATTTGCAACAACATGGATGGATCTAGAAAGTATAATGCTAAGTGAAATCAGTCAGAGAAAGTCAAATAATATATTATTTCACTCATGTGCAATTTAAGAAACAAAATGAATGAACAAATAAAGAACAAAAAACAAAAAAAACAGACTCTTAACTATAAAGAATAAACTGATAGTTACCAGAGGGGAGGCAGGTCGGGGAATGGGTGAAGTAACTGAAGGGGATTAAAAGTATACTTACCATTATGAGCACCAATTAGTGTATAGAATTGTTGAATTATTATATTATGCACTTAAAACTAATATAACACTGCATGATCATTATACTTCAATGTAAAAAAAAGGAAAAGAAAAAAACATTTTCTGTTTGCAATGGGAATTTTTCTATCAGCCATTTTACCTGCTGAGTCTGAATAGTGAATATTCTCTGAAAACTATTCAGAGAAATTTTTCAGAACAATGTGAAAGAGAGCATATTGGTGGAGGTAGGGGCTATACGGCAGTCAGAAAAGCAGATTTTCTAGTACTAGTATTCTAGTCCTGCCTGAGCCAAAGTCTATCACATATGCTTCTATCAGAAACGTGGGACAAATTCAAGTCACATATACAAACCCCTCCCAATGGGCACATCCGGATTTATATGCAATTCTGTATCTTTCTCTTCCTCTCAGGAAAGTATATCATAATGCATAATAATTAATGGAATTGCTATAAGGCTAATCTTGACTCTTCTAATTTATCTTAGAAATTAAACCATTCACAACTGTTGATATTTTATTTTTGTAAAATAATTAGTTGTAGCAGAGCTAACAACTAACCAATGACTCAACACTCCATGGAGAATTTCTGGTTTGCACTAATTGCAGGAACAATATAACTGTCAGAGTTGTTACCTCACTTTGAACACATAGGCATAATCTGTATGTTTGCTAAACATTATGTATGACTAGTCAGTTCCAAATTTATTAGTAAGATCTTGCACAATTAATGGGCTCAAAATCAGATTGTATGTCCTTAAAAGGAGCAAAGTAAATTTAAAAAGGGCAGACTGATATACCTTTGTATAATCATGAATATCTAGTTATATGCTAAATTCTACAAAGACAGGAAAGAAATTCAATTAATACTTGCAATTAATTAGCCTAGGTGTTAGAACAAATAAAGTCACTATTATAAATTTATTCTTTCATAAGTAATCTTAGTTCAAGACCCAACATCAAACAACGTCTGACTAAAAAGCTAATGTTACCACAAGTAAATCAGAAACACAGAATTTTCATGGATCTAAATGCGCACATAACAAACAACAGGAAAATATCTTGATTGCATGGCCTGCTGAGAGTTATCCATAAGTTTTCCAAAATAGTTTCCCATTATTTTGCATTAAGGTGAAAGTTCCATGAAAATGAGAATATGTTTATCGTGCTCAATTTGTCTTACAAATACTTTGTGTCTGGCCTTTATAAGGTGCTCAATAAATATTTGCTGCATGAGTGAATACCCTCCTTATTCTAATTTGAATGTCTCAGGTTTTTGATGTTTATGATAAATTGCTGATTTCCTAAGAATACCATTTTAAATTACAATATGTGAATTAAAATCAAGTCCAGTCTCATCAGAGTCCATTAAGTAGGTTGAATTCATAAATCCTCTCTCACTACTGGAATGATTTTTCTCACCATCCAGTATATATAATAAGGGGAATTAGATTTTCCAATTGTGGAAAAGAATGTTTCCCATTTGCTGGATCTCAGGATTTAGATCTTTTCAGCCTCCTTCTCAAGATTTTATTCCTTGTACCATGAAGAACTTACAGATGCCAATATTATAAAAACAAATGTAACAATTTCCATGGGGGGGCATCCCTTCTGGCAAATTACAATAGAGACCAAGAATTCATATGGTTTGACTAACCAAATTTCCTGGAAATTGTCATCAGACATAATATAAAACTGACCCTGTCCCTGCCAGTTCCATTCCTTTCCAAGAAAAAATTAAAAAATAACCCTTAACCTAAGGTCCTCCAGTGACATCCCCTAACAATTAATCTAATTCTCTTCTCATAAAAAGTGAAGAAATATCAGACCCATAAGATTTAAGAGACTGAACACAGTACCAAGATTGTTTAAACTTAACAGTTGTGGAAACATGACCAAATTCTAAACTTTTGCACTTTTTCCTTCCATCCTAATAGTCACCTGATACCTATTCAAATATCTGGTAGGAAACTACAATCAAGCAAATCACTTTAGTTTTTCTTACTAATTGTTCTAAATAAGCACCAATGTAACAGCTGCAAAATATGTCTACAAACAACACAGAGACCGATGGTCAGGGTTTCGAAGCATTACAGCATGTTTAATCCAAGCATTTGCATGCTATCCACCTTCCTTCTGCTGCAAAAATGAATCCTCTGGTTGCAAGTGAGTATAATAGAATAAATATCATTTGAGACTCTGCCAATATACAATTACCAATTCTATGACTGCTCTTCGTCTTCTTTTCTCTTCTAGGATGAAAGAAACGAAGGCAGCAAAGCTGGATACATCCAGCTGGGCTTCCCTGTAAGCATACCTCTCTTTCTATAATCCAACTCAACAGAAACAGGCTCTTGCTATTGGGACATCAAACATGAAGAAGCTGCTGCTCTCAGAAAATAAATAAGCGGACATCAAAGATTTGTAAGAAATTTGATTAAGAAACTTTCTCAATCTTTCCACACAGCAGACATTGTACTACTGGTGTGTGTTATACTAGAATTGGGCATATGGACTTTTATTTTTGCCTTTGGATCCTATGTTACATTGATACATAACCATTAAGTTGGACACTCTAATGAAAAATTAAGAAAATAATGACCCTTGCATGAACCTAGTCTTTGAATCAAAAACCTCATTCATATGTGTCAAAATATTTTTGTCATTCACCACTTAATTCAAGAGTGAGGTTTAAATTTCTTATAGATTTGAGAAATTAACAATGCCCAATCAAAAATAATTTTACTCCCGTGGAATATCAAGGCAAATTGTTTCCTTGCCCAAGGACATCATACTACATATTACCACAATGAAAAGAGTATCTGAGGGGAAAACCAACAACTTTACCTTATTCCTTCAACCATTCATTTAGGTGTCAAGATTCTGTCAATGGGTAATCAAACTTGAAAACTGCAGAAGAATGCAAGTACTCGACATTAGACCTGTCTGTGTAAATAAACTTCCAATCAAAACCACTTGGGTAAAAATATATTTAAAAAGTTAAAATCATGCAGTGGAAAAGAAAAACATATCCAGAAAATGAGGAACTTGAATAATTTATGTAACTTGTTCAAACATCACATTATTGCTCTGATTTCTCCTTTGAATTGCTGGGGCTAACTTTGCCTGCCAGATCGTCTTCTCTCTCTCTACCTGGCTGTCCTCTTCACTCTCAAGGCTCTTGACCTCCTCTAACCTAGCAAGCAGGTCTTTGAAAATAAATTATACCATGTTTCTTAAAGCTATAAGGTGCCAGAGGAATGGTACATTTCAGGGAAGAGACTGTTGAAAAAGGAAAGTCTCCATGCTAAAAACTCTAACTTGATTACCCAATTGTTCCTAAAAGCATGCTCATGATTTCTCCCCCTAAATTCTTCATTTACCTGTTACAAGTCACCATCCACCTGGTCTTCAGGTCTAATGTAAACCAGACAATAAAGCAATTAATAAAAGGAATCATAGCCTCCAGTCACAATTAACCTACCAATGTCACACTAAAGTCCAGATATTACCTCCAGAATTCTCAACATCCCCTGACTCATACAGGAACACCACCTGTGATCTTACTTCACGTGAATCGGGGTATGATTTGTAACAATGTCTGCAAAATTTCAAAATACTCAGTTCAGAGACAATTCAAAAAAATGAGAAATCATTTTTTTTTCAATATATGAAATTTATTGTCAAATTGGTTTCCATACAACACCCAGTGCTCATCCCAAAAGGTGCCCTCCTCAATACCCATCACCCACCCTCCCCTCCCTCCCACCCCCCATCAACCCTCAGTTTGTGGGGAGGAGCCAGAGAAATCACTTCAAAAGCAAACTAGCTGTTTAAGGGTGTGCAAAGGAGACAAGTTGTTCGAATTCATTGTTTTTTAGTCAGCTGTGTTGCTATGTAGCCAGCAGTACATTTTGAGATTAAGAGCCAGCCTCTGAACTCAGAAAGCCTTATTCCAAATTCTGTCTTTAACACTTGCTAGCTGTATAAACCTTGGATTATTTCCTCCCCCTCTAAGAAGCAGTTTCTTCATACGTAATGGAAATCACAATAATGCCTACCTCATAAAGGTGTTGTGAATGTAAATGAGATGATATATGTAAACAGTTTAGCTGTGCCAAGAGCATAGTAAACTCTCAATAAGTATAAGCTATTATTTTCCAATAATATATTGAGAATATATTTAGTATATATTGGAAAATACATGTCTATAATGTACGATAAGTGATTAGAAGTGGGAATAATCTTTAGACAGTCTATAAACTGTACCTTATGCACAGATGTTACATATTTTCTATAATAAATTATTTGAGAGTTTATTATTGTTTTCTCTAAATTTTGTTTCTCTTAATTTGAAGGTGTTTTATTCTGCCATCTTGGGATCTGTTATTCCATATGTCTTATGGTCTTTATAGATTATGCTTGAATTGCTCAAAACCCAATAATTGACCTGGAATAACTGACTGAGATAAGTAAGTTTTCAAATTTTTCTTCTCCACATTTCCTGTTTTATCTTGTTTATCAATATTATTCAAGATAAATTGAAGTGACCAGTTTGTTTCATTCATAAACTATCTTTTCTAGGGTAGTATTATGCAAACAAGCAATTCTTTCAAAAATTAAAGTCAAGATTTTGGAGTGAAGACAAAAGGTGTCACTGACAAAATGCTCAGCTTTCAATTTTAGTGTGACAATTTGATACTTAGTATATAACTTGAAGACCACATGTGTAAGCTCTATTATTGAAAGGACTCTATGCTCATAGCATTTAGAAACCTCACCATCCTAGGTATTAAATAAAAGCCACTACCTGAGTGTCTTACCTTGAGTCACACTATGAGAACTGCTCAAAGCTATGAAAACTCACTCAAGAATTTCCACATATTCATGTTATAGGTGACACTCTTTGATTACACAATCCCTGATAAGGTCTGTGTCAAATGCCATTGTAAAATGATTTTTTTGTTGAACTGACCTAAAACTAACCAACACTGTAGATTCAATAACATATCTCACAAACATAAGAATGTTCCATTCAACTCTTAGCAGGCATGATGGATAACCCTAAGATCTAAAGCATAATGACATTTCTCAGCCACTGAATCGGACATTGTCAAATGAAGAATCCTGAGGCAGTTGAATCCATTAGGTCTATGTAAAGATCTTCCTATATAGCATGTGAATGCTGATTTTCCCCTTGGAAGACTCCTTAGAAACTTCAAAAGATAGAGAGGCTCAAGAGTCCTCCCTCTAGCCAATGCCTGGTTTTATCTGGTCAGCCAACCTTTTAAGGACACAAGAGTAGTCACCAATAAATCTCAGATTGTAATTATTCACCAGCACTTCATAGGCCCTGGCTACTCCTTTCATACCATCAAACTCTTTGAAGTTTTGTGAGGGTCCATCTTTAATTTAGATGAAAGATTTTACTCTGTAGGTTTCTGAAATACACTCCAGAGAAGGATGAGTTCATTTATTCCTAGAGCCATTTTTCACTCACTTCTTTGTTTTGCAGGTGGCATTTAAACCACAGTATTTTTAGCTCTAAAATCAAGGGCAGGAATGCAAACCCACTTGCCTCTGTGGCATATAATCCAGAATCTGACTTATCTGAGTTCCTACAAATATAGAGTAGTAGGTCCTAGTGTTAGTCAGAGTCAACAACAACAACAAAATCAATCAAACTAAAAGTTCCCAAAGTATGAACGCAAAGCAAAACAACTAGGTTCTGAGCAGAGGACTTCCCATAAAGCAGAAAAGCAACCTTCAGACAATATCAATCACACACTAATCAACAAGGGAGATGCTAAAGGACATTTGTAAGATTGGTTGAGTGTTAAGTTAGAATCTTTTGTTTCAGTATATATAGTTTCCTAATCCACGACACTTTAATGAACCTCAACCCTGAATCTGGAGTCGTTTCCTAAGTAGTCTAACTTAACCTTTGGGTCTCTGCTTAAACATCACTTCCTTAATGAAATCTTCCCTGTCCCTCCTAACTAAAATAGAGTGTGCATTATATATTGCCATAATATTCTTTACTTCTTCATAATGTTCGTTACAATTAAAATTAATTATTTCTACAATTATCTGCTTAATTATTAGCCCTTCTGCTGGATTTAACATTGCAGTAGGTAAGACAATGTCCATTTTGTTTTCTGACATACAGGATATAGCCAATGTTTATTTATTGAATAATCAGTATTTGGAGACCGAATATTAAAACTGACATATCTAAGTACCTAGAATATTAGACCTAGATCTGATTTTACATCGCAATTGGCACAATCTCTATTCCAGTGTGGGGATCCTCTCACAAAGTGTTTAACTGATGATCATCTAGTTGTTACTTAAACATTTCCAACAAAGGGTCAGTAAGTAATTTGTGAGAATTTGTAATTTGTCTCTCACTCACCATTTATTAGAAATTACTCCATCAGGCTCTTCCTATAACTTCTGTGTGTCTATCTATCCAGTCTTAGAAGCAATTCAGAATAAAATATATTCCTTCTAAACAAGAATACTTAAAAGGTAGTCATAATGTGCTCCAATAAGTCTTCCTTCTTCCAGGCTTAACTCCTTGGTTCTTCTAAATGTTTCTCATCTGAACATAACATATGTAACATGTGAATGCTGATTTATCCTCACAATTTGGTTTTGATTCTCCTCACAGTCATTGTTTCTTTATTCAGCTTGTGTCCCAACTTAACAAGTTGGGGTTTGTGTTAAACCCCATAACACTCCAAATGTGGTATGACCCAGACAAAATAAAGTGAAACCAGTATCTTCCTTGATCTGGATTCCATAATTTTATTAGTGTAGCTTAACTTTACATTGCTAGTAGTATCCTACTAACCCTATGAAATGTTGAATTCTACTGAGCTCAGCACCTGCTTAATAAAGCTGTGATATCTCCTGGAAATCTAAGAGTTACTTTTCTTTGCCATATGTGTATCAGTACTATATTTAATTCCCATTGCCTTGGGGAAGATTGTATGATATAAGGTACATGGAAGTGTCTTAAGGCCTATCCCATAACAGGCATAAAAAATATATATAGGTTTTGGGCACCTGGGTGGCTCAATCCGTTAAGTGTCCAACTTGATTTCGTCTCAGGTCATGATATTGTTATTTGTGAGATCGAGCCCCGTGTAGGACTCTGTGCTGATAGTGAGCAGCCTGCTTGGAGTTCTCTCTCTCTCTCTCTCTCTCTCTCTCTCTCTCTCTCTCTCTCTGCCCCTCCTGTGGATGCTCTCTCTCTCTCTCAAAATAAATAAATAAAAATAAATAAATAAGAACATATATATGTATATATGTGTGTGTATATATATGTATCTATCTATCTATCTATCTATCTATACACACAGCTTTTTTTCCCCCTCTTCCTTCTGATTATTTTCATTTATCTCAAGACTCCAGCAAACAAAGCCAAGTCTTTTTGTGATGCTTGATGATCACTCCAAATTGTAGAGTCCTGAAGAATTGTGTTAGTCTGCAAAGGGCATTGATGAAGTTTTCATTTCAGTGGTGACCTATTTTCTAGGCTTTTAAAAACCATGTTAGAGAAGGATACAATGCAGCAAGTCTGAGTATCTGTGTCTATGGCTCCTACAAGCAGAGAGGTATCCTGGTGGTGTCTCTGCCTTTCCACTTCCAACAAGAATCCAATACACAAGCCTATTAGTATTCTCCACAAAGGTCTTAGTACTGTGAGCACTAAAAAAGGAACGCTGACACATTCAGTTTACTTTCTGTTTCTCATTAGTTTACAAATTGCACTATGTGACGTGCTCCAGAAAAATATTATCACCTTTCCACTAAGCTGTCAAATGCCCATGTTCCCATACTTGCAGGTAATCTGATGCTTTCTTGTACTGTATTCATTTGGCTTTATTTCATTCTTTCTTTTCTTCCTGTCTGTAAGAAAATGAATATTAACACTCTTATCTGTTTATTCACTACATTGTTATTTGTTCATTTATTATATATTATATTCATTTATTAAAGTAATACATACACATAATTTTAAAGACAAATACCTTTATAGGTAACAAAAGAAAAAAAAAGCTGTTTTTTTGCTGCATTTTTCCCTATGCCAAAGTCCTGATCATCACAAGTAATCAGTTTCATCTTTTTGTTTTTTCTGCTACTCACTTCTTACTTATAAACAAAATATTACATATCTATGTCTTGACTTTTCCATTTTTTGTATTATCTAATGCATTCCAATGATACAAGAAGAGAATTTGAGTCTTTCTACAAGCCTCCTCTTTTCTCTTTCCCTCTCTTAACTTATTGCCATCTTCTCAATCTAATTATGTTATAATTTTTATCAAATTAATATTTAATACATATATCATTATAACTGCATTAGAGCTCACCCAGATAATATAATTATGTTCCCTTCATTGTAAACGTTTGGTTTTTCTGGGAGATTGTCTCCTCTCCAATTTGGACTTGCTGAGAAACTGTTTTCTTGACTTTTCTTCACCATTATCTTGAAATTCTCTTCATCATCCTTCTGTTTATTCCCTGTGACTCAGATCCCATGTTTTACTCTTCCTTAGTTTACCCCCCCCCCTTTGTTACTAGCACATTTTTTAGTGACTTCCTGAGAAAAGTTTCATGGGAAGTAAGTTTTTGAGACATTGCATGTCTGAAAATATTTTTATTTTCTTTCTGCCTTCACATTTGATTGATGGTTTAGCTGAGTATAGTATTCTAGGTTGGAAATTATTTTTCCTTATGACTCTAATTTAGTACTCTACTGTTTTCTAGGTTTTGATGTTTCTGTTGAAAAGCTGAAAAGAGGTTGATATTTGAACTATAATGGTATGATTTTCTCTTCCCTCTTTTTCCTCTGTTTTCTTCCTTTCTTTCTTTTACTCTCTCACTTTTTCAGACCTTTCTTTACTTTTTCTTTCTTTTTTTAAGAGATTTTATTTTTTTTTAAGTTTATTTAATTGGGGGGGGCAGAGAGAGAGAGGAAGAGGGGCAGGTAGAAAGAGGGAGGGGCAGAGAGAGGGAGAGAGAGAGAGAATCCCAAGCAGGCTCTTGGGATGCCCCAGACCTTAATTTTCTTCATCACTGATGTTCTGAAATTTCATGACCCATTTCTCCAGTGTTAGTGTGGGTTTTTTTGTTTTTTGCTTTTTGTTTTTTTTGTGGATTTTTTTTTCTAGGTTCCTTGTGAGCTCTTTCAATCTGAAAACATGCCCATTAGATTTAGGAAATTTATTACCTCGTAATTTTTTACACTTTGTTCTATTCTCTTTTTTGGAATTCAGATTATTCATTAGCTTTACCTTTTGGAACAGATTCATATTATTCATTAGTTGTACCTTTTATTTTCCTAACTTTTCTTCCAAGTTTTCATACTTTTGTCTTTTGATGTTACCTCTGGGAAGACTGCCTCAAGTACATATTCCAAACATTTTACTGATTTTAAGGTTTATCCTTATCCTGTTTGTATTTTGAAAGAGTTCTTTCTTGTTCAAGAGATGCTCCCTTGAAAAATATCTTGTTCTTGTTTCAAATGCAATGTCTTATCTTACTGAAAATTTTACTTGTAGCTTCTTCCTCTTCCTCTTCTTCTTCTCCTTACTTTTCCTCTTCTCCTTCTTTCTTCTTCTCCTTCTTCTTCCTCTTCTTCTTCTCATTTAGAAACTGTTTATTTTTTGTTAACCTTATTTCCACATTATTTGCCTTTGTTGAAGAGCAGCTTAAGACCACTCAGTGGTTGTTTTTTACCCATTCAGTGGCCTGAGCAGTGGGAGCTGCAGACCAGTCTTCAGTGGCAGGCTGAGCACTTCAGTCTTCAGGAGGGAACTGCTGACTAGGCACAGAGGGCACCTGTATGCCTTCAGACCAGTCTGCAACTTCAGACTGAGTAGCAGTAAACTCGGGAGCTGGAGTGGTCCATTCACCCAGAAATTCCTCCTTGGTCACAGCCTTTTTAGTCACAGCCTGCTCTTCCTTTTCAATCTCTTCAGGACCTCTGAAAAAGTAGAGACCAAGCATGACATCCCATGGTTGTTCATGGGAAATGGTGCCACACATATGCAGAACTTCCCAGGCCAGCATCTACATCAAAGCCACTGAGTGAGATCCCTTGTTTTTGCAAGGGATGGCAAGGTACACATAGCGCAGAGGAGAGTCTGTGTTACACAGAACAATGGCAGGCCAGTTAGCATAAGATGCCTCTGTGAGAGGCTGGTAGTCAGCTCTGGGATCAGTAACCACCAGGAGTCTTGGCTCCCAGCAGGCTGCCTGGATTTGGTTAGTGAAGTTTGCAGGAGTGAAATGGCCAGCAATAGAAGTGGCTCCAGTAGTAGAAGCAAACTTCAGCACAACTCACTGGCCAGTATTCCTGGATGAAATGACAGTGACATCAGCCAGATTTTCAATGCAACAATGGCACAAGCTGCCAGCAGAAGCTTCTCCCAGGTTCTCTTCAGATTTATGATGTAGATACTATCACTTTTTTTTTCCTGTAGATGTACGGTACCATTTTGAAGTCAAGGTCAGTGCCACCTAAGTGGGTTCCTGCTGCAAGGAATTTGAGGACATCCTTGTGCTTCATTTTCAGGACATCAGGGGCTCTAGAACATTGTGAAAACATCTGAAAGTTTCCCTTTAAGTTACAACGGGAATGCAAAACAATGTCATATGAACCCCACCCCAGGTAGTGCAGAAAGGTTTTTTGCTTTTTAAGTTTTATTCTCTTTCCTTATCAACTTTATTTCCTCTGAGTCCCCCTTTTCTACTTGTTCATTTTGGTCTTTGCCTTCTGCATTAGGAAATTCCAAAGTTTGATTTTCCCTGGCCAACAATTTATATTGACAAGTGAGGTCCTACAACTTTGTTTGGGGGAGGAAAAAAAATCGTGGATTGATAGCTCTTACCATGAGCAATAAAGAGGGGACCGTGCTCTTTCACTTGACATGTGATAGTTTTGTAAACCTTCTGTTTTGAGCCAGTCTTTTGAGCACAGGATAGGAACTCTCTAGGCTACTTCTTAGTGGTGCTGCCATCAGCATTCTGAGTCAAAAGGGAAAAAGCTGCTGTTAGACTCCCACTACAGAACATAGATTTTTATTCAACCTTCTTGTATCGAATTCAGGGCCACACCCTATGCTTAGTTTTGCTTGCTATCCCTAAATTAACTATTTTTAGATCAACTGTGCCAGAAATGGAAACTTCATTTCTTCTGCTGGGAAACTATTCTGACTTGGGAGTTAGTCTGGCCATGATGACTTAGGGAGGTGATCTGGGAGTCTAGCTACTCCTTAGATTAAACATAATTTCCACCAATCTTTCTGATTTTAGCTTTATCTCCTAAACCCAATATAGAAGTATCTGGCACCCCAAACTCCTAAGACTTTGGGGGTTATACAGGTAAATTGGTTATTTTTAATTTGTTTTTTTTTATTTTTTTTTTAACATTTATTTTTGGGACAGAGAGAGACAGAGCATGAACGGGGGAGGGGCAGAGAGAGAGGGAGACACAGAATCAGAAACAGGCTCCAGGCTCTGAGCCATCAGCCCAGAGCCCGACGCGGGGCTCGAACTCACGGACCGCGAGATCGTGACCTGGCTGAAGTTGGACGCCCAACCGACTGCGCCACCCAGGCGCCCCTGGTTATCTTATTTTTGAATCCCCCAATATATTCATCTTTCTCATGTCTAATTAATTAAATGTTACTTTATCTACCGACAAATGAATTTATACAAAGTTGGGACATACTTACACTAAAAAATTAGTTGTTTATTTAAAATTCAAATTTAAAATTCCAATTTCATCCACTATTTTGTCCAACTACCCAAGTATAGTAGAAAGTAGAGTAAGGAAGTGTTAAGAATGCTGAAATTTCAGGGGCGCCTGGGTGGCGCAGTCGGTTAAGCGTCCGACTTCAGTCAGGTCACGATCTCGCGGTCCGTGAGTTCGAGCCCCGCGTCGGGCTCTGGGCTGATGGCTCAGAGCCTGGAGCCTGTTTCCGATTCTGTGTCTCCCTCTCTCTCTGCCCCTCCCCTGTTCATGCTCTGTCTCTCTCTGTCCCAAAAATAAATAAACGTTAAAAAAAAAAAAAAAAAAAAGAATGCTGAAATTTCACCTTACAATATCAGGAATCAAAGAATGTCTGGATTTGATACAAAAAGAAATATATTTTTAATATAATATTTAGATTAGCAAAAGTTCCCAATAAAGTTACTATTCCAGAATTTTTTTAGACAAAGAGGGAAAAAAATATGGGAAGTAGTGTGAATAAAATCTTCACTATCATAGCAAAAAATCACTAACTTTCTGCTAATGTCTAAATTGAGAAATAAGAAAAGCAGTATAATATTAAGGCATTCACCAGAAGACCTAAATAGAGGAATGATTAAATATGGCTGTCAATGGGCAACAGGAAGCCACTGACATAACCTGCAGAGAATTATGGAATTTTACTATTACTCCTATAACACGTTTTGCTTTTTAATATATGTTTACCTTAAGTTAATTTTTTCAATTGTTTTAAGAAATACCTTAAGTAAATATTTATGCTTCTAATATGGTGTCTATTATTATAAAGTAGCAAAAATAGCCTGCCTATAAGTGTCTATGGCCTTGACTTTAGAACACTTCCACATACATCTTAAATTTGGAAAAGTCATAGTGAGAATAGCTTAAGTTTCTTCTACTGAAGAAATTAAATTTTATCTTTTTCTAATAAGAGAGACTTTTTTCCCTAGGGAAAATATCAAATATGAAAGAAAAACTCCAAGCAAGTGATAACAATCTTGCTTTCATGAAAGAGCAGTCAAGAAAAACACATTCATTTGTCTACTTCCAAAGCTTGCTGCAGTTACTGTGAGATATCTGAGCAATGTTTCCATTTTTAATAATGATTAAATAAGTAATTGTTTCATTAGTCTTAATCTTGGGGTTTACTATAATCTACGTTTCATGAATAAGAATAGTAATTTGTCTGATTAATTTCCTTCTAGCAGTAATTTTAGTTAATAAGAGTGATAAAGGCAATACACAGAAAATGTAACATTCCCATAATTACTGACTGAAGTTATGAATATAAAAATATGCAATTTCCAAAATGAATAAGGTTGAAAAATAATAGAAGGACACAGATATGATAAATCTGCATATTAATATCAAACAAACTTAATATATATCATGGTAGTCAACGAATCCACTTCAAGTCAAACTGGTTGACCTCGCACATTTAAAAAAAAAAAAACAAAAACCCACAAAACATTGTAGCTGTCATGTTCAGTACTATAGGGTCTCTGATGGAGTTTCTCTGATAATAAAATAAAATTACTCCATATTCACTACACACCATGATCTTATAAATAATTAGAACTTCCTAGAGATAAAAATATGTTTTACGATCCAAATCTATGGTGAAAATCATATCTACAAAATATTGAAACCAATTTCCACAAAGTATGCAAAAAAATCCAACCTGGTTACCTGTTGAAAACTTACTCTTCTCTGTTGTATTTACAAAGGTACACCTCAAGGAAAAACAGGTAATGATAGCAATACCGTAGCTTCAACAAAAGTCAGGATTTGCATAAATTACTTATGTTTAAAGGGTTTTTTTGTACTTAGGATTCATAATATACTGTGTCTTATTTTACAATAGAAAGAGAAATTATGGTCCAATTTACTAAAATAATTACAATCATAATCACATCTGCTCTTAAAGACTGTCAAATATCTCCAGAGTGCACTGCATACATTTCCTTTACTAGATTCCCTCTTTTATGAGTTAATTAAACAATTTCACAGCATTATTGTACAACTATTTTGCGTGACATATTGTTTGTGCAGAACATTCCCTTTAATAGCTCTATTCTTCAAACAGATGTTCATTTAAATCTTTTCAGAGATATTATTTGAGGAACAATTAGTTCATTTATCCTACTATGTTGTCACCTTTCTATGGATTTCGAAGCAGCTCTATCTCTATCTTGTGGAAAGCCTAATATGGTCAACAATTCTAAAGGGAGGAAAAAAACACTCTTTAGCAAATAGGTCAGTTCACAAGGACTTCAGAGCAAATTACCCCTGAATGACGGCTACTCAAAGCTACCTTACTTAGTATTAGAGTACAAAATCAATAAGAAGTTTTTTCAAAGGCATAAAAAACTAAAAATACATGATAGCACATTTCCGTATTCTTCTAGTTTTGTTTTTATGAACTTTTACTTACACATCCAAACAGATTGGGTTCATTATAAACCAGAGTAAAGTGACAGATTGAAGGGAAAAGAATTGATGCAAGATGACTTAAAGTTTTATTTATCAAAAAACAACTGAATCAGTCATTCTCCAAGACATATTTTCCTGGGAAAGTGACACTATATATTGCTATGAACTCGCTTATCTTATCTAAACATTTTAAAGGAAGGAGATGCCATCTACTATGTGTTTCGAAAAGGAAACTTCCCTCCTGACTCGACTCGAATCAAGTTTTACAGAATTTGAGTGTCTGGCCAGGTCTGCTTTGTGCAACTCTCTCAATCAATTTATTTCCTTTATTCTCTCTGTCCTAGAGAGCTATGGCAAAGTGTCAGTTGTGTTCAGTAGTGTAGATGGTGTATGTGATGCAAAGAAGGGTCATTTTGTTTTCCTTTTGTGAATAATCTCACTGCAATGAGGTCAGAATCACATTCTCTTACTCTTCTTTAAATATATGGTGACACAGAAGTACATTTGTCCTCACTTTTGAACTACAAATTAATGAATTATGAACATCTATTTACCACTTTGAAAGTGTAATGTGCATTCTTTTAGATGGAAATATGGTGTCAAGAAAAGTGAGGAACCAGTATGTTTTCAGAGCTATTCTTCTATTTCTCTTCCTTTCTTTAATTTTCTTTTAACCAGAATTTGGTTCTACTGGAATAAGAAACGCTGAAAAGCTGAGGCATTAGTAGGAATTTAAAATATGTTCACAAAATTAGCATTTCACTTTCAGGTTAAAAATGCGCAAAATGTAAATTATTGCAAAGTTTCAGAACACTTGCTCTATAACATCCCAGCCTTCTCAGCAAATACAGCAGAGTTTAAGGTAGTAAGTTTTGAATTGTTCCTTTACCTAGACCGTCTTAGATCTCTAAACAGGAGTGTCTCAAGGAACATTATGTTAAAATAAGTTTCCCATTTTGGGAAAGAAGAATTCAGGGATGATTAAGATTCTTGGATGTACTGAGATGGCCGTTCTCTCTGCCATGTGAATTGTGAGCACCTGGCAGTGAACAATGATGAAATGGAATGTATATGACAGATTGCCAGAAGCAGAGCCCTCTAGTCATTGTAGAGGGAGCCTAGTTAGGCACTAGTTAGAATGGCAGTAATTTGAAAACCATCTAAAATATTCAGAGGAAGGTGATTTTTAAATGGATTTTAATATATCTATGTAATCAAATGCTCTTTGGACATTAAAAAATGATAATATATATTTTTATTTACTATTTTTAAAAAAATAAGTAAAAAAAGCAATATGCATATTATGGACACATCTATTTATACATTTATAAGAGCACCTGCTGTCCAGACGAAGCAACTTAGTTCTTACTTCATTTACTTAATTTTTCCCCTTACTTTATAGCAAATATTATTCATTAGACACTATAATGGTCACAATGGGAATCTGAAGCTACAGACCATGGACAGAAACGCTAACTAAGCTTTGTAGGCCAAATATTAGGCTACATTGTTACATTTGTGTGAGTGTGTGTGTGTGTGCTGCATCTGAACTTCTTTTGGAAGTACTATAAACATTCATCTCGGTGCACTAATCATAACTGAATATGTTAATGATTTTTCACTGTTGAACACATCTAAGTAACACTCACCTATGTAAGAAAAAACAATTTCCAACTTTATCCCTGCATCCTCCCAGTCACTACCACCGCCATCCAAGCCGAACCAACATCTGATTTATAATACTTTGCCTGGCTTCTTTTGCTCAATACTATATTTGTGATATTCACTTGTTTGAATTTAGTTATAGTTCATTTATTCTCATAGCTGTAGCGTATTTTATTTTCTAAACATACTACAATTTATATACCTATTCTGTTAAAGGACATTTGGGTTGTTTCCAGTATGAATTTTTTTTTCAATATATGAAATTTATTGTCAAATTGGTTTCCATACAACACCCAGTACTCATCCCAAAAGGTGAGTATATGACTTTTAAAACATAGTGCTGCTATAAACATAATTGTGACCTTGACTGATCTCCTTATTAACTCGCCCTGTTAAAAATGATGTTTATATATATAAGTCATGGGGATTTACATATTGTTATAGAATATATTTGCAAATTTTTAAAGATTATTCACATCGATATTTGGTTATTAATTTTCTTTTGTTGGTACTGTCTTGGTCAGATTTTGGTATCAAGGTTACATGGACCTCATAAAATGTGTTAAGAGGTGCTCCTCTTTTTCTATAATCTGGAATGGTTTTTATAAGATCACTCATTATAAATATTAAGAAGAATTCATGAGGAAGCCATTTGGTCTTGAAGTTGTCTTGTGGGAAGTTTGTAATAATATTTTCAATTTCCCCAAAAAACAGATGATTAAACTATCACTTTTGGTCAATTATGTTTCATAAAATTTTAAAATTTCACCTACATGTAGATGTCTAACATTTTTTCAATATTGCTTTTAAACCTTTTTAATATCCATGTTAATAACCACTTTCTAAATCTATCACATTGGTAATGTTTTATTTTCTCTCTTTTCTCTTATTAAAGATTTATGAATTTTATTAGTAATAGCACATTTGGTTTGTTGATTTTCTCAATTTCATATTTATTTCTTATTTCACTCATTTCTGATCTTATTTTTAGGATTTCCTTCTTTCTACTTTCTTTGGCTTTGATTTGCTTTTCCTGTGTTCTTGAGTTGAAAGTCTACATAATTCATTTTCAAACTTACTTTCAAATACAAATATAAATACTGCTTTTGTTTTTATGTTGAATTTTAGCTAGTAAATTTTAACTACAAAAAATAACAATCATATCAATATCAGGTGCCCTAATAGCTGACACTTCACTGAGCTATACAACAAATGTTTATTGAATGTCTGCCACATGCCAGAAGCTGGCGACAGTGTCAAAATGAGACGTATACGCCATCTTCATGGAGCTCATATTAATGGAGGACTACAGGTAGCAATCACATAAACAAACACCTTTTATTTGCTAACCATTGTTAAAAGATTGTGACTTTTGTTTTAAAGTTAAGAAGGACCAGGATGACCACCAGGATGACGAAAGAAAAATACATATTTAATATTGACAACTATGCTAGAATAGGCATTATTATTTGCATTTTACAAAGAAGACAAGTAAGACTCACAAAGACCAAGTAAACAAGTTTATAACTAATGGATGGATGGAATCTCCAAACATCATATTCTTTCCACTCTATCAATACTTCTGTCAGAGAACTAGGCATTCTGTGCAGGGATTCCTCCTTCCATCCTCTTTTACACACACATATATTCTATGACTCAAAGACAGGTATAAACAGCAGACAAGAGCAGACATTTCCAGTGAAGGTTTTGAAAATTCTGGTAGTGAGATTAACATTTGAGGTTTGATTTGCAGAATCAAAATGCTTGAATGTAATAACTGGAGGATGTTCAGAGATGACTTTTTTTAATTTTTTTTTTAGTCTTTATTTATTTTTGAGAGAGAGACAGAGACAGAGAGACAGAGTGTGACCCAGGGAGGGACAGAGAGAGAGGGGGACACAGAATCTGAAGCAGGCTCCAGGCTCTGAGCTGTCAGCACAGAGCCTGATGCGGGGCTCGAACCCACGAACTGTGAGATCATGACCTGAGCCAAAGTCGGACGCTTCACCGACTGAGCCACCCAGGTACCCCCTCAGAGATTATTTTATTTGTTCCTATTATTTACAGATTGGTCAGAAGCAGGATGGGGTACAAATGTGTAAAGGATTAGTATAGAGCTGCAAAGGAAAACAAAGGAAATACAAAGCACATGCCTTAGAGAACAACTGTATCTTCACAGAAAATTCACATTATATAAATGAGCATTTCTCACAAAATTGAAAATGCAGTTGTCAAACATCCCTTCTCCTCCTTCCCTAAACAGTTACTTCTTTCACATTTTTTTATGCATTCCCTAAGAAAAGCCTCACAAATAAACAAAAGACCTTGAATGGGCTCCATCTACAAACAAGCTCCTAGCAAGAGTCTCAACTGCTCTGTTGTCTGTTTCCCTTTGCTTCACTGCTTCGGGGACAGCAGACAGTCAGCCCAGTTATGCCTTCAGCAGAAGAAACCGAACAAAGAAATCCTTGGGCCCAAACCATTCAACAGATCTTCTGCAAATACTTCAGGGCCAGTGAATTTTCAAAACCTGTGATTTTGACTTAAAATGAAGAAGGGCCAGGATGAACACAAAACTGATGGCTGGAGGGTTTGGGAGAGAATGACAGTGACTGAGGAGAGATGGCTTCCTGAGAGGTTTTCAAATGGAGGAAAAGGAGGCTCAGCTATGAGGAATATTTGTGAAAGAAAAGAACAGATTTGGTGCTCCCTTGGCATACACAGACTCACCTACATCATAGTTCCATTCCAGAGGTAGCTAACCTACTCTGACAAATCACACTGGTGGCCAAAACCCAGATTCTGCTCTGCCCATTTTAGTCTGTGTGGTGAATGCTGTTTAGAACCATCAACCTGACAGAAGAACTGTGCCTAATTAACACTCTCCTAATACCCCAGCAAATAACAAGCCTGCTGTGGGGGAAAAATGCATTCACACTTCTTTATCAAATTAAGGCCAAAAAAAATGCTCCTAATTAGCTAAAATCAATTAATGTGACAGCAAAATGAATGTATTTATACTGTCAGCTAAAGGTACAGTCGAAGAAGTGTCTAATATATAACAAAGCTGCTGGAACTTCTTAAAGCCGTTAATAAGGGTTTGGGGCTGAGGGGAGTTTACCAGTGATATGCAGAATCTGATGGCTTTTCCTCTGAAGCAGCAGACTTCCTAGGGTGTTACAGGACCTAGGTGATGTCTAACTGGGATTATTCATTAAAACTGAGGGGGAGAAATATGTGGTTAATCAATAATGGGCAAGTAGATCTTGTTGCTTATTTGCAATCACATATACAAATGCACATACACTTGAGAATAAAAGAGGAACTTTACACTGCTCATTAGTACGCTCTGTAGTGAGCTGGTTGTATTTTCTGTAAAGTTTTCATGGCTACTATTTCACAAGCTTTTCCTTTAAAAATATGCTCAGTTCAAAACTTGAGACAGAAAAATAGGACTCACCAAATAACTCAGGTTGGGGGCCACCAATTACCTTGCTTCCATCCTCTCCAACTACAGTGTTTTGATTCCAAGAATCCTGGGCAAGTTAGGTGGCTTGAGAGAATGGTCATACTGACATGATAAATTGTTGAAAGAGAAACGCCCACATTGTGATAATTAGTTAAACGTGATCTAAAATAACAGTAATTACATGTATCATGACTTTCTATTCTAGACCGTATGTTTTTTAAGGGGCATTTGAGCAGGTTATACAACAAAGTTTAGCACCTCTTCTAATCATTGTTGACTCTCACTGAAATCACCTTCATCAAAGATTCCATTTGATTCCTCTCCATGTCAGAGGACACAATAGGTATCATCCTTTCCACATGTGTGGATGATGTGGTTGTTTACTTAATGAAGTGTCTGGAGGCCTCTACTGGTGTTTAGGAAAATATCAACTGAGATAGAACAATAATGGTAAAAGGATTTTAAGCAGATGAACCTCCTTTATATATGATATATACAAAACTTCATTTCTATATTTTTAGAACTCTTTCATTACTGTTAACACTAGTAAGCTGATTATTTTCATTCCCTGATATCACCTTTTCTCAGTGAACTGTGTAGCCCCAGGATCCCCTGTGTTCTCTTCTTCAGTATGCCACCCTTCCCTGCCTATTCTAGCTGCACTAACTCATCCGTCTGAAGATTATTTTTTCACCCTCTGTCAGCTTATATCACGTCTGAACTCCTTATTCTCCAGGGATTAGGGCAGATTTTCCATCAAGCCAGCTGTTTGCTTTTTTTTTTTCTTTTCTCAGTAAAAGCAAAACATCTTTGTTATAAATTAATGGTGTCCACATCAGATGGGGGTAAAAATCAGCTTCTGTTTCAAATCTGTTATATTTCCAATCATGTAAGACTGATAAATACATAAAACACAGAGAGAAGCTTCCAGCAGGAGAAATGGGTGGGACACAATAAAATCTGGAACAGACAGAAGGGCAATTATAAAATTATTTCTAAAAGCATACAGGAAGAAAGGAGGTGATTACCACTGATTGTGACTTTGTTATGTGTCATACTCTTAGTAATTTCCTCAAAAATACCAAGAGTATAAGCATTTTCTTTCCATATCCAACAGCTTATGAAATTCTTTCTAATGTTTATAATACATAACCTTTGTATTCTTCCATCGATGGGAGAAGGGCATAGAGAAAAGGCAAAATGCAATCAAGTAACACAGCCAGCAATCTTCATGGCTATATAGCCATCTATGTAGTTCAAAAGGGAACCAGGCACACACTCTTGAAATATAGGCAAGGAAGATAATTTCTGATAGTTAAATTGCCACATGTCTTAAGTCTAGCTCTTTAACAGCAGATTCTGACACCAGAATTCTGCAAGTTATTTTTTAAGAGAGTGCTCTCAGGAGAGAGCAGAAGGGAAGGAAGCAAGATAAAAAGTCAAAGAAGGTAAGCAAGGAATTGATTTCTGGTACACCTAGCCTAAGTCTGACTCTAGGATTTTACCCGGCTGCTATCTCCCATATGGAGGCAAGGCAGTGAGTACTTGGAACTTCTGCCAGTCAAGAAATGACCTTGGGACTCTCAGATGTCTCTGGATGACATCTGCCCAGTAGGTTTCAAGTGTGAGTCATTATCAGCAGCAACTATAGCCCTCCAAAGGGCTCTCCCAGGTTCTTTTTTTTTTTTTAACGTTTATTTATTTGTGAGACAGGGTATGAACAGGGGAGGGTCAGAGAGAGAGGGAGACACAGAATCTGAAACAGGCTCCAGGCTCTGAGCTGTCAGCACAGAGCCTGACACGAGGCTCTAACTCACAGACCACGAGATCATGACCTGAGCCGAAGTCGGACGCTTAACCGACTGAGCCACCCAGGTGCCCCTCTCCCTGACATAAGAGAACTGTCCACAGAATCTGCCACACTATGTGATACTTTTGGGGCATTTGTTGAGAATCAGCCAATGTTCAATCAAATATCAAAGTTTTGTGACTGCCTAGCAAACTTAAAGGCTGATGAGATCCTTTAGGCAATGAAGACATGCATAGAGATAAAAAATAAATTGTAACTTTCTTAACTATTCTCCTCATCCTGTCTACAATCCCATTTTTCTACAAGACAATGGATAACAAAATCAGTCTTTCAGCTGGTTAAACAATAGAGGACTTCTTTTAATAAAGAATATAAAATAAAATCTTCTTTAATAAAAGAAATACAAAATTCTATCCATCAATAATAGCCATACAGCCATACTTTTGGCCAAGAAAATGATTTTTAAGTAGTAGATGATATTTGGGGAAGCTCTTAATCTTTCCCAAAGATTTCAGGATATTGTAATTCCATTACTGTCTTTTATTTTACAAATTTTACAAATCAAAATATTGGCTTTTATGAAATTTTGGGATTTATGCAATTTATGGAATTTTAATTGGGTGGAAGAAGAAAGATGGGATATTACTTACCTCTCTCAAGTTTTGATAAGCAGATCAGCCAACTCATGGAAATAGCAAAACAATGCTCATTCATTTTATAGTCACTTGTGTGTCTGCCATATTTGAACATTTATGATTTTAGATAATGTTGCAAAGAGTTTTAGAATAAGCCTTCATGGTATCTTAAATATTTTTATGAATCTCCACCTCTCCTGGATATTCTTCTAAAATGATACTTGACTGTAGTTCAAGACAAAATCATGCATTGTAGGTTCAAGTATGTCTAGGACTTTGTATGTGCTCTACTATCGATTAGCCGTGTGATCTTGAATATGTCACTTAGTCTCTTCAACCTGGAGCCTCATCCTCTGCTTACCATAAAAAAAAAAGGTACATAAAATATTACTTACCATCCAGTTATTTTCAATATTAAATAAAGCATGTACCTGATAAAGATAGCATATATAATACCTCATCTCATATAATACCATATAAAGGCAGAAAATACATACTATAAAAATCCAAAAATAATTTAGAAACAGAGTTTAATTGGTAAATTCAAAATTTTGAACAACCCTTGAAAAACCAAAAGCTTTCAGGGGTCAATTATCTTGAAAATCTAGACTGAGGGAATACCAAGAGTTCTCTCATTCAGAGTTAATAGATAGAAGGGATAAAGAAAGTCCTGAAGAAAAGTCCCTCTCCCCTGCTGCACTGTGAAATACTTGAGAAGGTTGATAAAGTGCCAAGTTTCAGTAGCAGCTTACTTTGGATAATGCTGTCATTCAAGTTATACTGTATAGTCACATAAACTTGCACAAGAGCATTTTAGATCCCATTATTTCTGACACATTTCAAGCACAGAATGGAAATGGAAAACACAGTTACTGAAAGATGGAAACATTTCAAATAAGGTTATATCAGAAAAGAGTAGTCCTGAAAGTGTTAATGCTATTAAAACTACCTGAAAATCTGAAATTTTGCATTAAGCTTTTTATAAGCAAAGGAAAACAATTTAAAACATATTGAAGATTCATGTTCTATTTATCAGATAATCTTATACCCAGTTTAATTTTTTTCATAAGAATTGAGTGTCTAATGATCACCCAATTTAAATATCAAATTTAAGGCATTATTGTCATTAGAGATGGAGGGAATTTCACCATGTAGAACTAGTACAAGGAAGAGAACCAAGAATCCCTATTCGCAATCTTTTGTTCTGCAAACCCCATATTTCTTCCAGTAATAAGTATTTATTTTTTTTTCTTCCATTCTCCTTAGAGATACAAAACATTTAATAACCATCCTTTGTAAAAAGCTTTCACTTGCCTAAAATGCAAATTAATTATCACCAATTTGCATAATTGGTTCACAATAGTTTAGTAAAGTTCAACCAATGGGGAAAAAATAAAAACAAGTTTGTATGTTCTGTATTTGTATTTTTTTATGGCCACTAAAGTATTTCACTAGGAAAAACAACTAAAAAACACTGGTGCAGAAACGGTAGTTAGAAGAATTCCTGCAAAAATTTTAGTTTTTTATTTTAAGGTTTTTATTTAAATGAACTACTTGAATATTCATCCTTAAAGATTTGATCATAGTTTAATGCTGTAACATTTAATTACCTTCATTTTGGGGCCACTATAAATCAAAAGATTGTAATTCAAATGTATACTAATTTATTCTTGACCTTGAAGTTAATTACTAACCATCAGAGGCTTTAATTATTGTTGGCAAGGTGGGAATATATCAAAAGAAGACCTGCTGTAACAAGAAATAGAAATGAGGTTTATGGGCACTAAGGAGGCCTAAAAAGTATAACCAAGTAATATCTAAGGAAAACTCTGATACCAAAACGTAACAAAGAAATAATAATAAAAAACAAACCACAAGCCAAATCCCTAATGAAGATGCATGAAAAATTTTGTAAACAAAATTTTAGCAAATTAAATCCCACAAATTAAAAAGTATAACACATCATAACTAAGGGGGGTTTGTGCCAGAAATACAAAGTTAGTTGAACATTCAAAATTTAATCAAAGTACTTCAGCAGATTAACAAACTAAGAAAAAACATAATCATCACAACAGATATAGAAAAACATGTGACAAAATTTAACATACATGACTGATTAAAACAAAACAAAACAAACAAACAAAAACTCCCAACAAATTAGGAGTAGAAAAGAACTTCCTTAACCTGATACAGGGCATTTATGAAAAAACAACAGCCAACATTTTATTTAATGGGGGCATCTTATCCATGAAAAAAAAATGATAACTTGGATCTCATAAAATGAAAAAACTTAGGCTCTTCAAAAGATACTGTTGGTAAAATAAAAATAAAACAAATTTAAAAAAAAAAAAGGAAAGGAAAAAGCATATTGTTGGTGACTTCCAGTTCTGACCAAGATAAATTAGCCCTTTCCTCCCAGAACTTCCCTCTCACCATTCATATAACACAAAACAATCACAGATGGTCTTTGAAAGGTAGAAAGAAGAGGTCTTACTGTCTAGGGACTCTGAGACTTGAGGTGAATTCTGTGTTTCTTTATTGCCTCCTGTAGGTCTCAGACAGGGCCCTGCGGAAGCCTCCAACTCAGAACTTCTAACAGGTGTAGACCCCCCAAAAAGTCTCCAAGGAAAGCGTATTCCTCCCAGCCAAAATACCAGGAAAAGGGTGGCCTAACAGAAAACATTTTTGGCAACATCTACCCTATTCAAACCAAGCACCAATGGGAAATCCACCCCCATACAAACACTCCCACTGAGTCATTTGGGCCAAGAAGAGAGCTGGTCCTTAACCCTCCATCCCCCCCACCACTTTAGCTCCCACACCCCCTGCACAGGGACATCAAACAGTGGTGCTTCAATCTCCCCACCCAATGGTGCCATCAGGGCCAAGCAGAGAGGGATTCTTCTACCTGTCTCTCCACCTCCTGCCTAGAGCAGACAAGATTCTGATTTCCCTGCCACGGCAGTATCAGCATGGCTGAGTGGAATATTGATTTTCCACTTCCTGCCCAGTGAAAGCAGGGGGTGTTTCGATTGCCCTGCCCAGCTGGCAGTAGTGGGTCCAGAAATATGCTAAGCCTCCACTCCCACCTGGCAGCAGAAATTTAATAAGCCAATGAGAAGTGGGGCTCATCACCACTCTGCTTCACACCCCCACTGCAGTGTCAATGGGGCCCAACAGAGAGCTGGCATCAAGAGATAAAAGGAGGGGATGAGAAGAAGGTGGCACTAGCTGGCATTTGGCTTCCCTCCTTCCCTCCCCTGGCATCAGCTGGGCTCACTCAGAGCAAAAGTCAGCCTCAGCCAATGCCCCACTTGCACTGGCAAGGTATCAGGGGAACCAAGAGAGGGACTGAATTGCAGTGCCACCGATTAGCCACAAAGCAGTGTGAATCAGTGGCCCACAGTTGCACAGTGGGAAGTGGAATATACATATCCATCCAGCCTTCGTGCTACACCTCAACACAGGGAAGTATGCCAAAAAGTATTCAATAGAACCTAGAGTTTCGTTACATAATATCCAAAGTGCCTAGGATACCCGTGTCACTCATCGTACCAAGAAGCAGAAAAATCACAACCAGAATGAGAAAAGACAACCAACAGATGCCAAGATGAGACGAATCAGACATTGGAATCATGTGACAAGAATTTTAAAGCCCCATCATAAAAATACCTCAGAAAGCATTTACAGGTTCTTCTGAAACAAATGAAGAACTAGAAAATCTCAACAACAACAAGTTATAAAAAAGAACCAAATGAAAATTATAGAATTATAAAATATAATAACTGAAAAAAACATTTTTAACTTGTTAAATGGGCTCAATAGTAGAGGGCAGATGACAAAGGATAGAAGCAGTGACCTTGAGGACAGATCCACAGAATTTACCCAATGTGAAAAACAGTGAGAAAATAAACTGAGGAAAATTAACAAAGTCTCAGTGACAATGACAAAGAAGCTACCATTCATATCATCAGAGCCCCAGAAAGGGAAAAAAGAAAGAATGGAACTCAGAAAAAGTATTCAGGTAAAATAATGACTGAAAACGGCCCCAATTGAGAAAAGATATAAAATCACATATTCAAGAGGCTGAGAAAAATCTCATGTAGGATAAACCCAAAGAAATTAATTCTAAGACATATCACAATTAAACTTCTGAAAACTAAAGACAAAGAAAAAGATCTTTAAAAAATGACACATTACTTATAAAGGAATGCCAATTTGAATGATTTCTCATCTGAAACCAACAGGCCAGAACAAAGTGGCACAATATTTTTTCAAGAACTGTTAATCATGAATTTCATATCTGGCAAAGACATTCTTATGTAAAGGAAAACTAAGAGAATTTGACACTAGTAAATCTATCCTTGAAGAATGGCTAATGGAGTTTCTATAAACACAAACTGAATGATAAAAGAAGACTTGGAACTTCAAAAAGGAAGAAAAACTTAAAAACACGACAAATGAAGCAAGAATCCAATAAATGTTCATGGAACTCCCAGAAAGGCAATAAGAAAGAAACAGAGAACAAAAGACAGAAGAAATAAACAGAAAACAAATAATAAAATTATGCATTTAAGTCCTAACGTATCTATAATTATATATACATTAAGTCAATTTCACTATATGTAAATTTCAAATAAATTGATTAAAAAGTGAACAGGCAAGCCAGACTTAGAGAAGATATCTGAAGCATACTGATGTGTATATATTTAAAAAGATTCATATTGATCACGTTTAGACTGTAGAAAGGATACCTACAATTCAATTTTAAAAACAATAAAAAGCAATGGAAAGCAATATGAAATGCATTAAAATGGGCAAAAGATTTGAATAGACACTTCATAAATAAAGATATACAATAGTTAAAAAGCATATAAAAAGGCACTTAACTACTCACCAAAGAAATCTGAAATCCCAATAACAACAAACCCCAAATAATGCCTAAATTAAAAAGACTGACAGCACCCAGTAGCAACAAGCACACCTAGCACCCAGATCTTGCTTTCTAATACTATTCTCCATTAAAAGAAACCAGGTCTCCTTAGAGCAATGGCTGATTTTAGGGTTTGAGTAGGAAATATACAAAATGAGACTGAAGCATCTTGCAGTGTCAGAAAATAAGGAACTGCTCACAACAAAAATAACACCAAAAGCCAAAAACAAAAACCCCATAATTATGGTAATGTCAAAGGGACGACACATACTGATTGAATGAGCTCCCAATGGCCAAAAGCTAGAAAAATTTGAGCAACAAAATAAAGTAGTAATAGATTATACTTCAAAGTATAAAATATCTATGAGTCAATACTGATATAAACAAATGAGTGAATAAACAAATAAATGGGGCGAAGAGACAAATCTCCCATGTGTAAGAATTTCCAAATAATTTATGTAGATACTTCATTCTCAAAGAGGTGAAGCACAACTTACCCCTTAAGTATGGTCACAAATAATGACTTCCTTTCAAAGAGTACAATATGGAAAAGGGGTGAAGCGTCACTTCACAGTAGAAGAACGTGACAAACACGGTCTCAGGAGATCGAGGTTAACATCAATAGTGATCAGTCATGCTGACAACAACCAGTCATGCTGCCCTAGATATAATGTAAAAAAATGACATTTTTACCTCTGTTGTCTTCCACCCCCAAATCTATAATCTCACTTTAATCATGAGAAAACGAGCAGTTGAACCCCAATAGAAGGGTATTTAGCAAAATAAGCAGTATTCTTCAAAACTGACAAGATTCTCAAAAACAAGATAGATCTAAGAAACCATTACTGCCAAGAGGAGTCTGACAGTTAAATGTAATGTGAAATCCTGAATGAAATCCTGGAACAGAAAAAGGGCACTGGGTAAAAACTAATGGAGTGTGAATAAATATAGACTTCAGTTAATAATAATGTATCAATATTGGTTTACTAATAGTAACAAATTCGCAATTTTTATATAAATCAAAACCACTCTAAAAATACCTTTTGTTAACAAAAAAATGAACTGACAGCACCAAGTGTTAGCAAGAACATGAAGCAACTGGAACTGTCAAATATTAATGGAGATTCTGGTTCCATAAGTAAGGACTTTGGAAACTGACACACTGTCCTAACAAGTAAAAAGCTGAACAGACTGAAAAATTAGCAATTCTTGAAGGATTGTAAGTGAGGTGAAGACATCTGGCAAAGCACTGTTCCCATGACAGAAGAGACAGGCAAATGTGGGGGACAGTGTCTTACTAAAGCAGAGACTCAAAAGAAACCACTCTAGTAATCTGAACTGTGATTGTAAATTGCTGGAGGCTCAGAGTGGACAAATCTGAGAATTAAAAACTTCAAGAGAATCCAGTCATCAAAGGCCACACTTTTGTGACAAAAGGTCACACTTTTGTGAGTTTCATTTCCAGGAGTAAATATTGGGTCGGGGGGGAGGCGGGGAGGTGGAATGCCCTTGTGCTTCTGGCAGAGGATAGGAAAAGGAATCATTCTGAAATACACCAGGGCATGCTGCTACTCTAAACAAGGTATGCCCTCAGGGGCAACTGGCCAAGCAGAGCCCAATCTGCTGGGGTATTATTAAAGCCTAACTGAACTTGGAGGAAAGAAAATAGCCAACTCTGGCCCACTCTAGCCACCCTCTTCCACCTAAAAGGGGAAAGGAAAACAACTGAGGAACACTTGTGAAGTTACCAGCCCAGAGGCAAAGGCTCACCAAAGACTGGAGCCTACTCATAAGGCTACCGAGTGCTTCACCTCACCTAACATCTCACCTCCACATTATTAAAGGCCTGTTTACAGCTATTCCTTGTACCAGTAGATCATATCTGGCTATCAAGAAAAAATGACAAGGCATACCAACAGGCAAAAAGACAATTTGAAGGGACAGAGCAAGCATCAGAACCAAACATGACAGGGATATTGGAATTATCAAACATAGTGATTAGAGTGTAAATTGGTTCACTCAGTTTGGAAAACTCTCTGGCAGTAACTACTAGACCTAAACATAAGCCTATTTATGACTGTGAAGTGTCATTCCTACCTATATTCCCAAGAGAAGGGATTGTATATGTTAACCAAGAACTTTTACTGTACTGTTTAAAGTAGCTTTATTCATAGTAACCCCAGATGGGAAACAACCCAATATCAATCAAAAGAAGAATGGATAAATAAATATGACTTATTCATATACTAGAATACCCAAGACAACTAAAGGAAAAAAAAACAACTACTGATACATACAAATGTGAATGAACCTTGAAGACATGTTGAGAGAAAGAAGTTAGACATAAAAATATACATATTCTATTATTGAATTTATATGAAACTCAAGAATAAGAAAAATTAAGCTATGGTAATAGAAATCATAATATTTCTTACCTTTGGGAGAAGAGCATTTTATGGATTAGAAAGGGCTAAGAGGAACCTTTCTCGGGTAAATAGAATATTCTATATATTGACCTGGGCACAGTTGTGTGTGTGTGTGTGTGTGTGTGTGTGTGTTTAAATTCATTAAGTTATACACTTCAGATATGTATGCTTCATGTAGGTTATAGTAAAAAGATTAAAAAATTAAAAATTAAAATGTTTATATCTAATCAAGAGATAGAAAACCCTCAGTAATCTAAACAAGGCAGTTTAATATGAAAAATTGTTATAGTATGATCAAAGAGTAGCTATAGGATATAAGAAAACTATATGATACACTAGGTCTGAGGGACATTACCCAAAGACGGACAACCTTGGAAGGGGACACTCTCTCCAAGGCTGGGTTTTGATGACATCATTGGAGAGAGTATATAGTTGAGCCCACTGGATGGCAAAGAAGTTGACTGATATGCCAGGTTAAGCTGGTCTACAGTCATGAACAAGCAGAAAACAACCTTCTGGAGCCCAGGCAGGTATGTGAGCCACAGCTGGTGGCCAGCATGTGGCATGAGGCACGAATGGACCACCAGTGGGGAGGTGGCTTAACGCATAAAATATCCCTGCTGGGAAGACTGCAAGAAACACACTGGAGGGTGGTAAGTGGAAAGAGAGGATCAGGGCACCAGGGTAGGCAAGAGGACTGAGGAGCAGAATGATCATTATTGAAAAGACCACATGAAGAAGATTACCAGCAACACTGGTGCTGTGAGATCCATCAAGGGACTGTATATATTCTGAGCATATGGCTGGGCAAAAGGCCACCAGAATCCCTCACATCCACACCACCAACCCACCATTCCACAGCTGGAAACACGGAGATACCTTCCCTCCTATAATGTCCCTCTAGTGACCTCTGTTAAGAATACTTAACATCATGCTCCCTTTAAAGCAGAATTGGTTGAAGAAGCTCCATCCAATATCACAGGACAGGTATTGAAGAATCAATTGGAAGTAGAGAGGCAATAAATTAATTAACTGACACAGTATTTATCATAAAAATAATAAAAATTAATGAAATCTAGAATAAAAAAGTAAATGAGATAATGCATGTAAAGCACTTGGCACAAGACCAAGCGTATTGTAAATACTGCATAAACTGTTATTGCTGTCATGATGGTTATAATTATGACAATTTAATTTCAGATGCATGTCCCTTTTGGGGAATAGGATAGAAAAGGTAGACAAACAGCAAAAAGCTTTTCTTTCATCTTCTTTATTTTGTTTCATTAATTGTTAAGGTCACAATACCCATCATCAAAATTTGAAATTAGGTAGAAATGTATTCAGTGAAACACATGAAATCTTTTCTTTCACACCATTAATCCCAGTCCTCTTCCCAGAAGTAACCACAGCTAGCAGGCCTTCATCTCTGTATTTAAGTTCTATTAATTATTAATAATATTAAATATTTTATAATACCAATATGTTATTAGGCACTGCTGTAAGTTCCTTACAAATAGAATTTTATTTAATCCTCACAACAACCCTATATTTTTGGTTTTATTATTATCCTCACTTAATAGATAAAGAAACTGAATCATCAACATTTAAAGAAAGACCCAGGGACAAGAGGAAAGAGAAATACAAGAACATTTGAAACAGTAGGAAGAGCAGGTACAAAGGCCATGAGAAGGTGGCAACTGAGCAAAGAACTGAGAAAGTGATGGGTTTGGCCAGGTGGGTAATTAGGAAAGAGTGCTGCAGGCAGAGGGAACAGTGAGAACACAGGCCCGAGTAGAGAGTACACCTGTGACGTCTGGGGAGCGCAGCTAGAGCTGAGAGCAGAGAGAGTGGCCCTTGGGCAGATGCCAGTCCATAAACTCGTCTGCAAAAACCTTAGTGCAGACACTGGGAGGAAGTATCTAGCTAGAAATATCTATAACGGTTTGAGAGGGGAACTTTAGGTCTGCTAAATCAAATAATACAGAGATAGGGCTTCCATTTTTATATGTTTTTCAAGTTTTTAATTATATGTTTGGTAAAACAATTTTTTACTTTTTTTGCATTTTACAAAAGTTTTGGTCCATGATGGATGCAAAGGTTTGTTGTTTTTGTTTTGCTGGATGAATGGTTGGTTGGTTGGTTGGTTGGTTAGGTGTTTTTTCAGAAAATGTAGGCAGTAATTTCTCTGACATCGGCCATGGCAACATTTTTCTACATGTCTCCTAAAGGCAATTGGGAAACAAAAACAAAAACTATTGGGACTACATCAAAATAAAAAGCTTTTTCACAGCAAAAGAAATTATCAACAAATCAAAAAGACAACCTACTAAATGGGAGAAGATATTAGCAAATGGTATATCCAGTAAGGGCTTAATACCCAAGATATATAAATAACTTTTACAACTCAACACCATGAAAACCAAAGCCAATTAAAAATGGGCAGATCACCTGAATAGACATTTTTTTCCAAAGAAGACATACAGATGACCAACAGACACCTGAAAAGATGCTCACTATCACTAATCATTGGGGAAGTACAAATTGAAACTGAAATGAGATATCACCTTACACCTATAAGAATGGCTAGAATCATAAAGACAAGAAACAACAAATGTTGGTGAGGATGTGGAAAGAAAGGAATTCTTGCACATTGTTGGTGGGAATATAAATTGGTCCAGCTGTTGTGGAAAACAGGATGGAGTCTGCTCAAAAAAATTAAAAATAGAATTAAGTATGATCCATTAATTCCACTTCTGGGTATTCCATTCAAAGAAAATGAAAACACTAGTTCAAAAAGACATAGTGCCCCTATGTTCACTGAAGCATTATTTACAAAAGCCAAAATATAGAAGCAACCCATGTGTCCATCCATAGATGAATAGATAAAGAAGATGTGGTATACATACACACACACACACACACACACACACACACACACACACACAAACACACAATGGAATATTACTCGACTATAAACAATGAGATCATGCCATTTGCAACAATATGGATATACCCAGAGAGAATTATGCTGAGTGAAATAAGTCATACAGAGAAAGAAAAATACCATACAATTTCCCTTATATATAGAACCTAAAAAACAAAACAAACTAAACAAACAAAAAGTAGAAACAGACCCATAAATACAGAGAACAGACTAATGACCTTTTACCACAGATAGTCTTATAGTACATGGAGATCCTGTTAAAATCCAGATTGGTCGGGGGTGCCTGGGTGGCTCAGTGGGTTGAGTGTCCAACTTCGGCTCAGGTCGCAGTCTCGCGGTTCGTAAGTTCGAGCCCCGTGTCGGGCTCTGTGGTCACAGCTCAGACCCTGGATCCTGCCTCGGATTCTGTGTCTCTCTCCCTCTTTCTCTGTCCCTTCCCCAGCTCACACTCTGTGTCTCTCAAAAAGAAATAAACACTCAAAAAAATTTTTAAATGCAGATTGGTCTAGGGTAGGGTCTTAATGAACTCTCAGGTTCTGCTGATGCTTTTAATGCAGGGAGTAGCAGGTTTAAGAAGCAATCCAGTGCCTGGGTGGCTCAGGTGGTTAAGCATCTTACTCTTGATTTTGGCTCAGGTCATGATCTCAAGATACATAAAAAGAAATTTTTCCAGGTTAACATTTTAAAGCTCCATTTTGAAGTCACTCACCTATTTAAAAACAATCTGTGGCTTCCCATTTAAATAAATCTTTAAGGTCCTCCATAACCCAGCTCCAGCCTGCTGTTGGCTTTTCCAGCACCATTTCCCTGCATGAACTCTGTACTTCAACGAATGTGGATCATTCATTATTCTTCTAACATGCCTAGTGGTCCTTTCTTTAGTAACTGCTTTTGTTTATCTTTGATAATAAAGTGTCTTCTGTCTAGGGGTGCCTGAGTGGCTCAGTCCGTTAAGTGTCAGACTCTCAGGTCATGATCTCATGGTTCATGAGATTGAGACCCGTGTCAGGCTCTGCGCTGATAGTGTGGACCCTGGTTGGGATTCTATGTCGCCTTCTCTCTCTGCCCCTTCCCTGCTCGCATTCTCTCTCTCTCAAAATAAATTAAATAAACTTAAAAAAAAAAGGATCCCTCCAGAACCAGGTTACGAATAGACAGTCTGGGAGTTAAGGGAGAAGCAGGGAGACTAGTTAGACAGCTGGTGTAGAAATTCAGCCAAGAGATGATGGTGCTTCAGAATAGACTGGTAAGAATGGCGGTAGTGATAAGTGGTCAAATGGTAGGTTTATATATGAAAAGGAAAGACAAAGGGATAGCCAGATATATAGGGTGTGGAGTGAGAGAAGAGAGAGGTCAGGAATGAATCAAAGGTTTTGGGCATAAGCAAGGGAAAGAATTGGATCCTGCAGCCAGAAGGTAGAGGGGCTAAAGACTCTGACAACAGAGGCTGAGGTGGTAACTGTTTCATCACAGCCACTCTCTAGAAATGGTCCATACTGTTGGAAAATACCCAAAAGACAGATTTATCTTTTGGATCTATCTCTCTAGAAAAACAAACACAATAAGATATGACACATACAATTATATTTTCTAATTCCCCAAATCTACAACAAAGGCATCAGCAACAAGAAGGTCTGAAAATTACTCAAACCAAGATATAAGGACAAAACAAATGCCAAAATTGAATAAGATACTGTGACCTATTAACTCATCTGTTGAGTCACAAAAGCAAATGGACCAAATAATCCCAGCCTGAACTGTCTGACAATCTCTCAGGAGATTTTGTCATCAGAACTCACCAGTTTTCTCCATGAGACAGATGGTTAATTAGATTTGATAGTAAAAGATAGGAATGTATCAACACTGTGCTGATGCCTTATTAATGAATAATGAGGTCAGATTAAATATGTTGTCCAGTGTGTGTGTGTGTGTGTGTGTGTGTGTGTGTGTGTGTATGTGTGTGTGTGTGGTTTATGAGTTACTAGGAAAAATTATTCCTGAAATGTTATACTCTACACTGTTAATAATGGTGGCTTCTGGGGAAGGGAGTAAAGCTGACAGAAGTGGAAGGGATAGGAAGATAAGGTGGCATCTTCTTTCTGAGATATACCTCTAATTTATTTGAATTATTTTATAACATATTTCTTTTGTAAATTTTTGGGAAGTAATAATGAAGAGGAAAACACTTGTAAGTCTTCCTACTTTCCTATTTCAACTTAAGAAAAATATAACATGGCCTTCTCAATAAACCTAACATTTTCCTACAACATTTTACTTATATATGCTACAGGAACTTTCTTGAGATTCTATACAGATTAAACAACTAAAACCATAAAAATAAATACAATTTTTCCCTCTGATTTTATCTTCAGCAAACATCAACTCCTGAAATAATGGATATAAAAAGGCAGGTGGAACTTCAGCTGGTTAAAATAGCACCAAAATTTCTTCATACAGTAAAAAATAGTATATGCTCAATAAGGAAGCTGAATGCATTCATGAACAACCAGGAAGTAATCCTGTTGTAATATTTTTACATAAGTCAGACTATACTTTTAACGTAATAAAGCTTTGTGCATCATCACCAGATATTCTCTTTACACAGCTAGTTTTAAAAAGTTTACTAGTATCACTTCTCTTTCCTTATTTACCTCCAGGGAGCATGCCTCACAATCTGCTCTGTAAATTCAGGAAAGATCTTTCCCTTGCTAGATCAAAGCACTATGAACTAAGTAGTTTTATCTTTATATGTATCTGACTGCAAACTGTGTATATAATCCTGTGCTTTATAAATATAATGATCTTATAATAGACCCGCTGGGCATAAGTGGGCAGCTTAATGCACACAGCCTATGAATCTTGATATTAATTACTTTTGCTCCCAAACTGTGTGTAGTGGAAATAACTGGATGGAGATTACAGTCTTAGCTTTGCAGCTTACTGGGAGAACTTCAACAGTCACTTAACCTCTTTGAGTGTCAGTTTTCTTATCTATAAAGTAAGGATTAAAATATTTACTTCACAAGTTGTCTTTGAGGCTTGGTGAGGTATAAAGAAATTGTGAAACTTCTTACTGATGCCAAACCAATAATAAGCCCACAATAAGTGCTAATTAATTTTAAAATATGATCTACAAAAAAAAGAATGCATATGAGACAAATCATACTCTAGAGACTGCAAAGAAGACTGACAGGTCTTCCATGTAGAAAGAGTAAAGTTAGCAGCTATTTTGGTAAAGTGGGATGTGAGAAAGATTTTATCTTGCCTCCTGGCCTCCTTAAGAAATGTTCCCTTTAGTTTGGTTCAGTCACTGTGTCCCCTGATAAAGGTGATCTATTAATTAGGTAATATACAAATAGGGGCTAGGTTTTTCTTCATAATGAATCCACCCCCACTTTCTACAACCTAACTGAACTAAAAACTGTGGTAGTCAAGTGGCAGGAGAAAGAACTGGACACTGAAGGAGGGGGTAGAATGCATGCTAAAGCTGGGGGGAGAAACAAAGAAAAAAATATGGATTCACTTATCAGTCTCACTCAAGGACCCACAATGTAATTGTAATGTCTATATTGTAATGCCCATAAGTTTGCATGTAGGGAATTCTATAAGCAATGAGATCTGTTTTGGGTTTGACAGCATCCCGGTCCTGGCTTGCAGCCCTGCAAAGTTTGAGAAAGTGCACTTGGCAAGGTAGGAGTTCAGGTGAAGTTGTAGGCAGGTGCACTGTGCTTAGTTTTTTTTTTTTTTTTAACGTTTTTATTTATTTTTGGGACAGAGAGAGACAGAGCATGAACGGGGGAGGGGCAGAGAGAGAGGGAGACACAGAATCGGAAACAGGCTCCAGGCTCTGAGCCATCCGCCCAGAGCCTGACGCGGGGCTCGAACTCACGGACCGCGAGATCGTGACCTGGCTGAAGTCGGACGCTTAACCGACTGCGCCACCCAGGCGCCCCGGGTGCACTGTGCTTAGATGCTGTCCTGGAAATTGGAGTAGGTTTGCCAAACTCCATCAGTTTGTAAGTTGGAATTGTTTAGCCTTGCATAACCATGATTCAAAATGATGATTAATAGGCCTGTTTCTAAAGTGAAAAGAAAAAGAATGTTGAGAATGGAATAAGCTATGTCTTAGAAGAAAGAGGAACTCTTTCCTAGGACTAGCTTTCCTGCAAGGCAGCAGCAGGGAATAGTTCGTTGGGACCCAAATAGTGCATCATGAATGCATGCTAAATTTTAACCATATGATTTGTCACTTCAGATTCTCCTTGAGGTAATGATGATATCATCACACTCACTTTTCTGATATTGAAAATCAAGGTATGGGAAGACTTAGTCTAACCTGTTTATCTAGCATTAGTTAGATACCAAGAATTGAAGTAATAACTGCTGCATTTGGAACACTTATGATTTATTTGGAAATTTGGCATGAATATCAATGAAAATAAAATAAGGATAATGCTGCCCATCAATGGGAGTGCCATGAGATTCCCACAGATGATGAACGTAAGAGCTCCCAGTATAGTCCCTACCAGACGGTAGGTATTGAATAAACATTAGTTTTCTTTCTAAAACATATTTTGTTAGTTTTGCTTGTTTTATGGCTGGAGTCTGGACCCATGTTATAGTTTAGATGGATCATGTGGTTCACTAAGAATCAAATGAAGCTCAAGTTTTGTGTAGTCACCAAACAGTAAAAGGTGAATATTTTGGAGGAGCTTTGAGGAGAAAGGAAGGGGAATATCTGCTCTTAATATAAAAAATGTGTTACAGCTCAATTATATGAAGACCTTGGTACCCACAAAGTACTATGAATTCACTCAGAATACTTGCCATTAATAGGTGGACAGATGATTTCCAATTAGTGTAATGTGACACATATGGTAGATACATTTCACTTGTGGAAAACAAGACAGGGTGCAATCAAATTAAACACATTTGATGTCTTTTTCCAGCCAAAATGGAGTAACAGGGACTGGCTTTAAGTGCCAGCCTGAAATAAACAAAAGCAAAGAACAAAAGAAACAACAAAACATATAAAGAATGGTTTTCAGACACTGGACCTCAAGCTGCACAAAATCAGTATCCTTGAGAGGGGAGACATAAGAAGTGAGCCCCACAATTACCCTCACTTATTGCCTGGAAAGACTTTCCAGGCTGCAGTGGAGACAGGGGAGACCCACATAGTCTCCCTTCATTGAGATGACAGGGCTGCGAGTCGACAGAGACCTAGAAACTATAATTTACAGTACAGAGAAGAATATTGGAAACGGAAAAGCTATATAGAGAGAAAGTTCCAGATATCTGGAGAGGGCTCCCCCTTGAGTCTTGAACTGAGTGTTGATCAGTGGATGCATGTAAGCAAATCCTATCACAGCCAGGAAAGGAGCCACCCAAAAGGAGAAGGGAGGAAATCACTGAAGCTCTCCCAGTGATGGGACTTATTTGTATCCTAGTTTGTATTCCCCTCAGTCAGAGTAGGGAAACCTCACAATCCATGGAAGAAGAGTCCTCCAAAGGATTCTGCCTCAGTAGTTGCAGGCTACTTTGGTCCTGTCTAACAAAGCTTAAAAGCAAGTCTTGAAAGGACCAAACGCCTCCCAGCAACTGATCTGCGTCCTAGAACAAAGCTTAAGAGTATAAAAATATCTAGTTCCCCAAAAGGAAACATTTACAATGTCTGATGTTCAGTAAAAAAGTGACCAGGCATGCAAAGAAGCAGAGAAACAGCACCCATAATGAGGAGAAAGACCAAGCAATTGAAACTGGTGAAGCACCCACACAGATGATGAAACCAGTAGTTAAGGACATTAAAACATTTATTATAACTGTATCCCATAAGTTCAAGAAAGCAGAGTAAAGCTTGAGATTACAGACTTGTGAGGTATTTTTAAAAACAGACCTAAATTGAACTTCTAGAGATAAAATAATATACATATTTTAAAAATATTGTACATTTGGGCAACAGGGCATAAATAGTGAACTGAAGGAAAAGCATTATTGCTTTCTGCTTCATGATGAGTGTACATTTGTCTCTTCAATTTTCCATAACCTTCTCAGATCCCACCTTGTATTGTAGAATACTCTGAGAAAATCACTTAACTTTTTCTGAGCCTCACTTTCTTCACGTAGGAAATGGTGGTAACACTGACCCAAAGGCACATTGTGAGAATTAGAAATAGTCTGTAAGTTGTGGATCAGTAGTCCTAACAAAGATGTCTATGGTCACCTTTGCTTTCCATTAAAACTACAAGCAACAAACAAAACAAATAAAAAAAAAAACATAAAAACCGTAAGGAAATGAAAATTATCCTTTGCATGTTATGAAATACACCTGAAACTCTTTTCAGTGCGATACTTTAAGTATTTCATTGTGAATTATAATACATATATAGAAAATTACACAAAAATAAATGTACCACTCAGTAAATTTTCATAAAATACACATTAATGTCAACACCAACCTGGCCAAAGAAACAGGAAATTTTAAGCACCACAAAAAAGTTTTCTTCATGGCCTCACATCAATCTTTATTCTTTCTTCTTCCTCAAAAGTAATCAATATCCTGAATTCTAACATTATAATTCAATTTTGCTTGTATTTGAGTATAAATGGAACCATCCAGTATATATTCCTTTATAACTGGTATTTTTCCATCAACATTGTGTTCAGGAAATTTATGCATGTTACTGTATGTAGCTATAGTTCACTTATTTTCATTGCTGCATAATATTCTCTTGTATTAAGATTTGATAGTTTATTGATCTAGTCAACTGTTGATTGATATTTGAGTTATTTCCAGTTATTTGGAGGTTTTAAGAGTATGCTACTATAAACCCTCTTGCATTCCTGTTATTGTTGTGTATTGATCTAATAATCAAACTGATGGGCCATAGGGCACAGTAGATAATATCAAACAGTAGTCATCCAAGTGGCTGTACCGATTTAAACTCCCACTCACAAAGAGTTCCAGTAGCTCCACATCCTTGCCAACATTTGGTATTGTTGAGAACCTGATTTTTATTTACTCTAACAGATATGCAGTTGTATATCATTTGGTGTTAATTTACAGTTTTAAGAGGAAAAAAATTTTAATGCTTATTTACTTTTGAGAGAGAGAGAGAGAGAGAGAGAGAGAAACAGAGTGTAAGCAGGCAAGGGGCAGACAGAGGGAGACACAGAACCTGAAGCAGGCTCCAGGCTCTGAGTTGACAGCATAGAGCCCGATGTGGAGCTTGAACTTACGAGATCATGACCCGAGCTGAAGTCAACGCTTAACTGACTGACCCACCCAGGCGCTCCATATATTTTTTAGACTTAACGAACATTTCTTAGGGTTACTGGTCATTTGTTCATCTTGTTTTGTAAAATACCTGTGCAAGTCTTTCCAGTGTTTTCATCATTATCCATACATTGCTTACCAATTTGTACTATTTATATAGTCAGGATACAAAAGCCCCTTATCAGTTATACGTGCAGCAAATGTCTTCTGTAGTTTGCCTTTACATTCTATATTTTGATAAACACTTCTAATATTTGAAATGCATAAATCCTTCCTTTGTGGTTATCTTTTTCTGCCAAAGAGAATAAATACTTTCTCCTCTACTCTCTTCTAGAAGCTTATTTATTTTGTTTTGTGCATTTAAATTTACTAACCCTGTGGAATTGATGTTGGTGTATGGTGTATGGTAGAGGTCAAATTTATCTTTTCTATATCATATTCACTTTACTCAGCACCACTGATAGAAAAACTTCCCTGCAGTGCACTGTGCTGGAGAATTTACCATGGATTAAGTATCCTTATGTGTTGTGGTCAGTCCATTTCCAAGCTCTCCATTTTCTTCTATTAGTCAATTTGAATTAACGCATTAACCTAATTTGTAAACCTGTTTATTAATTTTTGATATCCTATCAAGAAAATAACTTCCATCCTGTTATTCTTTATAAGTGTGTAGGCTAATCTTAGTTCTATGTGTTTCCAAAAACATTTAGAATCAGCATGTCAGGGGCCATACACACACCTACATATAAACATATACAATTTCTTAAGGTATTTCACAATAATGCATAGAAACTATAGATAATTTTGAGAAGAAATGGCATTTTTACAGTACCAAGTCCTTACAATGGTATATCACTAGGTTTATTTAGGTCTTCTTTCATTTCTATAAATGATGTTTTATGGTTTTCTTTGAAGTGATACTGCACATCTTTAATTCAATTTATGTCTAAGGAGATAGTATTTTTATCGTAAATGGTATCCTTCTTAAAATGTATTTTCTTTTTTTTAATTTTTTTAAATCTTTCTTTTTGAGAGAGAGAGAGAGAGAGAGGGCGGGGAGCGGCAGAGACAGAGGGAAACAGAATCTGAAACAGGCCCCAGCCTCTGAGTTGCCAGTACGAAGCCCAACGCGGGACTGAAACTCACGAACTGCGACATCATGACCTGAGCCGAAGTCGGACACTTAACCGACTGAGCCATCCAGGTGCCCCAAAATGTATTTTCTAATTGTCCATTAATGATATTGAGAAATACAATTAAATTTTCATATTTAACTTACATTTGGCATGTAACTAAGCTCATTAATTATAATAACTTGTTTGTAGAATTTTTAATTTCTATATATGCAAGCATGTGATCTCAAAATAATAACAGCTTTATTTCTAATTTTCTAATACTTATGTATTTTACTCATTTTGTTCACTTATTCATTGAATAGGATTCCAACATGCTTGAACATCAAGGGTGATAGGAGTCATTTTTCTGTAACTCCTGATAACAGAGGGAAAGTTTTAACTACACCGTTAAATATCATACTTGCAGGTTTTATGTAGACATCATTTACTAAATTAAAGATGAGTTCTTCTGATCCCAACTTGCTAAACTTTTTATCATGAGTTTTATCAGAAACTTTTTTGCATGATTTATGTGCTCACATTATTTTTCTTTCTTATATTAATGTGGTGATTTATATTGGTTAATTTTGAAAAGTTAAAAAATCCAGCTTGATGGGGCCCCTGGGTGGTTCAGTTAAGCTTCCAACTTTGGCTCAGGTCATGATCTCGTGGTTTTTGAATCTGAGCCCCACATCAGGCTGTCTGCTGTCAGCTCAGAGCCCACTTCAGATCCTCTGTCCTCACTTCTCTCTGTCCCTCCCCAGCTCTCGCCTCTCTCTCTCTCTCAAAAATAAACATTAAGAAAAAACTCAAGTTGGTAAATTCTCTCTTTTCATAGTTTGCTATATATATATGGTTTGCTATTGTTTTAGTCAGGATTTTTTATCTATGTTCAGAAGTGAGAATGATCTGTAATTTTCTTCGTCATTGTACCATTGCCAGACTTGTTGTCAGAGTTAAGCTGGCTTCAAAATGTTTCTTTTTCATTATTCTTGAAGATGTTTGTATTAGCTATCTTAATTTCTTATTTAAAATATTTGGTAGAATTAAGTAGTGCAGACTTCTTGGTCTAGCATTTTACGTGTGGAAAGATTTTTATTTAAAGAGCCAATGTATTCAATATTTATAGCATTTACACACACTTACACATATTTTCTCTTTCTTTTCTGTCAGTTTCAGTAAGTTATGACTTTCCAGGAATATGTGCATTGCATCTTTATTTATCAATGGGTTGGCATCTAATTGTTCTTAAGTTTCTCATTTCATTTTTAATACATATGGAATATATGGTAATGTCCATTTTTCATTCCTGGTATTGGTTATTTGTGCCTATTATTTGTCTATAATTTTGTGTACCTTTTCTCTCCTTTTTTCCTATGCTTTTTTCTATACACATTATTTTAATCAGGGTATTAATTTTATTAATCTTCTCAAAGAGCTAATTTTTTTCATTGTAAATTCTCTCTAATGTATGTTTGTTTCTGTTAACTAATTTCTGCCCTTTATTATTTTTTCCTTCATATTTCTTTAGATTTAATTTGTTAGTCATTTAATTTTAGAAATAGATGCTTAGCTCATTGATTTGCAGGATTTTTTATACCCACTTGAGGCTATAGATTTCTCTTTAAATATGCTATATCTGCATCTCACAATATTTAGATTAGGTCTTTTATGTTCACAATTCAAAAGATTCATAATTCCCATTTGGAATATTTTCTTGATCCATGAGTTATTTAAACAACATACTAGGAGCGCCTGGGTGGCTCAGTCGGTTGAGCGTCCGACTTCAGCTCAGGTCATGATCTCACAGTCTGTGAGTTCGAGCCCCGCATCAGGCTCTGTGCTGACAGCTCAGAGCCTGGAGCCTGCTTGGGATTCCATGTCTCCCTCTCTCTCTGCCCCTCCCCCGCTCATGCTCTGTCTGTCTGTCTCTCTCTCTCTCTCTCTCTCTCTCTGTCAAAAATAAACATTAAAAAATTAAAAAAAAATACTTATAAACAACATACTAATTTTTATCTGCTTGATTTGTTAATTGTTGAGAGCAGTATCTTAAAATATACCACTATGATTATACATTTGGACAAACCTCTCTTTAATTCTGTCAGCATTTATTTTATATATTTGAGGATATTTTTTAAATGTACAGCTGACCTCTGAACAACACAAGTTTGAACTGTACACATCCACTGATGTAAGATTTTTTTACAATATAGTACTGTAAAGGTATTTTCTCTTTCTTATGATATTCTTAATAACATTTTCTTTTCCCTAACTTACTTAAAGAATATAGTATATGATACATACATATAGCATACAGAATATGTATTAATTGACTGTTTATGTTGTCAGTAAGGCTTTGGGTCACAGGAAGCTATTAGTAGTAAAGTTTTGGGGAAGTCAAAAATTATACATGAATTTATTTTTAAATTTGAGAGAGAGAGAGAGAGAGAGAGAGAGATCATGTGTGCAAGTAGGGGAGTGGGGCAGAGGGAAAGATAAAAAGAGAGAATCTTAAGCAGGCTCCATCCTCAATGTGGAGCCCAACGTGGGGCTTGATCCCACAACCCTGGGATCATGACCTGAACTGAAATCAAGAATCAGATGCTCAACTGGCTGAGTTGCCAAGGTGCCCCCATATACGTGGATTTTTGATTGGTGGGTGGGTGGGGGTCAATGCACCAACCCCCTTATGGTTCAAGGATTAACTGTATACTATAATTGTTACATCTTTTGATGAGGTCAATCTTTTATCACCATTTATCATGGCATTCTTTCTCTGTGAAAATATTCTTAATCTATATGGTCTGATGATGTAATGATACTATTTTTCATTTGTTTAATGTTTTTTGGTAGCTATTTTTCAATAGTTTTAATTTATCTGTATGTTTGTATTTGAGAGGCATTTCTTACAAACATCTATAGTTGGAGGTGCTTTTGTTTTATCCAACTAACAATCTTTGTGTTTTAATTGGAGGATTGAGCCCATTTACATATAGTATAATCACAAATATAATAGTTTAAATCTAATGTAATTTACAGAGATGTTTTCTACCAGGTTTTGTAATATTTTCCACACTCTTTTGGTTCTCTGGGTTTCATTCCAGATATTTTATTCTGGTCTGTCCTCCTATTACTGTTTTTGTTTTTGTTTTTTTTTCTTTAGCTTTATCTAATCTACTATTACCCTCCACATGTTTTCTCAATATCAGATATCCTATTTCTCAATTTTATAATCTCTTTTGGAATTTAAAGAGTTACTAGGCTCTCCTAAAATCCCCAGTCTCGTCTTCTAACTTCTTAAATACATTAAGAATAGTTATTTAAAATTTTTTTTTTCAACGTTTATTTATTTTTGGGACAGAGAGAGACAGAGCATGAACGGGGGAGGGGCAGAGAGAGAGGGAGACACAGAATCGGAAACAGGCTCCAGGCTCTGAGCCATCAGCCCAGAGCCCGACGCGGGGCTCGAACTCACGGACCGCGAGATCGTGACCTGGCTGAAGTCGGACGCTTAACCGACTGCGCCACCCAGGCGCCCCAAGAATAGTTATTTTAAATGTTATGTCTGATTGCTCCATTTTTTGGAGGCCAAATGTGTCTCTGTTGTCTGATATTTTTAAAAAATTTTCTTTCTTATTGTCTTATTACTTCATATGACTTGTAGTTTTAATTGAGGGCTATGCATTACAGATAAACAGTTGTAAACATAATAGACCTATAATGAATTTACCTTTTCAAACAAACAAAAACTTGCCTCTAACAGGTGCCTAGAGGCACATTCAATCTGAAAGCAACAATTTTCAAAGAGAAGGCTAAAAAATAGTTCTCTCAAATATAAAATATCAAAGTAAACTTTTTTGAGAACTTTGGTTCTTTGCATACATTATTTCTTTTAATTATACAACACCCCTCTAAGTGAATTATTCTTACCCTCTCTTTCAAAGTAAGAAAACAGAAAATCAAAATGCTAACAATTCTGTGAAAAACACACCTCTAGATACAGCAGAGATGGAATTAAAATTCTGTTCTGTGATGCCAAATACTCTGTATGTTCTGCTTCCCATTCAGACCTCCTGTAATCCTCTCTCAACATAACTGGAAGGGATCTAGTTGTAGTGGCAAAAGTCATCAGGATTGCCTAACGGGTAAAAATCCTTGTAAACTGCCAATATGTAACAAAAAGCAACCTATAAGTAAAATAAAACCTGAAGAGCAAATTAGAAGAAAAACTTACCAAGCCAACACTCTGTCATAAGGGAAGCAAACCACATGCTGACTAAATGAACATTTACTCTGGGACTGATTTTTTTTAACGTGTAAAGTCCCTCCATTCAACTACACCCCAGGAAGAACTCTTTAAAGCCCACCTTCTTATATGCTTTGGGCAGCTTAGTGCCAGCTTGCACTCTTTAACTAGACATTCTTCTCCAGATCTAGGTCTCATGGTTAAAATTACAGGGGAATTTACAGCACTACATTCCTCCTCTCATGTGGTGGGAGGAAAAGGGAAAGAGTTTCACCATCCTTTTTTAAAAGATGATTTAAACTCTTTCAAGACTTCAAGCTTTTTATTGGACAATTTATAGAAAATTTTGAAGAGGTTCAATGAATTCCATTAAATGAAACTTAAATTCAAAGGAATTCCTTCACCCTAAAGGAGTTCTGTAATATTTATTTGATTCTCACATCAATTAGGCTATGAGTCACTATATTTAAGAGGCAGTTTGGTTAGGTATCTTATTTGGCCTTAATTTAATATCCTAACAATAGGCTGTTGAGCTCAGTAATTACTACCTTGAGTGATATGCTTCTCCTTTGAATGCTCCGAATCTTTCCCAAATAGAGCTGAAGGTCATGACGCTGCTATATCTACTTGCTTTTGATTCTCAGGGTTTATATTATTGAAGGTTTGAGGGTTTGACTAGCTTCCAAGAATGCTGATGTATTTGAGGTTTGATTCCTGAGTATGAAGGCATTTCAAGATGATATTCGTGATAGAACCCAAATATATGAATTTGAGTGAGTGTAAAAACATGCAGCAACTAAATGAAAGGAAACACCAAATTTGAGAAGTTGAAATTTCCCTGTAATCTAGAGAACAAGTACATCATTGACCCTGATTCTTGGAATTAAGCCATTTCTCATGTGGACTATAGGCTTATCTCGCATATTGCATGGGTTAAGGTAAAAGCAAGGAAGGTTTGAAATATGTGACTCTACCGTTCCAGCTGGTTCTTCCTGGCTCTTTTCCCAATAGCTTCAGTGCTGAGGCTAATGGCTAGGGAAACACGAGGGGGTCAGTGAATAAGAGCTTGTAAAAAAAAAAAAAAAAAAAAAAAAAAAAAAAAAAAAAAACAACTAAAGCTGAATACAAAACAGAGGAAGAAGAGAAAATCTCCCAGCAAGAAATACTACAGTCTGGTCTTCAGGGAAGTATTCAATACACTCCACACTACCTCCTCTCAGGTGTGACATTACCAACCATGTCACAAGTGGTGTCACAAGTGTCACAAGTGTAAAACTAAAGCAGAAACAACCACCAAAAATAGTCACTCCCATGTGTTCTGGGTAACTAACAACATAGTAACCACCAAACAAATTGCACACTGCCACATTCCTGATACCCAAAGGCTAACATCACATCATCTTTGGAAACAGAGAACAAAAATTTTTAATAACAAGAGCAAGGCAGGATATATATGTAACTATATCCTGCATATATCCTCTCATATTTCTGTGGAGTATTTCATACATATATAAAATTTATATAAAATCAGTGGGGGAAAATGCAATAGCAAAAGGACTTATAAACAAATGTTCATAGCAGCTTTATTCATAATATGCCCAAACTGAAACTAACCCATATGTCCTTCAACAGGTAAATGGATAAACACATTATAGTACATTCAAGTAATGGAATACTACATGGCAAAAAAGAGAGAGATCCAACTACCGTTAACTGATATATGCAATGATAAGGATGAATCTCAAAATCAATCAATATACTGAGGGAAAAGAGCCAAACACAAAAGAGTACAAATGAGATATCATTTACATGAAATTTAACAAAAAAAGAAAAAGACCAAATTTATAATGAGAGAAAGATATCAGTGGCTTCCTGGGACTAAGGTTTAGGGGGATGGGGTTGTCATTAGTTATAAAGGGACTTGAGGGAATCTGGGGGGCTGATAGAAATGTAATTTATATTGATTGTAGTGGTAGTTATAAAAGTATATATATTTGTCAAAACCCATTGAAGATTTCACATTTCAAAAATATATATTTATTTGTAGGAAAATTATATCTCCATAAAGCGTTTTGTTTTGTTTTGTTTTAATGCAATGTATTCGACTCAGAAAAAAAAAATCAAGCCTAAAACTTGAGTATTCTCTTTAGAGTCTATTCACATACCAGTAAAAATAAGTAAAAAATACAGATGTACTCAAACTATGAGTTGTGTAAAACTAGTGGAATGTTGTGTTAAGTGGATTTTTTTAATCCAAAAGTAAAGGAAAAACTCCTTTCTCTTTGCTAAGCTCTACGTAGATGAATAGTTCTTTTGTAAAACAAAAGTCAGAAACTGTCCTTCATTTTCTACTAAAGATATTATTAAATGATAATCAGATATTACACACATTAGTTTCTCAGCCTTCTGCTGGGGAGTCCTCTTTCCTCAAACTATTGAAAATATTGGGCAGCACTAAATACCACCCTCATGCATCCCTAGTCAACTCTGGACACTCATCCTCACTCTCCCCATAAAATCATTGCTTCTTTTGTTAACAAAAACAAAATAATTAATAATAATGATGTTTAGTTATAAATTTTTTCTTTATCAATTGGGACACTGGGAAACAAGTTTCTCAAGTTCTCTAAAAAATATTACAAAGTAGTAAGCATACAAAAATGATCTTCACATAGTACAAAATATAAACACTAGAAAACCTCATTCTTTCATCTCTTTCCTAGTTAAAACTTAAATAAATCATCCAGTAGGAATGGAACAGACTAGGCCTTGCTATATTGTGCTAGTCTGTGTGGATCAGAGTTAATAATTAATATTAATGAGTTAGTAATTGATATTAATTAATTAATCAGTTAGTAATTAATATTAATGAAATGCTTACTCTATACCAGGCAATGTTCTGTGTGCTTCACATTCGCTAATATTTTTATATGCACAACAACCATAGAAAATAGATTTTGTTACTATCACTATTTTACATATGATAAAGTGGCAAACAAAGAGGTGAAGTAAAATAACTGGAGTTTATAGCTGGCTATTGGTAGAGGGATTCAAACTTAGGTAATCTGTCTCCAGTTTCCACATTTTTAACCATCACAATATACGGCATTATCATTTGTCAAATGGGCAAGGCTTTGACCTGACATTCAAGGTCTACATTCCTGCTATCTATTTTTTTGTCTTTGCAGAGTCATGTGCTAACCCAACTCAAAGCCCATGTGCATAGTGCTAACCAGAGGCATAGTGCTAACATAGGAGTTTCCTAAGATAGAGGGCCCAGTATTAGTGAAAATCCCCAGACACAACCCTGAAGGGTCCATTTTTCTTTTATCTGATATTTAAGAAGTTCCAGAAAAAGAGATATGTTCTAAATTATATAGCTGTTTCTCTTTCTTTCCTTATAATCATAAACCAAAAGATAAAGTGTATAGATCACATATTATGCTAAGAGGAACACTTTCATACTCTAATTATTACATCCAATTAAATTATTATTAGAACATCTACTGCCCATTTAAAATTTTTTTTTTCAACGTTTTTTATTTATTTTTGGGACAGAGAGAGACAGAGCATGAACGGGGGAGGGGCAGAGAGAGAGGGAGACACAGAATCAGAAACAGGCTCCAGGCTCTGAGCCATCAGCCCAGAGCCTGACGCGGGGCTCGAACTCACGGACCGCGAGATCGTGACCTGGCTGATGTCGGACGCTTAACCAACTGCGCCACCCAGGCGCCCCATCTACTGCCCATTTTAGATGAACAAATGGGTTCTGAAATGCTAAATAGGTTGTTGAAGTCAAGCATCTAGTAAGTGGCAGAACTCAGACTTAAAACAAGTTCTGTCTGATTCCAAAGCCCACACTTCTAATCACTAATCTGTAAAGATTTAACAACATAAAGTCATTCACTTTACAGCCAACTATGACCCTACAGGATGAGATCTCTGGGAGATTCTTGGGAGAGAGAAGGGTACTTGATGGCTGAATCTGGCATCTACTGCCTTTTCTTCCTACTTCAAAGACCAACAACCTCTGAGGTAATTATGCACTGTCTCTTGTTTGAACAAATTCTGGATGGTGGTTATTTGGAAAATGTTAAGATTAGGTACTTTATTCCAAAAACTTTCCTATCTGAAAATCAAGTACAAACAAATGCCTGAAAAATGTGCAATCCATACTTGAGAATATTTTGCCAAAAGGATATTCATGCAGATGACGTGGAGTGAATGCCATTATATTTCTACCCTCATATGCTCTCCACTATCACCCACAGGATACTAGACTGCTTTGTAAATATTAAATGAAAGAAAGAATATATTTTATTTAGCTCTAGATACTGAATCCAAGAAGCTTTTTGTCTTCAATTCCCTTGTGATTTCTAATACACATCAAGAAAATTGATATTATACTTTATATAGTATTATATGCTAATGATAAAAACCGTTAAGCAAACAAATATTTTATTTGAATACATCCTAATTATTCATGGATTTAAAAGAAAAGATATTTATCCGTTGTGAACATAAGATAGAAACATCTGATTCTAGTAAAATTTTGGCTTTGAGGTAGCTAAGGATTCACAGTTTTAAAAAAATTCACCCTAGCCTTACATAATGACACTGGTATAAAGCTTTTTATTTTCAATTTCTGGCAATCTATGTTGCAAACATTTAAGATATGAATCAGGGGGAAAAAAATCAAACAACCTAAAGAAGCATCACAGAACACCAGTAGGTATAGGCAACAAAGTCTCAAGGAAACTGCTTTCTAACCAAATGACCAGAAAAAGGACAGCCTATCAATACAGAAAACCTTATAAAAGAATCACCCTACTCAAAGCAAACATCACAGAAAACTGATCCCAGCCCTATCTCTACCAATACAGGCCAATTGGGAGATAGGACTTTCACCTCAGTAGCTGTAACTAGGTGTGCCATCAACTTCCAGCATGGTGGTGTCTGAGGAGACCAAGTGGTAAATGTGACTTTCATTTCCACCAACTGATAACAAGTCTTCTCAAGCTGTGGTGTTAGTAGAAATCATAGGGGAAGGGAAGATCCTGTAATTCTGTCTGCCCCCCCCCACAATCAGTAATGAGGTATCCTCCCCCACTCATATTCTTTCTCTCTCTCCCTCTCTCTCTCTCTCTCAAAAATAAACATTAAAAATTTTTAAAAAGGGGCGCTTGGGTGACTCAGTCAGTTGAGTGTCCAACTTCAGCTCAGGTTGTGATCATGAGGTTCGTGAGTTCCGGCCCGCATCGGGCTCTGTGCTGACAGCTAAGAGACTGGGGCCTGCTTCTGATTCTGTGTCTCCTCCTCTCTCTGCCCCTACTCCACACGCACTCTCTCTCTGCCTCTCAAAAATAAACTAATAAAAAAAATTTTTTTAATTTAAAAAGTGTATGAAATGGCAAACTAAAGACTAGGGAAAAAATTGTGCAAACCACATATCTCACAAAGAACTGTATCTAGAACATTTAAAGAACTATTAAAAACTTGATGGCAGACAACAACAAAAAAGCAAAATCAAATTAGAAAATGGGAAAAGATATGATATTTTACCAAAGAGGAGGTACAAATGGCAAATAAGCACATGAAAATATTTCCAATATCACTAGCCTTTAGGGGAGTGCAAATAAGAGCACAATGAACCATCACTACACATCTGAGAATAGCTGATTTTTTTTTTAAGTGACAATACTAAATTATGTGGAGATACTGGAACTCTCACACATTGCTAATTGGAATGTAAGATGTAAACGACTCTGGAAAAAGTTTAATTGTTTCTTTAAAACTAAACATTAATTTACCATCTGACCTAGCAATTGCACAGTTGGGCATTTATCTCAGAGAAATAAAAACGTATGTCTACACAAAAACCTGTACACAAATGTTTGTATCAGTTATATTTGTGATAGCCAAAAGCTGACAACATCCAAAATGGCCTTTGATGGTGAATGGCTAAACAAACTGGTATATCCATACCATGGAATACTGCTCAGCAGTAAAAAGAAAACTTACAACATGGAGGGGCCTTGAAGACATGATGCTGAGCTAAGCCAGTCACAAAAGGGCAAGTACTGCATGATTCCACTTATATGAGGTACCTAAAGTAGTCAAATTCATAGAAACAGAAAGTAGAATGGTAGTTACCAGGGGCTATGAGGAGGGAGAAAAGGGAATTGAGGCTTAATGGGAATCGCAAGATGAAAAAGTCTAATGAATCTGTCTCACAACAATGAGAATATATTTAACATACTGAACTGTAGACTTAAAAACAGTTATGATGGTTATGTTTATGTTGTGTGTTTTATACCACAAGAAAAAAAGAAAAAGAAAAGCAAAATACTGACACATGCAGCAACTCACATGGATCTCAAGGGCATAATGCTGAGTGGGAAAAAACAAAACAAAACTATCCTCAGTCACATACCCTGTAATTCCATTTATATAACATTTTCAACATTTTAAAAATTATAGAGCTGAAGAAGAGATTAGTAGTTGCCAGGGACTAGGAATGGAGGGGGGAAAGGAAGCATGACTATAAAAGGGTAACGTGAGGGAGATCTTTGTAATGATGACAGTTCTGTATCTTTCTTGCATTGGTGGTTCCATAAATTTCCATATGTTAAAATGACATAGAACTCTACACACATACTGTACCAATATCAATTTCCTAGATTTGATATTGTATGATGGATATTGTTTTCATTTCTTTATCGTTTCAGTAACAAATCCCATAAATTTAGTGACCTTAAATAATGTAAATTTATTATCTCACAGTTTTTCTGTCAGGTCAGAAGTCAGTATGACTTAGTTGATTCTCTGCTCTTGGTTTCACGGAGCCAAAATGAAGATGTTGGCAAAGTTTAACTCCTTTCTAGAGGTTCTGGTTAAACCCACTGTCAAGCTCCTTCAGGTTACTGACAGAATTTCTGTGTTGGTGGGATGGAGATCTGTTTTCCTGCTGGCTATTGGCTGCAGTCATTGTTAGCTTCCAGAAGCTGCCTGGATTTCCTGGCTAATGGACTCCTTCCTTCATCTTCAAAGAAGCAGTGGCAGACCACGTCCTTCTCGTTCTGAATTTTCTGACCTCTGCTCTTACTTTATTTCTCCCATGTTCTTCTTCCACCACATCTCTCTTGACTCCAGTTGGAGAAACTTCAAGATGCCTTTAAGGGCTCAAGTGATTAGATTATGTCCAGTTAGACAATCCAGGATAATGTCGCTATTTTAAGATCCATAAATTTTGTGACATCTGCACAATTCTTTCACAGCACTATCTCAATTAGTGTTTTAATAGTTACAGGATGGGAATCTTGGGGAGATAGCTTTAAAATTCTATCACAATTATGCATAATGCAACCATTAGAGGAAACTGGATAGAGGTTACATGGGAACTCTATGCCAGTTTTGAAACTTCTTGCGAATTTGTAATTATGGCAAAATAAAAAACTTGTAAAATGCACAGAATAAAAAATAAAGGCAATATAAATATATTTTATATCAAAAAATAATCGCCACTGCCAGAAGACCTACACTAAAAGAAATACCAAGGATGTTCCTTCAAGTAGAAGAAAAATTATTTCAGTCGGAGATATGCACTTGTAGGAAATGAAGAACACTGAAAAGGGTGTATATATATATATATATATATATATATATATATATGGACAATCTAAGTTGCTATTGACTTTATAATACAATAAAAATGACATGTTAGATTTAAAATATAGATAGAATTGAAAGGCACATCAAGAATTGCATAAAAAGATGGAAGAAGTTAAATAGAGTTCAAGTGTTTTAACATCCTTGCACTGTCAGTAAATTTAGAAGTACTAAATTACAGATTACACCAACAGAATAAGATGGATATTATTATCTATAGTGTAACCACTAAATGAATAATGAAACAATATGTGTTAACAAGCCAATAGAGAGAAGGAAAATAAAAGAAAATGCTACATTAACCCAAAAGATGACTAGAAAGGAGACACTGGGAATGAATATCAGGTGGGACAATGAGAAAACTCCACAAATTTGTTGTACATCAACAAATACATTAAACGTAAACAATCCAAAAATTCTAATAAAAAGACAAACACTGTAATAATAGATAGAAAAAACTATATGCTGTCTAGAAATCACACATTTAACATAAGGAGACAAGTTGAAAATAAAAGGATGGAAGTAGAAAACAACACAGAATGACCTTCCCACAAAATAAGAAACCCTAATATAGCTATGTTAAAATCACAAAAAAAGAGGTTAGAGAAAGGTGATAAAGAGAGACATTTCCTGATGAAAGTACCAACCTTCCCAGAAGACGTAAGAATTCTTAACATGTACGCACTAACGGCATAACATCAAAATATAGTAAGTAAAAACTGGCAGAATTAATAGAAGAGGTTGACAAATCCACAAGTACAGTTGGGGATTTTAGTAAGCATTTCTCAGTAATTGACAAAACAGCCTAATATAAATCAGGAAGGAGGTAAAAGATTTGAATAACACAACAAACTTGATCTAGTTGACATATGTGTAAGACTACACACATTTAAGAATATGTGTTTTAATGCCCACAGAACATTTACAAAAATTGTAAATTTCTGTATTTAGATCATGCAGTTAGTCTTAACAAATTGCAAAGGACTGAAATCATACAGACAATGTTTTTTTACAACAGTGGAATTAAAGCTGAAATCAATAGTAAATTTTTTAAAAACATAATTAGAAAGTGGTCACATGCTTGAAAAGTAAGCAATACATTTGTAAGAACACATGGTCAAAGAGAGAAATTCCAATGGAAATTAGAAAATGTTTTGAAATGAAAATGACTAAAATATGGCATATCAAAACTCACAGGGTGCAGCAAAAGCTTGTGCTTTAAGGAAAATATATAGTTTTATATGTATACATTAGGAAAAAACTATAGAGCTAAAGATCCAATTATATTTCTCAAGAAGTCAGTAATTAAGTAATGTTATCTTGTGCTTTCTTCTTTGTAAATGTTTCAAACCCTTTAGTTTTCAAGCCAGAATTTCATAAATCCATGTATTCTCTGAACAGACATCATTGTTGTTGGGTTTAGAATGACAGGTGCCTCTTGGAGGAATTCAACATCAGTCAATATCGTGGGTTTAATAAAAAAAAAAATCCGTTCTGGATTTGAAATTGTTGCTACTGTATTGGGAACCTGTTAACAGCCTCTGTATCTAAAAGGAGATTTAATGTGGATATATTTTTCTAGTTTGGAATGCTATTGTAAGAATTAATACATGTTTTTAAAGCTCTTAAATATCTGTCAATGAAAATAGCAATATAAATGCAAAAGTTTGGTTTTTCAAACATCAATAGATGTTCAGAATAAGAGAGAAAGTGAAATGTGAACTGAACCACAAAATTGGAGTGTTTACTTTTCTCTGTTCATTTTTAAAACAAGCAAGACTCAGAGGAATGAAAGATAAGGGTGGGGGTAGAATTGGTTTCACAACTCATAAACAGCAGTTCTAGAAATAACTAACTGGCTGAAGACAGACATAGGAAGCTCTTAAAACAAGCTACTAATATTCCTCAAATAAACTTGATAATAAAGAGAAAATAGATATCAAATTTGAACCAAACTCTCGTGAGTCAATTTATTATTTGCTCACTATTCCATTCATTCAACTATCCATTAATCCAGGAGATCATTGTTAACTCTTTGCCAAGCACTGTGCTACATGCAGGAGAAACAATGGAGACCAAACTGAAGTGTTCTTTCCTCTTAGTGTTTACAGTCCAGTAGAAGAAGGTGGCATAAAAACAGGTAAGTAAATAAACTGGTAAGCACAAATTGAGATCCTGTCTTATGAGACAGAGGCACAGGGTGTTTTATGAACATACAACACAGGATATATTCTGGGGAGTTAGGGAAAGCATCCCCTAGAAAGCTTTATGTGAGTTGCACTGTGTAAGATAGAGGCTGGCTAACTAAGTCAAAGAGATAAGTGGAGGGGGAAAGCCTTCTGGTTAGAGGAAGTAGCACAGACAAAGGCTTCCGGTGGGGTGGAAGGGATCACTGGGAAACTGAATCAAGGCCAGAATGGCTGAACAAAGAGCCTGAGGATGAGTGTGAAAGAGGGAGAGTGAAGAGAGTGTGAAAGGGGTGGATGAAGCTGGGAGGTTGGCAAGAACATGAGCCTTTGTAGGTCATGTTAAAGGTTTTGCCTTTCTCCCAAAAGCAAAGGGAAGCTAGGAAAAGGATTCAGCAGGGGGGTGACACAGTTAGTCTGGTATTTTTTTAAAATATCACTTCATTGGGGCGCCTGGGTGGCGCAGTCGGTTAAGCATCTGACTTCAGCCAGGTCACGATCTCGCGGTCCATGAGTTCGAGCCCCGCGTCAGGCTCTGGGCTGATGGCTCGGAGCCTGGAGCCTGTTTCCGATTCTGTGTCTCCCTCTCTCTCTGCCCCTTCCCCGTTCATGCTCTGTCTCTCTCTGTCCCAAAAATAAATAAAAAACGTTGAAAATAAAATAAAATATTTAAAAAAATAATAATAATAAAATAAAATAAAATAAAATAAAATAAAATAAAATAAAATAAAATATCACTTCATCGAATGTAAGCAGTACAGATTGGATTCCAGAAGACAGCTGAGATCCTGTTGCACCAAATAGAAGTGAAAAGATGGTAGTCTGGAACAATGTTTGGAGGACACTGCCTCCCTTTGACAGCTAAAGCCCCACCCAGTAACAGTCCACTTCTCTTTCCCAAATCTACCTTCAGTGATGCCCACCCCTGCCAGGACACTATGCTCACTGTCACATACACAAATCTTTCCTATTCCTTCTTCTACCTTTGCCCACGCTGTTCCTTTCTTTGTGAATATCACCTTAAGCTTTCACCTAAATCACAACCATATTACACACCCAAACTCACATTCCATTTCCCTCTTCCTTAGAACATTCCCACTCACAGCCATTTCCGTCTTCCCTTGCATTAAACACATGCTAGTTCCCTCTTTTCCTCCCCCTGGTGAAATTATAGGCTTTGTAGGAAGGAAATGTGGCTTGCATTTCTCTGGATTCCTCTATAAGACCAAGCACAAATTTGGGATTAAGTGCAAAACACCCTTTACACCTAACTAAATTGCACTGCAATGTAAAATATCCCCAAGTGTATGGACGACAATTTGCAGAAAAACTGTGTTCCAAATTCCACTTAAGGCCAAAAAAAAAATGGTATTATATGAATATAAAGGGTTTTATAGAAGAACGTTTTATAACAGGTTAAAATCCAAGCCATCTGGAGTTAGCACCAAACTTGTGGGTTACTCTACTTGTGCGCCTTTTAGTGGCTAAGCATGTCCTTTCTGACTTCTTTATATTCCTGCACCTGCCAAAATATACAGCAGTACCCACTAACGTGGCCTTCAGAAGGACTCCCACTAGAGCTTCTTCCAGGGTAGGAGGAAAGTGGGCCTTCTCCCAGGCCAGGGTATATTCCCAGTATGACCTGCATCTCTTCACTCACCACCCGGCAGTCTTACAAGACCCGGACAGCTAAGTAATAAAGGATCAGAGAAACAGGTCGTATTAGGACAACTTGTCAAGAATTCAACTATTTATTCATTCTGTATGTTAGTCCCACAAATCTTCAATAAAGCAATATTATGTTTTGTGTACTTGAATTTTGTGAAGAGGCTAAATTTTGTGAGATGTGAAAAGGGTCAGCCTACATGCATAAGACATAGTTCCTGGCTTTAACAATGCTTCAATAACAGCTAACAAAAATTGAACATGCCAAGCAAAAGGCAAAGTTCTTGAAACACATTGATTTTGCTAATTCTCACAACAACCTCATGGAATAATTTATATTGTTACCAATAATATGCCTGAAATTCAAAGAATGGAGATAACTCACCTCACTCAAAATCTCAGAAACCGTAATGATGGGGCCAGGACTCTGATTGAGGTTTGTCTATGGAATCAGAACATAGATTTCAATTTTTACTCCCCAAATAGTGGCCACACATGGACTACAGATGTCCTGGAGGTGTCTGGGTAGGGCCCTGAATGACTGGATATCCTCTGATGTTTCCAGACCTTGGCTTTTGCTCACAGTGTTAACACTCTTCTTTCTTGTCAGAGTCACCACCCAACCTGAGGCAGCCCCTCTGCTCTTCCTCAGTTGTCTCAGGAACTTCCTTGGCTACTCAGTGCCCCTCCAGGTAGGTAGAAACTCTGCAGATTGTCATTCAATAACCACACAACACCAGGGAGGCAAGGAGCACTGTTTCAAAATAGTTTTTGCATCTCTGAGTGCTGCGATTGAATTCTTCTTTCCCCACTAGATAGATGTGTGATCTTGAGCAACATAACCTCTCTGTACTTCTAAGTTACAATGGTGCCTACCTTAGAGGGGTTTTCTGATTACTAAATGTAATAGAATGGGTAAAAGTGCTTTACGTAATTCCCAGCACAGAGTAAAAAGCCAAAAACTTTACTGCCTCCACTATTACTTACCTTATACATTCTGCTCTCTTTAAACATGCTGGATGGTTTGCTGGTTATTTCACTCGCCTTGTGTTTGTCTGCTGTCTCTGGGTGAACGTCTCAGAAGTACAATCTGTTACAAGCATTTGGGTGCAAGTAGTTAATCTGGAAAGTGATTCCAGGAAGCGCCCATCAGGAGAGTGGACAAGTGAGGCAGGAAAGGGAAGAAAGTCAATGTAGGGTAAGTTAATGAGCACCAAGCACTCTGGGTAACTGAGGGCAGTCCTGCTGGGTATCTCTAGGAGACAGTAGAGAATACATTCAGGAGTTGTCCCACCTGAGGGGCAAAAAAGCCCCTATTTGTCACTGACTATGGCTGTTCCCAAGGGCATCAACTCCCTGGGTTTTTCCAGCCTGCTCTGCATGCTCCCTGAGCATGCCCCATGGCCAAAGAAAGCTCTCAGGAGAGTTGCAGACCAGGCTGTGAGAAGCCGCCAGTGTTCACTGAAAGGTATGTGTCCACAGGACACCGTTTTATTGCAGGGCCCAACACAGTACCTTGCCCATAGTCAAGAGTTCAATAAACATTTCTTGGATTAAACTGTGTTTCATATTGAAAATGATTAAGCACAAAATGTACTTATCTTCTCTACTGTGCAAGTAGAGAAGATACTTCAGCCTCCTGGGAAATGTTTGCTGGAACATCTCCTTGCCTTCTTTAATGAATTTTTATCTTACATCACATTTAAATGCCTTGGAGTTCCAAAAGACAAATATATCCTCATGTAATTTAAATGACAATCAGCAGGCTATTTTTTCCTTATTAATATACAGAAAGCTTGTGGTCACAGCAGGTAACTGATGAGACTAATCTGTCAATGTCCTGATAATTCTCTGCCTGATTGCTCTCAGTCCAGGAGGCTGCATAATCACAGAAACACCAAGCAATTTGATCAGGTCCAGAATAGATCATCGATTGTCCTCAAGTGAGCTGGGTGTTGGCATTGGATGAGGTTAGCAAGATATCTCAAGGGAGCCCCTCTGAAAGAAAGCATTATTGAGACTTCAAAATATTGTAGAAGAGAGCTACAGGAAGCTTCTATGAGATGCAATCCTAGGGGTAATGTTGTGGCAGATTAGTCATCATACTCTGTTAATTGGAACTCAGCCAAAGGTATTCAAAAAGGTTTGAGGATCCTAATGGATGACTCAGCCATTTGATTGCTTTGGTTTCCACACTTCTCTACAGTTTTCTAAATAGTCTGAACGATTTATCAACCAAATGTTCACAAAAATATTCTCCAAAGAAAAGGAAAATAATTATTCCCATTTGTGGCATGAAGAAATGAGTAAGTGGCAAGGGCTTACCAGTGATTAAAGAACACTTAATATTTTTGACAATGTCCTTTAATAAATAAAAATGTTACACACATGTTGAAACTTTATCTTTTATTTTGATAGCAACTTTTAGATAAATAATTTACAAGATTAGGTAATTTTACTTTGTGGCTTGAGTATTTCCGAAGTTGGGCATACAAACCTTTCTTGCCCCAAGCTATTGCCTTCCTTGTTTGGTTATTTGGAATTATTATTGCTTTTATTTATTTTTATTTTTTATTATTTTTTTTAGAGAGAGAGAGGACACGAGAGTGGGGGAGATGGGCAGTGAGAGAGAGAGAGAGAGAGAGAGAGAGAGAGAGAGAGAATCTCAAGCAGGCTCCACACTCAACACAGAGCCTGATGCGGGGCTCCATCCAATGACCCTGGGATCATGACCTGAGCTGAAATTAAGAGTCAGATGCTTAAGCAACTAAGCCACCCCACTGCTCCTCATTATTGCTTTTAATTTAAAACTTTTCAACAGCCAGGTTTCAACAGCCAAGTTTTTCTTCCTTATACATTTTGTTAATCGATTCATGACATCTGGGGAAGGAGCAGGGGAATACAAGGAAAGCAAAAGGGCACAGGAAAGTTCATGTCTGACTGGTTCTGTTGTGTGGACCTAGCATCTGAGCTTTTTGAACCTGGTAAGAATCGAAAACTAAGGGGTGCTTGGGTGGCTCAGTCGGTTAAGCATCTGACTTCAGCTCAGGTCATGATCTCACGGTTCAGGGGATTGAGCCCCGAGTCAGGCTCCATGCTGACAGCTCACAGACTGGAGCCTGCTTTGGATTCTGTGTCTCCCTCACACTCTGTTTTTGTCTCTCTCTCTCTCTCTCTCTCAAAAAGAAACAAACATTAAACAAATTTTTTTAATTCTTAAAAAAAAAAGAATTGATGTATGGAAGCCAAATTGACAATAAATTACATTAGAAAATAAAACAGAATATTTGCAAGCAAAATTTTTTTTAAAAATTAAAGTAAATTTAAAAAAAAGAATTGAAAACTAATTCATTCTCTTATGAAGTTCAGTTAGGAGTTCTTTGTAGACCCCAATCTCTGAGGATCTCTTGCCTGCTATTCCTCTGCTAAAGAGAAACATATCTTTACCCTTCTGACTCAGCCTCTTAAGACCCAGCAGCAGCAGCAGCTTCTCTGCCACAGTCCATTCATTCTTCCCGATGGTCCTCTTAGCTAAGACCTCTCTCACAAGAAGGCTAGGGGAAACTCCCACATTCTCTACCTCAACCAACTTTGTAAGTATAATTATTTTCTATAAACAGTAGCCCTTTCTTTCGCTGCCACAGGCCAATTTAAGCCAGCCTCTCACTCTACGTGTTTCTCACACAGAAAGGAGACCCACTGTGTCTCTTCAAAAAATGCATTAAGCTCTTGTAGTAACATCCTTTGATGAAGGGCTTACAATTGTTCATTACAACTGCTCATAACTGGTTTCACCAAACTTTAGTCAGACTTCTCTCCTCTCTACAGATTCCTGAACTCAGTCTTGTCCCCAAGTCTGAGCAAGCACTAAAGCACTCACGTGTGAAACATCCCCCTTTATGGTTTATTCTATGCATCAGTTGATTCCCTAGAGAAACAGAACCTGTTAAACTTCCCTGACCATCCTGTACGCTTACACCTCCCACTTGTCCTGCTCCCCACAGTTTCTGCTAGTCCTGTTTACTCTTCCATTTAAAAGAAAATCCTTTTTCTATTTAATTTTCAGACCCTTGGAAATGCCGAGGTCAGAACATTCTCTCCATTGCAAGTTTCTAAATGAAGTCTCTACTTACTTAAGTCTGAATTTGTTTTTGACAACTTTTAATCTCCTTTGAATGAAGGCAAAGGTGCAAATATTCCTGTAATCCCACTCCTTCTCCTCTTTTAGCAAAAGGAAAAGACCCAAAGCTCACCAACACCTCTACCTCCCTGAAAAACCCGCCAGTTATGCCTTCCATGTGGGCAGCAGGTTAAGTTTTGATGACATCACTTTGTTAATTCTGACTATAGTCTAGCACTTCCTTTGGCATATGGCATCTAATGTCCCTTGGTTTCATCTAAAAACCCTGTTACAAGTATAAATGTATTTGTCAGGGAGGAAAAACTTTTCCTCTACCCTTACAGGTTATGGTTGGTGGCCTGCAAATTAAACGAACAAAAGACAGATTAACAGGAAAAATGGTACACAATTTTTATTAATATTCATATGCAGAAAGTTCACAGAAAAAAGTGAAACTCAAGCAGTTAGAATCAGGGGTTTATATCCCCTTGTAACAAAGGAAAGAAGGTTTGGGCTTCAAGGGATGATAAATTATGGGGAAGTAAGTAGGAAATATATGAGGAAACTAGAAAGATAGGGTCTATTTTAGTAAGGTCTGTTTGCACAAACTCATCTTGATATGGACTCCTCAACTTCAATGATAAAACATCACTCTTCCCTTTTGATATGGGGGTGGGGGGAGGTGGAGGGGAATTCCTTTCTCAAAGGGAAATCGATGCCTTGCTTTTAGGCAGCTAAGAGGAGAGCAAGAACTCTTCCTGCATCTGTTGATTTTCAATTGCCTTCAGCTCAAGACCCTCTTGCCAAAGTCATATTTTGGGGTAGCAAATTCTTTTTTTTTTTTTTTTAATGTCTATTCATTTTTGAAAGACAGAGAGAGACACAGCACAAGCAGGGGTGGGGCAGAGAGAGAAGGAGACACAGAACCGAAGCAGGCTCCAGGCTCTGAGCTGTCAGCACAGAGCCCGAAGCAGGGCTAGAACTCACGAACCGCGAGATCATGACCTGAGCTGAAGTCGGCCGTTCAACCAACTGAGCCACCCAGATGCCCCCGGGGTAGCATATTCTGATCTCCTTCCCAATCAACATATAATTTGTCCAGGGGCTACTCTAAAAGGCATTTCAAATATAGTGTGTGCATTGTGCTATGTATTTTTGGCTTAGTACCCTGAAACCAAGCAGTAATTTTATAACTATGAGCATTACAGTTGTGGGGCACAGGGGCAAACATTAGAATTAAATAATTATCTGAGAAAAAAAAAAAACGGAGCGATTTTTCAATTAAATCTTCAAAAACTATTGACCATGCAAATGTAAATTTCCCCATCATGTGTGGTAGTGCAGAATATTATACTAAGGAAGAACTTTCAGCTAAGTAATGTATACCCATTGAGTAATATCCTTTTCAAAATGGATATTAAAATGTTCCACCTAGTTAGGCAAAGGGCAGGTCACACCGGACCCTGAACGGCAGGGTGGGGAGTCTGCATTTTATTCCAAATAAGATGAAAGGCTTTGGATGATTCCCAACAGGGGAGCCTCATGATCTGATTTATACTTTTAAACGCTCCCTCTTAGCTGTTAGGTAGGGAAAAGTTGATAGAAGGACATGAGTGGCAGTTAGAATTCAGTCCAGATAAAAGATGATGGCTATTTGCACACAGTTGCTGCCACCAAGAAACTCTGGAATGCATCCTGGAGGGACCAAGGCTAAAGAAACTGTAAAGGCATGAAATGCTTTCCCACCTAAAGTCCGCCATCATGTATCAACAGTGAGGTGTCTGTTTACGGGGTTTCCCTCACCTTCCATGGTTTTTGCCTTCACAGATCACATCCTTACCCATCTTGTCCACATATCACTCTTCATTCCCTCCCTAGCTGGGGTCACTCTAGTCTCTCTTTATAGCAGTATTAATCCCAGCAACCCAGAAGACATTAACTTTGGGTACAAAGTTGTCAAAAATTTTGGGCATAAAATGCCGATGAGCCTTTTAACCCAGGGGAAATTTAGGCTAATAACACTATTGCTTGGCGTTTACTGCACTTTTGGTACCTACTCTCTCTGGGTTCAAATTCTAGGTCCACTATGTATTAACTATGATCTTTGTCAAAATGCTGAAATCCTCTATGCCTCAATTTCTTTATATGTAAAGCAGGAATACTAACAGTACTTATCTCAAATGATTTTTGCAAAGATTGAATGAGTTAATATTTACAAAGTGCTTATACCTCCACCTAACACATAATAAATGCCATTTAGATGTTTGCTATTATCATCATTTTGTACCTTTTAGAGCTGTGTGAGGAGCAGATAAATAACATCTATAAAGCACTCATCACCGGGGCTCAACACATATATAGTAAGTGTCCAATTCATGCTCAGCTATTATTACTTTGCTCAAGTATGACACAAATCTCAGCAATGATCCTGTGTTTATTTTTGCCTTTCTTGCTGTTTCTAATTTCTTTTTCAGCCCCTATGAGGTCACCTATGTCTGTGCCTGTGTCTGTGATGAGTATATTTAACCTCGGGGACAAGAGAGAGATATTGCAAGAGAGTCAGAAGCCATTGGCTCATTTCCCAGTTTTTCTGCTTATATTAAAAAAATAAAAGTGCTTCTCCTAAGAACTAGGTACCACGTTTTTGAGACTCCAGCTAAGGTAAATTAGTTAAATAGTTCATTCATTTTGGCACTCTTACCTGAAGTGAAAGCAGTTTTGGAAAGTGTCCCTTAGTCTGGGTTAATTAGTAAGTGAGAACATCAGGACTTTACTACGTTTTTTGCTTCAACAATTCTTGTAGTTATTTTTTTTAATTTTTTTAATGTTTATTTATTTTTGAGAGAGAGAGAGAGAGAGAGAGAGAGAGAGAGAGAGTGGAGGAGGAGCAGAGACAGAGGGAGACGCAGAACCCAAAGCAAGCTCCAAGCTCTGAGCTATCAGCACAGAGTCCGACGCAGGGCTCAAACCCACAAACCGTGAGATCACTACCTGAGCCGACTGAGTCCAACCCACCGAGCCACCCAGGCACCTCTCTTGTAATTATTATTTTTTAGGTTCATGTTCTACACAACTTATAAAGACATGTCTTAATATCTATTCTGTGATACAGCGATATTTGTAGTGATGTAAGGGCCATCTAAATAGGGAGGGTATAGAGGCTGTGTTGCTACAAGATGAGAAAGAAACCGAAGAGACAGGGGTTAGGGGAAAGAAGGTGGAGCTGTCTAAATGATAAAGGCTGTGTGAAAGAAAGAGCAACAGCAAAAACACCTTTAACAGCTTGTTCCATTTTCATGTTTGACTACATGAATCCCAACTTCAGTTTAATCATCTTCATGTTTATATGGCGACCGGCATTCCTGACTTCTGTAACTTCTGCATGCCTCTTAAGAAATCTCTCCAATTATTTGAGTTTTTCACAGATATTTGGAAGTCTTCGGCAACAACATCATCTGACATGACAGCAAACAAATGTTTACTCATGCAGTGAGGAGTCTGAACGCTGGTGCTGCCAGAAGCACAAATCAGTTCAGTGGAAATTTTTTTCCCTTCCTCTTTGTTTCCACCAACTTGTTAGGACAAAACTGGCATCTGATACCCAGATAGACATGTACACCATACCCTTTCTCTGGCTCTGCTCCTGCTTACATCCCCATACATTTGATGTTCCCACTTCAATTGTAGTGTGATGTATAATCAACCCGGATGAGGGTAAGATTCATTCTTCTACGTTGTCTAGTGCTGGCTGTGCAAAATCATGAGCAGGTCAAGAGGAAGGCTGGAAAGTACCCGAAGGACACAGACTTCTATAAAACTACAGAAGGCCATCTAGTCCAAAGTAGTTTCCTTATTCCAGGTAATTATCTGGACTATCTGGCCAGTTAGGACATTAGAGTTTATTGAGTCATGAAATGTGTATCAGATCCTTTACACAATTATTTTATCCATTCTTTGCTACAGCATTGTAAAGTAAGTGTCAATAGCCCCGTTTAACAGGAAAACTGAGGTTCAGAGAAATAAAATAACCAGCCAAAGGGGATGCTGCATATTGGTGTATTTATAAAATTAAATGCTGTTGGCGGATTTGAGTCTAAGCTGTCTAAGATTATCTCCTGTACCCATCTTTCTATGTAAGTGTGATCGACAAAGTGATTCTTGGTCGCAAGCACAGGCTGCAGGGAGCTACAGCATATGTTTTTAGGTAGTATTATTCAGGCCAGTGGAATGTTACCACAAAGAAAATGACATCACAGATGTTCATATGTGTCACACACTCTAGTTATTTAAGGGTTTGTAAAAGAATCCTACTCCAACAGGATTTTAGATGCATATGGCAAAACAAATCTAATCTTGGCTGGACCTCAGAACTCCCTGTCAGTTGAGGATGAAGTTGTTCTCCCATAGGACCCTGGCAATGGACACTCTACCCTGTCTTAGGAATCCTTGAGGATCCTGAAGCAGGCGTTGCTCTTGACCTAATAAGTCTCCACATCCTCCTAAGTCTGACCACCCCTGGAGGTAAAACAGCATTCTCTAACCAATCTCTCCCTCACACAGGCACATACATAGATACATACATTATTCTTTCAAATCTCTCTTAAGAGTTCTTTCCTTCCTAATAGATTCCAAGAGACTCCAAGGAAGTTGGGACTGCTTCATATTCATAAAAATGTAGACACTTTTGTTTATCCCAATGACTGATGGGTACTTCTGGCCTTTGCTAGCATTTACTTCTGGCATTCAGGATCAGACATGCTAAATGTCTTCCGGCATGCAGGGCAGTCTGCACCAACACAAATCTTCCCTCCCAGAGGTCAACAGTCCCCATGGAGAAGCACTGTACCAGAGTCTCCTTACCTGCCTTCCTTTCCGCTCCTTTCCCAATTCCCTCTCCCAACTCCCACCCAACAGCTCACTCTAGCAAGTGCCTTGTGGAAGAAGAGGGGAAATGGATTGGCATATTACCCCAAAAAGAAAACCTACTGTTCTTGGTTCTGACCTCTCTGACCCAGGTTCCCCTAATTTCTTGGTTTGATGGGAAGTCTGTTTTTTGTCCAACCTGGTGAACACTCCTTATTGGCAGCTACTCACAAGGCCACTGCTTGAATATTTTAGCCCTTGGGGTTCATTTTTGCTGCCAAAAACAGCAGTTGTTGAAGTCAGCTACATATTGCTGGGTCATCCATAAGGGTTCTTCCTTTTTTCCAATATGGAAAACATTTGTTCTGCCAAAGCCATGCCTACCCCCAGCATGGGAGTTGACAGGATTCCATTTGCTTCTAGCAGGGGGAGAATTGACCCCTATAAATTACATTCTTTAATAATGACTTGGCCCAGGGAAATCTGGCATTACCCCAAATTTTTCTCTCTCCACACTTGATCTTAGCCAAAAGTCCGAGAAGAAATAAATCTTTCTCTTTCCAGCCTCACAGATGCTAGATGAGGGGAAAAGGGGAAGAAAAAAAGAGCAATCAGGGACAACTCAGGTTTTGACCTGAGCACCTGTATGAATGTGATGTGCCTTATTAAGATGTGAAAAAGTCTGAAGAAAGGAACATCAGGGGTTCAGCTTTAGTTTTCAGGTTGAGAGGTCTCTTGGACATCTAAATGGAGATGTTAAGATGGCAATTGCGTATATGAGTTAAGATTCCAGGGAGTGGCCAAGGTTAGAGATACACATTTGGGAGAGATATGCAATTCAAAGTCTGGAGACTTTCCTAAAGAATGAATCAGTATGGCCTGGGGGAAGGGGAGAAGAAAGGCATCTCAGGACTGGAGGACTCCAACATTAAGTGCCTCTGAATATGAGATCATTAACAGGTTCTGCATCTGGAAATATTACTAATAGGCAAGCTGTCTAGTTATAATGCTGAAATTAGTGGCTGGAGTATCAATTTTACTTATCCCATTGTTTTTTTTTCCCCCAACCATGAAATAAAGCATGAGATGTATATGGCGGCAAGATAATCATTTTAAATTTCTTCCTTGTCCTTTTCCATATTGTTCAAATTCTTTACAAGGCACATGTGACAATTCTATAATGAGAAAAATGTAATAAATATTTTAAATAGTAATAGCCTATATATTGTGCACAGTGCATTTCAACCAGCGATCCTAAACCTATGCACATTCCACCACATTATGATGTGAAAGCACATTGTAAGGTTGGACCCTGCTCCTACAGTATTCAAAGAATGATGCCTATAAATATTTAAGTTTTTAAAAAACTTAGAATAATGATACTTTCGTAAAAGTGATAAGACCAAGATGTCAGCCTGGTACTGTGGACTTAATAGAAGCATATTTATTGGATACATAAAAGATCACAGCTAAAAATCACCCTACAAAAGCTTATTAGTTAGCCTGAGAAGTAGTTTACAAGCATGTTCCTTATGTCTCTGTATGTTTTCCAACTCTCCAAATGCAGAGGGATAGCAAAAATGTAATCAGGGAAATAATTCTTGGCCACAACTTGCATTCCAAAGGCAAAAATAACAACAACAAAATACCCAAGCAAAACCATCAAACCACATCCTGGTGAAAACCTTTAATGTGCTGCTGGGGCATCATCTGGTCTCCATCATTACCAGCTGTGACTTGTATACCCAGGAAAGGCCAGACTTCAGCAATAGGAACTAAAATACAAGGCCCATGACAAGGCTTTGAAGTTGAATGTGGTTATTAGCAGCATTTGTGACTAAGGTGGTGACTAGAGAATTTAAAGAAGGGACAGACAAGGTCATATAAGACAGACTTATATAGGTCCTATTGTAAAAATGTGAGGAATATTTTCAAATCTAGATAGGAATGGCAACTTTCAGGTCTGCCACAATAACCATCCATTTTCATTTGGTAGCTGTGAATAAAAACCCACTTTGAACAGAGGACATGTGGATGCTAGGGGAGATGGGACAACAAAGCTGAAGAACTTTCTATCAAATGGAGGAAGAATGACTAAATACTCTAAAAATGACATCAGCAAACTTAATCCAAATATCACAACTGTAGTAGTTGGTTCCTAGAGCCCATTCCACAGAAAAGTTCTTAGGGATGTAAATATGTGATCAAATCAGTTAATCAAGATAAGCTGCTTACAGAAAAACTTTCAAGACATGATGTTAGTCTCTCAGAGGGATATAATAAAAGAAACATGTCACTCCATTCTTTATTTATGAAACCCTTTTACCCAAAGCATCACAGAAGAGTTGTGCTCCAAAAAATACACTTGCTTAATTCTTCCTAGTAGAGATTAGGGTCACATAGGATGAATCAGGAATAACGTTGTGATAGTTGGAGCAGAGTTTCTAGAGAGGTAAATAACTTGATGGAGAAGGAATAGGAAGGCTGAAATAATGGCTCAGAGGCTGAACTTGCTGGCCAAGGGAAAGAACAATCCGCATTCGTGGAAGAAACATAGATTTTTTTAAATTTTTTTTTAATGTTTTTATTTATTTTTGAAGGAAAGACAGAGACAGAGAATGAGCAGGGAAGGAGCAGAGAGAGAGGGAGACACAGAATTCGAAGCAGGCTCCAGGCTTTAAGCTGTCAGCACACAGCCCGATGCGGAGCCTGAACCAGCAAACTGTGAGATCATGACCTGAGCCGAAGCTAGACGCTCAATCGACTGAGCCACCCAGGCGTCCCATGGAAGAAACATGGATTCTAAACTAGGTTTGGTTGAGTGAGTTCCTAGTTTCTCTAGGAACACTATAGAAGCCCTAGCAAATCAGGTAACTGAAAAAGTCAACTAACACTTTGAATTATAATTATTATAACATCAATGAAAGGATAGCTGGTAAATCTTGAAGAATCTACTAATCTTATAGACAACATATCACAGATCTGTTTTTCCTAAGTTGGTTTTTAAAATTATTGTTCTAAATAATTCAAGAGTTGCCACAAAATTTTAATGACCTGAATATTTAAAAACTAATACATATTTAATTAGTTTTCATTAATTTGTCTCTTCTATAAGCTTTACTTGTCTCTTGTAAAGCTGTACACTTTATAGGACAAATTAACAGTACTATTTAATGCATTTGTTCCTTCTAGAATCTAAACTTATCAACTTTAAGGCAGAAATACTGCCAAGTGTAATCCTATCCTTGGAAAACATCATCGAAACACTGATTCATACTGACTAAAGAAGCTGCATATTAATTACTCATTTCAATGTCAGCGTGTTCATTATACATTGCTCTTTCCAAGGGAGAGAAAGATAAGGAGATGCTGATGCTTCCAGGGCATTTCGTTAAAATGCACAATGAAGCAAAAATAAGTTACTTTTGCCCTTTAAATGAATTGTGTAGAACAAACTTGTGAAAATTATAATGGAACTGAAGGCTTCATGTTTTGGAGCCCAAAGAACATTTTCAGCCTTTTTTCTTAAATGCTTTTGGTAGCTCAGATCTATACAAATTATATTATAGTTTCTCCAATCTGTACCTCTCTGGTCTATGCCTCTAGTTCCTGACCACACACCTCCTCTCACTAGTATGGCAGATTTTGGTAATATCTGGGATGACAAAGAGATCCTGACATAGTAGAAATTCATCTTGGACTTGGGCTATGTTCCCCTACTTCAGTCATGCCTGAGCAAGTCTTACGTAAAAAAAATTACATCATGCACTATTTAATTAAATGCATCCAGCTGATAAGAAGCACTTAAATGGTAGCTATTATGATGATGATGATTATAATTATGACAAGGATGAAGATCAGAATGAGGTTGATGCTGTTCCTTTCTAGTGAACTGAAGAGACAGTACTCACCATATATTCTCAGCTTGATGCCAAATCCCTTGAACCAGAATTCAAGTGATACTTTCTTCTAAGACTTAGGCATATCTGCGTATAGCTTGATAATTTGATGGCCAAAAGGTTTTTTGGATGGAGGCTGGAAGTGTGTTCATAGGGAATTTATGCTAAGGGAAGAACCAAAGATGATGAGCTGAGCCTGTGACAAAGGCTTAGTTAGCAGGATGGAGCAGGGTATATCCTTCCAGAACTGTCCCTATCCCATCCTCTTAGATACATGTACAAGCCCCAAGAGAGGGAGATAGAGCTATAATTATCAATTAAAATATTTCTACCAAATTGTATAATATATCTGCTGTGATCCTACCCTGCCAGAAGATTAGGCACAGGGAGGAGACTCTGTCCCCTCCCTCACCTCTGACTCCTCCTCAGCCCCCTGACATAGACTCCAGGCAGACTGGGCAGATTGGAGCTCAGGTCTTCCTCAGTGAGTCTGTCCAGGTACTAACTACGCTGAGTAGAGCCACAGGAGGGACTAAAATGGCCAGGGAAGGAGCATGGAGAAGGAGGACCCCAAGGCCATAAGAGGGTACGTGGAACTGGGTCAGGGAGATACTGTGCACAGAAGAGCAACAGGAGGGCCAAACTGCCTAGTGTTGCTGGATTTATATAGGCTGACACTGCCTCTAAGCATATTTAAGACACCCCTTAGAAAGTTCCAGAAATACCAGCGGGTGGGCTGGCAGGGGTGCCCAAAGTCCTTTGCCAACAAGTGGGGAGAGCCAGCAATGCTAGTGGACTTTGAGTTATTACTATTAATGTAACCTGATATGTTCTGGTTGATGAGTCCTAGGAGAAGTATGTGGCATATATAAATCTGGGGAGAGGTCCCCTTGCCTGTTTCCTGTTAGAGAAGAGAGGTTTGCAAACCACCATTCTAGGAGAATAAATCTGAGGTCTTAGAGTAGCTGGTGAAATATATGAAGTTTCTCTTTTTCCTTCATTTTTCAAACTTAGGAGCAAAGCATGAAAGGTGAAGGGATCATGGAAGGCCAGAAAGGAAGATGGGAGAAGAGAAGTAGAGAGGGAAAGAGGCAATTTATGGGTCAGTGAGCACCTGCCATGCATTCATGCATTAGGCTCTTGGTAGGATTTCTTTCATGGCCATTGCCACAAAAAAACAAACAAACAAAACAAAAACAAACAAAACAAAAACAAAAGACAGGAAGGAAGGAAGGAAGGAAGGAAGGAAGAAAATGGAAAAAAGAAAGAAAACCTGAGTCAAGTATTATTATCACCACTTTATAGCAAATAGCTAGCTAAATTTCAGAAAATGAAGTAACTTGTTCAGGATCACATAGCTTCTAAATGTTAAAGCAAAATTTTGAATCAAGATCTATATGACATCAAAGTCCATGCCTGAACCCCCCAAGTCAACCTTCCAGGGTGCAGAAAGAAGACTTTAAAATTCCTACTTCTATTTCATTTTGACCTGTGCTTGTCAGTAGGACCATTTTAGTCCAGATCAAGTAGTACAGGCTCCAGGCCTGGGCCATCAGCACAGAGCCTGTCACGGGGCTCAAACTCACAGACTGTGAGAGCATGACCTGAGCCGATGTCAGATGCTTAACCAACAAGGGCACCTAGGTACCCCTGAATTTATTTTTATTGAGGATTCATGTTCAAAAAGTCAAATAGGATACATTATCAAAAACATTTTGCTGGTTGCTACACCATGCATCAGAGTGTAGTGGTATATAAAAAGTTCTTGAAAAAAATTTTAAATGAATAAATACCAAATAGGCATGAAGTATATACTTCATAGAATAAGAAAAAGAAAGGGGGATGGCTTTAATTTTAGAAAGAAGTTGGAAGGCACTGGAGGCAACTGTACATCACCTTTAGCTGTAGATTCTGTTTGTTATCTCAGCATCTCTTCAGAAGGAGCCCCTTGCACCCTCAAAGTGATCTGGTTTACATGATAAACTTTATGATCATCTTAATTATACAGAAAATGTTTAAATTTTTCAACTTCTCCATCTTACCCTATCTCTCTCCCTTTTTCTTTCTTCCCCTGACTTAAAACATCTATCTACTTCCCTATCTCTCCCCCCGCCCCCATCCTCTCTCTCTCTCTCTCTCTCTCTCTCTCTCTCTCTCTCTCTGTCTACCTATCTATCTTCATGAGGAGCCCTGTCATCTGTATGTGAGATCATTCTGGCTATGACACATTTATTTCATGATCTTCCTTCCTTGCAAAATTAATGTCTCCCTCTCCTTAAGTGCCTTCATTCCCTGCCTATAAACATATCTAGGTCTTGAAAAATCTAAAATAAAAAAAAATTTTTTGAGACCAACCTCTGTTTGAATTTCTTTCCCCTTTTATTTTATTTTGGAAAGTCTTTAAAAGGAAGCCCTTACCTCTTTCCTTCTCCACCTAGCACACCATTGAAACGGCTCTGAAAGATTCCTGGTGGCAGTGCCATTCCAAATATGCTAATCTCTATATTCCCCTACAAAATGTTAGTGGGAGCTTAATTAGATGCTTGAACAAGGATCCCAGCCCTTTAATCAAAGAATGGTCCTCCTCTACCCAGGAAAATCAGACAAGGTGAAGGGAGGAAGCTGCCACCTGCCTGCTCAGCCAGGTGGAATGAACTGGCGACCTTCATATGGGCATCTCACTCAAAGCCATTTTCTTAGTATCCCTCCCTCTGCATCTTTGCCTGAATATTTGACATCATTGACCAGATTTCACTAACTTAAAAGTTTCTCTTATTTTGGTATATTCCAGGACATTACAAGGTGTCGTGTAGATACTACAGAATTTGGAGTTAGAAAGATCTGAATGTGGATTCTGATTCCGTCCCACTATATTGCTCAGTGATCTCGCCCAAGTCATTACCCTCTCTGAACCTGATTTCATTGTCTATCAAACAGAATTGACGACACCTCACTCACAGGCCGATTATCATTAAGAGTTACGAAAGACTACGTTCACGTGGACACTGGTTTATGTCTATTTTTTTATGATAAACTTTCCAACTGTCTTAAAGGACACAACTCATTGAGCTGACTGTGCTCTGATCCACATTAACTTGTAATAGAATCAAAAGTGCTGAAGAGTCACTTTTGATGCAGTGTTTACTCTCCACATATTTGAGTGTAGAGTCTTCAGGACAATGACACCATCTGTTTCTGTGAGAACACGAGACATGTTCTAAGAAACTTTCTGGACTGTGCCCAAGATGTGACTTATTTTTCTATAGTTAACGTTGAGTATTTTTTTTTTCGAATTCCATTTTATGATATGTAAATAACAAGAAAAAAGGTATGAAAGAAAGTAATAAAAGAGTGTAACAGAAAACAGTTTGGATCTACTGCTAAATGCCTGAGAAGGAGCAAGAATCCAGCCTAAGGAAAGATACACTTAACCCTTACCCTTCTTCAGAGAGTTGCAGGCAAGAGATATTCAGTGGCTGGTGGCAGGGGTAAGGGTCCCTGAAGTGCCTTCACGGGACCATAGGAACCAGAGTCCCCTTTAAACACCTGCCAAGTCTGTGGCACACTGACAGCCATTACGGAAGTATGCACTGGTAAAAGCAGTGCTCCCTCCTCCTCCTCTCCGTCTCCCACATTCCAGACTCCATAGGAATATGGAGGGGGAAGATTAGAACTGCCAATTTAGAAAAGCAGCTGAAGGCACCACCTTCCTCAGTCAGGGAATTCCCACCTGCAATATGCAACAATCCCAAATTGGAGAGAGAAGAGATGCCTCACCTTAAAATCAAGGTGGGAGTTTTGATAATTATGAGACTGGACATTATACTTACTTATCTGAGGATGTGTTTTATATCTGGTCAGTAAGAGTGACCATCAAAGGACTGTGTATGTTTTCACCCAGGAGCAGGGTTGTTTCGGAATAAAAAATCTGAATCAATAGGAGGCATGAATAAAACTGTGTAACTGGTTCAGTGACCTGTTACACCCCAGCACAATCATTTGCTCTGCTGCCCCAGGTCCCTCAAGGCTTCTCTCCTCTCACTGAGACACTAGTCCTGGGCTATTCCCCAAGCTGCAGGTGCACATTAAAATCCAAAGCTGACACAACACAGCTTTTTGTTTAAGAAGCCCACTATGAGAGACACGGGAATGGGAAAGATGCATTGTGTGGGGGCTCCAAGAGCAGGATGCTGCATTTTCATTTTTACATGAAAATGTAAGCCAAGGCATGAAAGAGGGATTATGGTCTGCTATGTTGACTGCAATTTGAGGTGCAACAGATGGCAGAATTATGGGAAGTGGGGTTAGGACAAGGATTCCAGGAGAAGGAGCAAAGACAAGGGATTTTACAGTTGGCTTTAAAGACTTCTACTACCGGGGTGCCTGGGTGGCTCAGTTGGTTAAGCGTCCAACTTCGGCTCAGGTCACGATCTCGCGGTCCACGAGTTCGAGCCCCGCGTCGGGCTCTGGGCTGATGGCTCAGAGCCTGGAGCCTGCTTCCGATATTGTGTTTCCCTCTCTCTCTGCCCCTCCCCCGTTCATGCTGTGTCTCTCTCTGTCTCAAAAATAAATAAACGTTAAAAAAAAAAATTTAAAGACTTCTACTATCAAGAGTCCCCACTTTTATATTGCCTTCCAGCACCCTTCAGTGCATAATCCAAACCTCTGTCCTGCCATTGCCAAGCACTCATTTGTTGATATGCAGCACTGAAATTAGCTAGAGAGAGAGAAAAGGACACTTTCTTTAGTTATGGCCCAAGAAGTTAAAATTTTATCTCAAGTTGGTTCTTCAGAAAGAAGGAGTAAATGTTACTGGAAAGTTTTCATGCTCCCATAAAAGGTGAGGCAACTGTACACATGAAGCTAGCCCCCATCTCAGAGGGTGACAGGACACACTGATTTATGGGCAGGATTCCTCAGGTGGAGGAAGGTGACAGTCCCAGTGCCGTAAACCAGAGGAAACAATGCTTTATAATCTGCTGAACGAATGATAAGTCAAATTACAGAAAACAGAACTGTAGAGATAAAAGCACATTCCCTGGGGCCAGGAAATTGTAGAGCATTTATCCAGGAAGTTTAAAATGAGAGAGAATTTCCCTGAGCCCACTCCCTATATTTATCTTTCTCATTCTTATTGTTCTCTCTTCATTTCTCATTTCCTGTATCTTATGGACATTCTTTAACAATCAATCCATGTGGAGGTAAGTCATATGCATATAAATTAGTTTAAATATTTAAAAGTCGTATTTGTCTGTAAATAGTGATACAGATTTAACTTTCCATCTGAAACAAAACAAAACAAAAACCCTCAATCCCTAAAGCTGTAATTAACCAAAATTCAGAGAGCCTGTCAAGACAGAAATTTTGATGCTGTACCTAAGAATAAATCATTTTGATATTAACGTTTCTTTCTGAAAAACTTCCATTTCCCACACTTTTTTTATAAAATGGGAAGCACTATTTTCCTCCTCATTAAATTTATGTAGTTAATGAAATGAATAATGGTCACTTTCAGTTTTAAAATTCAATGTATATCAATCAGTAACTGCTTCTTCAAATCACCTCCCTACATTCGTTTTGCAAGTTTTCATATTTAAATACAGGTATTAAGAAATGTTGTGCAATGATCTCTTATTTTTTTAAGATTAGAATCTACTTGGGATGTAAGACCACTTGGCCTACCCTAAACAGTTCTCCTTAAACACTATGGTTATCGAGGGTTGATGGGGGGTGGGAGGGAGGGGAGGGTGGGTGATGGGTATTGAGGAGGGCACCTTTTGGGATGAGCACTGGGTGTTGTATGGAAACCAATTTGTCAATAAATTTCATATATATAAAAAAAAATAAAAAAAAAATAAACACTATGGTTATCATTTTTAAAGTGTTGACTAAAAAAAAATCCTTCAATTTTTAAAATTCAGTCTAGTTTGGTTATTTTCATAGCTGATTATATTTAAAAAGTCACCTCAAATTGATTTTAAGCATATTTGCTAGATGGTGTCCTCACTTAAATGTAAAAGCAATGAGATCGGTCTATCTGCATACTGAGTCATCTGAGAAGCACCCCCAGAAGACCCTCAGCATCCACCATGCCACACATTGCCATGGAAAGCAAGGACTACAATGTGAAGTGGTGGGTGGTCCTGAGGTGGGGGGGAGCTGCCCCCACAGAGATGCCCAGAAGCTCCTCACAGCAGGCTGTGTGGTCAGAGCAGCTGTGACACCCCCCAGATGGTCCCCCAGGCTCAGGCACTGAAGCCCTAAGTAACTGCTAACTTACTTGCTACAATTACCCTTCTTGTCCTCCGTGCTGGTAAGGCAAACACTGGTGTTTCTATGCCCAGGGTTTTTTTTTTTTCCCTTCATATCCTAGCATCCCAGAGTTCATTCAAGTTGATTTCTTTTACAGTTGGTCATTCCACAACACTTAATTAGAGAGAAAAATTCCTCAGCTTAAACAAAGTGTACTTAATGCCATAAGCATGACCCCTTAGAAATATGTAAAGACTTAGCTTTGTTTTATTAACAAAGCTCTTGTGCGTTGAATTAGGTACCCGCCCCCCCAAAACAGTATGTTGGAAGTCCTAACACACAGTACTGCAGAATATGACTTTATTTAGAAAGAGGGTCTTTATAGAGGTAACCAAGTTAATGCCAGGTCATTAGGGTGAGTCCTCAAAGAAAGAGGAAATTTGGACATAGAGACAAACACAGTGGAAAGATGGTGTGAAGTCACAGAGAGCCACACGAAGGTGAAGAATGGCAAATGAAGATTGCTGGCAAACCACCGGAGGCTAGGAAGAGGCAAGAAGGGATTCTTCTACAGGTTTCAGAGGCAGCAAGACCCTGGGACACCTTGATTGCAGGATTCTAGCTTCCAGAACTGTGAGACAATTAAGTTTCTGTTGTTTTTAAGTTACCCAGTTTGTGTTGCTTTGTTACAGCAACCCTAGGAAACTAATACATTAACCAAAACTTTTTCCGGTTTCCTTTTCTGCTCCCCATTGTTATTTTGTGAGTTTGACTAGCAGGAGCTGAAGGGCTGTTCTGACTTTCACTTTTAGTACATTATCTTTTCTTGGCCTCACAGATAGAATTTAATCTTAATTCCATTGCTGCTGCAAATGAAGCTGTAAAGAGTTCCACTATTAAAAGAGATCCTCACTTCATGTTGTAGGACCTAAGAAGTTAAGTGATAGGATCCACAGAGTCTGACTCCTACAATGCCTTGCTGGGTATTGTAGCCTTAGCACAAAAAGTGATTCTCCCTCCCCCACCCTCCGAATGAACCAGAGTTTAAATGACAAAAGACTTATCATTATTTGCTTGACAAATCAGCCTCTGCCAGTACCATCTTGCATCTGCGGATCTGCTTGTCATTACATCCAGAGGAGGGCTAAGGATATCTCTAGGCTTCAGGGATGCTTCCAGCAGCAGTAAAATTCATCTCCACATTATAAGCCCTGTGCCTGTAGGCATGTCAGCATTCCCAGCTACACACAAATCTAAGTGAATTAAAGATACAGAGCCCTGTTCCCATCCTTTCTAATACTACTGATGAAAATGTAATAGCAAATGAAACCAGTCTTATAGCCTCTAATTATAGTGAGTTTTTTATTTTTTAATTTCTGATCGTTTAAATATCTTTTTCTAGGTCAAAATATTTATGGTAAGACCTCTCTCTCATAAAATGCTATCAAACCATTCATTTATTCATCTATTCAACAAGCAGATATTAATACATAAAATAAACAGCAACCATTTATTAAGATTTTACTATGTATCATGTACTGTGATGGGTGCTTCACCTTACCACTTTGACTCTTCATAACAACCATATCAGGTATATACTATTATCACGCCATTAATGGAGAAGAAGACTAAGTGACGTGCACCTGCCCAAGGGTCCATACCCAAATTTACATAGTCAATACTTGAAACCAAATCTCTGACTTCAGAGCCTATACTCTTAACTTTTCAGCTATTCTGCCTCTAGTGAGTGCAGTGTAGGTATCAGCTATTGTGCTAAGAACAAGGGATAATGAGGTGCCCCCCATCCCATAGCTATACATATTCCTTGCAGTCAAGGAATTTACAGTTTGGGGAGGGAAAATGATAAACAAGCATCACATTAATATTGAGTCTGATAATCCCAGAAATGTAGTTGTTTATGTTGCTATAGCTCCTATCAAAATCTTTAATTCACGAAGCCAACGATTCTCCTCTCTATAGTATTTATTTAAAACAAGGATCTTCAGAAAAAAATATTCTAAATGAATGCCAGAAAATCAGAAATTTAAAGTACATATGCTGGCTTGGAATTCAAACTGGAATAACCCAGAAGGCCAGCACACCTACGGTGCCTTGGCGAACCTAGGAAACAGTTATAAAGTCATAAAGATAGTGTGGCAAGAGCAGCCGTCCCTTTTCTCTCCTGGCCAAAGCCTCCTGGAAGAGGACGTGGAGTTTTTCCTCTCTTGCTTTCCTGTCTTTCAGGCATCTTCCAAATCCCCATCAGAAGTCCCGTTGCTGCCATCAGAGAAGGAAGTATCTGTTGCAACCTGGGAAAGCATGCATTCCCCATGTTCAAGCTTTATTCAAATCTTTGCTTGTCTTTGGCCTGATTTCTTCAAGCTCCCTAAGGGTGAGGGGTACTGCTAAATGCTGTCTTATCCAATTATCAGCCGTATGCAACCTTGTGGCATTTTGCAGCTGAAACAGACCTTAGAGATCATTCCCCTGAACCTGCTCATTAACTGTGTCACCCCTTGGCATTTATGCAATTAGTTTGCTCTGTTTAATTTGTATTTATACAGTTGGCGCTTTGGTAGCATACTTAAGAATTTTTCCTCTATGCATTTTCTCTCTCAACTAGATTACAAGATCCTCAAATATAGGGAGTGTATGAGTATGAAGTATCTTTGTATTTATGACTCTCTCCACTGGCTTTCATACAGTGGATGCTCAGTAAAGTTGTTGAATAGACAATCCAAAAATTGAAAAGTATAATAAATAGTCAGAAAGTACATTTGGAAGTCCTTTTTCTTCATTTAGTTGAGCACCCCACCTATTCCCCAAAGCTTTTCTAAACTAAATAGAACAGAATTCAAAACTGAGTTTGGACTTGAGGTGTTTTATCTCACATCCTAGGATGTCAATTCACATTAAACATCTCTCCCTGTTACTTTGGACTTTTTGGTTGCCAATTACAGAAACCCACTCATGATTAAGTAAGAAAAATAAAATGAAAAATAGCAGGAGGCTACAAGGACAGGAAATAAACTGAGCTTTAGGACAGGGCCTCTGACACCATCAATCAGAAAGACCTCCAGTCTTTCATCTCTGCTCCCCTTTACATATATCATTTAGTCAATTCCAGCTCCATATTTCTCTCTCTCTTTCAGATAACCATACGAAGGAAATCAAGGCAGCCAGCAGGTACCGAGTTTACATGCCGCAGGTATACCCAATGAGTTTTTTTGGCCCAATTCCAAATTTCCTAAGGAAGGGAACCTGATAGGCCCAACTTGAATCTTTTGTCAATCTCTGGACTATGACCAGAAAAACGGGATCATGCAAAATCTTGATTATGTCCATTCTAATGAGGAGAGAAGTTGATAAGAGAGATTTCCCAGGTAAAAGAAAAAAAATCAGACCTAGTCAGAAAAAAAAAAAATTAGTGGGAATCTACTCTAATTTCTATGTCTATATAACCAGTTAGTCAGGTTCTCTAAATCCCAACTCAGAAAATAAAGTCCCAACAACTTAACTCTTACACATAGATGTGCTCCCATGTTAGCTATATTATTATTTAGAAGAAGTAACTACTTAGTAAATGTGTACAGGTGATGACCACCATATGAATGATCATAAGTTTGTTTTTTTTTATCTTTGACTCATGTCTCAACATTTTATTCATTTATTTGAGGTCTCAACATTTTTATTTAATTAATTTAACTGTCTCTAAATCCCACTTCTAATTCAATTCCCTTTTTTGCCTTTTGAAATTAGTTGATTGCTTGAGGGATAATTTAATTCTCTTGTAGAACCATAAAGATAAAGTCTAATCCTGAGAGAATTACTAAATTCTCTAGAGAATTGGAGAATTGTAGTGGTGTAGATGCAGCCAGAGAGCAAGGCTCATAGACTGCTATCATGGTGTAACAGACCAACCGTGATATTTTCAAGGCCCCATGAACTAAAAGTTGTACAAGAGCCCCATAAAAATACCCCAACAATCTAATGATCAAGTCCAGGCAAATTCTAGGAATTTTTCTTCAACCACATATTTAACAGAACAAATTCCACAAAGTAGCCTGGAAACAAAATGACAAGCACACAAGACCCAATGTTCTTTGAGTGTAGAAAATTCTGGAATGAGAAATAAACTATTTTTTGTGAAACCATGATAATATATACATGCAGGAACCAGCTAAATGTAACCAAGTGAGTGTTCTGAAGCAAGATACTCACTGTGAATAGTTGTGACCAAAACCTCAGGGTTCCAAATCTTCCTTCCTTACAGAGACTTGTATTTGCCCATTCATTATTTGGAGCAGAGATGACTGACTCTGGGACCCTCAAATCATGCATAATATAAAGAGACTTATTTCCCTCAGGCTTCCAGATTGTCAGGCGAGGCCATCCAGGGCATGATGGCATTAAAATCCAAACAGTCACTGAACAACAAAACGCACTACAATTTGATCCAGTCCAGGCCAGTCAAGGTCTCATTATACAGGCCCTCAGGGCTGAGAAGAGGCAGGAGAACAATGATGGAAATCTACGTTGCCATGGTGTCCCTGCTGCGTCCCTTGGGTTCACAGGGGTGGAACTGAGTCTCTTTGAACCAATTTGGTGGCAAGCATCTTCACAGAACCAGATCAACAGTGAATGATTCTACATCCCACACTGATCATCATAAACTCCTATTCTTCAGGTTTCCTAAGTGATCTTTTTCCAATCCTGGAATGGAGTTGCTTATTGTAGCTGAGAGAGAAAAGCAATTTTACCAGGAGGTTTTGTGCAGTTTTTGACATGTGGCATTATTAAGAGAGAGGAGGGAGCACAATCAGGAGCAGCGTCACACATGGAGAATAAGACCAGGGTTCTTATCCTCGCTCCGTTACCAAATCACAGGATCGCCTTCAGAAAATTCTAAATTAGCTGAGCCCTCACTTTCTTCATCTTATCTAAGATATTACTGATTTAAAGAAGCAAAAGTAGGGGCGCTTGGATGGCTCAGTCAGTTGAGTGCCCGACTTTGGCTCAGGTCACGATCTCTCACTCTGTGAGTTCAAGCCCCGCGTTGGGGTCTGTACTGACAGCTCAGAGCCTGGAGCTTGCTTCAGATTCTGTGTCTCCCTCTCTCTCTGACCCTCCCCCACTCATGCTCTGTCTCTCAAAAATGAATAAACGTTTGGAGCGCCTGAGTGGCTTGGTCGGTTGGGCGTCCGACTTCCGCTCAGGTCATGATCTCGCGGTCCGTGAGTTCAAGCCCCGCGTGGGGCTCTGTGCTGACAGCTCAGAGCCTGGAGCCTGTTTCAGATTCTGTGTCTCCCTCTCTCTCTGACCCTCCCCCGTTCATGCTCTGTCTCTCTCTGTCTCAAAAATAAATAAACGTTAAAAAAAATAAAAATTAAAAAAATGAATAAACGTTAAAAAAAATTAAAAAAAAAGAAGCAAAAGTATTTTATTTATGACCAAGAAAGAAAAACCACAACCATTTATAACTGTAATATGCCATTGATTAAAAAATGCATCCTGATTGCAGAGATGTTAAAATATGAAAAAAAATATTTTAGAATTAGCGATAAATGGTATAATTGAGGGGTGGAGGTTTGGCAAAATAGTTATTTCTGAAAGTGGTCTGCTCTGGTTGCTCACTCTTTTTAAGAAATGACTATGTGAATTGTTGACTTCCCTTCTCTCCGCAGCTGCACTTAAGCTATTGAAAATAGCTGCAGAAAAGAGAGGAGCAGGGCTTTTAAGGAAAATGCACTTCTGCCTGGCATTTGTAGAGTGTCTCTGAATCAATTAGGCATTGGAAAGTTAAACTCCTTGCCTGTTTTAAACAAAAGCCAAAGTCAGGGATTCGCCAAAGGTCAACTCCCACTCCCTGCTGACCACCCAGCTTTGAAAGCACTTGTCCTCATCACGCCAGAAGTGCCTTACTTCCACCTTCTGGATTAGTTACCTCTTCCTTCCCCCTCTCCCTTCCCTTTTTCTTTCTTTCTCCTTTCTTTTCTCCATCCACCAATATTTACGAAGCACCTACGCTGTGTTTAATAAGTCACATATGAATAAATGACAGGCACATCTGAACCGTCTTCAAGAAACACACCCATGTTGAGTGAAAGGCAGCATAGGAAGTGCACTTGAAATGCAGCATAACAGGAGTGCACACACACGACCCAGACTTGGAAGATCAGAGAAGGCTTTTCCAGGAGGTGACAGGAACACTGAGACCTGGAGCATTATCAAGAGCATGCCAATTCATACAATAAAGCCCCTCACGGCAGAGAACTGAGTGCTCTGGTTAACTACATTCTGGTTAACCAAAATAACTCAAGAACATTTGACCTACACGTTTTCTATTTTCTTCCGTAATCTAACCTTATTTTAACCCCTGTCCAGATAAACTTTTGCACTAGCCAATCAGTAGCCTTTTCTCCACCCCCCCTTCAGTGTTGTTTCCTTATGCTCCCCACCTTTGCTCAACTCCTCCAGTTGCCTCAAGTGCCTTCCTTCCACATTCTTCCCATCGATTCAATCTGTGACTTAAAAAGCACCGATGATGCATCTCAGCACAGTTTTGGCAGGAGAAAACTGAGAGGCAGAGTGGTTTAGCAACAAGTCTGAGGTCACACGGCCTGGATGTGGCCACCAGAATTCAAACCAGGACAAATTGTTCCCAAAGTCCCTTCTCTCCCCACTACACCATATTGGCCAGTGTAGCCACAGCCCTTTTTTTTTTTTTATTTCAAAACCAACCTAAAGTCATACCACTCCCCTAAAGTTTCCCTCTAAGAGTTGCAGCCTGTACGGGTCTTAATTTTCCTAGTCTTTGGGTGCATATTTCCTTAATTTTGTTATAGATTGACATTGCTTTTAAATGTGAATACATATTTTTTTCAACAAAATTGTAGACAACTTGTGGGCAGGAGTTGTGCTTTTGTATCTCTCTGGGGCTTGGGATTACCAATGTGTGACAGGTAACAGGTTTTTCTTTTTTGTACACATAGGTTGGAAGATCAGGATATTCACTATTTGAAGGAACTCTGAGCTGAGTTCCAGGTAGGGGACACTTTGGGTGATGCTGGGCTATGGAAGCTCTCAGAGGCACCAGCCAGATCAGTTTTGCTCTTAACTCATTTCTCCTTTCAGGGAGTGCCATCAATTTAGTAAGCATTCACAGGCAATGGGAAATGAACCAAAATTAAGGATGTAAAAGGTTTCCTGAGCTTTGAACTCCCTCCTAGAGCAACCAGACCAGAAAAGTATCCCTCTTTGAATGCAAATCAAATGCCATCTTGGATGAGAAATTACATTTTTCCATTGAAATTTCTTAGGACGTGAATTCTCGAGTGGATCACAGCTGACATGTATTATTGGTTTTTATTCTTCCTCATACCTAAGTCTCTCCCAGAGTGTTCACAGGGCACTTAGAGAAGTGCATTCACCCCACCAGGCTGCCAATTGATCATTTAGTACATTATTACATAACTTATTACCAGTAAGTGGCAAAAGCACAGACAGGAATTTGATTCCTCATCATTATTTTCATGACATATATAGCACTTTTCTCCAGGCTCTGTGCAGAGAATATTTAACAAGCCACATTAACTTCCAGGCATCTGGAATTATATAGCTGAAAACAAAGGAAGCAGAAGAAAGAACAGGAAAGGTAAAGAGTTGAGATAAGAGAAAGTCTGATACAGAGGGGGAAAAAAGAGATAAAGCAAAATCAAGTCCTAAAGAGAATGAAAGAGTATGTCCTAGCTACCTGGGAGTGATGGTTTCCAAAAGACCACAAAACAAACAAAACTACCTAAAGAGTTCCACTTGTCCCATGTCCTTTTGGGCAGAAGTCAATTTGTTGACATGGATGAGGGACTATTTGGCCTAGGAAATCAGAGCAAAAAGTAGCTGCATTTTGTCATGCATGTGTTAAAAGTTGAAGACAGTGAGCATAAGAAAAATTGTATGTGGACCCCAAGTACAGAGTCTATTATCTAGTTATATGGATATAAACCATCCAGAGCAGAGAGCACAAAGCCCTGAAACTCTTTCTTATTCTAAGAGTAAGAATCACCCAGAGGACTGACCACATCCTCAGTCATCCAGGATCCTTACTTTAAATATATCAGCCTTTGTCAGTTTTTACCAGGATAGGCTTTTCTCTAGAATGTTTCCTTATTTTCAGCATTTTAATTGCCCTTTCTCTCTCTCTCTCTCTCCCTCTCTCTCTCTCTCTCTCTCTCTCTCTCTCTCTCTCTCTCTCTCACACACACACACACACACACACACACACACAGAAAGAGAAGGGGGGGGTCTAGTGAATGAAAAGCAGAGGATTGTGATACCATTCAGGGTTATCATTTCCAGGTGCCTGGCTGCACACACATACACACCACATGACTTTGCATTGATTGTGTAGACCTACTTTAGGGGTTGGATATTTTTCATTGATTGCATTTTAATATATATTCTGGATGTGTCTCAAAGATTGTGTCAACTTCCAGTATACCCCAAACCCCTTAATTGAGGCCATGTAAGGCCTGTATCAGTTCATAAAGGTCTCTTTAATCACATGCGATTCTCATTACCAGGCCTTAATCTTTCCAAGAAAATGCCAAGAGAGAAGAGACAACTTGAAGAGATTTGGCAAAACTTCTCTGGTCATTTTCAAGAGATAAACGCTTCCTTTACCTCATTAATTCACATTTTTTTGGCACACAGAATGCACATTATCCTTGTGGTTATCACCGGCCTCAAAAAAAACCCTGAAATTTTTGTAAAAAAGCTTAATGGCTCATGCTATAAATGGCAAAATTCCCCCAGCTGGCATCTAACCTGCTAGAGTCATTCACGGGATATTGCTTTCCAGATGAAAATTAAGCTGGAAGGTAAAATGGGAAAAGCATCACACAGTGCCTTGTAATCATCAGATATACTTGGGAGCAGCTTAATTTCCATTTATCTAGGCTTCCCAATGTTTACCACAGAGTTTTCATTTGGGAGTGGGAAACCAGGCTTGCATGATAAATAATAGATACATTGTTTCAAAGGACAGTATATACAATATCTATTCTTTAACTGTCCACTCATTCTTTCAACAAATACATATGGAATATGTATTGTGGATTCTTCATATTTTGGAAGATATAAGGAAGATTAAGTCATATACTGTCTGCAAGGAGCTTGCAATCCTTAGGGGAGAAGACATATATAGAAAAAAAATCTAGTTATGACCAAAGGCAAATAACTTACAACATCACCCTTTATCTTAACTATGTTGAGAGACAGTTTAGGGATAGATATCATCTCTGAGTTCATGATTTCAAATCATAAGGGTGAATCCACTGGTATCCATTTTAAAAATAAACTATTAATCATTTTTGTATATCAGTTTATTGAAATGAAGAAGAGAATGTACAAAGCATACTCATGGAAACTTTAGTTGTCAGTTTTATCTGTAGCATAGGGAATTTGTAGAGTGTTTTAGAAGAAGAAGCTTGAAGAGATATGATATATCCACATTACAGAGTGTCTTAAAAGAAGGTTCTGGCTAGGTTTACTTCAGTAGGTAATAGCTGCTACAGAAAATTTTTAAACAGGACAAAGTTCAAAAACTAATCTCATTAAAAATGTATTCACGTATGTATGAATTATGAGCTGGGGACCTGGGAATCAGAGCAACCAATTAAGAAGGTATTATATTCTTGAAAAACAGTGATAAAAGTATGAACTAAAGTAGCAATAGGGAGAAAAATAGTGAGCTCAGTTTTCATCACGTTGAGTTTGAGTCTGAGTCAATGGGTCACCTTGCAGGTGAAAATATGTAGCAAACAACTAGAGATGCAGGCCCGAGAAAGGTCACTACTGTGACAGAAAGTGTGGAGGCATTTTTTAAGAAGTATGTTTTTCTCATGTGAGTAATGTGATCACTTAGAGAAAGATTATAGTCAGAGAGAGAAATGAGAAAGACCAAGAAGAAAGAGCATCCTCATTTAGGAAGAAGGAAGAGGACCAAAGGGCAGATCTTAATAGTAGTAATGAAAAAGTCAAAGAAGCATAGGAACATGCAGCATCACTGAAATTTTAAGATTTGTATCTTAGTCTGTTTGGGCTGCCGTCACCAAATGCCATAGCAACAAACATATATTTCTCATAGATCTAGAGTCTGGAAGTCTAGGATCAAGGTGCCTGTATGGTTGTGGTCTTGGTGAGGACTCTTTCCAGTTTGCAGATGGCTGCCTTCTTGCTATATTCTCACATGGGGAAGGAGCCATCACCTCTCTCATGGTTCTTCTCTTAAGGGCACTAATCCTCTTCATGAGGGCTCCACCCTCTTGATCTATTTACCTCCCAAAGGCCCCTCTTCCAAATACCATCACACTGGGGATTAGGGCCTCAACATTTGAATTTGTGTGTGGGGGGGGGGGGGAGACACAAACATTTAGCTTATAGCAATGTGGATGGCCAAGGTGCCTCAGAGTGCAGAGAGAGTAGGGAGGTTAAGAACTCAGGGGAAATAATTTGAGTTACAGACTAATAGACGTCTGTGATCAAAAAGAGACCATTTTGAGGAGAATACTGAGGTTGGAAGCCAGATCTCAAGGCATTTGTGAGTGTCAAAGAGGTGAAGATGGCAGGTGCAGACTAAGAGGCTTGTTAGCAAAAGCAAAGGGAAGAGGTGGTCTCAGAGTCAAGGAGTCCAGGGGAGTTTGTTATTTTGACCACTTGTTCAGTTTGTGTGTTTGCTTTTAGGTAATAGCAACTTGAGAATGTTTGTCAAATGGAGGGAGATGTCCAGTAGCTCTGGAGTACATATTAAAGTAAAATTCAAAGGGAATAACCAGCAGAGTGAGATCCCAGCAGAAGCAGGAGGCAATGAGATTGAGACTAGTGATAAAGCAGAATGATGCCTCTTTCCTAGGGATTAGAAGACAAGAGTGGAAAATGGTTGAAGATGCTAAGAATATTCAGGAAGAGAAGGTTCCCTTACTCACAACAGTAAAGTAGGCTCAAGATAACTCTACAGTCAGAGGATGATGGCCAGGCTCACAGAGCATGCAGAAAGCAAGACAGTTGGGAACCAGGACTCAGCACAATGTGAGAGGGGAACTAAAAAGAGAAAGCAAAAGCACTGCCTGGAAGGTTCCACTGAAGTAGCTAAATACATTTCACTTAAAGCTCTAGGATGAGTTTTGTGACATACTCTGTATGTTGCCAGCAGCCCATGAACAAGAAGGAAAAAAAAATACACCAAAGTGACAAGGCAGAACTATTAGCTGTATGTGCTGCTGTTTCCCAGTGTCCTTTGTAGCTGGTGGGAATAGCAGAAGATCAAGAGGTCAAGGAGATCAAGAGTGAAGGCAAGTGAAAGCTGATATTCTTAGCATTGAGGTCTATTCTCGATAGGAAGGTCAATGAGACTGAGATAATGATCTGAATGGTAATGGGAGAGGTAAGTGCACATAAGGTCAAGTTTCTGCACTTCATCCTTCTAGAAATATGGGTAACAGGAATGGGGAAATTTCTCATTCCTTCTGAGGTAGACCAGCCCTTGTTATCCAAATTAACCTGAGGAACACTGCCCCATCCTCCTATACAGCTCAGGAGGATATACCTAGGTGGGCTGGCTGTTAAGTTGTCCTGGCAGAACTTTCCACACTAAACACTGATCTTTGCCTCACTAAGACAGCTCAGACATAGACAATAACTGTGTGGTTACTTATGAGGCAAAACTCCATAGTCACTGGGAATAGCAGAAAACACTAGTGAGAGTAACTCTTTGTGAAGCATCTAGATATACAACATGAATAGGATTTTTGACCCCATAGGACCTTCCCCTGTTCTCTCTCCACATGTGATTTTCTACAATACTCCTTTAATTATGAGGGCACATACACCAATTAGATAAAGCTTTCACCAATAAAGAAATACCTTGTTTCATTAGATTGGAGTTCATTCAGTTGCCAATAACATTTTGATTTTCAGCTGAATAAACAATAAATCCAAGAGGCTATTTAGATGCATGGTGCACTTGAAAGAAGCTTTTTAGGACACAGAAGCCAAAGCTGTTTACTCTAAAATTAAAAAGACAATGTAGCTGAGCTGAATTAACCCATTTAGGGATGCATTTCTTCCCAAGGGAAACTACAAAGTTATTCTCCACAAGCAGACATTGCTGCCCCCACATAATTAGACATCAGGGATCAGATAAAGTGTTACTGTACTTATCACTCTGAACTACAAAGCCTTCAAATAAATCCAATTTCCCACTTAGATAACCAAAGAAATGTGTTTTTTAGGGAAAATAACCTATTTCATAGAAAAAGTTATTTCATGTAAAGAATGCTATATGAAAGAATGAAATCAGAACAAGTCTCTCTCTCTGCCCCCCTTCCCTTCCTTCTCTCCTTCCTCCCTCCCTACCGTATGGAATATGGGACTGGCCGCTGGCTGAGTTCTTTCTCAAGGGGCAAGAGGATGGCTGCCTTCCAAAGGCAGCCCTCAGGGCATGGCATGGATCAGAGGCTATAGCACAAATTGTGTAAACAACACAAGAGTCACTGGGATCCATCCTTCTGCTCTGCAGGCATGAATTTTGACTGATCCTGAGGTCAGAGGAGGTAGCTCTAGCCCAGAACCTGCTGATGGCACTTTTCTGTTTATAAAACTTTTGGAGAAGGAAAATTACTTGAAAATACTTCAAAAACTAAACCAACAGTACCTCACTGTATCTGAAGGGGAACTGACTATATCACAGAGTTCTAACGATAAAGTCTTCCATAGTATGACTGGTCAATCATTGGTTGCCAATAAGGGCTATTCAGTTTAACTTCCCACCTTGATCCATGCTGTTCTCTTGAGGGGCTCTTCCCCATTCCTAGTGCTCTCCACTCACCCCCATACACCTAGTGTATGCCACTCACATGTCCCATATTTATTTCACAAGGCACCATAATGTCAGTTTTTGTATGTATGTCTTGACTGCTTAATTGCATTGTGGTTGTTCGGTATCATAGACTTTAGCTCCACCTCCAGAAATGCTACATTTAAAGTCACTGAGAACTAAAATTCCTTTGGGTTATGAGGCATACTTACATAAATTCCCACAGTCCAAAGAGTACACTCTTTGGTACATGGGTGAATCAATCCAGCCTCCGATCCAGTGCAATAGAAAATAAAGGACAGCAGAAGAGTATTGCCCTTTTTTAAATGTTTGAATTAGGTTGTCCTAGATAAACAAATCAAACTCAGCTCTGAACACAGCAGGACCTAGAAGGAGGCCTCCATGAAGTCAGACATAGAGACCTGGGCATCTCTGGGGTCATCTGTGAATAAAATTCACACTTGCCAAAGGTCTACTCTGTCTTAGCAGCACTATCACGGTGCTGCCATGACAAAAAAGAAGCATGGAGAATGGGCTTGGCCACAGAGGTGATGTGCCCAAACCTGTGGCTGGACTGATGCCTTTGTGAGGAACAGAATACAAAAGTGTGGTTCAGCAAAGGTTTTCTTACTAGAAACTGGGTAGATTCTTTTTATAATGTTTGTTTGTTTATTTTGAGAGAGGGTGAGCACACATATGCAGGGGAGACAGAGAGAGAGAGAGAGAGAGAGACAGAATCTCAAGCAGCCTCCACACTGTCAGTGCAAGCCCAACACTGGGAGATAACAATCTTAGCCGAAATAAAGAGTAGGACATTTAACCGACTGAGGAAACTGGGTAGATTCCTGAGAGCTAATTTATATAAACTGCAGCCAGCCAACCCTTGGTTCTGGGATTTTCCTCCCATGCAAGATTCCTCTGCATTGACCGCTGAATCCTGAGTAACTCTTCATGAGCAACTAAAGGCATTGTCCACTCATGTCCTCATTCATACACATACTGCTCATGTGCTTTAATCCACAGTAAACAGAACCAAAAGTAACCTCAATCAAGTCCTGGTCATCATCTACTACAATCTATGAAACTGGATTCATGGCTTTCACTCACTGAAAGGGGACATGCCCACTCTTGAGACCCGGTAAGTTCATTTGTTCTGACCCTCCATGGTTTTCAGCCTTGATCCTGGAAATTTGATGGTCTCATTTTCAATTGCTAAGTGCTGCCCAATAATCAGAAACTCAAGCCTAGAGAAGATAAAACATCGGTCTGGACAGCACTACATTTTGTTCTAAGACTCTAAGTCTTTCACATGTGACCCTTCTCTAAGCTACCTGGCCATGTGTTTGGAGAGTACTTAAAAATTCTAACATAATGAAACCACCAGAAGTCTTGTAAAACAGAAATCTTTTAGAAACCGGGTGAAACATTTCTTTTATCTCAGCTTGCCAAAAACGAAACAACAACAACAAAAAAACCTATCAAACACATAAACACAAATAAGCACCATTCTCTTAGGTATTTCTTCTCAGATTTTATTTGTAATGAAACATTTTGTATCAAAACATACTTAAAAAGTGTTATACCATGTATTGGCAATTTTAAGAGGCAAAGCTCTTCCCCTGAAAAATCTAAAAGCTTCAGACTCACATGGCATTACCCAGCTCTTCAAAGTTTACTAAAATAAATCTCAAGAGCTTTGTATGTACTATTTAGAACTCTCGGTTGACTTGGAAACAGCAGAGCATTTTTGCCCTCCTCATACCTCCTGAGGATTGCTTCTCAAGGGCAGGGAGCGCTCCTTCAGCAAAAATGGAAAACAGAGAAACAACACTCCATGCCTCACAGGCTTTACAAGTGAACCTATTTCTTAGCCAGTGGGATTTCTTAGGCCTTCCTCATTTAACCCCTCAAATAAAGCCTTGCCTAGCTGTCAGACAATAAATACAACCTTTGACCTATGCTCCAGGAGGCCCGATGCTGGCCCTCCTCCAGCCACATCCCTCCTAACAGAGCAAGAGAAGTGCCAGCATCCCCCCCACCAACTCCACACTTCTAGATGTCCCTAGCACTTAGGATTCCAGAATTCCCTGCCCAGATAGTCCAAATCTGTTTCTGTGGCCATTTGATACAGCCCTGTCTTGAGAATCTTCCCATGAGATAGGCACCATTAGAATCAAAGTAGGCTAGTAATTTTGAGGATGTAAGATTTATTTAAAAATCATCTTTGCTCATCGTCAAAATCAGTGACATTTTAAGAGTGTATAGACATTTGAAAATTGACTTCATTCTCTCATTTTATGGTCTAGCACTGGGGGTAAGAGCAAGGAGGGGTCTGGCCTTGATTGGAAACTTAGTTCCAACTATTAGAGATCTACATCTTTTCTGAAACCCTTGTGGCAAGATGTGTTCTGAGGTTCAGAATTCAGGGCATGTTACAAAGGTGACAGAGTACATATCACATAACACATCACACTCCTGGTGGAATCTAAGGTAGCAGTTCACAATCAAACACAATAATATTTCTGCAAGAAACACACTAATATTCACACTGTAGTGGACTGAACCAGGTCTCTAATATCCCCCATCACATGTTGAAGTCCTAATACCCAGTAACTCAGAATGTAATTGTAGTTGGAGACAGTCTTTAAAGAGGAAATTCAGTTAAAATGAGATCATCAGGGTGGGCCTAATCCAATATGACTGGTGTCCTTACAAGAAGAAGAAATTAGGACACAGGCATAAAGGGAAGAACATGCAAAGACAGGAAAGAGAAGACCATCGACAAGACAAGAACAGAGGTCTTAAAAGAAACCAACCTGACACTTTGATCTCAGACCTCCAGCTTCTAGAATTGTAAGGAAAAAAATTTCTGTTGTTAAAGCCTGTGGTACTTTGTTATGGCAGCCTAATCAAACTAATACACACACCAAGTAAGATAATGAATAACCTTATGTCAGTTCAAGTCAGATTCTACTCAAAAATGAGTTATGAAAAAACTTCCTGTTTTCATAATTTTCTTGGCTTTCAGGAGAACACAGTGTGGGTCTGTCCTGTCTATGGGCCCATGGACAAGTTGCCTAACCCAGCCAAGAGCCTGGAGTCGCAGACCTTTCCAAGAGCACACAGAACAATCTGTGAGTCCCTTCCATGCCATGGAAGTGCCCTTACAGCCTGGCTGCCCATGTTTCCAGGCTGCATTATGAATAGACTTCAAATGTATTTGAACCCAGCCAATGAAACAACTCCTACTACACAAAGTTCCATTGCAAGGAAATCCTAAATTAGTCTCTCACCAGGTCCTCCTAAACTGACTGAATACTTCAGATTCTTTAAATTCTATAGCGTTATTACTCCTTACATTTTGACATCATTTGGGTAACTGGCATTCTATTTCTCTCTCTCTGCTCTACTAACACTTTGGATTGGTTTCTACACTGAATCAAAACAAGGAGGATTACCTCAGAGTTTATGCCAGGTAATACACACATATGTGTGTACATTAAAAAAGAAAGGCACTTGCAAATAGTTTTGTGTAACAATCAACCAGCTGTCCTTCCCTCACTTTTCCAAATCTTTGATTAGGACAAGCAGCCAGTTATAAAATTTTACAGTTTATTATTTAGCAATGTAAAACAAGCTCAGTTTCTAAACTCTTTAAAGAAACAGTATCATTTTTATTCCAAAATTCCTTCTATAGCGCCTGTTGGGTTTGTTTGTTGAGTTTACTGGTTTTTCCTAAACTGATTCATCATTCATTAAAATTCTACCTTGCATGTTCCTCATCAAGTCATAGATGGCCTTACTTTCAAAGACCAGCCTATTGCCTATTACATACTTACATAGCAATAAGAATACTAACAGTAGTGATAATGCTTCCTCATGGCAGACACTACTCTAACCACTTTTGTATGTAACTCATTGAATGATCAGAAATCTGTTACTGTTATTAAGTGCACCTTACTGATGAGGAAACTGAGACATGGACAGGTAAAGTCACTTGTCCAAGGTCATACCATATTAATAATAAGAGGGGGAATGGAGACTTGACCCAAGCACCCTGGACACAGAGTCCAGGCTCTTAGACCAATAACCCTGCACCCATCCAGCTGTAAACCATTTCCATAAACAACATGGATAGCCACATAATCCCAATGAAAAATATAACTCTCAGTATATACATGTAGAGCTTTCAAATGTCTTTTTTAAGAGACTTTATTTTTTAGAGTGGTTTAAGTTTACAACAAAATTAAGAGGAAATGCAGAGATTTTCCATATACCCCCTGCCTCCACACATGGCCTCCCCCATTATCAACATCACTTATCAAAATGGCATTTTTTTTTTACAAAGGATGAGCTTATATTGACACATAATAATTACCCAAAGTCCAAAGTTGGTCTTAGGTTCATGCTTGGTGTTGTAAATTCTATGGGTGTGGACAAACATATAATGACATAGATCGATCATTACAATATCATACAAAGTATTTTCACTGCCCTAAGAATTATCTGTGCTCTGACATTTCATCCCCCCTCCCCCTAACCCCTAACAACCACTGATCTTTTATTATCTCCATAGTTTTGCCTTTTCCAGAATGTCATATAGTTGGAATCATACAGAATGTAGTATTTTCAGATTGGCTTCTCATTTAGTAACATGATTTAAGTTTCTGCAATCTCTTTCCATAGCCTGATAGCCCATTCCATTGTCTGGATGTGCCACAGTTTATTTATCCATTCACTTGTTGGAGGACATCCTGGTTGCTTCTGAATTTGAGAAATTATGAATATAACTGCTATAAATATCTCAGCGTGTGGCAAATGATGAGTCATTTCTTCTTCTGATATTTCCTTTATTAATGGACATGTTTCCATTTGCACACTGGTAAGAATGTTTTTTTTTTATTTATTTTTTGACACTTATTCATTTTGAGAGACAGAGAGAGACAGAGCGTGAGGAGGGGAGGAGCAGAGAGAGGGAGACACAGAATGTGAAGCAGGCTCCAGGCTCTGAGCAATCAGCCATCAGCCAATGCAGGGCTTGAACTCAATGACCGCGAGATCACGACCTGAACTGAAGTCAGACGCCCAACTGACTGACGAACCCCAAGAATGTTTTTATGGTGATGTAGATCTTCTTAAATATTCTTACTCCAATTAGTATTGACACAATGAAATGTGTCTATGGTCTTCTCTTTACACTTATCCTTTAAAACATTCACCTAAATTATATTTCTTTCCTTAAAATGCTGATATTTGAACAATAACAACAAAAAGCAACCATGAAAATAAGTAAAATATTTCAGTGGAACTGTTCAGGAAAGCTTTCCAGTGAAATTTCGAGAGAACAAAGAAGAAAAAGTTCAGATAAAAACAGTAAAACTAAGCACTGTGTAAGAAAAATCAGTTGGTCACATAAAGAAAAATTGATCATGGAGAAGGAAGCTAGTTATTCTCTCGAGGAAACAACAGGGAAAAGAATCCAGAATAATGCACATGACATACAATACTCATAAATCTATGCACATAGTGTAAGGCATAAAAAAGGGAATGCACATGTGAACACAAATATTGTTTTTTTTTAATAGGGGTAGAGCATGACGTCAAGAATCAAGTGGATATTACTTCCCCATAGATTCAGACGAATGAGGATTCCACATTAGTTGGAAGTTCTTTGTTCAAGGAAACACACAAGTTGAGAAGGAAAAAGATCACTGTGCTGTTAAGAAAACATTCTGTATAACAATTATATACTAATATATAATTAAATGGGTATTAATAGATTGTCCTTACATATGAGAAAGTCTTATTCTGACAAAGTCTCAAAGCCTTCTTGTGAGTCCTTGAATACACCAACACATTATCTTCCCACAGTCACCACACAGAAAATGCTCTCTGGAGAAATTCAGATGGCTGGCTCCTCATCTCATTCACATCTTTACATAAGAGAAGTTTTCCCTGACTGCCCTATATAAAAGAGCACTCACTCACCTCTCCCTCCCTCATTATTCCAATTATCTTGCTTAATTTTTCATATTTAACAAAATGCATTAATTAGTTTTTGTTCCTAGAATATAACACCTTGGAAGTAGTGACTTGATTTTGTTCCTTGCTATAGCTATAGAGCCTAGAATAGCACCTGGCACATGAGTCGGAGATGCTTAGTAAATGATTGTTGAATGAATAAATAAAAGAATGAATAAAATCCTTATAAACAAAATAGTAAATGTGAATGAGGAGATAGTACAGTTAGGTATATCCAAAGGCTGTTCATAAATGAATCCACACTAATATGAGGAGAGATCCAATAGCAAATAACTGGCCTCTATCCATTCCTGACACTGTACTTATTGATATTTCTATAATAGCTTATATATAATCAAGCTATGCTTTCTCAACTTGCTTATCTCATAACTGAAGGAATAATGATAGGATTATTTTTAAAAAGCTTGAATGATACAAAGAAAGTAGAGTAAATATAAATTTCTACATTTTAGCGCCCATAAATTTATGGGAACCAACTTAACAGTGGTATGTGAAAAAGGTATGAAAATTTTCATAGCTGAGTATTTTCATTATTATCTCACTTACCAATTAGGTCCAGGCTAGCTGCTAAATACCATGCTAGACAGACACAGATGAATAAGGTATGGTCCCCACTTTCAAGGAACTTATGCTTTATTTATTTATTTATTTATTTATTTATTTATTTATTTATTATGGTCTATTTAAAAAATACATAAGTAGATACAGTTTATACATGTAGAAATTTCTTAACTTTGAGTACAAAAAAAAAAAAAGATAATACTAGAGATGAAGGTATAGCAGTTACTTCAATCTAAGGTTTCAAGGAAGAGTTCCTGAGGGAGAGGATACCTGAACTTGGTCTTAAAGGACAAGCCTATGTTGGGCAGGTAAAGAAAGATGAGGATTGTATTCCAGGCAGAGGGAACAGAATGGGCAAGGAGAATGACACAACTTAGACATACTACCAGTAACACAGTGTTTCCCAGAGCATGGAATTTCTGAGGTAGAAATGATGGGGAGGCAGAAAATATGGTTAGGAACTTACTAAAGAATCTGAACTTTTCTTGATAAGTACTGGGAAGTTACTGAAGGATTCTGAGCAAGGCAATGGCCCATGGAGGATATATTTAAAGGGAGAAAACTAGAGACAGAGAGCGTTTAGGAGACTATGGTAATAGTCTTGAAAGTTTAAGATGGAGGCCTAAACTAACACTATGGGAATCAAGACTGAGAAGAGAACACACAAAACAATATCAAAGGAACTTCTATGCCTAAAGAATGTTGATCATGGGGAGGAAAGAATCAAGTTTAATTCTGGGCTTCCAATAAATATAAGCTGCTAACACATCTAATACCACCCTTGACAGTGCACTATTTATTAAAAAAGTAGAATTTAGATGAATGGTATTTAATATTTGTCTAATCATTCATGCTATCTATAAAACAGTTTTGAATATATCCTCATATATGTATATTTTTCCACTTATAAATGTACATGAATAACTAAACTGATATATTTATGGATCTTATTAAGAGTACAAAAATTAGAAATTAGAAATGTGAGATAAAAATATAAAGAATAAAATAAATATAAATAGAAGTTTTAATATATTCTTCTCCTACCAGGTCTAGAATACGGTAAGAATAGTTTCATTTCATGTGCACCAGTCTGTTGATTCTCACACCGTTCTGGGGACGTTGACAAAGGAAGCACACTGTGAAGAAGATGGCCAGGATAGGGAAAGATGTGGAAATCGTATCAGGTAACTGTGGGCATTTAAGCCAAGAAAGCAAAACACCGGGAAGACAATAATGGCTACCTTCAAAGTAAAGGCAGAGATAGTTCTCAGTTCTTCTACCACATGTCTCTCTGTCCTTATTATTCATAAAAGGCAATACTAGCCTGACTAGTAACAGGATACAACCATGATTGGGGCTTATTTGCTAGAAAGCAGTAACACTGTGGTTTTAAAGGTTACTACTTATGTGTGGCTTTTTGCTCTTCATGCCTCCATGCCATCAATGCAGTAAATTCCCCAGGAGCAGATGCAAGAAAACCAGTCCGGATTCCTTTCTTTCGATTCTAGGATGGTATTCCCAGCATCAGTGGTAAAAACCACCAGCCCTATCCTGATGCCCACTCCCATTCTTCCCTGCTCATGCTCTGGCACTCTCATCTCCTCTATCTCCGGGTCACTAGTAAGATTTGGATTTGGGACATGGGACAGAGTAAGGTTCTCCTTTTGCTTTTGGACCATATTATTTGGGCTTTATGAGGGTGTTTGGGGAAGAAAACAAGCTAAGAATTAGGTTGTTCTGTGTTCTAATTTCCTGTATATCTCTTCAGAAATTCCACAGGGAAGAGAACTGACTGGTCCAGGGCTGGATTTGAGTACTCCTGAGTCCTCAAGCCACAGTCCAGCTAGTTATACCTCAACCCTGACATTGCCTTCCACACAAATGTATGAATGCCAGTTGTGTAAAAGGGGGAGAAAATAGAGTATAATGATTTAACAGAAAGATAATTTGGAGTTCTTATAAGCAGATAAAATCTACTAGAAACAAGGCAAAACTTTCCAAAAATCACTGTCCCAAAAATTACTTCCTTTAGAGATGATAAAATGGATGTTGGAAAGCAAAGACCAATAGAACACTGGGTTAGTAGTAAGAATGGAAAAATATTAGACTCAGCTTTGCCAATAATTGCTTTCATGTTGTATCTCTGGGTTTTGGTACTTGTACTTGTTGACCATCAAGAACCCTTCGGCTCTGTATTGTATTGCTGTGCATCTGAAACATGGCTGTCACACAGCTCAGAGACTTTTAACTAATGGGGCATGTTTTTATTTGTGTGTGTGTTTTTTTTTAATTAGCCTTGTAAATAATTCTACCTTTAAGCCACTGTCTCCTTGTTCATTTGTTCTTCTTAAAATTTTTTTCAACTTTTGTTTGCTGGTTTGTTTCTGGGAGCTAAGGCCCTAGAGCTGCCCTCAGCTCTCCCATATCTGCATCCCAACAAATGTGAAAATAAATGGTTGTTGAAGAGTATCTCCTACAGTTTCTTCTGATTATGAGTGGTAGACCTAGCTTCAATGGTTTTAATTTTGCCTTTAACATTCAAATACATTTTAATCAAGGAATGAATATCAACTAGTAAACACTTTCTTTTCCCTATGTGGCTAGAGACCAAGATATATGTGCTTTACACATTGCTGATGTTATGCACAGGATATATTTACAATATTCTTTTCATTGAATGCTGAATTCTCATTTCCAGAATTTTTTAAATGCCATGTGTTTCGTCAGAAGACAAGAATAAACAATCTTGTAATACATGATGGTTCAATAGAGTTAAAAGAGCTCTAGGCTATTTATAGCAATTAGACCGTAAAGAGAGAAACAAGCCATATGTACATTTATTATGTCCATAAAATATAACATATGGCAATAAATTCTGACAGTGATGGTGGGACTATTTGCATGTCACATGTCAGCATGCACCACTGGAATTAATGAATAGGATTTGTCACACAGTCCTGTCACAACAGGTTTTCTTTTTGGATCTGGAAGGGACAAATTGTCTTAATAAATATTAGCCATGGCTAATACTGGATGACATCTTAGGGACAGAGATGAACATGTCCTTATCTCACCTTCCTTAGTTTCCAACTCTTTCATAATAATTCCCAGGGATGCAAAGAGACACTTCTCACTCACACTTCTCACTCAGATGCCAGAAGAAGCTTCTGATTCCAGAAGAGTCTCCTAGGTCAGCAGAAGTAAACCCTATTCCTGGGAACCTCAGCCCCAATCATCCAGTCATTGGCAGAAATACCACTTAGTTGCAGCTGCTTCTTCACCTGGCAGAGTGGTGCTGAGCACCGTGACCCTGAAGGTGAAGTAAGAAGCTTAGCTTTTCTTCTTCCACACAGCCCACCATGCCAGGTGCCAGGAAAGAAGAAAATGGGACAACTGAAGAATCAGAAAATGTGGTCCATCCCCTGAGGGAGTTAGAATGCAAATGAGAGGTAGAACACGCACACATAAAATAACTATGAGATGATCCAAAATTTTGTTATTTATAATCTCTCACTGAATTCAAAGGAGGATGGATGCTAGTCATAGTTGAGTACAGTAAAATCCTGACTCACAATAATGGCCTTGGAAAAATTCAGCATTAAGCAGTGAGTGGGAGCATTCAAGGGGATCAGTGATGCTTTGTGAGAAGGGGAGATGGGGGAAAGCAGTAGGAAAAAGCACCCAGCAGATGGAAGGCAGAAAGCCTGAACTACGAAGGCAAGGCTCTCACATCATGAAACGGGAGTACTTCCTGGAAAGGAGCCTCCTGCTTCCAGATTGAGGAGACAGAAAGGGGAAATAGATAAATGGAGGGGGTGGAATGGAAGGGTTAAAAGATATTCTCCCAGGGACAGCTGGGTGGCTCAGGTGTCCCTGAAGCATCCAACTTCGTCTTGAGTCACGATCTCGTGATTCATGGGTTCAAACCCTGAGTTGGGCTCTGTGCTGACAGCTCAGAGCCTGGAACCTGCTTCAGATTCTATGTCTCCCTCTCTCTCTGCCCTTTCCCCACTTGCACTCTGTTTCTCTCTCTCTCTCTCTCTCTCTCTCTCTCTTAAAAATAATAAATATCAAAAAAAAATTTAAAGATGCTCTTTCAATGCATGATGTAAAACCCATCTTCTTCCCTATGTGACTATTGGTTATAATCTTCATTTCCTAGACATCGTGGAGTGGATTTTCTTGGGAGGAATTGCAAAGACATGCTTATTCCTCATGGTATAGTTGAGTGAGAACAAAACTAATGCTACTTATGTGTATCTGATATCCAGTTTACAATGGAAGTACCACAAAGCAGTAAGTTGGCAGGTGTTTGAATTCTATCAGCCCACTAAGGCTCCATTCAAATTACAACCTAATTCAAGAAACCTCAATTTAAAGTAGGTTCTGTATCCTCAGAGCTCCTGTATTATTTCATCTCTACCTCTTTTGTAGCACTTATCACTACTACCTGTGGTACTCATTGCTTACTACTTTGTAATTTCTCCTTCAAAATTGAACATTTCTTGAGGACATGATTTGTCTGAGGCATATTTGCAACTTCACGTTACCTAGCAGAGGGCTTAAATGTAGTAAATATTTGCTAAATGAATAAGCAGATTTATGAATGTTGAAATAATATAGTATACATGATCTACATAAATCCTGAAGGAGCCTTGTATACACAGGTAATCAGGCTGAATTGGAATTGATCAGGCAAGGCATTTAGGCAGAGGTAACTTTTGAGCTGGTTCATAAATAAAATGGCGAACTGAGATCAATGTGGTTCATGAACAGTGTTCTAAAAGAAAAGAATAGCATCACTGTAAAAAGCAGTGACCACCATGACACATGGATGTAGCTCTGTATTTATAACAATCTCCACTCTCTTCCCATGGAGAGGCAAACTAGGCTCTAGTCCTCTTGGGCTGAAGCAGAATACTCTGGCATGAGATAAGGAATAATAAAAGTTACTGATCTGTCCTGGCGGGGGGTGGGGGGGAGCACCCATGCACACACATATATAATCTTTTTAGAATAGGAGTGAAACATATACTAAAAATATAAGGCACAATCATTATTAAGCAATTCCAAGAATACTGTATGATCCCCTTTCAAGAGCACAGCAACCTATTTCCTACATTAATTCATCCCATTACTAGCTGCTATAATCCTAGGACATTTACAGTAGCAAAACCAGAAGCTGTTCAGATGTGAACAAATGATCTGCTAGACTAAACCAATTCATTAGAAACCCACTCATCTTATTCAGTGTTCAATTATTCAAATATTCGTTGAATCCCAAATGCATGTAAAGTACTTTACTAAGCAATTTGGGAAAGACATACAAGTTTAAGACAAGATCCTTGTTCTGACAGAAATTACAGTCCAAAAGGTAAGAATTATGTGAAGTACAAGTAAAAGATTTATATAATCTCTGTTCCATGTGAATGTAAGTAAACCATTTAGGAAGGACTTTCAGAGAAGGGGCCAATCACAGGTAAAGTGCTGCATGGAAAAGGTAGCCTCTGGTCCAGGACTTGAAGGAGGATATGGCTATATGGCATTTTAGAAAGAGCATTTCAAATCAACAGTAAGGCATTAGTAAAAATACACAGGGGTACACAGTTTATTCCCAGAGAACTAACTATCCAAAATTCTGGACTCATTGGAATGGAAGGTAAATATGGATAAGAGAAAACAAAACAAAAAAAGAAAAATGGATTGGGCACAGATTATATAAGGGTTTTTTTTTTGTTTTTTTTTTTTCCTGCTAGTCCCAAGGCCTATTCCATGCATAAGACTTTTCAACAGTTCAGGCAGTTGTAGAGATTTTCCCATGACTGGAATTTACCTGCATTATTGAAAACAGCTGTTTGGTTTCTCTTGGGTAACTTTCCAACTTATTACCTTGAAGTATGGATTGTTTTCATTTTCAAAAAAAAAATTCAAAACCATACAACATTATATTTCATGATATATTCCTTGAAGATTCTGATATTATCTTTTAGATATTCAAAAGTAAGGGAGTTCCATTAAACTACACCAAGTTAATTTATTCTGTAAATAGTTGGCATAATCCTATAGTATTTACATCAGCAAAACCTGAACCTCTGAAGTCGATAAATGAAGGCTATTGTATCAGCCACAATTTAAATTTCCAGATTATAGCCAGAGTAATGAAACCCTTCAGGATTATTAAAATGCATTTTGTATAGTGTATTTATTACCTGGCACTTCTTATTTATGACTCACAGAAAGACAAAGCTAAGCAAAATAAAAACCCAAACTAAATTTTAACTAGAATAATGAGATCCCATTCACTCTCTTAGCCAAATACACTTTTATTAGGTTTTAAATGGTTGTGTTGGTTTGATTCTTAGGAGCAATGCTTTTCACTTTACCTATCTTGGAGACCTTTTTAAAGCAAACTAATTTAGCATAAAGAAAACATTGTATGTAGGTCTTGGAGCTAAACTATATTATTTAAAACACCTGGTGGGTAAAGGTTTCATTGACATGAAATCACAAGAAGCAAATGATTTCAAGTCTGATAGAATTATTAATGGCCATGCTAGGGCTAGCTGACTTGTTGGTTTGGCATTATCTTAATAATTAAGCACTATCCTCACTTAAGCCAAAATGAAGTCCTGAGAAAAGGACATCATCCTCCAGCCACAAAACTGAATTCTTGCTATTTCCCACTTACAAAGGATGGCAGAACTTCTGTTATGGCTTTTATGCCCTCGGAAAATTATTCTCACTCGAATTCGAGCAAATTACAGAACATGCCTTCCTCAAAGTGCTTCACTCACTGATGCCATGGCCTTCTCGGCCATACAGAGAAACAAACATATCATCCTCCACTCAGAGACTCTGACGCCATCATTTCTTCTCCAGTGAGTGTTTCCTCATGCCACACCATCTTGGGAAAGAAGAGGAGCAATGAGATCACTTTTTATACCTAGTTACTTCTCTTACTGATAAAACCTTAGAGTGTACAAAACTTTCCCACTTCCAGGTCAAATCCTGGCTCTTTCAGAAAATTCCCTGGGATGCTGCTTGGAAAAGCATCATCCCTTGAGGCGTGGCTACTTCAATGTCTCCTGCCATGATGGTCGGTTGGCATAGCTTCACTGGACCAAGATCACATCCACAGAAATGGAGTGGGCCCTAGAGTCTGTGTGGCCAGATATTTGTACCCTCACTCCATCATTACCAGCTTTGTGATGGTAATGAGCACATAACTTTCTCTGTACTTCAGACTTCTCATCTGAAAAGTGGGTATAAACATAATACTTCAAATAAAATAAATAGTTCATACAGAGCCATAATAAATGAGAATTATTATCATTGTTTTATATGGACCCTGCTTCCCAGTTAGGCATTAGCTCTTAAGCCATGTCAAAGAGCAATCTGATTGTCTGACCCAATACCTGTACTCAAAATTGTCCTTCCTTGACGGTCATCGGCTTTGGAGCAAACTCACGTTCCATGAATTTTCCATCATTCCTTCTTTCAACAGGAGGATGAAGTCCTTCTGTTTACACAGAGGACGCTGGCACACCCTCCCTATCAGTTTTGCTTATATGGCTTAGGCTCTCACACTGGAACCTTTACCGCACTGAATTGAAGCCATAAATACTTAGGAAAGACTTCAGAAAAATACAGTGTCAGGGCATAGAATGGGATGCACATAATAATTGAGAGCACCGCACAGTGGCTAAGAACCTGCAGACGGTGGGTTCACTACTGTCACCAGGAATCTTGAGCAAGTTACTTAACCTCTCTGGTCCTCAGTTTCTCTATCTTCAAATGTGGATAATGGTAATAATCCCATGGGCTTGGCATGACTGTAAAAGAAGTTAATATCGAAGATCCAGGACTCCAAGATGGCTTCACCTATACTGGTGAAAGGGAAGAAACTCCTGGATGTCAAACTAGGAGAGCTGCCAAGCTGGATACTGATGTGGGATGTCACCCCTCAAGGCACTTCTGGAGTGTTTCAAAGCAGTTACTACCAGTATTACAAGTATGTCCATGTGGAGAAGGGAGGCGTTGTTGGGATTTCTGTGGTGCTGGCACATTCTGTGCTTTTCAGCTAGTATCACAGTTACAAGCACCCTGAAGAGGAGCCTGAGTGGAGGCACATGCTGACCATGACCTTTGCCTGGCACCCTCGAACCCTTTCATATCCTACTTGAAAATTAACACCTGATAAAAGATGACTTGTACGTGAAAGAAGAAAGCAGTTGATACGTATAAGCGCTTAGAGCAGTGCCCAACACCTGACACCTGTTATCATGTGTTTTGAAACATAATCATTTAGCCCGGGTGGCTCGGTCGGCTGAGTGGCCGACTCTTGGTTTCAGCTCAGGTCATGATCTTGTGGTCGTGGGATTGAGCCCTGCATTGGGCTCTACACTGGGCATGGAGCCTGATTAGGATTCTCTCTCCCACTCTCTCTGCCCCTCCCTTGCTCTCTCTCTCCAAATAAATAAATAAACTTTAAAAAAAAACAATCATTCATAAGTTTTAAAGTTAAGTCTAGGTTTGAATCCTAGGTGTTCCACTTTCAAACTCTGTAGTCTTAGATGATGAGAAGGATAACTAATATTTACTTAAATCACTTACCATTTATATATATGACCTAATTTTATTTCAGAACCATCCTATAACTATTGTTATTGTACTCATTTTACAAATGAGGCAACTAAGATCTAGAAGGAGTTTATAATTACTAAAAGGTATAGCGTTGGCTATTGACAAAATCACTTATCTCCTATACGCTTACCACTGAACAATACTGCCTCTCCATGTTACATACTTACCACCCTGCAATAACCTAAGTGGCCAAAAAAAAAAAAAAAAAAAGGACCATAATTAAAATGCAAACCATAACACAGTGCATAAGAAGCATTAAGAACTTCCCAGGAACAGTGCGCATGTGAAGTGTGCAAGTTGGCATGTTGAAGCATACCACAGGAGTCACGGAGGGAGCATTCTTTCATAGCTCTCGGTCAGCTCTTTATAGACCTGCACTAGGGCAGACGTAACGGCATGGCCTCTGTGTGCTAATCAAAAGGTTTTAACAATAGTTAAACTCATACCTCTAAAACAGTAAGTGCATCCAAGGGCCCTGTAAACACAATCCAAAATGTCTTTTTCACACTTGGTATTCTTTGCTGACACCACTCTGAAGGAAATGAAATGCAGACTCAGATATGCTCTGGGAAACACTTCCTCTCCCTGGGACTCACCCCTGCAGTACTGGGGTAAACAGCCTTATTCTGTTTCAACACTGCTCAAAGGCTTTAGTTGCTCAAAGATGTGTGGAGGCAACATGAGCAATGTGGTGGGCCAAGCAGCCAGGAAGCAGAATTCTAGGGAAAACACACACTGGGTGAGGAATGCACCATCCTTCTGAAACATCTTGCCTGAGAGTTTATAAATGGAATGGATCCAACCTCCTCCTTTATAACAAGGGAAGCTCTATAGTGCCAAGGGGCATATAGGAGCAGTAATTTTGTTGTGCTGCAAGGGTGTAGACTATAAATAAATGAGATTTCAAAAGCCTTATAAAAGTGGGAGAATTGAAAGAAAAGAAACAGTAAATGGAAAACCTGAGGGAAGACTGCAGAGAGAGAACAAAGAAGCGGAAAGGGAAGTTTTCTTAAGCTTTGTGATTCGGCAATTTCTGCATCTCCCCGCAAAAAAACCATAGTAATATTTATATTACCTGCTATTACTTTTGGTGTGGGCTTTGTATTTTGAGAAGGGTGGGGGCATGGGGAAAGGTTTGTGATTAACTTCAATGCAGCCCAGAGGCTGCCCAAAGGGGCCCAGCAGTTATGCGTCACTAGAAGTCCCCTGGCTGAACATTTTTATAAAAAGAATGGGGGCAAAAAAGTGACCTACAAGACATTCCTAGTGTTGTGAACTGGCCTGCACAACTAGCAGATTCTCCCTAGTAAATATCGGAAAGTCTGTGGGCCTCCTCCCCCACAATCTCATTCCAGGTTACTGTATGATCCGAAGAAATCCTGTATCTGGTACACTACACATTTCACCAATGAAATACAATTTCCAGCAGTTCTTATGTTTATTGAAAACCCTCAGATGACTACTGAGATAGTGGTAGTTGATGGCTTGTACCCTCTGGCCTTCAGAAAATGAAGTCCTGATTAGAGTCTTTCAAATGTTAACTAAGCCCCCTTCAGGTATGCAGTCGGGATTAGAAAACTTCTAATGTTAACCAGGCATGGATTAAAACTAATTTACACTCTCACACATTCATTTATTGTCCTTGCTAAAGTATTTTAAAGACAAATTACAGTCACTTCCACAGTTTATTGTCTTTGGTCCTGCAGTGGTAAGTAGGCAAACTGGGACAGGAACTTGGGGTGCCCCAATGCAGACATTACTACCATTAAAAGGACTTTATTATCCAGAGAGAGAAAAGGACAGGTACACAGATAAAATGGAGTGAGAGAAGCCAGTCTTAAATCTGCAAAGAGTAAAACTGGTATTTGTGTTGCTTTAAGAGCCCATCCTATTTTTTCAGTGAATGAGACAACTGGCTATTGATTTAGAGAAAAACATTCTGATTCTTCTTCACATGATTCTCTAAAGCAAATTCCAGATGAGTGGCAATATGCATGAAAACATAAAATGTACAAGTTATTTAATCTAGCATTTTCCCTTTCAATATTTACTTTAATGAGGCTATCACATATGTGAAATTTATCTATGTACAAATATGCAAAAGGACTACTCCATCACATTGGTATGTTACCAAAAAATATCAGAAACAATTGAAACTCACCAACAGGGAATTGATTCCACCAATTAGTATAATACACCAAAATGGACAGCATCCATCAAGCATACTGATGTAATTACTGTTGATATGGAAAAATGACCACAATATGTCGAGTGTTTATTAAGATCAATAGAGGAAAAAATAATAGTTTTGATTATCTGGATATTAAACTGTAAGCATGTGTGCATATGTGCACACAATGAGAAAGAAAGTTTGCCTAAATGTTAAGAGTAATCTCTGGATGATGAGATGTACAAAGAATTCTGCCCTCCTTTGTGTATTTTTGTAAATTGTTAAATGTTTATGATGAGTACCTCCATTATTACAAGAATCATTGGAAAAAAGTAATCCAGGTATGGCTGATGATATGGCTTATTGTTTTGGGTTTATACTCTTTAATCAAATCAGCTCATACCACTCACCTACTCCAGACAATTTAATGACCTACCAACCAAATTTAAAATAAATCCCAAAACTTTACTGTGGTCTAGCCCATGCCTGCTCTTCCAGCCTTATTCTCCATCATTCACCCCTACCACACCCCTAATGCACTACCCTTCAGCCATACTGGCCATCACTCAATTTCTTCAGGACACTAGATTTGCTTTCCATCCTACAGTAATAGCAAATGCTATTCCCTCTGCTCGAAGACATACTAACTTGCTCCTCACCTGCCCAGCTTTTCCTTATAATCTAATATCAGATGGTTTATCAATTCTTCGAACAGGTGTTTCCCTGGCCTACAATCCAAATTGAATCTCCACTACACCCTCTCCTAAAAGCAAGTACTCTTCTACTCCAGCTTCTATGACCAGGCATGATTACATACTTGTTAATATATTTCTTTAAAGTCATATCTCCTGTTGGACTAATAGCTCCAAGTAGAAAGTAACCACCACATCCCAGTATCTGTCCAGGATCTGACACTTAGTAGAGATTCAACATATCTCTGCTGAGTGAATAAATAGGAACTGAAGAACAGGAAAGATGGAATATGTGAGTTTAAATTCCAAAACAAACAAAAAAAAATGACACCTAGCATCTCTTGAGTACTTAATAAGAAAGTAGTTTTACCACCATTATTTTCATTCATTCCTGATAAAAGTGGTTTATCATTGTCTATGATTTATGAGATTAAAAAGAGATTAAGTGACAAAAAAATTAAGATAACAAATGATTTTTCTAAAATATACAAATAATAAAAACGTTGATACAATTCTCAAAACCAAGTCTTCAGCATTATGTCCAGGCCCCACTACTCCTTCAAGAGGGAAATGGATAATCTCATCTGAATATGAGGGCAAGACAGTGCCAGATAGAGACACAATTCTCATATTCAGGCCCACCAGCAGAGGTTATGACAGATGACCTTCCCAACTATATTTTCAAATGACTAACCAGCTAAGCAGAAAGCCTGCATATTGGAACATTTGAGAAAAAGCTCTATAATGTTTGGTAAGTGTTTTTAACTTACATAGAAAAGTTAATAATTCAGAAGATTTGGCTATCCACCTAGCAGACATCAAACATCAACAAATAAAAGTTAAATTTTCCACTTCTAGGTTATAGCCCTTGGGAACTACCCATACATATGATACACACACACACACACACACTATATATATATATATATATATATGTATACACACACACACACACATATATACACACACACATACACCATAGAATATATCAGAATTATTTCTCTATGAATTATCTTCTAAAGAGGTACGAAAAATACTCATCTAATAAGAAGAATAGTTATAGCAAACAACTTTCTAAAAGCTAAGTAACAAAATTTTATAAATAAGCTTAAACTAATAAAGTGAGTACTTCCAAAAATGGGAAACCATTCAAGAAGCCAGAGGAGTTGGGGAGCCTGGGTGGCTCAGTCAGTTAAGCAGCCAACTGCGGCTCAGGTCAAGATCTCACCGTTCGTGAGTTTGAGCTATGTGTTGAGCTCTGTGCTGACAGCTCAGAGCCTGGAACCTGCTTCAGATTCTGTGTCTCCCTCTCTCTCTGCCCCTCCCCCCATTCATGCTCTGTCTCTCTGTTTCTCCAAAATGAATAAACGTTAAAAAAAATTTTTTTAAGAAGCCAGAGGAGTCAATTCTGCTAAAGTTAAGAACACAAAAAATAACCAGCTCCCTCAGTGTCCCCCTCTATTTTTTCCTCTTTTATTGCTTAATTGATGATGATGATGATGATGATGAGCTCATAATCTGAGTAAAACTCACAATTTAGGAGCCTAGAAATATTGGACAAACGTATGTTTTAATATTTCATGTTTGAACAAGAACAGCAACTATATTTATCCTAAATAACATTTAGCTTGTTCACTCTCAGAAGGGCTTTATTCTGAATTTTACTTTAGATTTCCAAAAGAGCTGCTCTTCACAAATAGAAAATGGGGAATCCCTTGTGGCAACAGAAAAATTCCAATGGAAAAGTTTTATCATTTAATTTCTGACAGAAGTAGTTGCAAGTTGACAACCATTATATTATTACAGTATGAAACACTCTATCATGTGATTGATTTTTCTCCAAAATACCAAGAAATATCTAAGATATTTAAAATTTTCATTGGAAACATCTTTCAAACACCCCAGGTACTGAGTTTTCCATTTCCACCACTTAAATAAGTATAGTGTACCTGTGTGTATCCATAAGTGTAATAAAAGTGAGCTGCAACTCTAGAAGTGACAGAAAGAAATTACTTCTCTTGAGATGAGATATATCTCAAAAATGTTTCAATTACTATCAGACATAGTCTTATCATCTTTAATATTCCACAGTCTATTCTATACCTTAGAGACTGGTGTCTTTTCATAAATGATATTTCCCATATGTCAGGAAGACAAAGCTCATGATGAAATGTTAATAGTTAGATGATAGTTTCAATCACTTCTGGCTTCTTTTCTGGGAAAAAAAAAAGTGGGATCAGCACCTTTTTTGAGGGCATTTGTGCAGAGGCCTTTTTTCCCCCTAAGGTTTGGTTATCTTGACTAAACTCAGTGTTAGCTGTGAACATCAGCTAAATTTGTGGTTACTAAATTCTTAATACTTAAGAAATATTTGAGATTTTTACATTTCAAGGTGGTTACAATTGTAAGTGAGAGATCAAAGTCCCTTCGGATTATATTTCATCTTAAAGGATTACTAAAAATTTAGATTCTCATTTGGTCCTGGCGAGAAGACTCTCTAGCAATCTCCATAGATTTCAATTTTGCTCCCCACGGCTGCTGGGACCTCTAGGGAGATAAAGCAGCATCAAATGAGACCTTATAGCCCTTGGATTAATTTTGAGTGCAAGATTACAGCTGCCTGAACCCTCACCCTCAATCTCCTCAGCTCTGGGGAGCCAGAGTTTATGAGAAATGGCAACCTTTCCCTTATGACATAATTCCAGAAGGATGTCTTCTCATATATATGTGCCTACAAAAAGTACCAGATACTTGAATCACTAGGACACTCCTAAACTTGTGTGTTCAACGGGCCTAATGGATAGCCTTTCTTGTGCTGATAATGAAATCATATAGCACAGTCACAGGCCTGGGGCGGGGTGGGGAATGCCCTTGAATCCCTTCTCATACAGAGGCATTCCCTAAGAAGACCTCACCTAAAGGGTTTGTGGTTGGTCGTATCTGTATCCAGGGCAGAGCCAGCTACTTAAGACTTTCGAGAGCCTGTTGTGGGTGAAAGGCCAACTCTCCCTGGGCCAAACAGGCTTTGTTCTCACCAGTTCACTGCCAGAACCTCTATTAAGCAGCCCCAGCATTTGAGTTATTCACCACCGAGGTAGTTTTGTGGGAGGAGAGACTCAAACTGCAAAATAGGAACATTTTTTATATCTTCCTGGTAAAAATATAAAAGGAATGGAATAAAAGGAATTTTATTTAAAAACATGTATCAAAGTGTATAAAATGATGGAGTGTGCTGAAACCCAACTCTGAATAAAGACAACACCCCATGTCCTTAGGGAATGACAATCATCCACTAGGTGCTCTGAAAATTATTATACTTGGAGGATAAAGAAAGATAAAATTAAATAACTAAGAAATTATTATGGAACATGACAAAAACAAACTTGAAGGAAAACTGAGTAAACATTCTTTACGTGACACGATACTACCCAAAAGTACTGCAAAAGTATATTTAGATATTTTGAAATTAAACGTTAATTAGCATATGTCTTTACTACTAAACTGTTAAAATGATGAAGGCAGAGACTATGGTTATCTGACTTACCACTGCACTACCAGTGTCTAGCAAAATAGCACATAGTGGGCATTCCATAAATATTTGTTGAATAAATGAATGAATCCATTATACAAAGAGATGTGGTATTCATAACAATAAGTCCTGTAAGAATCCAATTATTAAATATGTTTTATATTGTTTTTAGCATTAAACTTATTTTATTTCTTTACATTTATTTGAAAATTATTACACATTGTGGCAGAGAGATCTCTTCTTCCGGCCCTACTGCCGGACTACATTTTCCAGCCACCCTTACCATTAGATGGAATCAAAGGACTGAGTTCCAGCCAATGAAATATTAGCAGAAGTGATGTGCATCACCTCTGAGGCAATGCAGTTAAAAGCAGATATGCCGTTTCCACATTCTTTCACTTTCCCTTACGTACAACTGAATGAAGAGAAGAACAAGGTCCTAGAAGATGGTGAAACTACACAAGGAAATGAGTCTGGGTCACTGAATGACAACATGGAGCAAAGCCCTACATTGATCTATAGTGGACTATGAAACAAAACAAAGACAAGCTTCTATTACATTAAATCACTTAAACATCTAGGCTGTTTGTTACAGCCATTAGCCTATGTTAATTGATACACATGGATGTAGGAAATGAAATATATTATTTACTAGGATGTTACATTCCTCCAAATATTCTTTAAAAAACATGTAATGTATTTAGTATAGAGCAGAAGTAGAGAATGTCAGTAATCTTAGAAATAATGAAACCCAAGTACCTCTCCTCCTTGGCATTTTCCCCTACTCCAACCTCATTCCACATTTACAGATCAGGTAAAGGGAATAAAATATTCTGGGAAAATGGAAGTCTGAATAATTTGGCAGTCTTAAATTTTCTTACTACAGAGTTATACCAATGGGTTCTCTCATTACCTTCTAAGGCAAAACAGGATTCCTTTGGCTGAAAGTGTCTTTCACACAACTGCACCCTTGCTTTCATACTGCCTTCATCTATATTTAGCTATAGAAAGAATTTTCTTTTCTTTCAGGATCTGTCCCACCATAGCAAATATTTAATAAGCCCAAAGTTTGAATTTATGGCTCACATGCCGCTCTCAAACTCTAAGCACTATGCACTCTCTAACTCTAAGCAAAATGGTTAAACTGATTTCTTGAAATGATACTTGCTCTAAAACCTTCCTTCAGTTTCCTTAAAGCTGTTCATTAAATAACTTCTCCATGGGTTAAGTGAGCTAAGAAATAAAAATTATATAGTTATATAATTTTGGAGACAAAATAAGGATTACTCTAACACTACACAAATTATTATTTATCTTCTGTTTTCCCATTGCTATAAGTTGATGATGAAAGAAAGAAAATTAATATAAACTTAGACTTTGAAAACTTTTAGAGTAAAAATAGATGGAGTTTGTCTCAGTTATAGACACACCCATGTTCCTTTAACCTCTTGGCACTATTGTCCAAGGTGGTCAGGCAATCACCCTTCTCCTTTTCCATATGGAAAAACAGAGCTATATATAGTTCAGAAGCCACAAGTATCAGTCTGAGGCACATATAATAAGTTATCTCCCACACACAATACCCTGAAAAAATGAAAAAAAGAGAAATAAAATCATCACCTTTTGTTTTGTTTTGTTCTGAACCTATAGCCTGACTTAATTAAGTACAATCGCCTAATTTCATTTCGTTCTGGTCATGTGACCAAGTATATATCATCACAGGAGTTATATACCATGATTCAGAAGATATCATTAAATGTCTTAAACAAAATATTGACCATAATGGGTCCATTCTGTTCATGAAGTGATCATGATGGTCTAAAGGTATACTTGGAATTAGAAAAATCTGAAAGATAAAATAAATGTAAAGCTGAAAAGGAAATAGAGTTGGCACAAATGTCAAAATAATTGAACAGCCACCTTAAGAATGTAACTCACATTGAGAATATTGTTAGATATACTCCTATTTTGCTGATAATTCAATAGAACCAAATTCCTACCATTTTTGGACAAAACAAAATATTACCTGATAGACGAGCAAAATAACCATAATGTTTTCTCCCTAAATAAACCTTCCTATTTCAATCTTCATACGCAGTGTACTCTGCTTCAGACCAGTGACCTTAAAAGGAAGCAGTATCTGCCTAGTTTTCCATTGCTGCCATGTTCCATAGATAAATCACTCCAAGAATGGCATGAATATGTAGAGAATTCCTGGCATGTAGCTTGCTGCATGAACTCTTAAAACTTCTGGAAGGTTGGACCTCAAATGCATATAAATGCCCTGCCAGCAGTGTTCTATTTGCTGTGGCCTAGAATTCATTCAAAATTCGATCATTATTTAGACACCATGGAATTTATGGTTAGTAGAAACTATACACAGACATTACCATTTCTCCTGGGCATATACCTTCTCCCTCCCACAACCTCTAATCCCTGCACAGCCACACCCATCCTGAAAACATTCACTAGTGTAAATGCCTCAGCTACTTGGACCAGGTTTTAGTTCCCCCGGGGTTTAGTCAAGAGTCCCTTCACTGAAGAGACTACTGCACCTTCACCTTTTGGCACACTGCATTCTCACCACGGTGAGCTGGGTTTACTTGAAGTGGTCAAAAGTCAGGGGGAATTCCTAGAATATCAAAGCTACTGAAGTCTTCCCAAGTATTTGGTTATTTGTTTTTGTTTTTCCTTAAACATACAATAGGGGCCTACCGATTCAGTCAGTACTTATGTTGTGGTGTCACATGCACATGTTGTGTAAAGGAGTGTTTTTCCTCATTAAGTCAAATTCTGTGCTGGTACATGAAGGGACTGCATGAATAAAACTCTAAGGGGCTACTCTCAGTACCACCTGCTATGCCAGCAGCCACGTTGGTCCATTTCCTGTAACTGGAACTACTGCATGACTTCTGCTGCTTCCCAGACCCAATCCTGACCTGAAGACAGGGGCCTTGAGCAGCTCCAGTCTCACATTCCACATGCTGTCCAGAGCATGAAAATATCCTTGTTTAAAATACACTACGTAAAGAGATGTTCTTGACATGTTAAGTGAACAAAGCATGTTATAAGATAATTTGTACAATATGATCCCACATTTGTAAAGCAGATGTATTAGTTTGCTAGGGCTGCTGTAACTAAGTACCACAAACTGAATGACTTAAACAACAGAAATTTATTGTCTCATAATTCTGCATACTGGAAGTGTAACACCAAGGTTTGGCAGGTTTGATTCCTTCTTAGAACTGTGAGGGCAGATCTGTTCCATGACTCTTGCCTAGCTTGTGGTTGTTTGCTGGCATCTTTGGTATTCCTTGGCTTATAGAAGCATCACTTAAAGCTCTGTCTTCCCCTTCATACAGCATTATCCCTGTGTGCATGTCTCCGTGCTCAAATCTCCCCTTTTTATAAGGACACCAGTCATATTGGACACCACTCTAGTGACCTCATCGTAAGTAATTACATCTGCAATATCTCTAGTTCCAAATAAGGGTCACATTCTGAGTTACCAGGGATTAGGATTTTGACAAAAGGATTCTGGAGGGATACTATTCAACCCATTACAGCAAATGAAAGTGAAAAGGCTCTGTGCATTTGCATGCCATTATATAAGCACAGAGAAAAGAGTAGAAAGATACACAGGATATATAAATTGTGAACTTTCATTAAGTAGGTGTGGAATTAGTGGGAGTTAAGCAGCAGTTATTATTTATTTTATTATTAATTTAATATTGCATCAATTAAAATGAGAATACATTAATTTTCTAATTAATAATCTAATAAAAATTAAAATGAAAACAAAATAAGAAATAAAACATGTTGGTGGAAAGCAGAAAGTTTTTCCAATTATTGCATTTCTCCTCTTTCTCTTAATCCATTTCTCTGAAGCCTTAAAATAACAATTCTCTCCAAGAACCCAGGATGCAGAAGCTGTACACTGAAAAGATAGAGAAAATTAATAGAAAAGTAGGGACTTATGTGGATCCTGAGAAACTTAACAGGAACCCATGGGGGAGGGGAAGGAAAAAAAAAAAAAAAAGAGGTTAGAGTGGGAGAGAGCCAAAGCATAAGAGACTGTTAAAAACTGAGAACAAACTGAGGGTTGATGGGGGGTGGGAGGGAGGGGAGGGTGGGTGATGGGTATTGAGGAGGGCACCTTTTGGGATGAGCACTGGGTGTTGTATGGAAACCAATTTGTCAATAAACTTCATATAAAAAAAAATAAATAAAAGTCTGAGTGTAAGACAAAAAAAAAAAAATTAAAAGACATGATCATAATTCACTTTCCTTAACATGAAAAGATAGTGTGAAAGGCACTACACCACCCCCGCCAAAGATTTCCACTCAGAACCCATGACTATGCCACATTTCTGGCAAAGGAACATTGTGAGTGTCATCAAGGGTAAGACCTTGAAATGGGGAGATTATCCTGGACTCCGTGGGTGGGTCCAATCCAGTCCCATCAGTCTTCTAAGACAGAGAATTTGTGTAGGCTGCTTTGGAGAGACAGACTTCAAGAAGACAGATTCCAAGCAAGAGGAGCTGACCCACCACTGCTGGCTGTGAAGACAGGGAGGAAGGGAGCCAAGAGCCAAAGAATGTGGAGTGGCTTCTAGAGGCTAAAACAGCCCTCAACTGGCAGCCCACGAGGAAAAGATTTCACTCCTACAACCAAAAGGGACTGAATTCTACTAATAACTCAAATAAGCAGATACCAAGTGGTCTAGTTTCATTCTTCTGCATGTTGCTGTCCAGTTCTCCCAGCACCATTTTTTAAAGAGACTGTCTTTTTTCCATTGGATACTCTTTCCTGCTTTGTCAAAGATTAGGCCATACATTTGTGGGTCCAATCCCGGGGTCTCTATTCTATTCCATTGGTCTATGTGTCTGTTTTTGTGCCAATACCATGCTGTCTTGATGATTACAGCTTTGTAGTAGAGTCTAAAGTCTGGGATTGTGATGCCTCCTGCTTTGGTCTTCTTCTTCAAAATTACTTTGGCTATTTGGGGCCTTTTATGGTTCCATACAAATTTTAGGATTGCTTGTTCTAGCTTTGAGAAGAATGCTGGTGCATTTTGATTTGAATGTATAGATTGCTTTGGGTAGTATTGATATTTTAACAATATTCTTCCAATCCATGAGCATGGGATGTTTTTCCGTTTCTTTGTATCTTCTTCAATTTCCTTCATAAGCTTTCTATAGTTATTACACCATTCACAAAAATAAACTCAAAATGGATGAAGGACCTGAACGTGAGACAAGAAACCATTAAAACCCTAGAGGAAAAAGCAGGAAAAAACCTTTTTGACTTCAGCCGCAACAATGTCTTGCTCGACACATCTCCAAAGGCAAGGGAATTAAAAGCAAAAATGAACTATTGGGATCTTATGAAGATAAAAAGCTTCTGCACAGCAAAGGAAACAATCAACAAAACTAAAAGGCAACCGACAGAATGGGAAAAGATATTTGCAAATGACATATCAGATAAAGGGCTAGTATCCAAAATCTATAAAGAGCTCACTAAACTCCACACCCAAAAAACAAATAATCCAGTGAAGAAATGGGCAGAAGACATGAACAGACACTTTTCTAAAGAAGACATCCAGATGGCCAACAGACACATGAAAAGATGCTCAACGTCATTCCTCATCAGGGAAATACAAATCAAAACCACACTGAGATACCACCTCACACCGGTCAGAGTGGCTAAAATGAACAAATCAGGAGGCTACAGATGCTGGCGAGGATGTGGAGAAACGGGAACCCTCTTGCACTATTGGTGGGAATGCTAACTGCAGCCGCTCTGGAAAACAGCTGCTCTTCCAGTGCAGCCGCTCTGGAAAACAGTGTGGAGGTTCCTCAAAAAAGTAAAAATAGACCTACCCTATGACCCAGCAATAGCACTGCTAGGAATTTACCCAAGGGATACAGGAGTGCTGACGCACAGGGGCACTTGTATCCCAATGCTTATAGCAGCACTTTCAACAATAGCCAAATTATGGAAAGAACCTAAATGTCCATCAACTGACGAATGGATAAAGAAGATGCGGTTTATATATACAATGGAATGCTACTTGGCAATGAGAAAGAATGAGATCTGGCCATTTGTAGCAACGTGGATGGAACTAGAGGGTATTATGCTAAGTGAAGTAAGTCAGGCAGAGAAAGACAGATACCATATGTTTTCACTCTTATGTGGATCCTGAGAAACTTAACAGAAGACCATGGGGGAATGGAAGAGGGAAGAAAAAAGTTAAAGAGAGGGAGGGAGGCAAACCATAAGAGACTCTTAAATATTGAGAAAACACTGAAGGCTGATGGGGCTGGGGGAGAGGGGAAAGTGGGTGATGGGCATTGAGGAGGGCACCCATTGGGATGAGCACTGGGTGTTGTATGGAAACCAACTTGACAATAAATCATATTTAATATAAAAAAATAAGCAGAAACCAGATTTTCCTCTAACATCTCCAGAAAGGAACACAGCAGCCTATCAACACTTCGATTTTATCCTGGTGAAACCTGTGTTGGACCTCTAATCTATAAAAACGTAAGATAATAAATTTGTATTGTTTAAGGCTGCCACATTTATGGTAACTTTTATGGAAGCAACAGCAAACTAATATAATAAAAATTATAGGATTTGTAATTATAAATATTTAAATGATGCCTTTTAAGTGTCTCTTCTGCTCAAAGCACTGTGCTTAATACATATATCCTATATCCCATTTAGCCCCTGCCATATGATATCCTCTATACGTTGTGTAACCCAACAGTCTCTTTTTAAATATCAGTGAATTAAGGTCTGGGAAACAAAAATATCTGTTCAATGTCACAAGGCTCTTCTAAATCACAGAATTTTTGATCTGGTACTATGAGTGGAGCAATCTATGTGAAGAACATGTGATGTTTTTCTAGTAATGGAGACAGATTGCCCTATCTGATTCTCTTCTCCACTCAGTGATCAAGCCTGCTTTCAGGGAGTTGGCTGCTTGAAGTAAGTGGTGCTTTTAGGGGATAAAGAAAAGTTACATGGCCCTCACCAAGATGGACTCTGCCTCTGAATAGTTTTGAGAGTACTGGCTCTAATGGAGGGTTAGCCAAAACAGAAAGGGAAGCCAAATTTTAAGTCAGAGGTGAGATAACCCAGGTCAAATGGCACCTCCTCCTTAAAGTGGCTTTCTATCATCTTCTCAGAGACTCCTTCCTCTAAATTCATGCAGCACTTTTCCTCTAGCTCTTATTGGCTTACTGCTTGCTGCCTTGTGTTATAGCTGCTAATGCACATTCCTAATCTCTGAGTGTGGTTGCCATTTACTGAACAATACCATGTGCCAGACACTTAGCTAAATGTTATACCTGCATTATCTCATTTAATCCCCATAAAGGCTATGTCATGAGTACTATAATTATTGAGAATTTTATTTACAGAGTCTGAAGTCAAACACATCTCTCAACTTACTCAAGGCCTCACAATTAATAAGTGACAGAATCAATATTAAAGACCTGCTGTCTGCCTCCCAAGCCTGGATTCTTAACTGACAATAAATCTCTTCATGGATGAAATGGAGACTCGTATGTTCGCACCCTGGTTTATTCATTGCATCACCAGGGCATAGCAAGACTCAATAAATATTTGCAGAGTGGAAGCAAAGAGACCATGAGTGGGGAAATTTCAGAAAGAAAAGCTTGACTAATAGAAGACACTGCCTCCTTAAAATCTGGCTTGCATTCTCTCCCAAATGCTAATTAGGATTAGTTAGAGGTAAATATTCCTGAATTTATATGCTGTTTGCGAAGAACTGCATTTATATGTTTTTGTTAATATACTCTAATTTTAATTTTTTTACTATCAACAGACAAATCCAAAAGGCAAATGCAGAACATGAAAGAAGACACTGAAACTTATTAAAATGGCCAGGAGAAAACGGAGAGCCCTGAGCACCTGCTGGCCAGTCTCCTCTTACCACCCTACAGTTCTTTCTACAAAATCCAGCAACCACAGCAATCTGATCACAGTGAGACCCAAGTGTCATGGCCTCCAGCTGTGGCTGTGAGCACCTTGGCAAAGCACATTCTGAAAGAGTGGGTGCTAATGCTGCAAGTAAAGTCATCATTGAATCCACAAGGTATTTCACTCCAACTACACATGTTCAACATCTCTGTTTTCCACTGAATCATAAATCACATGAAAGGAGGAACAATATTGATTTGGTTCATGGTGCCATCTTCAGTGCTTTCAGTAAAGGCTCAACAACCATTTATCTGAAGGAACCCATGAATGAAAAATCTCTAAACCAATGCCTAGTGGGTTAAATAGCAAGAAAACAGACCAGTGATTGCATGTGTAAGTTTCTGATTTGACTCTAAGAATGGAATATATAATTTATCTACAATGGTACTGTATAATTTTTGACTAAAAGATAAAAAGACCCCAATTACCTCCACACTGACAGCACGGACCCTGCTTGGGATTCTCTCTCCGTCTCTCTGCCCCTCCCCCACCTCAAAACAAACTTTAAAAAAAAAAAGGACCCCAATTAAAATACAGTTTCTAAAAATCAGAAAATTTATAATCTTATGTCCCAAGAAGCTGGGAAGAAGAGTGGTTATGGGGCTGGTTATTTTGGCTCTTCGGGGACATCCTCAAGGTATCAGCTTCTTTCTGTTTATCTACTCTACCATCTTCAACATGCTGCCCAGTCCCTTAACTAGCTCCTCCAGTAATTATAGAACAGATGCAGAAGATCTAGAATCACCTCCTCACCCAGACTGAACTAGAGACAGAAAAGCAACTGAACTTTCTCCCACATCTTTTTTTAAAGATCAAAAAATCTTCCTCCCAGTCCCCTTCAACAGAAGTATACCAATTGGCCACAATTACATCACATATCCCACTCCTGATCACTGACAATACTCATCATGACAGAAATAGACTTAACAAGATTCAGTCCCTGGGATTTGGATGGGGCCTGGACTCTCCTAGTGACCATGGCTATCTGACCGCTAAACCAAATAAACTTACCGTGGCAAGGAAGAAGTAAAGAAAATAGCTGTTGAATAAATTGCTACCAAGAGTTCCAGATTAAGGAAAGGACAAGTCTATGCAGCTACCTTTCTGCGTAGACATCTAATTGCCAGGATGATTCCCCAAACTTTCCGTCACCATTCTGCAGGTCAGCAGCCATGTATGTGGCAAATATCCTCTTTTTTCTGCCATAAATTTTGTCATCAACAAAATTAGGAAACCATGATTTCCAGTATTACAGGCTCCTCTCCTTTTTTAAAAAATCAGATTCTAATCCTCCCTGGGCTTCATATTTCTTACCATGTAAGATCCAGTCCTGGATTCTGATCCATCATATATTTTGATGGGTAAAAATATACCTTAACTTACAAAAAATAAAGAAAAAAACCCTGGGTGACCCAGGAAACCTGTTGCAATGGACTGAACATTTATGTCACCCCAAAATTCCTATGTTAAAATCCTATCCTCCAAAGTGATGGTATTAGGTACTATGCAGAGCCCTCATGAATGGAATTAGTGCCCTACTGGAAGAGACCCCAGGGAGATCTTCATCCTTCTGCCATGTGAGGTTACATGAAAAAGACAGACATCTAAGAAGAAAGTTCTCACCAGATACCAAATATGCCAGAGACTTGATCTTCAACTTCCCAGCCTCTGGAACTATGAAAAATAAATTTCAGTTGTTTATAAGCTACCTAGTCTGTGGTATTTTGCTATAGCAGTCCAAATGGACTATAAACCTGTCTTTCTGGAAATGTATTAAACTCTAAACCACCTCCTCCACTAAATGGGGTTTAAGGGGAGGATAAAGAGAATCAATCCCATGTGACCTGCCCCTTGCTACAGGTAAATGTAACTTTTTTTTTTTTGGAGAGAGAGAGAGAGAGTATAAGCAGAGAGAGGGGCAGAGGGGGACAGAGAGAGAGAGAGAGAATCTTAAACAGGCTTCATGCTCAGTGCAGAGCCTGACATGAGGCTTGATCCCATGACCCTGGGATCATGACCTGAGCCAAAATCAAGAGTCAGACCCTCCACCAATTGAGCCACCCACGTGCCCCATAACATTGTTCTGTACCCAGACTACTACCTCTGAAAAATCATTTTTATCCTTTATTTTTGAGATCTGATATTCTCATCTTTGAGTAGATTATGCCTCCACTGACTCCAATTTGAAGAATTTAAACCAAAGTTTGATGTCTGCCTTTCTCATTTAGCTGCAGGTGCACCAATAACAGCAGCTGAAAACAGGGACTGTGAATAATCCCTCAAAGATACCCAGTAGTACGTCAATAATGAAGCAGCAGAAAGAGAAATCAAGGAATCGATCCCATTTACAACTGCACCAAAAACCATACAATACCCAGGAATAAACCTAACCAAATAGGTGAAAAAATGTATACTCTGAAAACGATAGAGAGCTTATGAAAGAAACTGAAGAAGACACACACAAAAAAATGGAAAAATATGCCATGCTCATGGATTGGAAGAACAAATATTGTTAAAATGTTGATACTACCGAAAGCAATCGACATATTCAATGCAATCCCTATCAAAATAGCATCAGCATTCTTCACAGAGCTAGAACAAACAATCCTAAAATTTTTATGGAACCAGAAAAGAACCCAAATAGCCAAAGCAAATGCAAAAGAAAATCAAATTTGGAGGCATCACAATTCCTGACTTCAAGATGTACTACACAGCTGTAATCATCAAGACAGTGTGGCACTACCACAAAAACAGACACATAGATCAATGAAACAGAATAGAGAACCCAGAAATGGACTCACAAACATATGGCCAACTAATCTTTGACAAAGCAGGAAAGAATATCCAACGGAATAAAAACAGTCTCTTCAGCAAATGGAGTTGGGAAAACTGGACAGTGACATGTAGAAGAATGAACCATCTGGACCACTTTCTTACACCATACACAAAAATAAACTCAAAATGGATGAAAGACCTAAATTTTAGACAGGAAGCCATCAAAATCCTCAAGGAGAAAGGAAGAAAAAAACCTCTTTGACCTCTCCCACAGCAACTTCTTACTCAACATGTATCCAGAGGCAAGGAAAACAAAAGCAAAAGTGAACTACTAGGACCTCATCAAGATAAAAAGCTTCTGCACAGCAAAGGAAACAATCAGCAAAAATAAAAGGCAACCAACAGAAATGGAGAAGATATTTACAAATGACATATCTGATAAAGGGCTAGTATCCAAAATCTATAAAGAACTTATCAAACTCAACACCCAAAAAACAAATAATCCAGTGAAGAAACGGGCAAAAGACATGAATGGACACTTCTCCAAAGAAGAGATCCAGATGGCCAACAGACACATGAAGAAATACTCAATGTCACTCATCATCTGGGAAATACAAAGCAAAACCACAATGAGATACCACCTCACACCTGTCAGAATGGCTAACATTAACAACTCAGGCAACAACAGATATTGGTGAGAATGCCGAGAAAGAGGATCTCTTTTGCATTGCTGGTGGGAATGCAAAATGCTACTATCTAGCTTCCAGCCACTCTGGAAAGCAGTATGGAAGGTCCTCAAAAATTAAAATATAACTACCCTACGATCCAGCAATTGCACTACTAGGTATTTATACAAAGGACAAAGGATACAGGTGTGCTGTTTCAAAGGGGCACATGCACCCCAATGTCTATAGCAGCACTATCGACAATAGCCAAGGTATGGAAAGAGCCCAAATGTCCATCAGCAGATGAATGGATAAAGAAGATGTGGTGTATAATGTACAATGGAGTATTAGTAATCAAAAAGAATGAAATCTTGCTATTTGCAACAGTATGGATGGAACTAAAGTGTATTATGCTGAATGAAATTAGTCAGAGAAAGACAAGTATCATATGACTTCACTCATGTGGAATTTAAGATACAAAACAAATGAACAGAAGGGAAGGGAAGCAAAAATAATATAAAAACAGGGATGGGGGGAAACATAAGAGACTCTTAAATATAGAGAACAAATTGAGGGTTGTTGGAGGGGTTGTGCATGGAGGGATGGGTTAAATGGGAAAGGGGCATTAAGGAGGGCACTTGTTGGGATGAGCACTGGGTGTTATATGTAGGGGATGAATCACTAGATTCTACTCCTGAAATCACTATTGCATTATATGCTAACTAACTTGGATGTAAATTAAAAAAAAAAAAAAAGATACCCAGTAGCACTTTCACTTCTTCAGTTCTCACTGAGTTTTAATTTCTAGATGTTTCCTGCCTTGATGAGCCATAATAAGTTATAACACAAGAGAAAAAAAAAAAGATGACTTCCATGCCATTCTTCCAGAGAAGTCTACAGCAAAAATAACAACAACAACAACAACAACAACAACAACAACAGAACTTTCAGAAATCAACTAGGAGAAAGCAAACAGTGTGTATGCCCAGGCTCTCATAGGATATATTAAATTTGGCTGCCTGTTGCAGAGAAGTCTGTGGGATAGGCAAACATTCTTTCAGGCCCAATTACCTCACTGGGCCTTGTTTTTGTTACTTAGGCCCTCTGCTGTCTGGTATCAGCACCCTACAACAGCCAAGATCCTAGCCAGCCAAAGAAGACTGAGAGGCAAACCTTGAACTTGAGCCTGGGAACTGTCACTCTGTGCCTCTTTAGACTTGTGACAGGGTGTGCCTTTCCAATGGGCTGTCAGTTTGATTCTTGACTTGCCAAAGCAGCTGTATGCACAGAGATCTTTAAAAAAATCAAAGAGAAGGACCTGATCTAGTCTAGCAAGTGATGACAAAATAATAAGCACTGCTTTAAGGAAAAAAAAAGAGAGAGAGAAGTACAGCAACAATTAAATGACAAAATTAATTAACTCACTTTGTAACCAATAACTGTGATGCCAAAGAGAAAAAAGCAATCACGGTGCAAACTCACAAATTAACACTGTAAATGATCCATGTAAAAATGAACTTGAAATTAAGTCTACTTGCTGAGTGAATGTGTTGAAAAAGCATATTGGGTTGGTAGGTTCCTTGGCTTCCATTATATTGAATGTTATTAGAGGGGGGGGGGGAAGCTATAATTGGTACCAACTCATCCTATGAACTGCAAAGCCAAGAATGTTTTGTTATCCATGACATGTTTCCCAGGTTTAATATCCTTCTTACTTCAATTAGAGAGACAGTTACAAGATTATCCCAGGATTAGTACCTGAGCATATTATTCTTTACTGTTTTAGTGTCAAGGGTGTGGAGCAAAGAGTTTACTTCACTGTAACTATAAAGCTTTTAAAAACTCTGAGAGGAAAGGGAAAAATTCCTTTCTTTAGACAGGACAGTAATGAAAGTGTGGCCACAAACTCAATATCATTCGATGTCACCATCACTTTGTTTTTCTGACCTCCACATTAAAGGAGCCGCGACTTCTGTCTCCTCTCCCAAAATGGACATCAGAACTCCCACACTTTAGCGCAAAGTAATACCCCACCCACAACACAAGGCAGTCTGAAAATGCACAGAGAAACATGCCCTCCCATAAGAAATGAACAAGAACCTGTGCAGTGTGCCTAGGATATCACCTCCAAATTATCAGGAAAGGAAGAGTAAGTCTGGAGACTATGACTGTCAACTAGATTTGTCAATCTAGTCTGTTTTTGGATTCTTACAATGGCTACCATTATAACTATTTACATCCTTGCTTTGGGCTAGTTATATTTAACCTTTCCCTGACTCAGTCTCCTCATCTATAAAATAGCATAAGTAATAATACCTACATCAAAGGATCATTGTGAAGATTAAATGAATTAGTAGTTGCAAACCACTTAGAACAGAACCAGGTAAGCAGTACATGAGTATTACCTTTTAATTTTAATCTAACAACATATAACTAGTTTAGTCTTCTATTTCTTTAATAAATAATTACTTACTACTATAAATGATGAAGAAACTCCTATCATTCTGTTTCCTGGTAACTACCTTCTTTTCCCTTTGATCTTAGTTACATTATTACAATTTTTATACCTTTAAGTAATATAGTTTTATAGCATTATATATTTACATCTATTACTTGATTTATCAGCTTTAATGTTTTATTTATTTTTTGAGAGCGAGAGATGGAGTGTGAGTGGGGGAGGGGCAGCGAGAGAGGGAGACACAGAATCCGAAGCAGGCTCCAGGCTCCGAGCTGTCCGCACAGAGCCCGACACGGGGCTTGAACTCATGAACCGGGAGAGCGTGACCTGAGCCAGAGTCAGACGCTTAACCCATGAGCCACCCAGGCGCCCCTATCAGCTTTAAATAATACAACACTGACATATGATACAAAAGAAACTCAGAAAACATCTATGGGGTAATTTCAGACTCACTGGGCCCACTGTTAAATGGACTTGGGTCAACCCTCTATTTATCACCCAATGTCCATATGACCCTACTTTGAGGGTGGGTATCACAGTGACATTCTGGGAACTTTAGGGAATAGTGTCACCTCAGAGCTGGCATCCAATAATCTCTTAATGATCTGGGCATCTGTTTGTCTTAAGTATATTTATCCTGTTAAAGATGGGAGTTTTCATTAGAAGAAGGCTGAGGGAGAGGATTTTCACAATAGCTATTTGTTCTAGGTATCTATGGCTACATATCAACTCTAAATTTAGAAGCTTAAAAGAACAAATAATTATCATGACTCAAATTTCTGTAGTTTGAATAGGCTCCAGTGGGTAATTCTTGCTTAGAGTCTCCCATGCATTATAGTCAGATAGGACTAGAGTTGGAGGCATCTAAAAGCTAGACTTGGTTGGCCATCCACAATGGCTTTCTCATTCACAGGCCTCGCTCCTTAGTGCTTGTTGCCTTTCTCTCTCTCTCATAGCAGTCTCAGGATAGTCATATTTCTTACATGGTGGCTGGCTTCCAAGAGGCAAGAAACAAGCATGTAGGCCAGTTAAGAGCTATACCTGGAACTGGTACAGGGACATTACTGCCATATTCTATTGGTCAAAACAGTCACAGAGCCCACTCAGATTCAAGGGACTCAAGAAATAAATTCCCTCTCCACACGAAAGAGTGTTCCCTTGATGGGGGAGGTCAGATTACAAAAGAGAATATGGGTTGGGAGATCTACCACACTGTTTGTGATGTTTATACTATCTAGCTTCTCCTTCATTCCAGGGATCCTGGGTTTGTGAGCTTCCTAAAAAACGTGAATGGATGTGAATGGACAAAGGTTATAACCCTTTTGGAGGCTAAAGTCAAGCCTCAGCTCACCAAATCTCAGGAGGTTTTTGGGTTTTTTTTAATGTTTATTGGCGGTGGGGGGGAGGGCAGAGGGGTAGAAAGAGAGGGAGACAGAGGATCCCAAGTGGGCTCTGCACTGATAGCAGAGACCTTAATGTGGGGCTTGAACCAATAAACCATGAGATCATGACCTGAGTCAAAGTCAGATGCTTAAGCAACTTAGCCACCCAGGTGCCTGTAAGGAGGTTTTTATTTTTTTTTTTCAACTTTTTTTGTTTTTTGTTTTTTGTTTTTTTTTTAATTTTTGGGACAGAAAGAGACAGAGCATGAACGGGGGAGGGGCAGAGAGAGAGGGAGACACAGAATCGGAAACAGGCTCCAGGCTCTGAGCCATCAGCCCAGAGCCCGACGCGGGGCTTGAACTCACGGACCGCGAGATCGTGACCTGGCTGAAGTCGGACGCTTAACCGACTGCGCCACCCAGGCGCCCCTGTAAGGAGGTTTTTAATCATACAAATAGGTTCTTTGGGGGTTGTCATATCCACGAACAAAATTGCCAGTCCTTTGGCAAGATTAATTAAGAATAAAGGAGAGGGGCACCTGGGTAGCTCAGTCAGTTGAGTGTCCAACTCTTGGTTTCAGCGTAAGTCATAATCCTAGGGTTGTGGGATCAAGTCCTGGATGGGGCTCCACAGCCTGCTTAAGATCCTCTCTCTCATCTGTGAAAAGTGAAAGTTTGACTTCCTCCTTGCCAATTTGGATGCCTTTTATTTCTTTGTGTTGTCTGATTGTTGAGGCTAGGACTTCCAACACTATGTGCAATAACAGTAGTCAGAGTAAACATCCTTGTTGTGTTCCCGACCTTATGGGGAAAGCTTTCAGTTTACCCCATTGAGGATGATGTTATCAGCAGGTCTTTCATATATGGCCTTTATGATCTTGAGGTATGATCCTTCTATCCCTACTCTTTTGAGGGTTTTTATCAAGAAAGGATGCTGTATTTCATCAAATGCTTTTTCAGCATCTATTGAAAGGATCACGTGGTTATCCTTTCTTTTATTAATGTGATGTATCACATTGATTGATTTGTGGATATTAAACCAGCCCTGCATCCCAGGAATAAATCCCACTTGATCGTGGTGAATAATTCTTTTAATGTATTGTTGGCTACAGTTTGCTAGTATCTGTTGAGAATTTTTGCTTCCATGTTCATCAGGGAAATTGGTCTGTAGTTCTCCTTTTTAGTGGGGTCTCTGTCTGGTTTTGGAATTAAGGTAATGCTGGCTTGTAAAATGAGTTTGGAAGTTTTCCTTCCATTTCTATTTTTTGGAACAGTTTCAAAAGAATAGGTGTTAACTCTTTAAATGTTTGATAGAATTCCCCTGGAAAGCCATCCAGCCCTGGACGCTAGTTTGTTGGGAGATTTTTGATTACTGATTCAATTTCTTTACTGGTCTGCTCAAATTTTCTATTTCTTCCTGTTCCAGTTTTGGTAGTTTATATGTTTCTAGGAATTTTCCCATTTCTTCCAGATTGCCCAATTTGTTAGCATATAGTTGCTCATAATATTCCTTTAATATTGTTTGTGTTTCTCTCCTCTTTCATTCGTGATTTTATTTATTTGGGTCCTTTATTTTTTCCTTTTGATCAATATGGATAGGGGTTTATCAATTTTGTTAATTCTTTCAAAGAACCAGTTCCTGGTTTCATTGATCTGTTCCACCGGTTGTTTTGTTTTGTTTTGTTTTGTTTTTGATGTCAATATCATTGATTTTTGCCGTAATCTTTATTATTTCCCTTCTCCTGCTGATTTTGGGCTTTATTTGCTATTCTTTTTCCAGCTCTTTTGGTGTAAGGTTAGGTTGTGTATTTGAGACGTTTCTTCCTTCTTGAGGAAGGCTGGGATTGCTATATACTTCCCTCTTATGACTGCCTTTGCTGCATACCAGAGGTTTGGGGCTGTCATGTTTTCATTTTCAATGGCTTCCATGTACTTTTAAATTTCCTCTTTACTTTATTGGTTAACCTATTCATTCTTTTAGAGGATTATCTTTAATCTCCAAGTATTCACAGTCTTCCCAAATTTTTTCTTGTGGTTGATTTCAAGTTTCATAGCGTTGTGTTCTGAAAATATGCAAGGTGTGATCTCCATCTTTTTTGTATTTGTTGAGGGCTGATTTGTGACCCAGTATGTGATCTATTCTGGAGAATGTTCCATGTGCACTTGAGAAGAATGTGTATTCTGCTGCTTTAGGATGAAATGCTCTGAATATATCTGTTAAGTCCATCTGGTCCAGTGTGTCATTCAGAGCCACTGTTTCCTTGCTGATTTTCTGCTCTATGTGGAAAACCCAAAAGACTCCACCAAAAACCTGCTAGAACTGATACATGAATTAAGCAAAGTCACAGGATATAAAATCAATGTACAGAAGTCAGTTGCATTTCTATACCCCAATAATGAAGCAGCAGAAAGAGAAATCAAGGAATCAATCCCATTTTCAATTGCACCAAAAATAAATAAATTATTATTAGGAATAAACCTAACCAAAGAGGTGAAAAATCTATACACTGAAAAGCTTATGAAAGAAATTGAGGTAGTCACAAAAAAAATGGAAAAACATTCCATGTTCATGGATTAGAAGAACAAATATTGTTAAAATGTCAATACTACCCAAAGCAATCTATATATTCAATGCAGTCCCTATCAAAATGACATCAGCATTCTTCACAAAACTAAAACAAACAATTCTAAAATTTGTATGGAACCATAAAAGACCCTGAATAGCCAAAAAAAATGTTGAAAAACAAATCCAAAGCTAGAGGCAACACAACTCCAGACTTTAAGCTGTACTACAAAGCTGTAATCATCAAGACAGTATGGTACTGGCACAAAAACAGACACATAGATCAATGGAACAGAACAGAGAACCCAGTTACCAGAAATTGACCCACGAACATATGGCCAGCTAATCTTTGACAAAACAGGAAAAAATATCCAATGGAAAAAAGACAGTTTCTTCAACAAATGGTGTTGGGAAAACTGGACAGCGACACGCAGAAGAATGAGCCTGGACCACTTTCTTGCAAAATACACAAAAATAAACTCAAAATGGATAAAAGACCTAAACATAAGACAGGAAGCCATCAAAATCCCAGAGGAGAAAACAGGCAGCAACCTCTTTGACCCCTGTTGCAGCAACTTCTTACTTGACATGTCTCTGGAAGCAAGGGAATTAAAAGTTCATTAAAATGAACTACTGGGACCTCATGAAGATAAAAATCTTCTGCACAGGAAAGGAAACAATCAACAAAACTAAAAGGCAACTGATGGAATGAAAGAAGATATTTGCAAATGAAATATCAGATAAAGGGTTAGTATCCAAAATCTATAAAGAACTTATCAAACTCAACATCCAAAAAACAAATAATCCAGTGAAGAAATGGGCAGAAGACATGAATAGACACTTTCCCAAGAAGACATCCAGACAGCTAACAGACACATGAAAAGATGCTCAATTTCACTCATCATCGGGGAAATACAAATCAAAACCACAATGAGATACCACCTCATACCTGTCAGATTGGCTAAAACTAACAACTCAGACAACAACAGATGTTGGTGCAGAGAAAGAGGAACCTTTTTGCACCACTGATGGGAATGCAAACTGGTGCAGCCACTCTGGAAAACAGTATGGAGGTTCCTCAAAATATTAAAAATAGAACCATCCTATGATCCAGCAATTGCACTACTAGGTATTTATCCAAAGGATAAAGGAGTGCTGATTCATAGGGGCACAGGCACTCCAATGTTTACAGCAGCACTATCAACAATAGTTCAAGTATGGAAGGAGTCCAAATGTCCACCAACTGATGAATGGATAAAGAAGATGTGATGTATATATATACACAACAGAATATTACTAGGTGATCAAAAAGAATGAAATCTTGCCATTTGAAAAAATGTGGATGGAACTAGAGTGTACTATGCTAAGCGAAACAAGTCAGTCAGAGAAAGACAAATATCATATGATTTCACTCATATATGGAATACAAGATACAAAACAGATAAACAAAAGGGAAGAAAAAAATAATATAAAACCAGAGCAGGAGACAAACCATAAGAGACTCTTAAATACAGAGGAAAAACTGAGGGTTGCTGGTAGGGTGCTGGGTTGGGGGAAGGGCTAATGGGGTGATGGGCATTTATAAAGGAGGACACTTGCTGGGATGAGCACTGGGTGTTATATGTGAGTGATGAATCACTAAATTCTATTCCTGAAATTATTATGACACTACATGTTAACTAACTTGGATTTAAATTTTTAAAGATAATTTTTTTAAAAAAAGATTCTCTCTCCTCTCCCTCTGCCCCTCTCCCCTGCTCATGTGATCTCTCTTTCCCTCTAAAATAAATATATAAATAAATAAAAGAGAAAAGATACATCAATGTTAGGAATAAAAGAAGGAGGATAATAACAGATAAAGATGTTTCAAATTGCAAAGTGAAGGTATGAAAAATTTTCTCTTAAAAAAATTGAAAATTCAGACAAACTAGAAAATTGACTAGAAAACTATAACTTACTACTGCTAGCTCAGTAATAAATAGAGAAACTTAACAGCCTTATAACCATTTAACAGGTATAATCAGTAATTAAAAATCTCCACTACTATCTCCCCTAAAAGTTTGCTCTAATAGTTTTATAGACAAGTTCTACCACAACTTCAAGTAATATGTAATTTTAATATTATGCAAACTATTCCAAAAAATAAGGGGAAAAAGGCAAAGTTCCCAGCTCATTCCATATAGCTAAAAATCTTGATACCAGCAATGTATATAAGATAATTCAAGAAAGTAAAATTATATACAAATATTTTTTAATATAAATGTAAAACCTCTGAATGTAATATTAGAAAACAATACCAGCAATGTCATAAAAATTAAAATATCATGACTAAATACTGTTCCAGGAATACATGGATTAATAAACTTTAGAAATTGTACTAATGTAACTTTCCACATTAACAGATTAAAAGAGAAAAACCAAACTCTTGAAAGGTTCAGAAAAATACTCAATGAGACCTAACAAATCTATAGCAAGCAAGAAACAGAGGAAGCTTCTTCAATCTGATAAGGTATACTTATTGCAAGCCAGCAACAAACACACACTTAATAGCACACTGCCTTTATAATTAGGAAATAGCCAGGGATTCTGTCACCATCCCTCCTTCAAATTGAACTGGGTACCTTTGCCAATACAATAAGAGAAGAAAAAAAATAAAATATATAAAATTGCAATGGAAGAAAAAATACTGTTACTATTCACAGAATATATAATTGTCAGCATAGCAGAGAATACACATAATTAAATTGATAACAAAGTTTAGCAAAGCAATGAGATAGTTGTAAGATCAATATATGAAATTCTCCATAATCATACAGAATTTAAAATGTGCATAATGTATAACCTAGGACTTCAACTTCTAAGTAACTCCCCTAGAAAATGTTCCACAAATATGAACAAGGGATACTTAAAGAATATTCAAAGTTCTGTCTATCAGTAGGGGAACAGGTCAACTACGACATGCATAGAATGGAATACTACACAGCAATTAAAATGAATGAACTACATATCTACATGAATACATCTCAAAACACTTTGTTGCATGAGAAAAGCAAGTTAAAAAAGAGCAGGGGTATGACCTTGGGCATGTTAATTAACCTCTTTGTGACTTAATTTCCTTATTTGTAAAATTAATAGTAGCACCTGCCTTCTAAGGTTAATATGTACAATATGCTTTAGAATAGTGCCTGACAGTAAATGTTTAATAAGTGTTCACTGTTATGAAATGATGATGATGACAGTGATGATGACAATAACATTTATATACTTTGTAAATATAGAACAATTCTAAATGTTGTTTATGTAAATACGTAAACATAAACAACTATACATGTTGTTTATGGATGATATACATGAAAATTGCAAAATGGAAATTTCACAATAATAATTAATTATAGAAAAGGGAGGAAGGAGAAATAAATAGAGTATGTATCTATATAGGTCTGTAATATTTTATTTTTGGTTTTGGTTTATTTTTCTTCCAAGTTTTTATTTAAATTCCAGTTAGTTAACATACAGTGTTATGTTACTTGCAGGTGTAGGATTTAGTGATTCATCACTTACATACAATACCCAGTGCTCATCATAAGTGCCCTCCTTAATACCCATCACCCATTTAACCCATCCCTCTTCCCACCTACCTCCCTCCCTATTTATTTTTTAATAAGAGATCTGAAGTCAATATAGCAAAAAGTTAAGATATTTAAGTCTCAGTGGTGGATGTGTGTTGTTCGGTTATATCATTTTCTGTATTTTTATATATTTGAAATATTTCATAAAAAAAATCAAAGGCAAGTAATAAATAAGATACTTCAAGATGTTAACAGTAATATGTCTGGGTTGTTGGATGGTGAATGTTTTTTGTTTGCTTGAATAGCTTTTCTTAATTTTCCAAATGTTCTAAATGAGAATGCATTTCTTTTATAATTAGACCCAAAGAAAAAGAGTTTTTTTAAAGCAAAGATAAAAATCCTTTTAATACTGAAGTCACCAGAGATCTGTTTCAACTAGATTAATCTTCACTTAGATGTCCTCTAATACAGACCAAATCTCTATATATTAAAAACTGCATAACTTTAATAGCATATTTGATTTACTACATCAAAATGTATACTTACAAAATAAATATCCTTCTTTTGCCTTTAGTCCTTAAAGTTATAATTCACAAATAATTTATGGATGTTTGTCACCATCTTTATTATCATGATATGTCATTCCCTATAAATTTCACATTCCTGACAAAATGGTGGAAAGGGTACAGAAGATCTCTGAATGTATTTCTTAGAAAACTCACATTAATGACAACACTATAGATCTTCCCTAACCTCCTCAACTTGCTCTTTCATGTCTAAAAGCCCATCTAATCTAAAAATAAAACTGATCTGCAGAGACCTTATAATTTATCTTTTTCCATGATTACAATTTCTAATCTAACCAGCAGCAGTTCAAATTGAACTCTGATCCAAATGATCAATAGCCACGTGTGACCCATTAGATGTGCGAATATTAAATCGTTTTTGGATAAGCGCTGTCCAAATGAAAAGCATATAATTACCATCTATTAACATATATGGAAGCCAATAACACAAAAATGCATAATGTGTAACACACAACCTATCAGAATTCCCTTCAATGACTATGTTAAGGTTAGATCTTATATTTTACATATGGATTAATACCAAATTATGATTTATGCCTTCAAGTGTTTATTATTAATAATATTGACCTAGGCTACACAATGGGTAAATTTGTAAATAAAATAAATTTAATTTCTTATTCCATCCTTTTTTGTATGTGTGTGCTTCCTTAACATAAAAGTTTCACTACCTACTGTAGGAAGTAGCCATGGCCAATAAATAAAAGGATAATTAAAGTAGTTTGGTAAGAAAATAATTCCAACATATAGCTTACTTTTCATTTTTTCCCTGCAAAGAAAAAGCTTATACAGTTGTAGAAGTATATAATTATATAAAGAATAGAACTTACAGAAAAATGAGTCCAATCATCTGCCCTCAGTGTCAGAAAGAATAGCAATGAAGTTCTCTAAACATCCTATATTTAACAATGCAGTCTTTGGAAATTTTTCTTTATGAAAACCTAAACACCTAGGTTTACCTAGACAAGTAACTTTTATGGTCTATTTCCCAGTCTCCTTTGTGGCTAGTTCAAGGCTTTGTGACTGCACCCAGGACAATTGGGTATAAGATAATGGTAGCCTACTTCCAAATCTCTTTTTCAAAACATCTAATGGATCTTCTAGGCATCTCACTGATGGGATGAGATCACATGGTCCAAATGCTGTAGCTGTAAGATGCAAGAGTTATCACCCAGCTACATGGACTTTGCACAAGCCAAAAATAAATTTTTATTATAGTAAGCCTCTCAAGTTTCTGGGTGTGCCTGTGACTACATCATAGCCTACCCTATTCAGGTTCATTTCAGGTATGAGCATAATAAGAAAAATTTTCCAACAGTCACTCCCACTTCCATTCCTTCCTCACCTCCCTGGCTCAGGCCCTGCTTCTCATCCAACAGTGCTTAATTCAGGGTCAGCAGCCTGTCCTCCTGGTCCCTAGATTTCTTTTTCTCCAACCCCACTTACAGATTTAGCCCCTAGACCTCCCTCATTTGTATTTGTGTATTTCTGTTTTCTCAGGATCCTAAATTTTAATTCTCAAACCCCATTATCTCTCTTGTTCCAAAAATAGGTTTGAACAAGCTGCTCTTTACATGTCTGTGCATCTTTGCATGGAAGGGGTAATTCCCTCTTCCCGTGCTCTGGATATACAGAAGCCATCTTATGGGACAAATTATGTGTCTGTTTTTAACCAAGGCAGGACCAGAGGGGCAGAGAAGTCAGGTCTTCTACTTCAGGAGATTTCAGTCTTATTGAAAAAAAGCATATGAAGCTCTTTTTTCTGGTCTTTTTGGGGCAGGGCTAAGACTCTTATCTAAAGTCACTGTCTTTGCTTCTCCTATGATTGTTTCAGTGGTGAAGGTATTTCCAACAAAGCCTATTAAAAACATAGGGGAATCTACATAACTCACCCTCCAGTCCCAGTTTTAGTGCTTTAACCTTCTGAGTGATTGCTCGAAGAGATCTCCCCATTTCCTTTGTATCAGGACTCCTTTCACTAACCTTTCACTAAGTGATCATTTGACGAGATTTCCCCCACTTTCTCTGCAGGAAGACTCCACTATTTCCCCCCTATCTTTTTACACAGGAACCATTTCAAGAAACCTGCCATATAGAGCTAAAGTCTTTCAAGCAAGATAAAGATTAGCCTGACCTTTCTTACATCAATTAATCAATATGGTTACACCACAGATTTACCTTTTAACCTTGGTGTTTCCACAGTGCAATATTAAAGCACGATTTGTGAGGTTGCTCCGTTTTATATATGGTTAAGAACAACCCTCTGTCTATGTGCTTTGATAAAGTGTCAGCATAACGCAACACAGGAGCAAAAGGAGGCTTTTATTGTCTTCATCAAAAACGGCTCTGTAAATCTAAGATTGAAGCAGCAATACCAGCAAAGCCGGCTGACTGAAATTAACTGCTGGGCTCTGTTTGCAGATTCACGCTGTTGCAAAGGCCGTTGTTTGGGAATGCTCTGAAGGGTTGAATCATTTGATCTGAATTTCAGATACGAATATGTCATCGTTGCCAGTGTCAATAACCTCTTCTCCATTGTTGAAGCTTATCCCCAAGACAAACAAGAAGGGTTTGCTCTACCCTATCCTGAACCACCAATTGCCACTTTCCTTTCTGCCTTAATCTGTATCACAGGTGAAAAATTTAGAGAAGGCAAAAATGCTGACACATCTCTGAATACTGGTCAAGTCCCTTCACTGAATCCATTTAATGGCAGAAAAAACTACAGTTAAGTCCTCCACAGGGTCTTTATAGATAGAAAGATTTCCCCACCAAACCACAATGTGTTTAAACCTTTTATCTCAGAAAAGAATTACAAAATCTCTTTTTGAAAACGTTGTCCGGCCCTTATGCTTCACAAACGAGGAAACCGAGCCCCAGAAAACGACAGGTTCAGACCCAATATCTATAGATACTTAGTGGTAGACTTACCTTAGAAATCAGTCCAGTTTCTCCCCCGAATGCCGCGCTGAGACATTAGTTCTTAAGAATGCATTTAATTCTGTGATGATACTTGCAAACTTACCACTTCCTCAGAAGCCAGTAAAACTTCATGTTGAGGCTGGACATTTTCTTGGGGTTTGCTTGGCAGTGCTCCATTTTTACCAGTCCATCTAGATGTACCATCTTGAATCAGAAGAAAATTCACATTACAGCTCTGCCACTTACTAGTTGTGTGACCTCTGCCTTATCACTATCTTAAAAAAAAAATAACCACCTCATGGGGCTCTTTGGAAGGTTGAAAAAATTAATTCACATAAAGCGCTTAAAAACAGTATCTGGCACATAATAAGTATCATATAAATGTTAGCTCTTATTGCTTCCATTCTTAGATTCTTCAGTGAATCTGGGCATCACTATAGATTTATGATATTTTTTCCTTCATGAATCCTAAGTGTTTTATAATTCTTGACTCTTTTACTCTTAAAAACTGAGAACAAACTGAGGGTTGATGGGGGTTGGGAGGGAGGGGAGGGTGGGTGATGGGTATTGAGGAGGGCACCTTTTGGGATGAGCACTGGGTGTTGTATGGAAACCAATTTGACAATAAATTTCATATATTGAAAAAAATAAAAATAAAAATAATTAAAAAAATATTTTCAGCCTATTGAGAGTCACACAATAAAATATACATAGGGTTGTTTTTTTGCAAGTGTATGTTGTCATAAAAAAATATCAAACAATAGTTCACATTAAATGAGAGCCTACCGGGGATATTCAGAGTTTTCCCCAACAGTAGCCATGATTTGCTCCTGTTTAAAAAGATCTTTTGTTTTTATTTGTTCTACTGAATATGTCTAAATTAAATCTAGTGCTTTGCATTTAAAAAATAATAATTCTTGACTCTTTTACAGTGAATATATTGTAGAGTTCCTCAAGTTCATTTTGAACATTCACACAGGAGGCATTTGGAAGAGGTGCCATTTTTTTTGTGTATTGAAAACAAAAACAAACCACCAACACCCATCATTGCACTCACATTCTGCTTCTTTTTGGGTGATTTACAAAGACTTAAGCTATCTCACTCCCAGGACATGCTGCCAGAAGTTGTTGAATGAATTTCACTTCACGGTCAACCTTTAAAGTATGCAAAGCACTACAGAATGCCAAGATCAAGTTCCCTGTGATCAGTGCACGAAGTGAACTTTACTATGGATTCTGTGATGTTCCCAAAGGCAATTTAATCATCCCCTTTAATAACAGAGCAATACCTTTCTCTGGAAACTGATTTGACCGATCATTAAAGTATGTCTGGTTTAGTCAAGGAACACTCTTAGATAATGCGACATCGCAGGCTCTAATCACAGATTTGACTATCTTTGTTTTTCTTACATTTAACTAAATGAAACTTCTTATTTTAAGGGGGTCTTTTTAAACAGTATGTGCCACCACTTAATAAGGTACTGTTGATTCAAATATAAATTCATTTTTGATACGAAATTTGAAATTATATGATAGTTTAAATAATATAGAGGAAGGGTAAAATTATGTGGAAAATCAGATGGAGCCAAACATAGTTTAGACTTGCTCAGTTTCCAAACTGAGGATAATTGTTTAAGGAATTAGCAGATCCTAAAGATATTATCTTCTTAGTGATGCCTGGATGCCATTATTTTTCAGCAACTAGTGGGATGTGTGTGTGTGTGTGTGTGTGTGTGTGTGTGTGTGTGTGTGTTTGCGTGTAAATGGTGTAACCCAGACTCCACAGCATAAATAATCAATTTTCCAAACTGGTCTAAAGTATATGAGAAGACAATACAATATGAAACCAGTGCTTTTCTTTATAGGAAAATATGGTAAGAATTTTACTCAAAACAAAGCAATGCTGTATATTGTTTAGGGAGTTTGTTTTTGTTTTTGCTTTTTTAAATAGGGGCATGCACTCAAAAAAGATAAGGCTACCAATTCTGTTCAATATTCCCCACAACAAACCTATCAGACATATTTTTGCATAGTTTTTTCACTGAGGCCCAAGGAGATGTTGGCATTACAACCTGACTACTCTGGCACTGATTACAGAGGGAGAAATACTGAATGAGAATGAAGTTCAAGCTAGACACAAAAGTTAGGTGACAGCAAGGCTTAGCTGCCATAACGTTTTCCTTTCCTCTGTTTTGAGAATCTACCTAGAGGACTGTTTGTCATTCCCAGTTAGGACTAGGTTATCTTAGCAGATGTGTTCTGAAAACAATGAGCTTGAGGCTTAAAAATAAAATTCAAGGATGATCTTAATAAGGTTATATAATGTTAATCCATGGGTTTCTGCCAACCAGTGTCTCAAATGCCTCTTTGGGGATTTATTCTGTTTTAGAAGAATGGAGAATATAAATATTTAAGTATGTGGAGACTTTTGTCATTGACCTAAGGAAGTTTACATTCTGTTTAGATAGTATTCTTAGAAATGTTATTATTTTATAGAATGGATAGACACAGGAATGCAAAGAAAAGCAATAAAGTCACTTTTTTAGGGGTATAATGGAGTTCTCAAAGATTAAAAGGCATGATAACCTTTAGTGTAGGAATGTGAAAACGGGCATTTTCATACACTGCTAGAGGGAATGTAAACTGCTCCTTTCTTTAAGGGAGGGAATTTGACAATATACATTGAGAACCAGAGAATGTATAAACACTAACTCATATGTTTTACTCTTAGGGAATTATCCTAAGGATATAATTGGCCAAAGGCACAAAGGTATATATGCAAGAGTCAATAGTTCATGAAAGTAAAAATTCAGAAACAATGTAAATATCCAATAATAAGGATTATTTTAATCAGGTACCTATGCCACTGATAGAAATGATTATGTAGACATACATTTACCAATTTGGAAAGACATTTTTGAGTGATAATTAATTAAAAATAGCACTTTATAAACCAAACTTTAATATAATACTGCTATCAGAAGGAAAAAACAGTACATGGATAGGGATGAATTGAAGTTATGCACCAAAATGTTACCTGTGATTGTCTTTGAACATTGAGCATTCAGGAAATCTATATTTATTTATATTTCTTAATGCTTTCGTAATTAATGTATATTAATTGAGTATACATTTTTTAATTAAAATGGGATATGTTTTTGAAGGGAATTGATGGCATTTGGAGATATAATGATGTCATCACATTTACTTTAATTTAGCGAAACGAAAATACTGTTTCATTCCATCTGATTTGTACGTCATTGTTATGAAGTTTTTAAAACAAAGTCTCTACCGTGAAGAAGATGTAACTGCAGAGAAGAGGAAAGGGGGATGGAGAGAAGAGAGAAAGAGGGAATGATTTAATTTAATGCAATGGGGCTTTGCAGCCTTGAAACTGTCAAGTCTAAGTTGAACTCCTGGCTATTATTCTTGGGTTTGTTTAAACTTGTAAGAAGCACTTTACTCCCTTAAGTTTCAAGATTTTTATCTATCAATTGAAAGTCATAATATTATTCACAGGATTGTTACGAGATTAAGTAAGAGACATAAGTCAAAGGTATGCAATAAATGCCTACAGCGAACAGGTAACATGTACTAGACACAGAGCTAGACGCTTTGTGTACATTACCACATTTGATTGTCACAACAACCCTATCACACAGACATTTTATCTGCATTTTTCAGGTGAGAATATAGATTTACAGAAAATTTAAATAACTTGCTCAAAGCCAGAGGGCTGGAAAGCAGCAGGTGGGGACTAGCATGAAACTGTCCAAAATGAATGCTCCATATTAGATAGTGACAAACCAAGTCTTCAGTTCCTCCATGTCTCCCTCTTTTCTTCCCTCCACAAAAGGGAAAAGCAGGTCACTTAAACTCAAATTGTTTTCTGAAAAATGTTGACTTGTTCAAAGCCTCCATCAAACTCATTTCACTCTACAAACTGGTCTTGAAAACAGTCAGGTCCAGAGGAAAGATAGCTGAAAGACTATATATGCTACTTCCTATATATTCTGACATAAACGTCCCCCTCTGAAATACATTTTTCTGTATTGTTTTTCATTGCAAATTTAATCTGATCCTAATACCCACACACCTACTATAATTCTCGACAAAAGTCTCTAATACCATCAAAAAGGATAACTTTCTGATTTTTCTTGTGTTTTCTTTTTTAACTCAACCTGTACTGTATTATAATAGGATATTTTTTATCTCAAATCTGTTTGGAAATAATGCTACTTCGAGAATATAGAACTCTTAACTCCAAAATAGCGTGACTTAAAAATAACAAACTTGATTCAGACCCCAAATATTCTGTCTGTAGTCTATCATTTTTTCTTTCTTTATAAATGGTATATAAATATGTGTAAGCTTAATCATAATTCAGTCTTTCAAAGGGGTTATTATACATCAGACCAATGACCAAGAACAACCACAACCAGGATATACCATGAAATATGACTGTGACACTACTGTGATGGTACATTCAGATAAAAGCCACTGCATTAGAATTATAAGAACTCACCAGGTTAACATGGTGCCATAAAACAACTCTTCCCACCTAGAAAACCCACAATCACATGAACCACAGAATTGTGTGTTGTTAGTAAAAAGATCAATTAAGGGGCACCCGGGTGGCTCAGTTGGTTAAGCGGCCGACTTCAGCTCAGATCATGATTTTGCTGTCCGTGAGTTCGAGCCCCGCATCGGGCTCTGTGCTGACAGAATCTGTTTCAGATTCTGTGTCTCCCTCTCTCTGACCCTCCCCCATTCATGCTCTGTCTCTCTCTGTCTCAAAAATAAATAAACATTAAAAAACATGTTTTTTTAAATAAAAAAAAGATCAATTAAAATCCTTTTAGGACACTGTGCATTAGGTGTTTCTGATATTTAAGCTTCTGGAGAAATGCGTTCCATTCTTTTCCAATTATTTTACTTACACTCTTCATGCCACCTATAAGCCTTGTGCAACAACCCCTTACAATTTCTGCTTGTCAAAATCACCACTCATCCTCTTTGCACATGGCATTTCTTTCATGGAGAGCTTGTGGTAAGCTATTGCCTAGTGAACCAGATTTCTTCCTCCTCTGCACTTCAGTGTAGCAGCTTTTATCTCTTATGTCACTTGTCATATTCTACAGGTCCACCCTATGGGTCCACCATCCCTTAGCCAGAAATTTGGGGACTTTAGAAAAGTAACATCATAACATCAACTGTGAATTAGACAGCACTTTCAGCAGTGAGGTGCTTAGTATTTGACAAATGACCATATTAATAACATGATCTTACTTGTATCCTTAGAAGGTTGTGTTTTCACTTGAGGAAAGAATCTATATACAAAGAATTAAAGAGAAAAGCTTTCTTTACCCCAAAGCCAAAATCTCCCAGGTGAAGAGAAAGGCTTCTTCAGAGAAACTTCGTTGTGCTCAGAGGCTTGCTATCTGGAGTCAATCATTTCTTCCAAACTAATCACTTGAGAAGAGATTGTCTAAGTTGAGAATCAGGGGGCTATGAAATCCCTTAGATCATACAGCTTCACACAACAAAATAAACATGAGGCAAAGAGTTCTGTAAGTACCTAGACTAAGTCTTGCAACAACTGACAAATCACTAATAATAGATCTTTTGTTCCATTTGCAAGCAGTCAAAAATAATGAATAACATAATGCTATGCCAAGTCAACTAACAGGAAGTTCACGTGAGATCATTTAAAAGGAGAAAATGATGCTTGAAAAGGTCCCTGATGATATTTGGCTTTTTCCTAAGAGACTCTAGATAGCATTCTGCTGCAGCATTTTAAAAACCACTTTCCAAAATTGGGCACCCTCATTATCATTCATTACATCTGCACTCTCCACTTAGGTTGTTTTGAAAAAGAATGGCACCCCAGTTGTATTTTTACATTAAATGTGCCTTCTCTCACATTTGATCTCTCCTTTTGTGACAGTCATTTCATTTCATAGCAATTATATTTCTTTGTCTCTGTTTTAGTGAATGTGTAGTTTTCAAATTATGCAGGGACAGCCACTTTATGTGTTGTGGATAGAGAGAAATTGAGAGGCTGACTGCAGGGTCCAGCTTCACTAGTCCCCTCAAGTAGTACCAAAGTAAATAAATTAGCACAGGGGCTTTGAGTTGGGTCATTTCCATCCAGGGTAAAATAGAGACACTGGAGAGTAAAGCCTGACATTGTTTTTCTTTACATTCTGGTTGTTGTTTTTTTTTTTAATTGAGTGAGATTATGTTGCAGACAGATTAATTTTGCCAGAGCCAGAAGGAGTGAGGTTATTCTATATGTGCTTGGGTGCAACGTGACCTCCGGACAGGATATGGCAGTGCCTAAGAGTCAATTTCAGAGGTCTAGAACTAGACAGAAATTGCTTTTTAAACACTATTCTCCAAAGAGACATAACTGTGACTAAAACATCCAATTTGTAGTAATGTGGGGCTATCTTGGGGTTTCAAGATAAACCCCAGCTTTATCTATAACCAGCTTTACCCTGGGCCACAAAATATCGTAGGCCTATGTCATTTGCTCATGTAGAGCAAGAATTCATAGAAGAAAGGGGAAATACATACAGAAGTGTTGTATGTATATTTCATATCCATTCGAATATGTTATATTATTATGTTAAATATAAATAAAAATGTATTACAATAATGTACTATGATACTCTATAATCATAGTCAATAATGATGTTAATATATTTAGTAAACAAATATGGATACAAACAATTTGGATTGTGCTGTTATGCAAATATCAGAAGTTTGTTATCATTTATACCATAACTCATTCTAAAATATGAACTACAGTGGAATTCTCACCTACTTATGTCACCTAGTAACAAAAATCCAACAACATAAAAAACACACAAAGAAAAAAAACTGGAATTATTAATATATGTGGACAATTCATCTATTTGTGTTAGCAGTCTCTGAGGGAGTTGCTATGTCCTATAACATAGCACAGCAGTTGATTCATAAGTAATCAAGAAAATTTTAAATTATCCACCTTATATAAACACAACCAAGAAGTCAAAAGACTGGTCTAATACAACCTATGACCATTTCTATGAAATTATTAAAGCAAAACACAGCACGGGGCCAATTTCACCTGGAAAATCCATTAATGTAGAACACCTCATTCTTCAATGATGTGTCATCGTACTTACATTATTTCACATATTTAAGATAAGTCAGGGGAATTCTGAGAGGCTAAGGGAAATGATTAGTCTAAGGAATTTTTGAGAAGAAATAGGGTTCAGGTTTTCAAATTAGGAAAGTTAAATCCTAAGAGTCCCCTTAAGGTGGATGTGAAGAGGGCACTTGGGTGTCATTCACAGAACCTCTGAACTGCTAGAGTCAACCCAATCTTCCCGTAGGGAGACAGGCACCTGGGAGAGCACTGATGCATGAGCCCTTATCCCCTGGTCAGGAGCTGAAGACAGGTGATTCCTCTCATAACCAAAACACAGCTGACTGTTCCAGTCACCAGTGCCACACAGAGCTCCAGTCATCCATCATTACTGCCGTAGAGCTCTAGACCAGAGGAATCAGTAGGAAGAAAACCAGAGGCCCTGACAGCATGTCCTACTTTTTCCACTCATTACTGCAGGAAAAAGGCAATTCCATAGTGAATTCACTAATTCATCCAGGTATTAGAAAATGGATCTCATACTATTTCCAAGTGGGAAGGAGAAAAAAAAGAAACAAATTAACAATGATCTATCAAGCATATACTACAATAACATTTATAAAAATGATTTTGACTACTCCTAGACACTTTACATGGTTCTTTAAACTCATCATCTAATTTTAGTCTTTAAAATAACCCTACAGGGGCGCCTGGGTGGCTCAGTTGGTTAAGCGTCCAACTTCAGCTCAGGTCATGATCTCGCGTTCATGGGTTCGAGCCCCGCATCGGACTCTGTGCTGACAGCTCAGAGCCTGGAGCCTGCTTCGGATTCTGTGTCTCCCTCTCTCTCTGCTCCTCCCCTGCTCATGCTCTGTCTCTCTCTGTCTCTCAAAAATAAAATAAAACATTAAAAAAAAATTTTTTTAAAGTAAAATAACTCTACAAGGTAGGTATTATTGTATCTACTTTACATATAAGGAAACTGAAACTTAGAAGGTTAAGAATTCTTGCTCAAGATGACAAAGCTAATATACTGGAAAACTAGGATTCAGACTGGCTCTGACTACAAAAACCAGTAATGATGAGATTATTCATAAATGGCAAAGTGGAAATATGAGACTCTTTTTCTTTAACATCTCAATGCCAGCACACCAGCTCCACTCTCCATCACAGGCCCAGGAGTCCAAGGATATTAGAATAAGAAGGACTCCTTTGAGTTTTGACCCTTTGAGGGGATCGCAGTCCCCATTGAGAATCAGATGAGTATTATGGTCCTTTGGCCCGGAGAAACAGATCAACCCTTGTTATTCACTGTAGCTGTATTCTATCAAGTCACTAGAAAAACTGAACTACTGCGTACTGAACCATTATGCCTAGGAGAAATACAAGGTTAGGTTCCGTGAGCATCTAGACACTGTATTTTCAACAACCAATCATACCTAAGCATGTTTTATGTGTGTTTCTGTTTAAAGAAACCTTATTTAAATATATATTGTTGATTCATTAGCACTGAACCCAGCCAGTAGCCCTATAACTCAAGCCAGAATGAAGCTTGTCTAACTAATACACATATTTTCTTTGTAAGGAGCATCATAGCTTTCTTGTGCTTAGGAACACTAGACAACACTTTAGTACTATGCTTGGGGGTCACTTCAAAAAGCACAATCACCAATAAAAAGCACAAAAATGGGAAAAATGTGACACCATACAGACTGTGAAAAGGACACTTGTTTATGGTATAGTAGAGCTCAAGCAAGACACAGAGCATCACTTGGACGGACCTCCACTGAGAGTGTGTGTTGGGCAATTTTGAATTTTTTGCTGCTCTGTGCATGTCTGTAAATGACTACAGAAGCGCTGCAAATACTGATTTGGGGCTTTCAAAAACTTTTACTGAGTAGACAAATTCACACACACAGAACCCATGGATAATAAGCATTGAATGTGTGCATGTAAGGTTTCCTATAAGCCCATAAGTTATACAGACTGTACCAGATCCACCCATCATCCCCTTTAATGCCTGATCTAGGTCAACTCATTTTGCACACAGGTTCCTGAATATTGGGAGAACATTGGAGCATAAAAATAAGCTATCCTTTTGAATAATAAAGAAAACGTCAACAAGATTCCTGAAATAAGTGACCCATGAATACACATTAGTAAAACTGATTATTTTTAATTAAACAAATAAACTTTACTATTATTTGAAAGTTCAAGGAATGTATGATGCTTGCTAGCTACTATATTAACTCTTTAAAACCACCAACATTACCTTCTGTTAATTTCTGCTCTATGCTTTAAAAGATACTTTTGTGCTTAAGAAAACAATCTTACTTAGAGAAACTGAACTAGATTCTGATTAACAGTTAATTTTGGTGATAGGAGAAAGCAGAAATAACTGAAAGCCTGTAACTTTGGTCTCCCAGACAATGCATTATTATACCAGTTAGCTGCACTCTCCGCTAGAACAAGTTTGCCATTATAAGTTCTAGAAACTTGATCATGAGCACATACTGACAAAGAACAATGTATAATGAAAAGATGAAATCACTCACCCAAGGGGTCTCTAATGTCAGCAGATATAGGCATAAAGTAATAGGGAGTGTAGACATAGGCAAAAGAAAAAGAAAAAGAAAGAAAGAAAAAATAATTTCTCAAGGGCCACATATCTTTCCCTTCTTTTTTTTTTTTTTTTTGGTGGGGGTGGAGGGGGAGCATTCTTCAGGCCAAACAGCCAAGTGTTCAAATGCATGCACACACATGTGCATGCATGCACACACACACACACGGGCACGCGCATACACACACATTATTCATACCTCACAGTGGAGCTCTCTGTCACTGATTTTACCTTCTGAAATCCTACCTATTGTTGAGTCCTAGCTGCCTTTATAAAGTCTCTTCTATCCCATAGCAATGCATAATTTTTCACTACTTTGTCCATTTTAATCTCTACATTATTGACCTTACCTTGTAAATATTTTTGGCTTGCCTCAAACTAAATACAGAATGGCAAGACCAAGGAGGACAGGGCCAGTGCCTGGTGTATTCTGATATATCCCCAAGGCCCAATACATCTCACTCCTAGCAAAATGCTAATCCTGGACAAAGTAGTCAATAAAGATCTTTTGGATGAGTGAATGAGCTAATGAATAAGAGTGAATCAACTGCATAGCTCAGCTATTCAGAGGACATCAACATGGCCAACTGTAAAGAGCAAAAGTTCCAGCCTGGTATAATTTGGCTACACATTTACACTATCCTAGACTTTTATTTATAATCAAATTTTGGCTGATATGAATCTGAAGTCATTCATTTAACAAATATTCAATCAATATTTACTGAGCACCTGGTCTGGGCAAGGCTCTGTGCTAGGAATTAGAATACAGCAGTGAACAAAATAGGTATCAGGCTCGTTCTAAAAATGTAAGGATGAACATGAAGCCTATGAAAATAGGCTTTATTCAATGAGTAGTAATGAATTCAAAGCCATGTTCTTTGGACTATTCGAGAAACATTGCGATGAAAGAGCTAGGAAACAAGTATCGTGAAATAAAGTTCTTTCACACTAGCTTTCTCTCAAGTCTTATCTGCAAGACACTGTGTAATACGGTACGTGCCAGAAGGGAAGTGAGAACACTCCACCTGAGAAATCTTCTGTGCCATTCTTGCAGCCTGAACACTGTTTATCTTGAAAACTTACTGCTCCTGGCCTTGCTCCAAGGCAAGCAATCCAATGATTCATTGAGATTTTTCTCTTTGGGGATCAGTTTTAAGCAGCAATGGCAAACAGGCTATCCCAATAAAAACATGTCTTAAGGAAAGAAAATTCCATATATTTCTCCTAATAGACAGAAGTCTCATAAATTCTGGAGTTAAGAAATTCCTCTATTCAAGTGGCACTGTCCAGATTTCTCATAAACATGATGTCTGAGATGGAAAATGCAGACCTGCTCTTTAAAACTACGAAATCATCCTACATCTACATTTAGATTTATGCTTAAAATATGATTTTGGAGTGAAGAGAAAAAAAGAACATTAATATTCCCCTACTAAAGGAGACTGAGATAAATCAGAAATACATTCTAAAACAGAGTATAGTAAAATGTGCTGATTACTTATTTCGTGTTGTAAAATATCTATTTAGATATTAAAGATCAATATTCTTTCACTCAATCACTTGAACCTGTGAATGTACATATGTATTTAGTTCAGAAAGTTCTTCAGGGATAAATATCAGTCTATTTTTACTCATACTGATGATACATATTCTACATACATTGATACTATGTATAATGTCATAACAATATACATAGTATATAGTTATGAAAATATTGGGGCAGATCACATTAGTTGACTAAGAGTAAGGTATAATTACCATTGGCAACTTTCAAGAACTCAAAGTATTACTGCACATAAAAGCATGATTCCCAAGTTCAAATATAAAACATTCTACAATGTCTTAACTTACCTCAAACACTGTCCTAATACTCTCAGATCCTACCAAGATTAATGCATTTAGCTTAAGGAAAAATTGAAAACCAGATGACACTTAATATTTTTGACAGAAAGTAAGAAAAAAGGAGAGTAGAACAAAATCTGTCAAATGGATGTAGATGTTAAAATGGTCAAAAGAAAGCCAAAAATCTCTAACAAACCTGGACCAGCTATCATCCATTTCTATAGAGGCCAGAACCAAAATTGGGCTGAATGAAATGGAAGTTACTTATGAAGGTTTTCCTGACTCTGAGATTTGTTAAACTCCCTAGCAGTGGAATGAGAAAAGAAGGGTTTTGCTAGAGAAAATTCAAAATTGGTTAACAGCTCCCTGGTAAGAACTAACATATGTGACTCTGCTTTAAGTATAAGAAATTGATAAGACAGTTACTCAGGTTTCCTTTTAACTCTGAAAGTATATAGAAACATATTAAGAATGCACAGAATGACTGGTCATTCAGCTCTTCCAAGAATGGATGTACACAGAAAGCAGAAAACAAATGCATTGAATTTCAGTTCTAAGATTCTCCCTGATACTACTATGCAAATTGTTTACTTAGGTTTTCCAGATACTATCTTTTCTACCATTTCACTTATATGAAAAAAGAGAAACTTGCTATCCAGATCTGAGGATTTACTTTCATCAATGCATGGCCTAATTTTGGAATATTTAAGATATATTTATTACTTTGTATAGCTAATATATGCTCAAAGATTCTAACTCCTTTTAGTGACATTTTAAAAAGTCTTGTTGAATGCAGTAGAATCTTCTCTTGTATTTTTGCCGCCGTCTCTACTGTTATGGCAGCTGGTCAGCTTATGATGCTCACTTTAACTGCTTTCTATTGAACTGACCATACTTTAAATATGGAACATATGAAAGGTGACTCCTCACTACCTAAAGCTTGTTCTTTTTGATTATTATTAAGTTTTTTCTTCTAATTCCAGTATAGTTAACATACAGTGTTATACTAGCTTCAGATGTACACTACAGTGATTCAACAATTCTATATGCTATTCAGTGCTAATCACGATAAGTGTACTCTTTAATTCCCATCACTGATTTCACCCATCCCCCATCCAACATCCCCTCTTAATGTCCGTTCTTCATAACATCCAATGTTTCGTGCCTCCTCTATAAACCTTGCTCCATTTTTCATAAAACAATTTATTTTGATAAAATATAGAAAACTGTCCCAATGATTCATGTTACTCATTACATTTATAAATTATTCAACAGAGAAATAACAAAAACTCTATGAAGTATAATCTAAATTGAACTAAACACATCAAAATTAATGAATAGTTCATCCTTGATTTTTATTGTATTTATTCAATTGCTGCTTAATTAGAAAAATGCCATTATTCAGACTACAGATCCCTATCACTGGAAAATCCATGAGACCCTACTATAAAACTGTTATTAATTTTAGACCCAGTGATTATTTTCCTCAAGCTAACAATAATGAAGACTAAATTAATATTTCAATAAGATTGAAAGTTGCATTGCCCAACATATAAACTTTAATGGGGGTACCAATAAATATGCAAATGGTTTCCAAAATTTTCAACATTTATTTAAATCTTTTCAGAACCACTTATTTTACTTTGGTGGTTATTTGAATATAGATGATAGAAATTCAGTTGAGTTAGATATAAATTCCAAATGAGAAGAAAACGTATTAGCTCTGAGTTCCACCTCTGCCTGGGACTGTAGAGAGAAACAAATGATACAGGATCAAATCAGTCATTATTTTGTGCATCCCATCTTAAAATTGCTTGGACCACAGAACCCATGAGAACTTCAAGGAACAGAGCCACAGAGAAGGGGAGTATCAAAATAAACCAGGTTCATTTTTATACCACTTGATTCATTAGCTCAGTCATATCAGCATGACTTCTGCCCATTAAAATTAATTTTGCCCAGTTTGCCCCGTAACTTTGTAATGCTAGCAAAACTATAAAGTGTCATCATAATGATATGTGATCCCTCTAAGAGTAGGTCACAATCCTCATATTCATACACTTTCAAATGATTTTAATCTCAGCCTAACAGAATGGTTAAGCTTTTCTTTCTTAAGTTCAGCAAATATTATACAGAAGTACAAGAAACTGGGAAACTTAAGTGAAATATAAACCCTATATGGAAAAGTCAAATGTATTTTGTGGGCATCTTTATAAGGAATACAGCACAATCAGTCCCTAGAACTCTGAAGTGTATTGTTCACCTCTAACACATTCTGCAGCACACCAGACAGAACCTAAAATTTATAGACTCATACAATTTAACTAAAGTCAACTAAAAGCAGTTGTAAGCTATTATTACCTCCAGGTCCAAAATAGAGGTAAAAGTCAAACCAAGATTTATGCAACCATGGTCTAACTAAAATACATGTTAACAACATACAAACAACCTGTAATTCTATATGTTAGAATCTACCCAAGGAAAGATCTCCCCCTCTAGAAGACTTGAGTGTCACTAACTAAAAGAAAAAAGCACAATTTCATTATTTCCCTTGTTTAGCTTTTGTTTGTTTTCTTCTGTCATGGAGGCAGCAAAAACAAATTATTTGGGGGAGCCAGTTTGGCTTCCATAGAAGCTGCGCCAGTCAGACACATCACAGAACAAGAGGAGATTGCCAAATGTTCATTGTTTAAATATGGCCCAATTTACTAGGGTCCAAGTTATAATTAGGTTTCTTCTTTGAATTTTAAAAGGAAAAAAGTGAAGACACAAACTCCTAATACATATAATTAAGACTAGCAGCCTTAACCTAACAGGTTTTTAGAGACACTCTTACTGTCACTCTAAATACAGGTTTCCTGCTGAGAGCATAATTACAGTTTTTGTTGCACTTCATACTGTCTACCTCCTAGAGAGCTAACACTGTTTGTTATTAAAAGAAGACCTTGTCATATCGTGTTCACCTCTGCATATAATGTCTCTCATTGTTGCTGCTTACCTTTTATCTACTCTTCTGGTGTAGAGAGGGGGGAACTACAGAGACTCCACAGACTTGGTAAATTTTAACAAGTTGGGGCTAATGGAGTGTTTTTCCCCTCTTCTTCCACCAAAAGGCAGCCTGTCTTCTCCATTCGATACACTTGCATACGGAATCCATAGCTGCCTTTTTCTTTAGTATGCCTATAAACCAGGCTAGAATGAAAAAGCAAACCCACAGAATCCTAACTACCTAAGCTAGGAGGGTGGGAAATTCCACTTCGAATTAAATAACACAGTTTTAATCCATTAAACGTTTAGACTACATTCATATTTAACACCAAGGTGGTAGCCAAATCTTTTCTACTGATCGACAACAAGTGCTTTGAGCAAGCCTTGGGTAACAAATTACATTTGGTTCCCAAAGATATTCTATAAAAACATAGTGCTTTCTTTTTTCTTTTTTAAGAACATGACCTACAGGGGACATTTATTGGTGCTCTGATAACTACATATTTCCAGACATTTAAATAGAATGGTAGCAAATGGATTTCTTCGTCCACATATTTACCATTCTTAGTATTAAAGTCAGTATGCAGTTTTGGCAGTTTTTTAAACCTGCTTTGCATGTCTTACCAGGCTGTGACATCTCATTATGTGTTGTAACCTGCTCTGAAAAGTCTGCATCAAAAAAGACTGCTTTACAAAGTGGGATATTTTTTCACTATCATTTTTTAATCTGTTAAAGCTATAATCTATCAGAGAATGAAACATCCTCTTGTTCACAGAACTGCAAGACTTAAAAAGAAAAAAATCACAAGAATTCTGGATCAGACAGAATTTGTGAATATCACTTTCTCCAAGGCACATTCAGCTATAATTATTTACTTGAAAAGAATAACATATTTCTAATGACAATCATATATAGTTAAATTTGAGGGTTTTTAAATATCCTGGAGCAGGAAACTGACATGCTTTTTAGCCAGCTATGCTTCCTCTCTCTATAGGCCAGAAAAGTACATTTCAGTTTTAATGCATAAAATAATTTAATGGAATGGAAATATAATTAGGAAAGATCCACAGAATGGAAAAGTCAAAGAGTAGTTGAAAGAACATACATTTATATACACTAATAAAAAAAGAGTTCCAAGATATAGTAACGATAAGCAGAACAAGCAAGTTGCAGGAGAGTATATGCAGTGCAATTTTAAAAACACTCAAAACCGTACTATTTAAACATGCCTAGTTATGTATATTGATGCATATGTAAAAGGAAGTCTGAAAGGATACACAGCATATTGATAACATTGATTACCTCTGGTAGTGGGAGTGAGACTGAGGCTGTATTAGTTTCCTATTAACACTGTAACAAATAACCACAAACTTAATGGCTTAAAAAAAACCCATGAATTTATTACCTTACAGTTTTAGAAGTCAGAAGTCCAAAATCAGTCTCATTGGACTTAAAGTCAAGGTGTTAGCAGGGTTGGTTCTTTCTGGAGTCTCTGAGGGGAGAATCTATTTCCTCACATTGTTCAGCTTCTAGAGGCCACCTGCATTCCTTGGCTTGTAGCCCCTTCCTTCAATCAGTTCAACATCTTGCTTCCACCATCACATCTACTTTGATCCTCCTGCCTCCCTCCCATAAGAATCTTTGTGATTACCTTGGGGCCACCTGTATAATCCAAGATTATCTCTCCATCTCAAGATCTTCAACCAAGTTCCTTTTACCATGAAAGCTGACTATCCACAGGACCCAGGAATCAGAATGTGGAGATGTCTGGGGAGGCCATTAATCAGCCCACTGCAGAAGCCACAGAAGCCGGGAAGAATTTTAGCCCTTTTGTATGATTCAAATTGTATAATTACATTGTATTTATATATTAATTGTGTAATTTGCTTAATTTAAAATAAAAAAGAAAGATAATTTCATTTCTCAATTCCAAAAATGTTTGAGGTAGTTAGAAGAAAAAAGTCAAACCTCCTCCACATACTTATTTCTTCTCTTTATTTTTTCTTGCTCCTCCAATTCCTATTCTTTCCTCTTTCCTCTTTCACATCCTTATCTCCTGGTTCTGTGCCTACATAACAAGATTCCATAACCATATTACAAGGTTCATGATCATATTTCATATCCTCCCCTAAAAATATTACCCAATATGAACTGTGGCACAATTAGGTTAAGTATAAGTACACATAGGATAAAGAATATGTCTTAGGGCACCTGGGTTGTTCAGTTGGTTAAGCATCCAACCCTTGATTTTGGCTCAGGTCATGATCTCATGGTCCATGAGACCAAGCCCCACATTAGGCTCCATGCTGACAGTGTGAAGTCTGTTTGGGATTCTCTCTCCCTCTCTTTCTGGCCCTCCCCCATTTGTACTCTCTCTCTCTCAAAATAAATAAACTTAAAAAAAAAAGAATATGTCTTAATGCATTAAATGTTAATTGAGCCCTACTATATGGAAGGTAATAGGCAAAGAACTAGGGATATTGATATTAAAACCCCAATTTCTTGAAGAGTTCACAATGAGTGAAAAGGACAGATATGCAAAGAGACTGCAATATCATATAAGACGGCATAATAGAAATACGGGCTATGGGAACCTGACAGAGAAATTAGCTCTACTTGAATTGCCAGGTAATGATGGGGGAGGTGGTGGTTAGAAAACAATCATGGAGGAAGGCCTATCTGACCTGGACCTCTCTGAATGTCTCTATGTTTTCCATCCTGTCCCATGGCCTGGGCCATCAGCCCTCAGCTCTGCTGAAGGGTCACTCATCCTATAACCCTGGTTAACATGGCATGTCTGCTGATACTCAACTCACCTCCCTTCCATATCCTCTCCACTCAGGGTCACACAGGAATTTCTGGTTCTTACACACAAAATACACAGAAACTCAGTATCTTAGAAACACTTGACTCCAGCAGTCCTTCTATTTATTCATGATGTCCCCCTGAGTTTACTGGGTGATAGAGGAACCTGCCAGGGAATTGAATATTAGATTCCTAATGAAGAAGGGGCAAAGACCCCGTCTGTCCTTAGGTTTCCTCCTAGTCATCAGATGGTTCTAATGGTGGAGAAAAAAAAAAAAGAATTCTGACACCTGCCTTCTTCTACTCTCTGTCTTACTCCTTCTCCCCCCATCTTCTTTATTGAGCAACAAGCATTTTAGCCAAGCTTTAATAGAGTTTAATCTTCTCCAGACTTTGAGAGAAATTTGATCATGTGTTTTCATCTTGGTTCTTAATATGCTAAAATTTTAAAGAACTTCTAAGGCTGGCTTTAAGCCCATTGCTTTCTTAAACACATCAAGTACCAGTACCCTGTCTGTGATGTTAAGCTCCCTGTATCCTCCTGAGGCAGAAGGCTGTAAGGCAACATGATTTACTAGAGGATGGATCAATTCATGTATCCGTCATTCCAACTGCCTTCTAACAACATTAGGTGTTGAAAGATTAAAATCTACATTTCCCAGACTTCCTTTGTAGCTGGGCTTTTGAGTGAGATCTGGGTTCTGCCCATCTAATGCAACGATGCACAACTTTGTTTCACACTGAGCTACGTAAGGAGAGAGGTCAAGGAACCGTGGCAAAGAAAGCATGTTCTGGAGATGGAAGTCATTGAAGCAGTTCTTTGATTTGGCAACTTCTTGAAGTAAATTACCAGAAGTGGTAAGGTTCTGAGGTAGGTAGCCGGGCTGGTGACAGCTTCCTAATCGAGCAGAAGCAACAGCTCCCTGAGCAGCCAGGGGCTTTAGAAATCATTCCTGAGACCGGATTCACCCTTCTCAGGGATTCACTAAGCTATATTCACACTTAAGTCACTTGTGCTTAAACTAGGCAGACTAGATTCCATTTTCTGCAACTAAGAATCCCAACCATTTGTATGAATGGATGGGAGATGGGGTCAAATGCTTCAATTTAATATTGGAAAACGTTGCCTCCCATCATGTCTATTTGGGTGACTGATGCTCCACTTCTGGGTAAGGTTAAAAGATCATTCTTGAAGCACAGCATAAAGATTTTTCTCTGGCTTTTTCTTCTACCTGGCTCTATTTAAGTTTTACAGAGTTTGCCTTTACAGTCTCCACACAGAGCTTCCTCTTCTTATCACCCTTAGCCTGATTTTTTGGGTTTTTGTTGTTGTTGTTGTTGTTGTTGTTGTTGTTGTTGTTTTTGAAGTTGGAAAAGAAGGGAAAGAGTCTAAGGGAATGGTTCTTGAGATCTTTATTAGAAGAGAGAGGTAGAAAGCCCTTCAGTGCTCTCCAACCTAATCATTATCAGAGTGGTGAATAAAACTGATATTTTGTTTCCATTTGGCTCCTTGTGACTCTTCTTTATGACTTAGAACTTTATGGGATGGAGGGCTGAAGTCATTGTTATCCACAAGTTTCTACCATTCCAAGCTGGAACTCACTTTAGAGATCATTTATTTTAACAGTCTATTTTGTCGAAGATACTGATGCCCAAGGTCATATAACCAATAAATGGAGAAGCCCACACTAAAACTCAAATTTGCAGACTCTGAGCCCATTGTTCCTCACCACACCAGCTAAAGACTTGGGTGAATGAATTTAAGGGACTAGTTCTAGCCAAGTGGATTTAACTCTCGGGTTTTCTAACAGCCCACTTTACTCTCCTATATATCCCACCTAACCCCTATAAGCACTTGGGTTTCTGAGTCTTGATTTAAAAGATTCCTATGTAAAATATTTCAGGGGAGGGGGAAATTTCAATGAAGCAAATCACTCATTCTCTATATTTAAATTCTATAGTTTAATAGTCCTAAAAGCAGAACGCAGGGCTTAGAACAATATAGGAAGGGTCTAAAAATATTTTTTTACATAATCTTGTATCTTCATCTATCCCAGCTTATAGTTAAAAATGTACTGCTTGGGGCGCCTGGGTGGCGCAGTCAGTTAAGCGTCCGACTTCAGCCAGGTCACGATCTCGCGGTCCGTGAGTTCGAGCCCCGCGTCAGGCTCTGGGCTGACGGCTCAGAGCCTGGAGCCTGTTTCCGATTCTGTGTCTCCCTCTCTCTCTGCCCCTCCCCCGTTCATGCTCTGTCGCTCTCTGTCCCAAAAAAATAAATAAAAACGTGGAAAAAAAATTAAAAAAAAAAATTTTAAAAATTAAAAAAAAAAAATGTACTTCTTGTTCTTACAGACAGACCACATAACAAGAGCTCTCCAGAGCTGTTTCTCCTACTGAATGAACTAAGCAGGTAATGCCCCCCACTGGCAGAACTTGCCTTGTCTTCCATCTGGAATAGCATCACCAATTTTGTCATCCCCAAAGGCACCATTCTGACACATGTCATTAATTTTTACAGGGTCTTGACCCATAAGAATAAATGGTCTATGCTTCAATGTCTAAGTATTCACATAAAGAGAATAGAATTTAACTTAAGTGCTATATATGTAATCTTGGGCACAAGGAAAAATATATATGCTGAAAAGATATAAATTGTTTGAGATGGTTATTTATTAAGTGACCAAGCAAATATACTGTAGCATAAGACACTCCAAATCTATTTGGAAGAAAACTGCAAAAGACTACCAGGCATTATCGCTAGTTTCTTACACACAGTGTCATGATTCCAGCCCCTTTCTCGCTAGTGTATTCCTAGTTTATTTTAACTATACCCATCTGTGGATGGGAAGCTCAAAAAAAAAAAAAGTGGTTAAGTAATTCAAAATCCTCTCCCCAATGAGAACATTAAACCCTAAAACATTCCAAAAGTCAGAATACAATAAAGTTGGTTCTGTGGCCATAATTAAATAACTGTTCATGAGGGGAAAATATAGCCAAACCACGATGTGACTCATATTAAAAACAGACACCAAAATCAAGTAAGAAAATGCAGATATATTCATAAATCAGATCCTAGCTCCAAAATATTAACCATGTTTTCCAAATAATCTCTTTTAAAGAACTGTAATAATCAAGGAAATCAATTACCATCTCAGTATCTACACCCTTCCAGAATTCCACTTTTGGAGAGGAGTCAAGAAAAAACTGAAATAATAAAAGCTAACATTTATTGAGTTTTTGCTAAATGCTATGTGCTTTTCCTGAGTTATCTAATTCCATCCTCATAAGAGCTATTATATACATTTTGGTGATGAGAGCAAAAAAGGTTTGGGATATTTAAGTGATTTGTCTATGTTTACTCGAACAGAAAGCTGTGGACCTGTCTATCTTCTCCAGAGCCTATGCTCAGAATCATCATCCTTGACTGCCACCCTTGGGAGCAGCTTCATTCTATACTATTCTTCCAGAACAACAGCTATTTTAAGAAACATTCTGGTTTGGGGATTGTAAGATTTATCAAAGAGATCAAATGAAGCCTGAGGGGTTTTGTTTTGATAAACTCCCATTGGGCATGGAAAATTCTTACTGTTTGTCTTCACTTAAAAAGGCACATAATAAGAGGCCTACAGGAGTGGAAGATGCTGGAGAAAGGGCTTATGGGAAGCCTGAGCCATTCCTCATATACCCAATAAATGATTTATGACCCTCCAGTAAAACAAAGTGAGAAGAAGAAAGCAGGTATTTTTTGTCCTAAAATTTTATTTATGTTATCCATTTCTTCTATTTTACTTGAAAATAATGGGCTAAAAAAAAGCATCAGGAAACAGACTACATTGCACTGTAGCTAGACATTTCTTCCTTATGAGTGAATTGACATAAGATAGGGTACCCAGTGCCGGAAACTGGTCTGACTGGAAAATAACTGGAAGATTGACTGTAATTAGATCAGAATCCCTTCCTGAAATCTCGCAGTTGATTGTTTGATTCTTCATACAGAGATTCCCACCACAAAAACTATAAAACAAAGTTAAAATACAGTCTCCATTCAGTTCTGTTTCAAACAATAATTGGCTCACATAAGTAGTCTGACCGAGTATTATTAAGTGTCTGCTATAATGAGGAGCATAGTGGTATGTCAGGAAGAAAAGAATGTAGACTGTGGAGTTAAATCTGAGTTCACATCCCAAAACCACTACTGGCAAAATTGATTTATTTAAGTAATAAACTCTCTGGGTCTTGGTTTGTATACTTGCAAAATGGTAAGAACACAGGTTTGTGAAAGATTAGGTAAGAAAGCATATAGAACAGACAGATTCTAGTCCTAAAGACACACTAGACTCCCCTGTAAACAGAAGCTCATATTAGTCACTAGTATTAGGTGTGCAACAGTATGCTAGCAGTGTGGGGGTTAATAAACAAAGATGACATGATTCTTGCCCTTAAAGAATCTACAATCTAGCTTAGTAAATAAAACTGGCAAGTATAGAATATAACTATTGATACACACAGTAATATTTGGAAGAAGGAATAGATGGCTGTGGGTAGAATACTTGAGGAGGTTCATGGTGGACACATATGTTGACTGGGCCCAGAAGGTTGAGAAAGATCAAGGATGTGACAATTCAACTATCCACTCCCATTTTTAAGCAAACTTTAAGAGGCATCTTCAAACAAAACTCCATCTTCAAAACAAAAGACCCAATAAATAAAGGAGCAATGCTTGACATAATGGAATTCTACATATGATGTGCTTTCAACTCTTGCTCTTCAAAGTGTGGTTCATAGATCGGTTGCATTCAGAGTTTGTTGGATATGCAGATTCTTGGATCCTATCCTAGCTCTCCTGAATCAGAATCTGTATTTTAACAAAATCCTAGGGTGATTTGTATGTACATTAAAGTTTAAGCAACATAGTTGTAAATCACAAGAATAGCTCCAAAACAATGAAGCTTACGTGTTTTATATTTTAAAAAACACTAGGTTTTTAAGACACTTTAGACATGATAAACACTGTTCTAGAATGTTTTTGTTTATAAGCTGTAGATGATGATACCTGCCCCTCTAGACTGTTAATGAGGGTTAACTGCAATAAACATACATAAAACCTTAATTTTCTAATCCCACAAGGGAAAACCATGTTTTTAAAATCTTTATATCCTTCACCTTTAGCATTGTGCTCCATATATACTCCATAGTCAAAAAATATGTGTTAAATAAATGAATAAATGAGTCAAAGGCTTTAGGAAATGATGAAGGTCACTTTGAAATGGATGAGCATAGGATCATGAGTTTGGTCTGTAGACAAAGAATGCTGACACAGGAGAGCACTTTTCAGATTAAAACGTGCACACTCATTTAGTTACAAGATCTTTTATTGTTAAAAAAATAAAAATGTCATGTAACAGTGAAACATAAGTTATAAAATGTATTTATCATAGAAAATTAGATTTATCACTTATAATGTACTCACCTAGTATTAATTTAATTCAGTTCTAAATGTATTGTGGAGATTTTGTTATTAATTAAAACACTAGTTTTCTCCTGACAAACTCAAGTTATATAATGAGTTCATCTAAAGATTGAAATCCAAACATAGTTCAAAGTCTCACTCTTCCATACTCTCAAGAAGCATATAGTCTAGTGGGGTTAGAGACAAATGTAATTAGCAGTTAGAATGAAGAAAACGTCTTAATGGAAGGATGGTCTAACGAACGGTGGTGTTGGTAACAAAAAAGCTGCCTCAGGCTCCCTGCAAAAGGTAGACCAGGCTTCAGAGAGAAGAGGCTGGGCTGAGATCTGAAGGATGAGTGGTGTGGCAGGTGGACTAATGGGGGTAGGGTACCGCATGGGCAAAAACATGGAAGAGTAACAGCTTGCTTAGGAAGCCACCAACTAGTTCAGTATTTCTGGAGTATAGAGGGACAGCAGCAGCAATAAAATAAGAGAAGTAGACAGGGACAACATAATGATGGCTTTGCATATCACAGAAAAATTTTACTTTGCAGGCTATGAGGGTCATTAAAAGAATTTAAGTCATTAAAATAATTTGAGTAGGGAGTTAAAGTGATCACATTTCCAAATGGGATAGGCTAATTGGGCAGCAATCTGATTGATTAAGGAGAGGAAAGTGGAAGGAATAAATAGGATGAGACTAGAAACTGGCAAACAAGTGTAGGAATTAATCATTTAATTGACATGGTGCCTTGAATTGTGTCAGTGATGGTCAGAATGGAGAAAAGAGCATGAAACAAATATTAACAGGTGGAATTAATAAAATTTGGTGACTGCTTGGATGTGATGGCTTTCTAACCATGAAGAGAAACCCCAAAGAGTTTAAAATCACACAAAGCTAGTGAATTCATATTCAGTTTAAGCAAGTATGCTCAATGTCCTGTAACAAATTTGATAACGTAAGGATGAAGCTGGTAGGCATAAACTTAAGCATATGGTTGGCCAGTGATGCCACTCACTGAGATAAGAAATATAGGATGAAAAATGAAACTTGATCAGTTGAGGGCATGTTGACCTTGAACTGCATTTGGTTCATCAAATGGTATCTGATTTCCTTTTAACTGTCAGTTGCAAATGTGGGTCAAATCCTAGTCAAAATAAATTGGAGCTTCCTTCTCCAACATGAGCCCTACATGAATCAGCTAATTAAGAACCAAGAATCACACAGCAAACCAAATACAACATTACATTTAAAAAAATCAATCATCACAATCAAGAAAAAAAAAAAAAGAACCAAGAATCATAGACAATTATGGTCTAATATCCCTTCCCAAGTTAGTGGGAGACCAGGGGAAACAAAGACGGGTCTAACATGGGGTTTCAAGACAGACTTGGAAATGGGACTACATGGAGGTGGCCTAGATCTGTGATATGTGTGGTAACACAGAATATATTTATGTCTGGGTCTAGACATGGGTATCCATGATGGGAATCCAGGCAAGAGGCTGAGCATCAACACCAAGAAAACAGAGAACAAGTAAGAGAAAAGCCCAAAGAATGTAAAGAAACATCTTGAGTTTGGGAGGCAAATCCCTTTATCTCCCACTATTCATGTGTTTTAAGCTCTAATCTTGATACCCTAGTGCCATGATTCTCAGAGCTAGCTCTACTTGGAGAGTTTCCTAAAAATATGGATCCTGTCTCCATACCCAAAACTTCTAAATTAATTGGTCTAGAGTGGGGAAATACCATCCTAGACATCACCCTGGCAGATTCTCAACCCTAGCTGCACATTAGAAACTTCTTTTTAAAAACACCATGCACAGCTCCCACTTCTCAGAGATTTGGATTAATTCATCTAAGGTAAGCTCTTGGCATCAGGTGTTTTTAAAAGCTCCCAAATGATTGTAATGTAGAGTTCAAAACTTACTGCCAGTCTTCCAGAGCAGAGAGGTTCTATATTTTCTCCCAATTTTTTCAAAACTTCTTCCCCTAAACCCACTCTTAACAATAACCATATCTTTTACCTAACTTAGACTATAGGAATCTGAAACACCCAACATCATCTTTTCTTTCTCTGTTCCATCACTTTGATTTTTGTTCAAGAAATGTCTCTGTTGTCTTAATTTCACCACCATCCTTATCTGGATTACTGGAGGTAAAGATAATAAACCAAACTCCCTTTTCCAGTGGATCTTCTCTTTCTTATCACAACCATGTGAAGTCTCTCTCATGTTAACAATAAAAACAAAATACAAACAAAACGACCTTCCAAAAACTTTGTTAACTCTTGAGGCATCTCTCCATTTCTTTCCTTCCCTTCAAGCCAAACTTCTTTTATAATAATTTCTCCTTACAACCAGGATTGGTATAGTGATTCCTGATGGTTTCTAATAACTTTGAAAAGTGGAAAGGCCTGAAGCAAAATATTCTATTCCAGAAACTCTAGTCAGGACTTAGAAGAAAGGCCCTCTACTTTACCAAGCAAAGTCAGAGAAGGAGATCCAGCATTCTTGTTCAAAAGGAGAGACTTGTGTGTATTATACAGGTACAAAGAGTTAATCTGAAAAGAAGATAAATTCTTACAATACTAAACTGTGAAATGTGGGAGACCACATTCCAGGCATTTTTATACCACTAATATTGTATTATGTTGTCAAACTTGTTGCAATAATTCTGATGCAAAATATATAGTCCAAGCTTGTAAATTTGGTTCAATAACAGCTAGGTACAATTGAGACAGTAAATAAGATAAGAGCTGAATTATTGGCCATTGTTTAATATGACTTTAGAAAAAATTTACTGGTAATTAAAGTAATTACGCGACACATTTCAGTAGTTTCTAGGGGCAAGAAAAACAACACACTTATAAATAGCCATATGGGAAAAATGCCCATCATATTAGCTAAAAGTAAATAGGAACAATGCCTAGAGGAAGGATCTCACAAAAAAAGTCCACTCAACCCTCTTGAAAGAGGTAGCAATATCTCTGGTTCACTAGACTTCAATGTTAAATGGACTTAAGAAAGACACAAGATTGGGAAAGTTTTAGTACTTCGTCTTACCTCAAGTAGGAAGAATTTAAGATATTACCCCCCCTTCCACTATCACTGTCAACATCAAACTGAACACACACATTGACAATTTCACTTCCAGAAAGTAGAACTCTGACATGGGTACAAAACTATTGAGGATCAAGTAAGTCTCTGGCTGGAGAATTAAGAGAGTAAAAGTAATTCTTCCTCAAGTATTTTTTCTCTTCTCCTTGGAAAACTGAGTTAGAAAACTGAAAAGGAGCCCATAAAAAGAAGAAAAAAGTATAAATAAAGAAGAATAAAGCTCTAACTTCAGTCTGAGGGAAGGATTCTATAAGGGTCCTTGCAAGGTCACATCCTGTTTACCATGATAAAGAAGTAGATAGACCTGACTTGCAGCAAGATTTAAACATTTGCCTGGAGCAGATCTGAATATATTACCCTAAATCACAAGATTCCAAAGGTTTTTTTCAAGATTTAGACATGTGAGGTCCTATATATCTAAGTTCTCAAGTAACTATTACCATTATCTATTGAAGGCCAACATAATTTATTAATTTCTCAATAATCATTTGTTGAAATAAAAATTTTTGGTCTTAGTTTGATGGGTATGCCATAATTAGTAAAACCTGCTCTAAAAATTTGTGGAAGAATAAATGAAAATGCCCTTCAAAAAGCTGAATACTGCATAAATGCAAGATATTCCTACTATTAATTGGAATAGGATTGGAACGGTCCTACTGTACATCCCACCAGGCAGTCTACCTGTCGATTCACCACGATTCATTAAGAAAGCAACAGATGGGCAACATAAAAAAACTGACATTTAGAAGATCCTGGTCTTTGCCCTTTGGTTCCCTGACCTTAGGCCAGAGTGTGGCCCTTAAATCCATCTCCCCAAGAGACTGAAGGTAATGTCTGTGTGGCCAAACTGGTTCCACCATTGGTCTCATTCCAACTAATGCTCTTTAGTTTTATTTTTCCCTTTAGATTTGGGGGTCAGAGTTTTATTTGCTGCACAATAGAAGGCACTGGCAGCTTGTATTTTTCTTTACCCCTTGGCATTGAATCAGCAATGTATCCATTGCGTTTTTTTAATTAAATGGTGGTTCACTGTATGTCCTTAGGCCTGGTTGTCATTCTAAACATTTATTATTACTCTAATTATAATACTAGTCATTCTACGTCTCTATCAGGGTAAAGTAAAAATGAACAGTGCTCTAGCTCCAACTTTAAAAATCTAGACTTGCACTAAAACATGGTAGCCTCTAGACACGTTCAGCTATTGAGCACTTGAAATAGGTCTCACCTGAATTTAAAATGTGCTTTAGCATAAAACACACAACAGATTTCAAAGATTTAGTACAAAAAAAAAAAAAAGAACTTAGAATATCTCAATAAATTTTAAGTTGATTATTTGTGTTGAAATGAGAATATTTTGATTATACTGGGTAAAATAAAGTATGTTCTTAAAATTAATGCCAACTGCTTTTTAATTTTTTAATGTGGTGACTACAAATTTTCAATTATATATGTGGTTTACATTCTATTTCAAGTAGACAGCATTGATCTAGATGCTCAGAGTCATTTTAGAGATTTTCATTCTTAATGACTGAATAGTTTTACTAATTTAATTAATTTAAATTTACTCTTTTCTTACAGGCTTGTTTAAAATTTGTTTATTATCTTCGAGAGTTGACAAGAATATAAAAGATAAATTAAGTAAAACTAATTAATGACCATTAATCATGTTTAAATGGCACTGACCTTGATCTTCCAAGAGCTTGGGAAGTCCTTTAAACACCTGCATTAATGGCTTTGTGTCATGCCAAGTGATACTGAGTGCTGAACCAGAAATATTCTAATGTTGTTCTTGCTGTTAGGTGACCGCCTCTGCCTGGAGCTCCACTAAGCATAATAAACAGTGAGTGACACATAATAGCCCAAGCACTGATATATGTGTTGGAAAATGTCACTTTTTTCCAAAACAATGTCACGAAATAGATTATAAGAAATTAGAAAAGTAGATCTGTTTCTAACCCTTCTGATTTATTTTCAAACTCAGTTTTCAATATGTATGTGGTATAATGTATACATGAATGTATGATCACCTATTCATACATCAGAGGTATTTTTTTAAAAATGAGTAAGCACTGTATTTCTGACCTATGGGAAAAAATGAAAATCTTCTTAAGGAAAATAAGAAATAATGAGAGATGAAAAGCCCTAGTATTAAAAAAGAAAGAAAGAAAGAAAGAAAGAAAGAAAGAAAGAAAGAAAGAAAGAAAGAAAGAAAGAAAAGCTACCAACAAGCCCTCCATGTCACTGGTTTTATCCATTGAATTGAAAAGCAAGAATCATAAGAAAACAGCTCAACCATGAGAAAATAGCAATATCCTTCTGATCTGGAATGTGCAACAACAGCTTTATTAAATATCACTGAATTCAAAGGAAATGCAGGCCTAAGAGGAGCCATTTGTGCAAAAGAAACAGAAGCCTGCAAAATCACATACAGCATGAGAGCTGATAAGACTCAAAAAAAGAATAGTTGCATTAGGAAAAAACTGTTCTGTATAATTTTCCTACCCTTCACTAAAGAAGTGCACTCTATAGCTGTAACAGGATATTCAAAAAGGGAGAAAATTATTTTTCTCTAACACAAGCTTCTAATAACAAGAAATTTAATAACAAGAAATCAAAGGATTTAATAATGCAAAGATATATACTTAGAATAATGTAATCTTAAAGATACCCATATTAAAAAAAAAAAAAAGCCTCACAAAGGTAATGAAGAGATAACTAAAGACTGCTCAGCATTTGTGTATTGAAGCACTTAGTATGATTCTATTTTTGTTAATCTCTAAGCTCCCAATTTTCCAGACAGACCAAAGCATTGAATTTAGTAAATGTCTAAAATTAGAAACAGCCTGTAGAAGGATCAGAACTAGAAGTAAATTAATTTCCAATTGATTTTATTAATTTTTCAGGGAGTTCTTTCTATCCACATTCTCACTCTAAAGCCACTATTCTTACAGCAATATGAATGAGTTTCACGAGATCTAACATGAAGTAAACAATCTTTTTTTTCTTGTTTTTTAAATGGAAGTATAATTAACATATACTGTTAGCTTCAGGAGTAGAATATAATAATTCAACAATTGTATATGTTACTCAGTGCTCAAGATAAGTGCACTGTTGATCCCCTTTATCTATTTCACACCTCCCCCACCCACCTCTCCTATGGTAACCACCAGTTTGCTCTCTGTACTTAAGAGTCTGGTTTTTTGCTTGCCTCTTTTTTCTTCACTTGTTTTGTTTCTTAAATTCTATATATGGGTGAAATCATATGGTATTTGTCTGTGATGGACTTATTTCACTTAGCATTAAACCTTCTAGCTATACTCATGTTGTAAATGGCAAAATCTCATAACATGAAAGAAATAATCTTAACAGAGAGTTCACTATCGAAATAGTCCTTGAATCAAGTTCAGTTTTTAAGGCATTATTCCACAAAATCATGCTAAACTCTTCCCCAAACCATGACTGCTATTAGTTAATGATATAGTCCTCAAAACATTGTATTAAAATGTATATGACCATATACTTTTTTTTTAATCAAAATGGGATGGGCAACACATAATTTACTAAAGTTTTCTTTTTTAGTTTATCATAGACATTTCCTTTTTAGTACTTTATTATTTTTCCTTAGTCTAAATAGTTTGCCACTCTATAAATGTCCCGTTTCTTCAACTACCACTGCATAATGTCTATTTAGCATTTAGGTTATAAACAATTTCTCACTATTACAAACAATATTTCAGTACTATTCCTTGGCTTATATTTTGTGTAACCTATATAAGAATTTCAGAAGAATAAGTTCCTAGATGTGGAACTTCTGAGCAAAGATTATTACATTTTTGGGCTTTTGGCAGATATTGCAAAAATTACTCTTCAAACCACTTGGGCCAATCAACATCCCCAGCAGAAATAAATAAGAGAGTCTCTGTTTTCCCATACCCTCACCAACACTGAATGTTAAGGATTGTTTTAACCATACTTCATAGGATAAGAACATATCTCAATTTTTACTCCACTTGGATTTTTTTGACAAATCAAAATTGAAAGTTTTTTTTTTAAGTTTACCTTTTATTCTCTACCCTCTTGTTCAATTGGTCTTTCCTGATCCATCTGTGTAAAAAAGAAAAACAATAATAAAAGTTCTCTGTCTTGAGATTTATGGGGTATATTTGAAAATAATCATCTGATTCCAGGGATTGGCAGATACAATTCAGTGCTGGATATAGTATGAATTCCAGAATTTTTTCTAACATCTTTAGTTTTGCTTTTCAGCAAACAAAGCAGAAATCAGTCTTATTCAATATAATGTTCCCTAGGAATAGGGAACATTTCAATTTGGCCTGTATCCAGCAAAAATTAAAAACTTTCAATATTATCCAATATAAAATTTCAACTATTTATATGATTTTCTCCTCAAATAATGTCTTTCATGAACAGAGATTCAAACCCAAAGGAAATTCTTTTTTTGTAAATTTATACTTCAAAAGGAAACAAACAAAAAAATAAGAGAAGTGTTTCAAGATTGCCATGGAAATTGACATTCCTACTGTGCATCTTAGGACAACATGTGAGAGCTTTAGCGAAGCCTTTGAAGATTTAAAATGCATCAAATTAAAAACCATGTCCATTTAAATAAAAAGCTCTTCTGGCATCAATTCTGTCCACATTTCTGGTGGGGAAGAAAATGGCTTTTTTTAAGATATGAACACAGTTGGGGATAAAGATATTTTCTTTGTAGAGACTATCTAGATATCTCACTGTTGGATATTAATGTTAACATAAAAGTAAAACAGATTTGTACAGTGGACATGACAGGGAAGTGAGCTACAAAGAGAAAACAATTTTCAGCTTGTAAGAAATTAGAGTGCTATAGAATATCATCAAGTCTTGAGGATTTGAAGACAACTTTAAAAGAGATCTAGTTCAACCCTTTATTCATCTAATGCTTAAATCTTCTCCATGGGAGACTGGTCAAATGTTCACTCACTTAATGTTTAAATATGTGCAATGATAGGGAACACATTACCTATTGAGGTAGCACATTTAAGTCCAGAGCAGCCCATTTAGCCATGACAACTACTAAGTCCTTCTTGGTATGTTCTGCTGAAATCTGTTTTCTTATACTTAATGTTTATGGATTTTACTTATACACTGGCATTACAAGAGAACTCTTGGTTGGCTAATTCTCCATCTATTCCCAACTGCTTCTTTCTTCCACTTTCCCTCATACAAGCAGAAAAAGTATTTACAGAAAAGTAAATACTTTCTCTGCTCTCCATTGCAGCCAAGGGGTACCAAGGGAACCCAGTTTATGACTAATGAGACATAAGAAAAGTTTAAATGAGGGTTCTGGAAAAGATTTTTTCATCCATTCCCCCTTCTTTCTGCCTTGAGCATAAACTTGATAAAGGTATAATTGCTATTTGCAACTAGGAATTGGACACTAGCCCTTACATTCCTGAACCACTGGATACTAGAAACCACCTAACTTTATTATTTCTTTTATTTATTTATTTTGAGGGAGAGAGAGTGCACATATGCATGCGCATGTGTGATTGGGAGAGAGGCAGAAAGAGAAGGAAAGAGAGAATCCCAAGCAGTCTCTGAGTTGTCAGCAAGGAGTCCCTTGTGGGGCTTGATTTTATTAACTGTGAGATCGTGACCTGAGCCGAAATCAAGAATCAGATGCTTAACCAACTAAGCCACTCACATACCCCAGCAACCACCTAACTTTAGACTTTCTGTTAATTAAGACAAGTAAGCCCCATCAATCCTGAGGGATTTTAACTGAGGGACTGTGATGCTTGCACCTGAAAACACACCTATTTAACACAAGGTCACACTGGAATATCAAATACTTATTACATTTGATAACGCCTCATATCTTAACAGAGAAAAAATACTTCAATAAACCAGTATAGCCAGATTTAGATATATTCTCACCTTCAAATGTCCACAGTCTAGAGTACATTATAATATTGCAACAATTTAAAATTAGTAGGTGGACTACACCCTAATAAATGGAAGCTAGAGACCTTTGAATTCTGATGGAAGATCACTGAAGCAATTTATTCATTGTTCGTGGTCAATTTCTTCTCTTTTTAATCTTTTCTTTCTATTCCTATCTTACCTCCCCTCCAAATTCATATTAAATTAAGATTTCTAAACCCTGAAAAGCCTGATAGAAATTTCCAATTTGTTTTTCTTTTTTGTTTTTCTTTTTTTTTCAAGTCTATCAGTCTATCTTGGTATGTTCTGCTGAAATCTGTTTTCTTATACTTAATGTTTATGGATTTTACTTATACATTGGCATTACAAGAGAACTCTTGGTTGGCTAATTCTGCATCTATTCCCAACTGCTTCTTTCTTCCACTTTCCCTCACACAAGCAGAAAAACTATTTACTTTTTCCATTGCAGCCAAGGGGTGCCAAGGGAACCCAGTTTATGACATAAACCCAGTTTATGTCAGTTTTCTGCAAATTACTTGCTGCCATAGCCTATTCTCAAAAAGGAGTATGGAATTTCAGCTTTCCCAGGATCAACAAATGTGAGTCTCAAGTTGCAATGTGATTCACAGATACTGATCTATTTTTTAGATTAACAGAAAAATGCCTCCGCAAGAAATATGTCCAAAACTTTGATCTATTTTTCTAGCTTTATTTAATGCATATTACCAATAATACTATAAAAGAATTAATATAAGTAGTCTCTTACAGGAATTAAAAAAATACACCAAGATAAATCTAAATTTATCCTCATAATTTATACCAAACTCAATCCTTTTGAAGAAAAACTATAATTGTATCATTATAGAATTTGTATTTATCAATTGTATTTCTGAATCAGTCAGCAGGATCAATCATATATCTTCCATGTACTTCAAAGAAAACTAAGGAAGATAGAAAAGTAGTTAACAGAAAGAACTTTGCCAAAGTAAGATCTGAGTTTGAATTTGGATTTTGCCCCTTATGAACTGACTGATATGGGCAAGTTATTTAATCCCATGTGTCTTTATCATCAGTAACAAGAGAATAATTATACCTACCTCATAGGTTTATCATGGGGATAATTTAATCTGTGTGTGTGTGTGTGTGTGTGTGTGTGTGTGTGTGGCTTATACACACACACACACACGTGCACGCACACACACATATATGTGGCTTAGCATCATCCCTAGACAATAAGTGTTCAATAAATGGTTAGCTACCACCATTCCTAGAAAAGTGCTGTTACCCTTTGGTAACTCTTTGACTTCAACCATGCTACTCTTTTTGTACTACCCTGGTTTTCTCAAATTCTTTCGTTTGATTTGGTGGAATTATTCAAAATCATGGAATATCTAGCATGAGTATAAATTATTTTCATATTTACACAACTTTATTTTTAATCTCTGAACCATTGCCCATACTTTTATAGAAATAGAATCTATGTGGTTTGGCAAGAGGTTTTAAAAAGACAGAACTAGTAAGGAGTAGAGATAGAGCCTCCAAACATTAGAGGTATGCCTAAGTTTGTGTTCTCCCAAGAGGATACCCTGAGACAAGGATTCAAGTGCATGTTGCTTTTTGAAAAAATACTGGGAACAATGGTAGGGAAGTAAGGAAGAGATACAAAGAAGGGTTCCTTATCAATCCAATTACCACTGTAGGTGACTTGAGCTTAATCTCACTGAAGAAACTCTAGAACCAAGTGCAAAACATACACCTTCAAATTATAGCACCCAAAGGGCAAGGGGGCTGAGGTATTTATACCCCAGTTCCTGAGATCATTAGTTGAGGGTTGTTCCCAGCGGTTGTTAATTCCCTGGTACTTCTTGCCTACTGATTATGGATCGTAGGTATGTTTTCTGTACTGCTGAGGAAAAAGGTATCAGCCACTGAGATGCAAATACTGGGGCATGGAAACCAGGAGAAGCCCACTGAATGATCAGCATAGGAGGAAGGGGGCAGTGATGGTGTGTATGTCAGGATACCAAGCACCAAATCAAACTAGGGTAACAGGAGCTAAATCCAAGTAATGTCCTATGACAGAATAAATTCCTGGAGTAAAAATATCACCAAGAAAGGAATCTGAGGGGAGGAAGTAAAAGGCTGAAATTCTTGTGGAATGAAAATGCTGGCAATTCAAAAGAAAGTTGGAATTGTGGTTTGGGGGGCGTGGTACACATCTCAGCCAAAACTATTTCATTTAGGTGTATCCTAACAAGAAATTCATGGTGTTACAAGTCTTTTCCCTAGCAACATGGGCATACCTAGGACTTTGGGCACACCTTTTTTATTTGGCTGACTAGTTTAGAGCATATGGTACTTCTCAAAACATGTAACTCAAACTTTTCAGAGCTTTTAAAGAGGAGTCCATTTCGGATCTCCTCAGACCTGATGTATCCTCTCAGAGGAAAATTCAGGCATCTTTTGACTAAAGAAGTCCTTTGGTGACTGACACTTAGCTCACTGGCATGACATTTTCTACATTTTCCTGGCCTGCTGCACAGAATTTGCTGGGTGCTGTCCTGTGCAGTGGGCATCCAGAGAGAAGTTTAGGACTGCAGGCTGAGGCCCAGAATCTAGGTGGAAGTAATCCTAAAATTGTGAGAAAACCCAAGAGACACTTGCAATATATGAGTTCTGCTTCCCTCACCCCTTCAGTGAACATTTATTAAGCATCTACTTTTCTCTCACCTATATATGTGGCAGAGTTACAGTGGAAAGTAAACCTGGAGCTGAAATTCCCTCATAAGACCTGTCAGTTAGTCCATCTGTGCTAAGGAGGGGAAGATTAGATTGTTATAATTAGACTTACTTTCCAATGTCTGAATGCCACAATTCTGCTCCACCTCATCCCTGCCCCATTCCCAATGAGCTTATCACAGAAGGGACCTCAGTCAAATCCATCTCGGAGACAAGAGGCAACGTGTCCTCCTGGCATCAGACATTAGTGAGGTCCTTCTCAGACACATGGATGTCATTATCATTAGAGGGGTTGGTGAAACATTTACAGTGAGCTATTTAATAATGTTTGTTGGGCTTCTTTGAAGTATGAGCACACTTAGGAAATTTTAAGAACTTCTTAGGACTTTTGCATATAAGCATTATGGGATTTTCTTTATACAGACAAACTTTCTGTGGGAGTCATGACTGTTTATTGCATTGATTTTCCCTTTTTTATAAGCCCCTGTGGACTTGATGTGTTGGAATAAAGATATCTCTGAAGCAGGTAATTCTCACTTAAAAAAAAAATGGCTGCTGATGTGGAATTGTCCTTACAGATTAATGTAAAAGATAGACATGTTTAAAGGCTACTTAAAATTACTTTGGGGACATTCTAAAAGGAAAATAATTAAATAGTGTGTTTCTTGATCCTTCCCTAAAACAAATCTTCCATTTTATATAGTGGGATTTTTTTTAAGAAAACTAAACATATAAATGAGCATATTTGGAAATATAATTGAATCTTTATCTCTTTGGGGTTATCATTACCCTTGAAATATGACAATAAAGTTGAGAATGGTTTTATTTAAAAAATTCACCTGTAAGTTATTGACACGAATAAATAAAAACACTGAATAGTTTTTAAGCATGCAAACAAAAAAACAGTTTACAGATAACCTCCAAGTGAGAACATAGAAACAAGGTAAGAAAGAAAAGGGAAATAAATTAAGATGCCCAACTTTTCCTTCATTATGTCAAGGAAACTAATGCTGTTTTAAGAAGGTACATGACAGTCCTTTCTCAGGGCCCTATTTGATTCTAATTGCTTTCTAAGTTGACCCCTGTTAGTTCCTTATGGAAAATTCAAAGTGGGTAGAATTCAGCAAGTTTTTTTTTTAATACTACTTTTAGGCAGACCTTTGCTTTCCACTTTACCACAGACTCCATCATCCCCTATTACTTATAACCCCATCCTGATTTAAACCTTTATTTATTCAGCCTGGTCTCTGCAGAAATGTGATTTGGGGCTCCTGTCCAACAATTCTCCCACCCAGCCAAACTGTTCTATTAACTATTCCAGGACACTGTTCATTCCATAATTCCACTCTCAAGTAGCCTCCCTCATTTCCACTTTCCCTGTCTAAATTCCATTTCTCCATAAAATCCATTTATATGACAACCCCTTCATAAAGGGGTTACCATAATTATTATTTATAAGCAGAGTGTACCGGTATAAGTTTAATAATGTGCTCTCCCTGGAAAAAGGGAAAATCATTTATGTGCACTGTTTGCCAATTTCTGTGGTATAAATTTTCCTACCATGGTATGGCCAGTTTCAAAACTTACAGTTGTAAAGGTGCTCACAATCTGCTCTTAAGAGTTGATGAGAGCCAGCTCTAGCACACAATTATCAGACTAAGTGGTTCAATACTTTGAAATGTTATATCAAGGTATTGTATTGTTAAGAGAGGTGAGATACTATTGTTGAAGCAAGCAGATTGTAGCAGAAGTAAAAAGAACTGAGCTTCAGCTCTAGCTCCACAATAACCTAACTAGGTGACTCTAAAGCCACCTAACCACTCTGGATCTCAGTTTCCTCACCTAATAAGAGCATACTAAACAACTTTCTAACATTAACAGATCTATGATTCTATATAATCCTTCATATCATCATGTCCTTTATCACTTACCTCAAATGAAATTTACTTTAAAGCAGGCTGTGCCATAACATACTATGTCCTCAACACAGCAAAGCACAGTGCCTTGCATATAGCAGGTGCTCCACAAATAGTCTTTGAGTAAATGATTTGCCAGGGTGACACTGGAGGTAGCCTGGGTACATGATGGGTTAATGGAAGACAATAGGGTATGGGACAGTATCAGTACAAGGAGATAAGATCAAGAGATTATTTTGAAAGATAATCTTCTCTGTGAATATAGATATTTTCTAGGTTGGTTACAGATATATAGGAAGTAACATATTTAGTTGCACACCATGTCTCCTCCCTCTTTCCCTCCTTTTCAGGGGCCACTCTGAACAGACACCAACCAAGCTGTCCTCTTTTGATAGTGTCTCCTAGTAGAAACATCTCTTCCCCACTATCACTTTTCTACTCTCAAGATCACACCACACTGTTTGCAGCATTTGTTTTTGTCATTTGTATTTCTCCTACCATATATCTCTGCCAGGTTTATCTTAGAGAAGAATATATTTTTTATCGGTTTCTTTCTTTCCATTTTTCTCACAGTGCTACTTGTGATTATACAGAACTTGAATTGGAGCACTACTATTGATACTCATATGGCAAGGTACAAGAAGAGTATATGTATTGAAGTGAAATTGGACATTCAGCAGAATGATAAATGGGATTCTTTCTATCTCAGCTTTAGCCAAGTTGCCAAAGGCCTAGGTATTATTTAACAGTGAGGTAAGAAGAGGCCTGTGCAGAACTGCTAAGATTGTAAAACCACTCTGTCAGCATTAATAATCTCCAAGCAATAAAACTCCTGAGTTGGAAGAATTGGAGAAGAACCCTTTGGAGAGAGTTATTGGAGGTATTGTTGCCCCAAGGGAAAAAGACTACTTCTTTGCTTTAAGTCAAGTAAGAGCAAATTCAAAGGAAAATTTAGAGAGTTTGACAAGTATCTCCCAGAATTTAAGTGCTGGAATAAAAGGCTGTGGCTAGACTGAAGCAATGAAGAGAGAAAGACAAGACTCAGGTTTTCTGTAGAACAGATGTGGGCCACACAAGAGGGAACAGACCTAGAGCCATCTTGAAAGAACTGTCTAGAAAGACAAAGTGACTCAAGAGATGTACAGCCACAAAAAGTCCAGGAACTGAAGACAATGTCAAAGCAACCAACTGCATAGGGCATCATCTATTTCACAGGAATTAGAGTTGCAGTTGAGGGTTCAGAATGGGAATCACCCCAAAAACATGGCATGAAAGAGTTCGCTTTGAACATCTATTGAAGTCAAATCTAAATCACATCAGTAAGATCTCTACTGCCCCCTTATCAATCTTCCTTCATCCCACTCCAATGCTGGAGGGGCCAGAAACCATACCTACAGAATGGAAGAGGAGATGCCACCTCCCATCTGTGCACACATGCGCACACGCACACACACACACACACACACACACACACACACATGCACGCACACACACACTCTCCAGGCTTCCAGTCCTTCCTGGCTTAGGATGGGAGAAAATTTAAAGAGGACAATAGGCTTGGATTATTATAGTGAACTGTGTGTTCTTGGAAGCTGGAGAACTATTAATTATCACAGAGTAACTTAAAAAGTTACAAGTTTTTCAATTCTGTCATTCCTCTATTTTGCTAATTACCAGCATTAAGACCGTGTTTTATTTTTTCTATTGGCTTTCATTGAAAATACACAATGTATTTCTGCTTCCCTATAGATTTTTAAGTGAGCTATTCCTAAGACCTCAAAAGCTTATTCTTTATAAAGGAAATACATGCATCATTCCACAAATCAATGGTTGGGACTCAACCCATTTAGAAACTGAGTTTTCCTGCAATGTTCATACTCTGGTGGGGACTGCCCAGGTAAGACTAAAATGAAAGTCTTTATTCAAAATGATAATCTCTGTATAGAACTTGTATATGGATCTCAAATCTCAAAACATGTAAATGTTTTCCCCAGCAGGTCTGGCACAGGGATAAGAGAAACTCATTATTCCATCTGTATTAATTTGTCATGGTGCGTACAATCATGTACCCAGGACAGAAATGGCACAAGCAAAGACTTCCAGGCTGACTGTCTCTTGGGGGCTCAAGACACCATATTGATAGACTTAATAAAGATATATTCTGAGAATTATGAACCTGCCCATTATTTTTCTGGAATAGCCGCCAAAACCAATAGCAAAAAAAATGAGCTAATGCTGCCAGGATGGCAGGCATTCTTTACTACATTTCATGCCAATTATTTCCTTTCACATGACAAGCAGGCATTAATTTTCAACTCCTGACCTATATTTCACATATCTGGGTTTCAGACCAAAAGAAACACTAGCTATCATAAAAATGCTACAACAGCCTGCCACATGATGAGGAATTCCTTTAGGCTCCAAGCCAACAAGTTTGTTTTGAGTCTGTGAAACTTTTATAGAGTAGAAAGGTGAGGTAGGAGAAAAAGAGGATAATTGTCCTCCCTTCCTTAAGAGGTCTTATTTATCACAATATCTACCCCATTCAGACTGGTAGAAAGAAATGATTAAAATAACAACCCACTGTTTACTTGTCTCCATGGTGTCTCAGGGGCCAGCAGACCATGCCCTTGGCCGTTTCCCCTCTCTCGAACACATACTAATCATTCAAGTAAAACCTCCAAAAAACTTACCCTGCTTGCCTGAAATATTCCAACAGCATGGGATTGGAATAGAGAACATTTCAGACAAAAACCTTATGATAGAGGGTGCCTTTTGTAGGATGTCATTGCCAAAGGCATTCATAGTGGCTGAGTAGGGATTTGAGTGTGATGGTGCACATCCACTAAATGGTTCCCTAGGGGCCCTAAAAAAGAAAAAGTAACATCCAAAAGTGCCCAACACCTTCCCAGGGGTAACTTTTTCAGAGTAAGAATCTAACTCGGTGAAGACTCACAATGCGTTCGACTGAAAAAATGTAGTGAAGATACATTCCCAGCCGTCTAAAGCAGACCCTGGATGCAAAAAAGAACCAGATCACAAAACATTCTCAGATTACAGCCAAGTTCTAGATGGTTATCAAGATCCAGAGATTTAATTTTCTAGTATAACAAAGTCAAGAAACAGAGGTTTTAAATGAAATTCTTTTTGCCTCACAACCATACCAAGTGCTTAAATAATAAGTCACTGTCAAATTCCATTATTTCAATTTATATTATTGTTTCTAAGCATAAGAAGAGAAACATGGGGAAAAGGGACAAGAGGCATATTGCATTGTTATTCAAGGTAAACTCCAGCATCTTTCTGCACCTCATTCATTCACTGCATTCAATTATCCATTCATTCACATGTATGTATTAACTATTACATTCCAGGTACTGGGCAAGCTGCTGGGGTTGAAACTGTGCACAAGATAGACAAGACTCCTGTCTTCATGGAGAGGCAGATGAGAGGCCAATTGTACTCTGGGCAACAGACAAGGGCTAGCTGAGCCAAAATCCAGGGACTACCCTCTGACATACTTTAGTCAAGGCAGCCAACCTTTGTAGAAAGCAAGAATTCTTTGCTCTACCACTAACCTAATTTGTGATCTCAAACAACTCACAACTTTCTGGCCCCCAATTTGCCATCATTGCCACGAGACAATGACGCCTATTTTATACTTACTATCTACAGAGCTAAATCCTAAGGAAATAAAGCTTTATAAAGCACTGTATAAATATCTAAATTACAAATATTAGAAAACATTTGCAGCAAAAATACTTGTTAAGTGATGGCATTCTACTTGTTATCTAATTCAAGTCTAACAAAAAATACCTGCTGCGAGGGATGAGAGCCAAAAGAAGGAACTAAGTGGTAGTTGCAAATAAACATCTATACAATGCCTCCTGAAGAATACAATACTAAGTTCTGTATAAGGTCACAAGTTTGAATATAGCAGTGTTTTTCACAGTTTTAAATTACAAACTAGGTAAGGAAAAGAATATGCATATTTTCCATCTAATACCTTCCAGAATTTAAAAACATAAGAGAAATAAACAGGCTTTTTATGCATGAATATGGTTTTCTTTAAGATACATATAGATTTATTCCAGTTAATATTCAATGACTCCAGGGAAAGAAGGTAGAGGCATAGGCCATGAACTTTGTTTTTTGGTTTTGAGAGAGTTTTTTCCCCTGCTCTTCCCTACTTCTCCACCAAAGGAAAGGAGCAAAGAATTATGAGTTAGGGGGTGCGTTTTCATTCTTCCATAATTCAAACATATTTTTTTCCAACTGAAAAGGGAAACTTCTTTTTTTTTAATATAATTTATTGTCAAGTTGGCTAATATACAGTGTGTACGGTGTGCTCTTGGTTTGGAGGGTAGATTCCCATGGTTCATCGCTTACATACAACACCCAGTGCTCATCCCAACAAGTGCCCTCCTCAATGTCCATCACCCATTTTCCCCTCTCCCCTGCGTCCCCTCATCAACCCTCAGTTTGTTCTCTGTATTTAAGAGTCTCTTATGGTTTGCCTCCTTCCCTCTCTGTTTGTAACTATGTTTTTCTCCTTCCCTTCCCCCATGGAAGGGAAACTTCTTTAGCTATGATCCAGAATGATCTCTTTTAGTTTCAAAAAACATGATTAAAAGCAAGTAAATATACAGTGGATGTACAGTTGTAGTCACAAAGAGGGTTTTCTTCCTACATCTAAAACATAAATGAATCAAAATATTTTGAGTGGCTTTACCTCCAGGTAAAGAAAAAAAAATGTATTTTTTTAAAAGAAAGAATGTGCAGAAAAAAGTAACTCACAGATGGGTTTATCAGGTTCCTTATGGCAACAAATGCCCAGGGGTTCTTATTTTTAGACAATGAAGACAATGGGTTTAAATTCAAAGTCACTGAGGAATCAAAACCTGCCACTGTAGAAGCAGTCAAAGAGATTGTCATTGGATGTTTTAGCACAAGAGGCATGGGGCATACACTGCAGCTCGTCAAGACTGGTTTCCCTGTCTGCAAGTCCTGGCACACATATATGGGAAAGCTCTGACCCCTTTTGTAAACAGACAGCTTGACTCCCCCACCTTTGGTGTGGTGGGGCCCACCTAGCCCAGTAGCATACTTCTCATCAAGTAGAATATTAACTTGGCATGAGATGATTTATCACCTAGTTATTGCAGGCATGGCAGGGTAGCTACAAGGAGTAAATATTCTAATGCACTCTCACTCCAGGAAAGCATAGAAAAGGTAGAGAGGGTAAGTCCATTATAAGCTTAAATACTTAATAAGATTTAACACCAGCCGCTTGCCAACAGAAGAGAAAAGCAGAAAGAGCTCCAAAGAAGCAATGGGAAAACCATACATCAAAAAAAAAAAAAAAAAAAAAATTCAGAGTGACAGAAAGGCTGCAAAGGAGTAAGTTTTTATTTTTATTTATTTATTTATTTATTTTATTTTTTTTAACATTTATTCAGTTTTTTGAGAGACAGATACAGAGTGTGAGTGGGAAAGGGACAGAAAGAGAGAGAGAGGGACAGAATCCAAAGCAGAAAATGGCTCCAGGCTCAGAGCTATCAACACAGAGCCCAACTCGGGCCTTGAATTCAGGAACCATGAGATCATGACCTGAGCAGAAGTCGGACGCTCAACTGACTGAGCACCCAAGGAGTAAGTTTTTTTGTAAAGGTTGTCAAAAATCAAAAGTATCACTGTGAAGGTAAAGAAAGAGAAGACACTAGGCAATTGGGGAATCATCAACTCACAGCAAATGTCTTATAGAAACATCAGCATGAAGAGAAAACTATGTCTTAACCAAAACCATCTGATGGCTGAACTCTAGATTCCTTGTAAACAGGATCTTTGCCTTTATTTTTTTCCCAGCAGCTGACTGCAATTTTGGTGCAATTTTGGTGGTTTAAATAAGAGCTAGATTTTTTTTTTCCCACAAATGAAACCTATATATTTGCTGTTTGCATTTCTGAAATCTTTCGTTAGCCCTATAAGGCCCTGCTAACCACGGATACAAGTACTATCACTACCATTACCACACACTAAATATTGATATACAAGTCTCTGATGATACAAAGCATATAATCCTTCTTATGGATTTTTTTTTTGCCTTATAAACATGGCATAGTTTTATCAGATGTCTTGTATTTTTCAGTTGGTATCTCAGCTAGATAACAAGGGACTTTTAACATGATTTGCGTGCACTAAATTTTAAAATCTATTGAGTTCACCAAAGTTTACCCTAGCCCAGCAGAGTGCATGATATATAAGGCACTGTGTAAATTTTTGTTCAATGTGTCAATATAGCGAGACCAATCAGCAAACCCATTTAATTGAAGTTTTACCATAAGATTTCTAGAAACTAAAATAATATTTCCATCTTACTATTGCTAGTTGTGAGCAAATAAAAAAAGATCTGCTTAGATTTCATAAACGTGTTAGGATTTCACACCATTCTCTTCCCCAGCGGCAGCCAAGCCTCAATCAATAATTGTATAGTGACATTTCAAATCCTCATGTCTCAAGCTAACAAATAAAACCAGCAGGGTAAGAAGAAAATTTATTAAATATTATTTGAAGAATGCTTAAAAGATTGAAAGTATTTTCTTTCATCAATTTACCATTGGTATGATCTGAAAATACCACTACCAATCTCCTTACTAGATTCAAAACATTCAACTCTGTTAATATGCAAATGTTATAGGCATAACCTGAATTTTCTCACACCCTGACACAGGTGTATTAAAATGCAGTTCTATTTAAAATAATAATTTAAACATTCCTCACTTATACATCCACTTATGTTAGGTCCTCAGGCCTTCAGCAAGCCCCCCTCACTGCCCCACTCCCCACTCTCTGCAAACTCCTTTTCAGTGTTTCTTGAATCTTCACAGGGCAGCTTAGACCTGCTCCTATAATCATATTCCTGCTGGCTCCTCAAGTAACCTCAGATGGGTTCAGCCACCATTCCTACAAGTACTCCAGTCCCCAATAGAGCCCTCCAGAAATCAAATCTATGCAAGGAACTGTGTCATAGCAAAAACTCCTCACTTCCATTTTGATCCCAGGACTTTTAGAGTGTTCTATTTCTCTCTCTCCTCTCTCTCTCTCTCTCTCTCTCTCTCTTTTACCCTTTCTATCTTTCTTCCCTCCCTCCCTAACTTCCCTTTAAGTTTTACTAAGAGTCCCTCTGCTCCCCACAGAGCTCAGCTATGTTCCAGCAGGGCTGGGGGACAGCTCTAAGCGACTGAAACCATGGTGCACACTGACCCAGCCCACCTCTTGACAGTCAAAGCTCTCTTATGAGAGTTCATTCAGCCTGGCTGCTTCTTCTCCCAAGACATTCTTCAGTGTTTGTGTAAATGTGCTTCTGGCAAATACAAGATAAAAATTTGCCAGGTACACAAGAATTTCAGTCTCAGTTGAGACCATATTCACATATGAAAAGATGAAGAGATAAATATTAATACAATAGCATCCACATCTTCATGAGAATTAGATTCTTTTTTTTCCAGCTTTACTAAGATACAATTAAATAGAAATTGTACATATTTATGGTATAGAACATGATGATTTGATATATGTATACATCGTGAAATGATTACTACAATCAAGCTAATTAACACATCCATCACCTCACGTAGTTATTGTGTGTGTGTGTGTGTGTGTGTGTGTGTGTGTGTGTGTGTGAAAGCAACTTAAGAGCTACTCTTAGCAACTTTCAATTACATAATACCACATTATTTACTATAGTTACCATGCTGTACATTAGATTCCCAGAACTTATCCACCTTATAACTGAAAGTTTGTACCTTTTGACCAACATCTCCCCCATTTCCCTCACTCTCTAGCCCCTGGCAGCCACATTTCATTCTCTGCTTTTATACTAGAAATGGAATTCTCCAATTCTCTAATCCTATTCTCAATTCTGTGAGTTTGACTTTTTTAGATTCTAAATGTAAGTGAGATTATACAGTATTTGTCTTTCTGTGTCTGGCTTATTTCACTTAGCATAGTGTTCTCCGGATTCTGAGACCTGCTGACTATTCAACAGAGATTAGATCTCTGAATGGTATCACAAATGAAATTTGATGAGAGAAGCAAAAGGGGAGAGGGACATAAAGAATAAATTAAGAAGCTGGAGATCCTTCCCAGGGAAGAAGAGTCCCAGGAGCCAGTGCCTCTGCTGATGTCACTGCCGAGCTGAATGGCCACGGGCAGCCTGAGGATACTGGGCCCACAGCAAAGGACATCTGGGTGCAAGGAGCTAAGATGGGAATGGACCGACATCAGAGAGAAACTAAATCTGGGCTCTGTGTTTCTGAGAATCAGTCTTAGAAATAATTACCTTTTCCAATGAAATTCCACATTAAAGTTTTAGATTTGTTACTGGTCTTCACTGTAACTGGCTCTGTTCCATCTTTAGCCAGTCATAACATCAGTCTATGTGACACCAAACATCCAGCCAATTCAGCCACAGTCAAAACTCTAGTTAACCAGCCAGCTGTTTTCTGTACATGACACCAAGCAATCAACTGGGCTAATGACATGCCTGGAATGATGGAAAAGACCAGATGTTTTGGCATTATGTAAATGTTAAGTGTCAGTTGAAAACAGGAGTGTTAGCTGTCACTTTACATATAATCTTAAAACGATCCACCCTGTACTCCTCCCATGACTAGGACATAAACTCAACAAAGATCTAAAGATACTCATACACAAGCAAATGTGCTGAAAATGCCAGTGAGTGAGCATGTGTGTTATGAAACATGCCAGAGGGATGGGGAAATAAATTATTTCACATAATCTCAATTTTATAAACCTTAGTAAATGTGCCCCTCTCCTGCTACTCTATGCACTTCTCTGCCCTGTCCTACTCTCAACCTCAAGGAGCTACTCTTCCAGACTCTTCTGCCCTCTAGCTTTGGCATATGGGAGACAATGCTGGAAGATGAAGAGCAGGAGGAAGGGAATAACTGGGTAGTTTTCTTCTTCTTTCCCTGTCTCCATGGTGTCTCCAGAAGCTGCAAGTCTTGCCAGGTAGTCCCTCCATCCACAGTTCTAGTTTCCACGAGAAAGCCCCAACTGCAGTCCCTGTGTCTTCTGTGTAATCTGTTTCCCGGACTACATTTCATCTACTGAGAGACCCAGAGTGACTTCTACTTTTCTAACTGGACTCTGATACATAGGACAATCTGAAAAACTATCTTTTCGTCCTGAGATTTCAATAACAATCTGAGACCTATGACATAGCAGCCCCGGTGCTGAGTTCTCCTCCTTTTCCTCTCCTCTCCTCATTAGGTGTTCCAACTAGAAGGAAAAATAAGTAAATAAAAGTGATTTATCAAAGCCCATCCCACTCAAAGTTTCCCCTGGTGGTTCTTATGAGACAGAGCCCCAAATAAAATGTTTGCAACACTTTTCAAAATTGGCCAACAATCTTTTCTGTCTGCCTCCACTCTCTTTGTATCTGCAAAAGGACTTTTAAAAAAATATTTATTTATTTATTTTGAGAGAGAGAGAGCATGGGAGGTGCAGAGAGAAAGAGAGAGAGAGAGAACCCCAAGCAGGCTCTGCACTGTCAGCTCAGAGCTCAACATGGGGTTCAATTTCACCAACCATGAGATAATGACCTGAGCCGAAACCAGGTCAGATGCTTAACTGACTGAGCCACCCAGGAGCCCCTGCAAATGGACTTTTTATTATTATTGTGGTAAGAACACTTAACATGAGATTCACCTTCTTAAGGTTTTAAGTGTACAATACATTATTGTTAACCATAGGCATAGTGTTGTACAGCAGATCTACAGAACTTACTCATCTTGCATAACTGAAACTTTGTACCCACAGATTCATATTTCCCCCTCCACCCAGCCCCTGGCAACCAATATTTCTCTCTTATCATACGATTTTGACTATTAGGTGCCTCTCATAAGTAGAATCATGTAGTAGTTGTCTTTCTGTGACTGACTTGGTTATATCATTTAGCATAATGTCCAAGGTTTATTCATATTGTCACATACTGCAGAATTCCCTTTTTTAAACTAATATTCCACTGTATGTATAGAACACATTTTCTTGATCCATTCATGCATCAGTGGACATTTAGGTAGCTATACCTTGACTATCGTGAATAGTGTTTCTATGAACATGGGTGTGCTAACATTTCCTTGAGATCGTGATTTTTTTTGGATAAATACTCAAAGTGGAATTGCTGGTTCATATAGTATTTCTAATTTTACTTAAAGGAACTTTCATATTGTTTTCCATAGAAACTTCCCCAATTTGCATTCCCACTAACAGTGTAAAGGGTTCTCATTTCTCTACAGCCTCACCAATACTTGTTTTGGGTTTTTTTGTTTGTTTGTTTGTTTTGATAACAGTCATCCTAATGTGTGTGAGGTGATGCCTTGTGGTTTGGATTTACATTTTCCTGATGACTTGCTAGCCATTTGTACTTCTTCTTTGGAGAAATGCCTACTCAACTTTTTAGCACATTTTTAAATCAGGTTATTGGGGAGGGTGTTGATATTGAGTTGTAGGAATCCTTACATATTTTAGAAACTAACTACTTATCTGATATATGGTTTGCAAATATTTTCTCCTATTCTGTAAGTTGCCTTTTCACTCCAGTGATTGTTTTCTTTACTGTGCAGCTTTTTAGTTTTTTGCAATCCAACTTGTCTATCTTGCCTTTGCTGTCTGTGTTTTTGGTGTAATATCAAAAAAAAGAAATCATTGCCAAGACCAATGTCATGAAGCTTCCCCCTATATATATTCTTCTAGGAATTTTACAGTTTCAGGTCCTTCTTTTAAGTCTCTAATTCATTTTGAGTTGATTTTTGTGTATGGGGTAAGATAAAGGTCCCATTTCATTTTTTACATGTGAATATGCAGTTTTCCCAACACCATTTGTGGAAGAGACTATCCTTTTATCATTGTGTATTCTTGACACCTTTGTTGCAAATTAGTTGATGATACATGCATGGATTCATTTCTAAATTCTCTGCTCTGCTCCATTGGTCTACATGTCTTTCTTTATGCCTGTACTATACTGTTTTGATTAGTATAACTCTGTGTTGTATTACGAAATCAAGAAGTATAATGCCTAAAGCTTTGTTCTTCTTTCTCAAGTTTGATTTGGTTATTCAGAGTCCTGCATGATTCCATAAGAACTTTCAATTTTTTTTTATGTATCTGTAAAAAAATACCATTCGGATTTTTATAGGGATTGGAATGAATTTGCAGATCACTTTGTGTAGTATGGACATTTAGCAATATTAAGTTTTCTACTCCATGAACATTGGATGCTTTTCCATATGTTTGTGACTATTTTAATTTCATTCACCAAATTTTTTTAGTTCTCAGCATACAAGTCTTTCACACCTCCCTGATTAAGTTTATTCCTGTGTACTTTACTCTCTTTTTTGCTATTATAAAGGGATTGCTTTCCTAATTTCTATTTCAAATAGTTTGTTGTTATTGTATAGAAATGCAAGTGATTCTTGGGGCACCTGGGTGGCTCAGTCTGACTTCTGCTCAGGTCATGATCTCACAGCTTGTGAGTTTGCATCCTGATCTATAGGGCTTTGTGCTGACAGCTCAGAGCCTGGAGCCTGCTTCAGATTCTGTGTCTCCTCCTCTCTGCCCCTCCCCTACTTGAGTTCTGTCTCTCTCTCTCAAAAATAAATAAACATTAAAAAAGAAAAAAAGAAATGCAGGAATAAATCCCACTTGATCATGGCATGTAATCATTGTAATTTTACTGCTGAATTCATTTTCTTCATGATTTTGTATCTACTCATTACGGACATTGGCCTATAGTTTTCCGGTGATTTTGGTGTTAGGGTAATATTGATCTCTTAAAATAAATTAGAAGTATTCCTTCTTTAATTTTTTATAAGAGTTTGAGAGGGCCTGTTGTTTTTTCTTCTTTAACTGTTTGGTAGAATTCACCAGTGACGCCTCCAGGTCCTGGGCTTTTCTTTGTTGGAAGATTTTTGACTACTGATTCAAATCCATTCTTGCTATTGATCTGTTCAGATTTTCTGTTTCTTCATGATTCAGCCTTGGTAGGTTATATGTTTCTAGGAATGCATCCATTTTTTTCTAAGAATGCATCCATTTCTTGTAGATTATCCAATCTGTTGGCATATAATTGTTCATAAAAATCTCTTAAGATTCTTTTCATTTCTGTAGCAACAGTTATAATGCCTGCTCTTCATGTATGATTTTACTTATTTGAGTTTTCTCTCTTCTTTCTTAGACTAGCCAAAGCTTTGTCAATTTTGTCTATCTTTTCAAAAAACTAACTCCCATTTTCAATAACTTTCTATTTCTACTTTCTAGTCTCTATTTATTTCTGCTTGAATCTTTATTATTTCCTTCCTTCTTCTAAGTTTGGGATTAGTTTGTTCTTCTTATTCTACTTCTTCAGATGTAAGGTTAAGGTGTTTATCTGAGATCTTTCTTCTTGTTTAATGTATGTAGTCATATCACTAATAGTTTCCCTTAGTACTGCTTTTGGTGCATCTCATAGGCTTTAGTATGTTGTACTGTCATCTATAGATTAGGGAATGGTCAACTATGTCAAATGCTGCTAAGCAATTGAGTAAGAGGATAATAAAGTGACTGCTGGGTTTGATAAGTAATGCCATAAGAAATAATATACTTGACTTTTCTTTGTTGTCTTTATTAATTCAGTCCATTATTTCAAGCTACAAATATTATTGTAAAATATGGCAAAAATATTAACATTATAGTATTTGCCAGCTTTCTAAATTTTATTTTCTTATTTTTCACTGACACGTTATGAAAAATACTTAATAAAGGGTGGGAAGAAAAATTGAGGACATATTTCAAAAATAGAACAAAAAGGTAAATAATAGAAGTACAAAAGAAAAATAACAAAATTAGAAAAACACGAGAAGTCAAACATTTGAACAGTAGGTATTCATTGAAAACAAAGGGAAATGGATAGAAGAAAGTTACCAAAGACAGAATTCAAGAAAATTTTACCATGTTAAAGGACTTGAGTTTCCAGACTGAAAGAGCCCAGTGAGTACTAAGTATAATGAATGAAATAAAGCCACGCTACAAACACCATCACTGTGAAAATTTAGAGCACAGCTGGGAAAAAAAAATCCAATAAGGGCCCAGAAAGGATGAAGAAATTGCATACAAAGTTCTGAAAAGCACAATGAGTAAGATCTTTTCAATTCCAACACTGAAATAAAAGAACATTGGAAGTAGATGCCTGGGAGGCTCAATCAGTTAAGTAAAGCATGTGACTCTTGCTTTTGGCTCAGGTCATGATCTCACAGTTCGTGAATTCGAGCCTAGCATCCACCCTTGCATCCAGGCCATCGGGCTGAGCACTGAGGGTGCTGAGCCTGCTTGGGATTCTCTCTCCTCTCTCTCTGCCCCTCCTCTGCTCGCGTGTACATGCACACGTGTGTATGTGCACTCCCTCCCTCTCTCTCTCTCTCTCTCAAAATAAATTAATTTTAAAAAAGAACATGGAAGTATGTCTTCAAAATTTTGAGGGGGAAATTATTTGCATTCTCGAACTCCATAAGCAGTAAACATGACAATATGTGAAGATAGAATAAGGACATTTCCAAAGGTAGAAAAACATGAAAAGTTTTCATTGCTATTCAAGCCTTCTCAAAAAGCTACTGGAGAACTTGTTCCTCTGATACAAGAGAGTAAACTAATCAAGAGGAGATACAGATTTCAGGAAGCAAAGATATACTATAGGAAAGAGGAGGCATGTGAAGGAAAATCCCAGGATGACAGCTGTGCAACAGAGCTAGAGAGCAACTGGTCTATGATCAGAATAAGTGAAAGGTATCAGAGAGATTCCTTCAAGAAGCTGAATCTGATGGAAACCTGAAAGTTTAGTGATGGTATTTCCACAATTAGGGAAGAGTTTTGTTTAGGATAGGGATAAAATCATAGAACACTAAACGAACAAACACAATAAAACCAGACTCATCAACTTCAGGGAGAACAAAATGTCATCTAGGAAAAGAAAACTGATCATGGTACACTACTTAGCTCATCCACAATTAACAATTACATAGTCACAAAAATATAAGCCTTGACTACACACCTAATCAAACAGCCATTGTGGGAGGTAGGTGGGACCAGAAGTGGACTGAGAATAGTCAAGGCAGGTGGTGGACAAGCATTAAATCAACATCCTCCAGAGTAGTAAGTCAAACATAGTGCTAAAAATATTTTTCATTTAAATGATTTTCATTGACTTTGTAAATGCTAGCAGTCTGTATTCCTATACTTATAGTACTATGTTGAACATATAAGAGATGCTGCTAAAGAAAACAATTTATGGAATTCACTTACCTGTTTATTTACAGAGGGATTGTGTGTTGATAATCAGGCAATATGAAAATGTTTGAGCTTAATTTTATGTAAAAACTTCCTCAGAAGTAGTCCTGGAGTGAAGAAATTATCTTCAAAGTATATGTTAAGTTTTGAACTACTTTCTGCAATGCAGCTCATGACATTCTCCTCACAGAAGAACTATTCTCAATTTAACCCAAGAAAACATAATATTTAAACACAAATAAAACTTCATATCATCTGTCCATGTTTTCTGGTGGATGGTCAATAAAATAAAGAGCGACAGTATGAAAGCTACTGAAAATCCCATTGTTCTTCCTGTTTATGAGTACTTGTTTTTCTTAAACATACTAACATCTTTATCTTTACCTATGTGCAAACCTAGAATCTTACATTAATCATCAGGACCAGCTCATGTTAAGACTGTAGGAGCACAGCCCACACATTGAAATTCTGGGTGCAATGGCTAGCTGAGTCATTCCCATTTCTCTATCATCAAATACTTCAGAAATCTTTAGCTGTTATTTCTCACTGCCCCTGTAGCTTTCTCATTTTTTTTTCCCTATCAAGTGAAAAGTCTCCAGAAATTTGAAGGAAAGAGAAGGCATTAGCCTAATCAAAGGAAGACCGATCACTTTCTTGACATTCTATAAAAACAGCAATAGCACCTTAAGGAGCTAAAAAGCTTTCCTTATTCATTCATTTTTTAAATAAACCTGTAGGGACACCTGGGTGGCTCAGTCAGTTAAGTATCTGACTTTGGCTCAGGTCATGATCTCACAGCTCCTGAGTTCAAGCCCTGCGTCTGGCTCTGTGCTAACAGCTCAGAGCCTGGAGCCTGCTTTGGATTCTGTCTCCCTATCTCCTCCTCTCCCCCACTCACCCTCTGTCTCTGTCTCTCAAAAATGAATAAATGTTAAAAAAAAACATTTTTAAATAAACCTGTAATTGGACCATTCGGTTTTAATGGCTCCTTTGATTTAGAAAAGCAGATTCATTACAATTAGTATTTATAAATTCATGTGAAAGAGAAATTTATTAAGAATCATGGTTAAAATTTGCAATTAGCCAACATAAGAAAATGTTTCTATTAATCCCGAGATGTTTTTGCACAACATTTAAAAAATTATTTAACACTACGATATCGTAACTGGGGATGTGAACCATTTTTTTTAAGATAGCTAAAACAGCCACAAAACAAAAAAATCTCCCCAATGTATTATCCCTCATAATATTGGAAAACCATAGAAAACTCTGAGGAAGCAAAGAATTTACATATTATTTCCTGGAAAAATATCTCTAAGTGCACAATGACAGAGAGTAATTTTATTTGATAATTCAAGGCACTTTAAAAGACTAATAAAAAGAAAATGTTAAAATTATAATCCTTTATAGATTCTGGAGCTATGTACATATATTCATGTGTGTACATTTATATCATTTCTGAATGATATTATTATGTTCATAAAAATGCTAGCCTCTTTTTTAAGGGAGATTTAGATACTAAATTTTGCACTGAATCTTTAAGGATTTATGCCAAAGCTAAAGCAATATACCAAAGCAAAATTCAGGGAAGAGCAGTTTTTAAACAAAATGAATTGAAAGGCAATAAAGTGTTTCTCCAGTAGAAAGTTAAGCATATAATCTAATTTGAAGTCAGAAGATTAAAGCTGCCTTTCACTTACCTATACCAGTACACAAACTATTAAGGTAGTTGGCATATTAGTTTTACTTTGGCCCTCCCTGCCAATTGTCTGCCAGAGAGAAAGGTAATTCCAGTATAGTCGATGCATAGTTAAAATAACTTTCTAATTCAAAGAAGCTCAGTGATTCTTTTATTTACATTGCTTGGGTGAACTACTGGATTACATACACATAAGCAGACCTCATCATTAATTTACTGGCTATTCTCTTCTACCATAAACTCTTTAGGGTTCATTTGGTCTTTAATAGCAATACATCAAGAAATAAGAATGACCTTCAATCTCCATCAGTATGTCCAGGCACTTTTGCTTCAAGCCAAAATAGAGTAAAAAGGATGGATTTAGCACCATTGCCACCCCCTGTGTTATAAATAACTGGAAAATCATACAAAATACAGGAAATACTGGCTTGGAGACATTAGATTAGAGGCATTATAAGATTCTGACCTCTGAGAGAAGAAAAGCTCAGTCGGTTAAGCATCTGACTTTGGCTCAGGTCACGATCTCATGGTTCATGAGTTTCAGACCCGCGTCGAGCTCTATGCTGACAGCTCAGAGCCTGGAGTCTGCTTCAGATTCTCTGTCTCCCTCTCTCTCTGCTTCTCTCTCTCTCTCTCTCTCTCTCTCCCTCCCTCTCTCTTTCTCTCTCTCTTTCAAATATAAATAAACATTAAAAAAAAAAAGAACTCTGGAAATCTGTAGTGGGGCCCACTTGAGACTTTTGTTACTTATCTGTGCATTCATACAAGAAATGGCCTACGGCTGGGAAGAGAACCACAAGAAAGTAGTCAGAAAAATCCTGTGGCTCACATGAGGCTAGGAGTAATTTGTTTTCCCATAAGCCAGAATAAGAAAAAAAAAAAAAGCATCAAGTAGAATCCTCAGAAGGATACTGCATGTCAAGACACAACATAATCAAATTGCTGAAAACTAAGGATAAAAAGAAAATCTTAAAATCATTCAGAAAAATAAGATACATTGCAACATATTACATACACAGCAATAAGGAGAAAAATGACCACAGACTCTTCATCAGAAACTATGTAAGCAAATGTATTGAAAAAATAAATAAATAAATAAATAAAACTGTCTACCCATAGCTCTTTACAAAGGGAAAATATCTCTCAAGAATGATGATAAATATGCATTTCCAGATGAATAAAACTAAGAGAATTCATCACCAACAAAACTACATTCCAACAATGTTAAAGGAAGTTTCTTAGGCAGAACAAAAATAACACCAGATAGAAAGTTAAACTTTTACAGAGGACGGAAGAAAGCCAGAAATAATATATATGTGGAGCAATATAAGACAGCTTTCTCATTTCTTAAACTGCCTTCAAAATATAATTGACTGTTTAACAAAAAAATGGGAACACTGTAGCTTGCAATTTATAGTATGTGTGGAAGAAAATATATGACAATAATAGCACAAAGGGTAAAGAGATGAAAGTATACTGTTGTAAAGTTCTTATACTACAGGTAAAAAGGTACAATATTATTTGAAGTAAGAGTATAAGTTGAAGTTACATATTGTCAAACCAAGAGAAAATAGTAAAAAGTAAAACAAGAAGATAAAACGCAACAATGGAAATAAAATGTAATTATAAAAAAAAAAGTCAATCTCCATGAAAGGAAGAGGAACAAGAAAAAGAAACATAAATGAGTGAGGTAAATAGAAAACAAACAACAAAACAGGTAAATTTAAATCCAACCACATGAATAATGACATTAAATATAAATAGTCTAAACATTTTAATTAAAAGGCAAAGATTGCTATATTGAACCAAATTTTATAAATGACAAGAAACAGTCTTTAAATATAAAGACACAATAGCTTAAAAGTAAAAGGATGGAAAAATATATGCCCTACTAACACTAATCAAAAGAAAATTTGAGCGGCAATATTAATATTAGACAAATATACTCCAGAACAAGGAATATTGTCATGAATAAAGAAGAATGTTTCATAATGATAAAGGGATTAATTCATCAATAAGACATAATAATCCTAAATTTGTATGTACTTACTAAAACAACTTCAAGATGCAAAATGTAAAACTGACAGAACTTAAAGGAGACAAAGACAAACCTTATTTATATTTGGAGATTGACACTTATCTTTCAGTAATTAATAGAATATGTAGTCAGAAAGTCTGAAAGACATAGAAAATTTGAACAAGGCTATCAACTAACTTCACCTAAAAGACACTTAAAAAATACTATACTCAATGGCAGAATACACAAACTCTTTAAGCACACATTGAACATTTACCAAATTCAATCATATTCAGGTCAATAAAATGTATCAATAAATTTAGCAGAACTGAAATCTTATAAAGTATGTTTCATGTCTACAAAAGAGTTAAAATAAAAACAGGAGATATTTATGAGCTGGAGATATTTGGAAAATCCCAAATTATTCAAAAATTAAACAATACACTTCTAAATAACTCATGGATAAAAAAGAAATGACAAGGAAAAAATATTTTTAATTGAATAAAAATAAAAATACAACATATCAAAATTTATGGGATTTAGCTAAAGCAGAGGTTAGAGAGAAAACTATAGCAAATGCTTATATTAGAAAAAAAGATTTCAACTCAATTAATAAGCTTCTACCTTAAGAAATTAGAAAAAGAATGAAAAATTAAGCCAAAAGCAAGCAGGGAAAAGAAAATAATAAAGAGCAGATATCAAAACATAAAAACAGTACAAAAACAATGAAGCCAAAAACTACTAGGAGAAAAAGCAATGAAATTGATAAATCTCTAGTCAAATGGATCCAGAAAAAAAGAGGAGACACAAATTATTAATATTTTGAATGAAAAAGGGACATTACAAATCCTAAAATATTAAAAGAAAGATGCTTGCCCCTGAAGAGTTTATAATCTAGTTGGCAGGACAGGCTGTGTGCACAGAAAACAATGAACAATCTATATCAATAATAATAATAATAAATAACAACAATCCATTACCTATTGTATGCCAGGAAAAGTTCTAAGTACTTTATATATATTAAATCATTTAATCATCACAACCTTAATAGGTAGACACCATTATTAACCCCATTCTACAGATGTGTACCTTAGGCACTTGCCCAATGTAGATATGATAACAGTAGATATAAGATAATTTTGCAATTCAGGAGCACCTGGGTGACTCAGTCATGGTCTCACAGGTTTGTGGGACTGAGCCCTGCATTGGGTTCTGTGCTGACAGTAGAGAGCCTGCTTGGGATTCTCTCATGTCCTCTCTCTCTGCCCCTCCACTGTTCACATGGGATCTCTCTCAAAATAAATAAACCAACATTTTTTTTTAATATTTATTTATTTTTGAGACAGGGAGAGACAGAGCATGAACGGGGGAGGGTCAGAGAGAGAGGGAGACACAGAATCTGAAACAGGCTCCGGGCTCTGAGCTGTCAGCACAGAGCCCGACGCCGGGCTTGAACTCACGGACCGTGAGATCATGACCTGAGCCGAAGTCGGCCGCTTAACCGACTGAGCCACCCAGGTGCCCCAAACCAACATTTTTAAAAAAGATAACTTAGTAATTCAGATTCAGGAGGAGAAATAAGGACAAGGAGGAGAAAAGAGGATTGCACAGGTCTTAGGAATTTGTCATGGAAGAGATAAGGCTTAGGCTAGCTCTTATGAGCTCTTGATATCTACCAAGTTTTTTATACTAGGTGTCACAATCCAATATTATCAGAGATCTCGTACTTCAACAGAGTAATTTAAATCAATGTTAAAGCTATTTTAACAAATATTTATTGAACACTTACCATGATTTAGGCTCTGGGATCACAGACATGGACAAAAGATGGGAGATCTATTAAATATATATATATATATATATATATATATATATATGTATATATATACACACACATATACATATTAATCTATTAAATATATATATATGTATATATATACACACACATATACATATTAATGTGATGTTGTTTTTGGAGGGCAATGGGAGAGAGGAGATAGATCTGAGAAGACGGTATCTTAGCGGTGACCTTGGCCACAGGGGTGAACTGGCAAAGGCCATATCTGTTGTCTCAGGCCAAAGACTGCCAACTGCCGTGGCCCCTTAGGAACCCGTTGCTTGTATCCTTACAAATGACAGCTCATAAAACTATGAGAATGTAACAAATCACTTTAAGAAGGAGTTCCCAAAAGTCTTCAGAAAGAAAATTCTGCAAGCCTCTTCTTGCTCTAGACAGCCATTAGGATCCCAACCGATTCCACAGAAGCTAAAACCCACAGAGAGGTGGTTTGTGCTCTTGTTCAATCTTCAGTTATAAGAGTAATTCTCTATTTTTATATTGAAACATAATTACTTGATAGCTCAGGGTCTACATTTCATTCAACATTTTACACCACATGTATATATATACATGCACCATAATGATAGAAGTCATTGAGGTACAGCCCTCATTCTCAAAAAGCTCATAACCTAGTTAGTTGCGTGTATATGTGTGTTTGCATGTATGTAAACAAATTAGAAAGCAACTGAGACTAGATTATAATTATGAGCTAACCTGAGTAATACTATATGAGTTCAGGAAAACAGAAGATTAGTTGAATTATTCAGACATGGCTTCATGAAGGAGATACTTTGGAGCTGAATACTGAAAAACTAGTCATCTACATATATGTGTGTGTATGTGTGTGTATATACACATATATGTGTGTACATATATACACACATACATATATATACACAGAGAAAATAGTAATATACGTATATATGTATATAACTATATCTGTATATACTGAGAGAGGTGGGGGGAGAGGGAGAAAGTGACAATACCAGCTGTTGATAAGGAAAACTCAGGTGGAAATAAGCAGTCTACTTAGCTGTAGGCAGATAATGTCAGAAGATAGCTGAAAATAAAGCTGAAAGTGAAAAGGGGGCAGAAGCGAGTAGGACATAAAAATTACTTAAATTCCAGATTTTTGTTGAGAATATAGGTTTGGTAAATTTCATCCCCAAATTCTAACTAAATTATTCCGTTTTACTCAGGCAGGAGAAAGAACATAAATACAGGAGAGAGTGCAGAGAATTCCGAAAACAATACAGAAAAATGTTTCGGTGATCATTTGATATCCATATAATTCCCTGGGAACTCAGAAATATCAATAAAAATTAAAATAGAGAAAAAAATATACCTAATCCAAGATTTTGTTGATTTTAAAAGGACAAAATCTTCTTTAAGCAATTAATTAACATGCATCAGTGAAACATCATCAAACCATATAAAATAGGAAGTTTTACACCAGAGAGTAATATAAGCATCGATACCCTTGTGGGCTGGTAAAGTGCCTGCTCTGCTCAAATGACAGGGCGTTGGGTCTTCAGTGTGTCCAAGGGATATCCCCATTGCAATTTGTCAGCAGACTGGCAAATATTCTTAGTGACAGGAACGCAAAGCCCAGGAATACAGCCTTACCCTCATTCATGGCTCAAAGCACCTCAGCCAGCTCTCCTGACTCCTTCTAATGGCCCCAAATACCAATTAAACAGCTTTACCATCTCTGTATCTAAATTTGGACATAGGTATCAAGTTTGAATGCCTGATGAGACTAATTAAGTACTTTGCAGAAGTGTGAAGTAATCAGTCCTAGGATGGAAGGAAAAAAAGAAAGAAATCCCCAGAGGTGGATCTGACATGGTTCCTGTCTCTATTGAAGTTTCGTAAGATCACAGCTGAAATAACATTCTACCATAAATTGAAAGGTTCTGCATTAACAGCAGGAAACAAAAACTCATCTCAAAACTCATCCCCCACTAATTCAGCATTTCCACCACAAATTCTAAAGTTGGCACATCGTCATATATCGCCACCTAGCGTCCATAGGCAGGTGTATGTTAACCTTAGCTGAACCCAAAGGTGACATTTTTCTGCAGTCACCTTCCAAGGGCTTCCTGTTAGACTTGGCTATTCACCGCATCAGGATTCCTAGTGTGATTCCTCATTCTACTTCAGGGCATACCCATGAAAGTGTAATAATGAATTTATTTTGTTGTATTGAAGCTCCCATTTTGTGGATTACCCTCAAGTACTTTGAAACTGCAAACTGTTCCCAGGAGAACTCTTTCTTGACACCTAGCATACATCAGTCTCTCCACCTTTCCTTCTCATTATTCTCTATTATTGGTGTGTGGATTCTGTCTCTAGAGTGCATACATTTTGAGACCATAATTTTCTGCATGAGACACAACTGGGAAGAGAGGGTTGCATCAGAAATGCATCCAAATTGTTCATAATACAAACATTTGACTGGCTTTAGAATTGTTTCATTTTGTGGATTCACCCTTTCCCTCCTTCTTCATCTGTAACAATACAATGGAAAGGAGAAAAATATGTTAATGAATCATCAAAAATCAACAGAATAACAGAATATAACAAAAATTAAAATAAATCCAAGGATTAATTACTTCAGAGACCCTACTTCCTTTCAAGCAATCTTTAGAGTAGAAGCCCAAGCAAGCCATTTCTAGACAGGAAGTATGACAATTTTTGAAGATGCAAGCTATTCGATGGCAGTAAATTCTTTCAAAACATTTTTAGACCTACATTACTGTCTCTGCGTCAGACTTTTTCTGACCAGGCAAAATAGAAGATGTGAGCAATTAGATGAGGTTTGGATGTAGACCTATGAACAAGGGACAACTTTCTTAGTTTGCCTTGGAGTTAGATATGCCAGATTGCCATGTAAAATATAGGGCATGCTTATACTAAAAAATTACTCATTGTTTATCTGAAACTCAAAGTCAACTGTGTGTCCTGCATTTTATCAGGCTATTCTACTTGGTATGGAACAAAAGAACTCGTTGGAGAAAATAACTAGGTTCCTAGCAGAACTGGAGTCATTTTTATGAAAATGGTGTTTTTGTGGTGTTCCAGAGACCAATATTATGCAAAGGCCCAAGACTGTAAGCATTCAAATAATACCCTGAATTTAATACTTAAAATTTATGAAACATTTCACATTTATTACATCATGTGGATTCTCCTAATGACAACCCTGTGAGTATTTTTATGCCTGTCTCAAGGCCCACAGACGTTAAGGAATTGTCATGGTGATCCTCATGAAGCTGTACAAAAAAGGCAGAACTTGAATCCAAATCTCCCAGTATAGTACAACATCTGAAAATAAATAAAATGTTCATGTGAACACTACATAAGACTTTCAACTGTGAAATAAGGCCAGGAAAATGAAGATATTCTCAGTCACTGAGCTGTCTTACATACACTCTCAGACTATAGAGTCCAGTTTGATTTTTTTTTTAATTTTGTTTTACATTTATTTATTTTTGAGAGACAGAGCACAAGTGGGGGAGGGGCAGAGAGAGAAGGAGACAGAGAATCCAAAGCAGGCTCCAGGCTCTGAGCTGTCAGCACAGAGCACAGAGTCAGACGCAGGGCTCGAACTCACAAACCATGAGATCATGACCTGAGGCAAAGTCGGACCCTTAACTGACTGAGCCACCCAGATGCCCCTAGTTTGATTTTTTTTTTAACCATAAAACAATCACTTTATTTCCCCAAGTACGTGAGACATTATTATTCTGATGTAAGTTTATTCACACATACCCAAAATTTCTAAATCTCCAACCACTACTCTTTGTAAGCCATTTATATGTCCTAGAGACCTTTAGTAAAACCACAGTATAATCCAAATCTGTTTAACCCAGAGTCTGATCTTTACATTTGAAATTTAGATCTTTACATTTGAAATTTAGAAAATGCTCTTGTAATAATTCCTTTGGCTCTTAAGGATCAGGTTTGTTTTTAAATTGTACAGTAGTGACAGCTGGTGTTCATAGTGTGTATTACACTTTTCCCCAGCACAGTTTTTTTTTATCTTTTACTTGTGGTCCTCCAGTTCTAGTTCTCATAAAAATTCCCTGCAGAGGGGCGCCTGGGTGGCGCAGTCGGTTAAGCGTCCGACTTCAGCCAGGTCACGATCTCGCGGTCTGTGAGTTCGAGCCCCGCGTCAGGCTCTGGGCTGATGGCTCGGAGCCTGGAGCCTGTTTCCGATTCTGTGTCTCCCTCTCTCTCTGCCCCTCACCCGTTCATGCTCTGTCTCTCTCTGTCCCAAAAATAAATAAAAAACGTTGAAAAAAAATTAAAAAAAAAAAAATTCCCTGCAGAGTTTCTTAAATGAAGCTTCCTAAACCTCATAGATTCTGATCATATACATCAGGAGTAATATACATTCTACAAGCCCCAGTGCTACCAACCCTTTCGTCCTGGTCAATCTCATGCAAGAGAACATTGTTGTAGATATGAATCACTACAGATCTTGTTAAAATATAGATTCTGGGGCAGTAGTATTGGGATGAAGCCAGAGATTCTGCCCTTCTAACAAGTTCCCAGGTAGTTTTATACCCCCAAATTGAAACCTAACCAATTCCACTTCTTTATGTAGCCAGATCACCAAAGCCTAGATCCTGAGTACAAAGTGTCCCTTAATGGATGAATTTCACTCAGTGGGTAAACAGATTTTGGTTAAATCTTCTCCTTGCCCTGTTCTCTGTTCTGCCTACATGCTTTGAGTCCTAAAAGCCATAGTCACCTCAAGGAGAAGTAGCTCAGAACAAAGCAGGACAATATCCTGATGGGAGGCCTGCCTAAACCCATGCCTGTTCTTTTCTAGACCATTTATTTCCTGTTACCAAAGAGACAGGAAGGCCCAGGGCAGTATCACCCCGACAAGGACTTGGCACATATATGGAAAGCAGAGCTACAAATATAAAGTTCAGAGGAGTTCAATGATGATGATAATGATGATAAAGATGATGTCAGCTAACATTTATTGCACACTAAGTGCTGCGCACTATGCTAAATACTTTACGTGAATTATCTCATATAGTCTTCTAAATATATCTACAAAGTAGATAATATCATGGTGTCTATTGTAATGACAGAGACAGACAGATGAGCACATAGGTAACTGTTATATCTCATATCACAATTAAAGTCCAGTAATTGTACGAATCACATTCATATTAAAAATCAAAATATTAAGTAGACGGCTTCTCTTCCATTTTGTCCTAGAGACACGTAACATTTATTCCCTATAACATTCATGCATTGCCACCTCGCAAGAGATGGCTAGAACATACAAGATGTTTCCAGGAAAAGCTTAAGTTTTCTAGAAATGGCTAAAATATATGCCTATCTTAATGTATCAAATATTGCATCACTGATGTGGGCAACTTAAAAAGATGTGTTCTCAATAGTTGAGTCCTGTGACTGAGTCAAATAATAAAAACGAAGTTTTCACATACTTTTACTTTTATCCATACCTTTTTTTAATTTCTATTATCATTTTACATAGTGTTTTCTTGCAATCAGCTAATAGTTCCATGCAGCATTTCTTAAAATATCACAATATATTGTTTTCAAAACTTTTTATTTTTTATTTTTCAATGTTTGTTTACTTTTGAGAGAGGGAGAGAGAGACCATGAGCTGGGGAGGGGCAGAGAGAGAGAGACAGAGGATTCAAAGTGGCTCTGCACTGGGAGGAGAGAGCCCAATGCAGGGCTCAAACTCACAAACTGTGAGATCATGACCTGAGCCAAAGTCGGACGCTTAACTCACTGAGCCACCCAGGTGCCCCTGTTGTCTTCAAACTTGTAATGTGCTTTAGATATGCTTGGTTGAGCAGAAAGTAGATCATCTTGTGTTTTGGTTTTATAATCCTACTGTCTTTACAGAAAGAACTAGCTACAATACCACGGTCTTTCCAGGTCAAGCACTTAGTGATTACTATATATTTCTTAGTTTGCATAAGTATGCATCTTTGTTATTAAGAATTAGTGTTTTCTAGAATAAAAAGCCATATATTTATCAAAAAACATCAATGCAGGAAGCAGTAAGAGTGAGATGGATTACACATTGACCTCTGAATAATCTCATAATCTGGTGAATGGGTTAATTTTTACAGTTCTGTGAGGGTCCTCCTTTGTCTCCAAAGAATAAGAACAATCCAAAAGAGTGAAAAGGAGAAGGCAAATAGATAAAAGAAAACTGAAATAAGTTGAAAGACAGTTACTCACCTCTTTTCTTCTGACTTTTATTGCTGTGGAAGGCACAGAGATTTCAAAGCCACTCAAGTCCATTTTTTAATCTCACATTTGCCACTACATGTAGTTATAACATCAGGCAGTTTGCTTAGCCTAAATCTGTTTCTTCACTTCTGCCATGTAGACACTATTACTCTCCCAGCCCAGTTTTTGGGTAGATAGAAGGTATGGAGCCTGGAAATAGAACAACAGAAAGCAGCTGTTGATAATGGTAGCTTGTTATTAATGATCACTACTTCTTCATCTGTTCAACTTTCAACAAATATTTTTTTTATTTTTTTAATGTTTATTTATTTATTTTTGAGAGTGAGTGTGCATGCATGCGAGCAGGGGAGGGGCAGAGACAGGGAGAGAGAGAACCCCAAGCAGGCTCTGTGCCATCAGTGCTGAGCCCAGTGTGGGGCTTAAACCCAGGAACCATGAGATCATGACCCGAGCCAAAATCAAGAGTCAGACGCTCAACCGACTGAGCCACCCAGGTGCCCCAAGAAATGTATTTTAGAGGTAATCTCAGGGAACATTTGAGGGGCATAGGGAAGTGAGATGGGACAGGGAAGAAAGCCAAGGAAGGGACTGTGGTGAAGCAGGTTACTACTTTGGAAAACTAGAGTTTAACCCCACTGGAAAGCTCTGGGGGCCAGTGTAAAACACACTCCTTAGAAACCTCACATCTAAGGGGCAAGAGACCTGGGTTATCTGTCCACCAATTCCTACCAGATATTGGTTAGGGCTGCACCCATCAACAAATATTTATTGATCACCTCTCTGTGGCAGGAATACAGGAAAGTCCCAGGAATACAGTGAATAAGCAGATACAGTCTCTGTCCTCAAGAAGTTTCTGTTTTATTCTCTGAATACCCGGTTATCAAAATTCCAACTTCCCATACCCTACTCCACTGAAATTTCTCTGGCAAAGTCACTGTTGCTGGACCTACCAAATAAGATGGACCTCAATAAGACCTTTTTGTAGCATCTAATAACATTGAGCACTAATAGCAATGATTCTTGATGTCTAGAATACTCTCTCCTGATTTCCTTCTACCTTCTGACTGAAACTTGCCAGTCTCTGTTGCTAGTTTGTCTTCTGTTACCCTTTTAATTAATATTTCTAAGTATTCTGGCTTTGCATTTTTCCTTTACACTCTACACTAGTAGTTCTTGAACTTTCAGAGTCATGAACTCCTTTATGAATCTGAAGAAGTTATGCACCCTCTCCACAGGGGGGAAAATGAATCTACATACAAATATACAAAAGTGTGCATGCATTTTCAGGAGTTTCACAGACCTTTCTCCCTTCCCATAAAGCCCATCATTGAACTTCATGTCAAGGGGTTTTCATGGCTTTAACTATTCCCCATATGTCAATGAGCCTCAAATATCTGTCTCTCACATAAACCACTTTCCTGAGCAATAGGCTACTTTCATACGACTTATTGACAACTCCACATGAATGTCCCTTTAGGCACCCTAAAACTCAAGATATCCCAAACTAAAGTCTTCATCTCTCTCCAAAAACCTGTTCTCCTGGAGGACAATACCTATGGGAAAGAAAACACTACTTGTGAACCTAATATACCTAGATTTAAATCCAGCTCTGGAAGCTTCAGAAATATACTTAACCTCTTTCTCCTTTAATTTCTTCATATTTAACATGAGAATAGTACCTCCATTTTCTGTATTTTTATGAGAATTAAAACAGATAATGGGAAAATCCCTATCCAAGTGCCACTACATAGTATACATTCCACAGATATTAATATTACTGAATTCCCAATACAGCAAAAGCAACACCTTTCCCCAAGTATCCTAAGTCAAAAATTCAGGAGTTATCATCATACACCCTTCCAAACTATCTTCTAAATGGCAGCCAGAGGATCTTCCCAAGACACAAATCTGATGATGCCATGACTCTGCTTCAGTCTTCCCAACTGCTTCTCGTTGTTCCCAGGATTACATCTATCTTAGTATTGTACTGAAGGCTATGATCTAGCCCCTGTCTATGTCAAACTCATTCTCTTGATTACTTGTAGATCTCCCCAAAAGCGTGCAGTTTTTGATTCCATAACTCTTTTCACACTGCTCCCTTTGCCTGAAATGTCCTCACCCCTCCACATCTTTTCTTGGTATTCAGGAAAACACCCATTCATGTTTCAGAATACAGTTCAAGCATCACCTCTGCTATGAAGTTACTCCTGACAGCCTCCTGCCATACTGTTGATCACTGACTCCTTTATCTCCCATCTGTAACTGACAGATGATTTCTATCATGGTAAAGATGAATAGCATATGGCTCCTGGTTTCAAAAAGCTTACAATCATTCAACCAGAAATCCTCTTATATAACCTGTACAAGTAAGCCAAAAAGAAATTATGAGGCACGAAAAATTGAGTTGTACGTAACTTCAACACTCAGCTCAGTGGTCCCTTCTTAGAAGCCTTTCTGTGACTCCCAAGCTCTGAGCTGTGTGTGTGCATATGTATAGTTATATGTTAGCTATATATAAACTCATTTACTCTTTACAGTGTATGGGGCAGGGGCACTGTTATTATTCCCGTTTTACAGGTGAAGAAATTAAAGCAAAAAGAGACTAAGTAACTCATCTAACATTACTTACCCAGAAATACTGGCATGAAAAAAGTATGGACTTCAATTAATTAAAAAAAAAACACAATTGGAAAAGAAAAAAAAAAAAAAAAGAGGTTAGAGTGGGAGAGATCCAAAGCATAAGAGACTGTTAAAAACTGAGAACAAACTGAGGGTTGGTGGGGGGTGGAAGGGAGAGGAGGGTGGGTGATGGGTATTGAGGAGGGCACCTTTTGGGATGAGCACTGGGTGTTGTATGGAAACCAATTCGACAATGAATTTCATATATTGAAAAAAAAACACAATTGACAAATGAAAATTACATACTGTTTATAAATAAGTCGTTTGATATATATTTATTGAGCCTATTAAGGCCTGGTACACAAATAGAAAAACCTAAGTGCCCTATGCTCGAAAACAGGGATTCGTACAAAATTAACAAGTGTGATATAAAGAACCATAGATTGTAGCTCTTGGGGGGCAGTAAGAACGCCTTAGGGTGGAGGAATCTACCAAATAGATCAATGAGTTGAGGAACCGAACGAAATGAAATGAGCCACCTAACCGAGACCAGAAGCCCTCCTCCTTCCACGTCACCCAGCCTCACCTTTCCTCCTCCTACATCGCTTTTGCCCACTATCCAATGGAAGGTAGGCTCTACATACTTACTGTGCGCGTGCGCATCATCAATTCGACGATCCTTCGCATCGATGTTTTCGGAAGCAACTTCTTCAGCCTGGTCACTACCGGCGTCGACGCTACCTCTGCTGCCGCCGCCGCCATTTTGACGGCGGAAAGAGTGAGGGTCTGGGACAGCTGGAGGCGGCGGCGGTAACTGGTACGGATGGTTTCCGCCCGCGTTAGCCCCTCCAAGTTCGCTGGTCTTGGGGCCACAGCACTCGGTATTGCTTTTATTCCCACAGGGTCCCCGTGTCTCTCCCCAGTCTTGTCACTCTGTCTTTAGGCTGTTTTTCGCTTCCTCACTGTCAGCGGCGCTTGAACCCTCGTTTGGAGCTGTTATCAACCCCCGCCACTCCCCCCGGACCTGTGTTAAAATATACCTGCCTCGACGCTGGGGACTCAGGCTGGGTCACCGACTCCTGGTTCCCCGCCCTCATCCGGTCCGAGTTGCTTTTGGGGGTGGGGGGCACAAACCGGGAGGGCCGAGGGCAGCACGGCCTCCTCTGGGCAGGGATCTGTGCCCTTTAGGGGGAGGGGAAGACCCAATTCTGGCATTCTTGGGTTACGGAGAGAGCTTGGGCTTTAGCTTTAGCTTTAATGGTGGTGGAGAGAAGCATAGAATAGTCGGCATTACCCGAGCTTTGTGTTGTTAGAGCTTAATTTGTCACTGGCCTCTTTTGTCCTTTCTCAGGAATAACTTTACGAAAGGAAAGGTATTTTGCACCCTCTCTCCCCGCTGGAAATGGCCACTGTGAGTAAATTAGTCTCTTAAGCGGTATAGTGGTTTGGGCACTTTTAGGAAATGGAGGGTTTGGTTTAATTACGGCATTGGTGGCGTAATGTTTCTTGTGAAAAGTGTCAAGGGAAGGAAGGGGTGTGAAATTCTGTTCGTATGCTTTGAAGGTAGTTTGAAAAAAACTTTCTCTTCAATACACATGTACTTGTTTCTGCAGATTCATTTTTGGAAATAAATTCAGTGCCAGCATCCTTCCAATATTTTTTAGAGACATTATTTCAGGAAATATTCAGAATCTATTTTTAAGCTTTTTATTATTTTTATTTTATTTTATTTTTTTTTGGTTCGCTAACCTGAAAGTTTTCTAGCAGTTTCAGTATAGAAGTAACCTTCCAAATCCTGCAAAATGAGAGCAAGAGGTATAATTCACATAGACCAGAAATATTTATTGATCTTAACTCTCCAATAATTATACATATCCTCCCATAAGGAGTTGATATAGGGGGACACTAGAAATACATGAAATAGCTGCATTAAAAAGTATAAAGTAGGGGCGCCTGGGTGGCTCAGTCGGTTAAGCGGCCGACTTCGGCTCAGGTCACGATCTCGCGGTACGTGAGTTCGAGCCCCACATCAGGCTCTGTGCTGACAGCTCAGAGCCTGGAGCCTGTTTCAGATTCTGTGTCTCCCTCTCTCTCTGCCCCTCCCCTGTTCATGCTCTGTCTCTCTCTGTCTCAAAAATAAATAACACGTTAAAAAAAATTTAAAAAAAAAGTATAAAGTAATTGGGGTGCCTGGGTGCTTCAGTTGGTTAAGCGTCCGACCCTTGGTTTTAGCTCAGATCATGATCATGGGGTTCCAAAGCCACGCATCGATCTCTGCACTGAGCATAAAGCCTGCTTGGGATTCTCTGTTTCTCCCTCTGCCCCTCTCACGCTTGCTCTCTCTCAAAAGACATAAGTAAACTTAAAAACAATTGTAATCATTTCTTAAAAATTAGTGCAGGTTCAAAGCTTGGTGGAGAAGAGAAACTAGGGGTTTGGGATTACTTAAAGAAGCATTTAATCTGAGTTTTGAAAGAAGAGTGAAACTTAGATAATCGGAGATTTGAATGGAAGAACAGGAGGTATGTTCAAAGACACCCTCCCTTTCAGAAATCAAGAAATCATTTCTGCCTTGTGGAATGTAAGATACATGAAAGAGATTAGTGGGAAATAATGTTGGGTTGTGGAGTTGGAATCAAATAATAGCCTTGAGTGTCGCAGTATTTAGATTTGATTCTTTAAATTGTGGTCATTTTAGCTGAGCTGTGTTAGGAAGATTAATATGGCAGTAATTAGCCAGGATAATGCAATTAAACATGATATATTAAGAGTCTAATGATGTGACAGTAGGGACAAGTCATAAAAGTAGACCACTAGTCTTGACCCCATTTTAAGGTGAATTTTTACCTAGCCGAGGGAAGGTTGTAAAAGAAACATGTGATACTCTCAAAGGAGAAACCTTAATTAGAATAGAATATTAAGGTTTAACCTGCATTTGTGTGTGCATGCATGCTGAATGGCTGTCAGTAATGAAACATGCAAGTATGTCTTCAACAACTTAGCATACATAGCAAGAGTTGTCCATGTTTCAGAAGCTGGACAGGTAAATCAGGATGCCTTGATAGGAATTTTGACAAATTGCAGTGTTCACTACTGATGATGGGAGGAGCCTTCCATAGCTACGGTGATTTGTTGCTAACCAGTGCCATTTGAAAATAGGAATCCGGGGCTGCTAGCTCTTCCATGTTTCCAAGAACAGTGCTAAATATGGGCTTTTTGTGGAAATCTACAGTTTCTCAATGCTGATATTCAATTCAAGTTTCTTCTAACAGTGTGGATCACACAAAAATGTCTAGACGGATATGGATGAATTTCCTAGATGACCAGTTTTCGGTCTTTGGTATAGACCATATTTTCTGCTCACATGACCAAAAGCAGGATTTAGTCCTAAAATAGTATCTAAAAGACTGTTTCTCTTTTTATACTAACAAAGATTTTAGAATTAAGCCTTAATAGCCTTTCATCTTCCCAAGTTTAGAATCCTAGGTTTGAAGTAATCATATAAAATACATAGTTGTCCTCATACTAAAATAAACTGACTATTCTAATTCTTGAGTTATTTATTGGCTCACTTTTAGTTCTTATATTTACCAGTTGACCCAATGGCGTAAAATCTGCCAAGTAAAGAATTAGAGGATCAAACAAGTTAGAAGATGAAATTTGAAACACGTTAGCACTGTCGTCAGCTATTCTTTCAGTGGATAAATTAGATACTTAATGGCTTATTTTGCCATTAAAATGAAACTTGGTTAAATAAATAAAGTGAAACTTGGTGAGTAGATTTTCTTAGATTGGGAAAAAAACTCACATTTTACTGTAACTTTTGTTAAAAGCTTTACCATCAAGGAAAAATACCAAAGTAGAATTAGTGGCCTTGGTACTCAGAGGCTTAAATAATCCTTAATAGTATTAGGCAGTTGCTAAAATAATTTGGATAATCTTTCTTTTTCCTTTTTTACTTGTGAAGCAATGTATTATTACACATAATATTTTAGTAATCTAAATAATATTAAATATAATATTTAATACTTTAATGTTAATGGTATATGGAACTGGTGTGGAAGTAAGTAAAACAGTGCATGTAAGCACTTAGCACACAGAACCTAGCCAACAGTAACATCCATTGATTATTTACTATTTAATATTGTCCCCTTCAGATAATATTTTATTCAATCTTTTACTTTGAGGCCTTGACTAAAATATTTTTGGAATTTAAAATTTATATTGCCTTTAGATCCTGAGCCATATTCTGTTGAATGTAAATGTCTTCAATTGTAAAGGTAAATTTCAATTACAGAAACACCCAAAAGTCTGAGTTTGTCTGGTAGGTTAAAATCTAATAACTATCACATTTGTTTCTTTGGGCAGGTTGAGTGCTAACCCAAGGGAGCGTGTTTAAATTGTTAGGTGGGCAGAATACTCTTGAGACAGGCCTTATACTTTGGAGACACATAAAGGAGGTTCTCTTTATCCAGATCTTGAAATTTGCTAGACCTAGAAGGAGAGGCAAAAGGGAAGAAATCTTATAGCAGTATAAAAGAAGGCAGAAAAATATGGGAAATGTTAGGTAGATATTTTTATGTGACTAAAGAATAGAAAAGGGAAAGGACGGTAAAGCTAGTAAGAAATTATGCCAGAGAGGTAGAAAGACCAGTTAGGATATTCTCTTCTATTTATGATAAAAAGGTCAGAATACCTGGGTTGAATTTCAGAATACTATATGAAAGGGAGAATACTCTAAAGTATCAAATGGCTACACTATTTCAATATCCTGGTGACTAGTTTACATGCCACCTCTCTAATCCCACTCCAGGCCCTACTGCCCTGAGTGGTACGTTCCTAAAAACATTCCTTGTTTTTATCAGTTTTCACTATTCTTCCCTGCCTCCAGATTAAAATTCTGGTTTGTTGTCTTGATGTAATAAGTCCTTTATTGTGTAAAATACATAGTGTTTTATAATTGCCCACAACTTAACTTTCAAGCCTGTTTTTTACTGTATTCCCTTATCTATGTATCCTCATTGAACTTTTCACTGTTTTGAAAATACCTTTTATGACTGTACATCTGTTCCTAAAGTCACTCACTGAAATGCCCCTTCTCAACTTATTGCTGTTTCTTCAAAACCTAGTGTATCCTCTGAAATTTTTTTCCTACTCCCTTTCAAGGATCTCTTAATTGTTCAAATCTTTTAACAGCATTTCACAGATAGTGTGGTATTTGTTCTTAAATATTGCCTACTAAACAAGGAGTTGGCATTTTAGTTTTTTAATGCAAAGGGACAGATAAGTAAATATTTTAGGCTTTCTGCAGTCCCTGTGCAACTGTTTAACTGCCATTATGGCATGAAAACAGCAATAGACAATACATGAGGAAAATGGAAGTGGCTGTGATAGAATAAGACTTTATTTGCCAAACAGGCAAGCTATATTCAGCTATAGTTTGCCAACCCCTGCGTTAAATTACTCTGACCCAAGTATTTTGCTAGAAGTTTATGCGTGAAAGATGTTTACACGTTCACCCATTGTAACTGACCTCAGAGTCCAGGAACAAAGGAGCAAAAAATGTACCACAAAGCTACGTACTAAAGGTTTTGAAAGTCCTTAAGAATGGAAAAATCTTATTTGTACTACGTTTTTAGTATTGTTCCTAAATAGGGCAACTTTTAGAAGTTCCTATTCTCTCTAATGTGGCACTCTTGATTCTGGCCTTTATTGGAAAGGCCACATATTTTTACACAAAGTAACTTACTGTTCGTTTTTTAATAGACTTGTTTTTTTAAAATTATATACATAATGCTTATCAAATGGTAGTTGCTCAATAATAGAATAAAATTTGGTTTTAAAAGATACATTGCAGTGTGAGGATTTGCCACAGATTGTCTAGAAGTATAAAATGTATGTTCAGAACAAATAGTTTTCATTTTTGTGTTATTCTTAGGTGCTGTGTAATAGAGCCAGACTAGTTTCCTATCTCCCAGGATTTTGCTCTTTAGTTAAAAGGGTTGTCAATCCCAAAGCCTTTTCAACTGCAGGATCTTCAGGTTCTGATGAGTCTCATGTGGCCACTACACCTCCAGATATATGTAAGTAAAACTTATTATTGATTTACATATAATTATTGCAGAACATTTTGAGTTGTGCTTTCTGTAATGTTTCTTGAGGTTTTACAAATCTTACAAGGTTAAGTTTATGCCATTAAAAATAAAATCAGTTCTGTATACATATTTATATTGGAGAACTACAATGAAAAAAAAAAGAATACATTTGGTTTTTAAAACTTATTTTCTTGAACTGTAGTTTCTATTGTAAACACACTTAGTCCTGCCTGAAACAAATCTTTTGATCCCATAAACTACTATCAATTATTTGCTGAATTTCTTAAATTTAGCTCGTATTTTGTGTATATATACACATGCATATATTATTGAAATATGATTTGCATACTTGCATTAGATTCAGAAGTACAATATAATGATTCAGCAGTCCTATATGACACCGTCTTCAGATAAATGTACTCCTAATCCCCCTTACCTATTTCACCTATGGCCCTGCCCTCCTCCCCTCTGGCAAACACCAGTTTATTCTTTTTATTTGAGACCGTTTTGTTTCTTTTATATTTTAGTCATCTCACAAAAATTTGTTCTTCCAACTAGTTCTCTTTAATGTAGAAAAGAGGAAAGATTTTTTTTTTTGGAATATAATTAATAGAGTGTATGTTAGTTTTAAGTATACAGTAAAATGATCAGTTTTGTACATTTCTCAGTGCGCATCAAGATAAGTATACTCTTGATCTCCTCTATTTCACCCCTCCCCCACACATGCTTTCCTTCTGGAAACTACCAGTTTGTTCTCTGTATTAAAGACTATTTTTGTTTGTCCCCTTTTTTCTTAATTCTGCATGAGTATAATCATATAGCGTTTGTCTTTTTCTAACTGAATTTTTTCTCTTAACATTATACCTTCTACATCCATCCATGTTGCTACAGATGGCAAGCTTTCATTATTTTTTATGGCTAATATTCCATTTTGTATGTATATCATATCTTTATACGTTCATCTGTTGGTGGGTATTTGGATTATTTCCATATCTTGGCTATTATAAGTAATGCTGCATTAAATATAGGGTCCATATGTCTTTTTCTTTTGTGTTTTCATTATCTTTGGGTAAATACCCAGTATTGCAGTTACTGGATCATTTGATAACTCGTTTTTTAAATTTTTAAAGAGTTTCCATTCTGTTTTGCACAATGGCTGCAATATAAGAATGCAGTTTCCCACCAACAGTGCGTGAGAGTTCCTTTTTCTCCACATCCTTGTCAACCCAGGTTATTTCTTGCATTATTAATATTAGCTATTCTGAGACAGGTATAAGGCGATATCACATTGTGGTTTGGGTTTGCCTTTCCCTGATGATTATTGATGTTGAGCATTTTTTCATGTGTCTGCCATCTATGTGTCTTAGACAAATGTCTCTTCAGGACCTCTGCCCCTGTTTTAATAGGATCTTTGTGTGTGTGTGTGTGTGTGTGTGTGTGTGTTAAGTTTTTTATATATATATTTTGGATATTGACCACTTATCAGGTATATCATTTGAAAATATCTTTTCCCATTCAGTAAGTTACTTTTTTTTTTTTTTTCTCGTGCTATTAATGGTTTCACTGTGCAAGACTGTTTCCTTTTGGTATAGTCCCAATAGTTTAATTTTGCTTTTGTTTCCCTTGCCCAAGGAGACATATCTAGAAAAAAGTTTCTATAGCCAATAATAAGGAAATTATTGCCTATGTTATTGAAGTGTAATGACATACAATGTTGTATTAGTTTGAGATGTACAACAGAGTAATTCAACACTTCTGAACATTATACAATGCTTACCACAAATGGAGTTACCATCGATCACCATATGATATTATTACAGTATTACTGACTGTATACCTATGCCTTACTTTTTCATCCTTCTGACTTAGTTTATTTTATAACTGAAAGTTTGTACCTCTTACTCTCTCACCTAATTAGCCCATAGTACTACCCACTTTCTCTCTGGAAACCACCACTTTTCCGGATTTGAGTATGTTTCTGCATTTTGTTTCTTCATTTGTTTTTTTATGTTTCACATGCAAATCATGTGGTATTTGTCCTTCTTTGTCTGACTTATTTCACTGAGAATTGTATCTTCCAGGTCCATCCGTCTGTGCTACAGATGGCAAGATTTCATTCTTTTCTTTATGGATGATTTATTCTATCGTGTGTATACACGTGTTCTTTATTCATTTATCTATCAGTATACACTTAAGTTGTTCGCTATCTTATCTATTATAAATAATGTTGTGTACATCAGGGTGCATATATCTTTTATTAATTTCAACATTCATTTGTTTTGAGGAAATACCCAAAGTGGAATTTCTAGATTGTCTGGTAATTCTATTTTTAATCTTCAAGGAACCTCCACACTGTTTTCTACAGTGGCTGTGCACCAATTTGCCTCCTACTAGCAGAGGACAAGGGTTCTCTTGTCACATCCTCACCAACGCTTATTTCTTTTTGTCTAGCCATTCTGACTGGCATGAAAATGCTGTCATATGAATTTATCAATATCGGAGTGAAGGAATGCTTGTTTTGTCATTTCTGTAATGATTTTCAGTTTTTCTCCAGCAAAGGCAAAACATCTTACAATGAGAAGTTTCAAAAAAGGTCTTGATTTTCACAAAATCATACACACACACACACACGCACACACACAGGTGAAACTGTATGTTATTAAAACAACACCAAAATTGAAGTTTTACACCATCTTTATATTTTTCAAAGTACTCATATTGAGAAATGAAGATGGAGATAGTAGATGCTGTATGCTTCAGGGAAAATTTCTGAGCAAGCTCAACCCATGCCTCCTCAACTCATGACACCACTCTGGAGTCCTCCTTTGTAATGAACATTGTACTCACAGCGGGGAGATTGTTAGGGTGAGGAAAAATGATCTGCACATAGGGATGATTTGTGAATATGAATATACCTGACAGACAAGGTGGAGAAGCATTCCAAGGAAAGGGGAGCACATATGCCAAGGAGGAGCTTTGAGGTTATGAATAATTAAATTGGGAATGCTAGCATGCAGGGTGGCCTGAGGCTATTAGAAAATTAAATGGAAGAGGTAGGCACGAGGCAGATGATAGAGGGCCTTATGCACCAAGCTGGTGACTTTGGATGTCACCCTTTAGGATGGTGATGTCCACACAGGTCCTGTGGGGCTCTGAGGGTGTAGAAGAGGCTTCCAGTGCTCTCTCGCTGTTCAGCCAAGGCTTAAAATAAGAACTATATTTGATTTGTTTTCGCCTGTACATAAGTATGCGAATGAAAGTTGGCAAAGCTAAAATCATTAACAACTACTGGAGGTAAAAAAAAAAAAAAAAAATTCCTACTGAAGGCAAAAGGAAACTACAGAAGGATTTTGAGTAAGACAAAATCTGGTGCGTTTTAGAATAATCACTCTCAGTCCAGATTAGAGTATTTGTCTCCAACCCGAAGTGGCTGCATTCCAAGTACATTGTGTTGGATTGTTTGTTGTCAGCTGGCACCATCGCGTCTCATGTGTCCTAAGGCTGGGAAGTAGATTTCCCTTTAATGCCTTCCCAGTAGTTATGCATTAGCTATCTGATGAGAGGAACTTGCGGAGATTTAGCAGGCACAGGTGAAGCACAGCCCACTATACCCAGAAGGCTGTGGGAGTCATAGGTGTGGTCCCACATAGCTGATGCTGGAGACCTCTGCAGAAGCTCCCATTTCACAGTGGTCCTTGTGGTCAGACCTGTTGCTTCTCAGACGCCTATAAAGCCCAATTCTTCCACTTCAAGTTGAGGAAGTCACTGTTTCTCTGACCCTCTGACTACCCCTGCTGACGGACCTTCACTTCCCAGCTTCTCCCTCCTTCAGGTAAACTGTAAGTCTTGAGTTATCCCCTTAGTCCCATAATATTGTGGCCTCCCTTATCCTGATGGAACTCAGACTGATACACGTGTGTATGAAGTAATCCACTGGATGGAGAAGATCACGTTAAAACTCCTGTTTATGTTTTAATCTCTCCATGTCATACATTTTATGACTGACGTAATGGTGAAAGAGGAAGCATGCATGACTTCTAAAGAAGTCAGAGTGCATGTGTTGAGATGTGTGCCCAATTTGTTCACTTACAGAAGTGTGAAGTTTTTAAAATTTGAGAATATTGGTAGAGAAAATGGCCTCAGTCGAGGGACAAAGCTGCCGGCCGAATGTTTAGTCGGAAAGCTATTATAGAAGTCATCCAGGAGAGAATTTAGGAGGGTCTGAAGTGAGGATGTGGCAGGGGCAGTCCGGATTGAAGTTGTACTTAGGAGGTAAAATAAATAGGAAGCAGTAGCTGATAGAGTACCTTTGAGGAGGAAAGAGAAGGACACTTCAGAGATGACTCCTAGGTTTGTAGCTTAGGTGCTTCCATTCACAGAGCAAGAGCTACCAGTCGAGTTCATTTCAGGAATGTGAGGGATGGTACAATATGTAGGAAAACTATCCCTCAACTCTACCATATAAAAGTTATGAGAGAAAACTTGATCGTGGTCGATGCAGCTACTGAATTTAAATAACAGCAAGGCCCTAGATGCTAATGCTGACACAGATGGAAGAAGTCTGGGCCCTTGAATTACCTTATGGAAGAGAGCCACCTGCCTTCGTGTTACGTGACTCAGAAATAAGCCTTCCATCATGTTAGACAACAAAATGTAGATCAGCTCATTTGGTAAAGAATGTTCAGTCTACTTTGAAAATTGCAAGGATACTATAGTAGGAGCCCCAAAGCATGCAATACCAGTAAATAATCACTGTTGATACAAAATTTTGGAAAACATATTACCCGCAGGCTTTCTGAATGTGGGGTCCATGCATAGAATAAATTTGGATGGAAAACATTACATTTTTCTTTTCACTAACATTCAACTGAAATTTAGCATTTCTTTTCATTGTGAATATAGACAACACATCCTGTGTGATTAGCAGGTCCTGTGACTTGTCACCAACAGAAAACACAGATCTTTTCCTATCACATTAGAGATCTCCCTTGACTTACAGTGGCATTATGTCCAGATAAGTCCATTGTAAATTGAGCATATCATAAATTGAAAATGCACTTAATACACTAACCTGCCCAACGTCATAGTTTAGCCTCACCTACCATAAACGTGCTCTGAACACTTACATTATCCTACAATTGGGCAAACTCATTTTAACACAAAGCCTGTTGTGTAATGAAGTGTTCAAATTTCAGTGGTGGTCTTTTTTGAATGTGTATTGCTCTTACACCATAGTAATGTCAAAAAATCCCAAGTGGAGCCATCATGAGCTGAGGAGAGTCTGTGTAGTTGTTGATGATATCTCAATACCATGTATAGTTTCACTGAATCAGAATTACAAATCCTGTAACATTAAGCATTCATAAAACACATATATTCTGTCACAAATTTCAAAAATATTTTGATAAATATTTAAACAGAATCAAGTCTTTAATATATGTACTGTGTGCATTTCAAAACATATTATGGGGGTGACTTGGTGGTTCTGTCAGTTGAGCGTCCACATTTGGCTCAGGTCATGATCTCATGGTTTGTTGGTTCAAGCCCCTGTTGGGCTTTGTACTGTGCCGAGCTTGCTTCATATTCTCTCTCTCTCTGCCTCCCCCTGGCCCTGTTTGCTCGCTGCTCTTTCTGTCTCTCTCTCTCTCTCTCTCTCTCACTCTCTCTCTCAAAAATAAATAAATACTAAAAAGATTAAAAACACTATTCTGAAAAGAGGGCCATGGCACGAAAAAGAAAAAAACACCTTGAAATATATTTCCTCAGTGTAGCAATGAATATCTAACTTATGACAACAGGGTTACTGCTTCCAAACTTTAAATGTCTAGTTTGAATACTAGCTAAGATGTGATAAACACAGAATCATACCAGACTGAAAAAATCTCATAGTAATTATAACCATCAAATGTTATTAAATAACATATAGAAAATACAGGAATACACCAAACTTTTTCATATTGTGTGTTTTGGATACATACACCTAATGTCAGTAATCTTTTTGTTTTTGAGGGCAACCATAGACCTTTAGAACTATTAAGACTACTGTCGGTATGTTTCTAATTCATCTTATCAATTTATAAATAGTAAAATTCTGGTATTTTTGTAAGGTATTTACAATATTCTTGACCTTCACTAAACTTAGTGACCTTCACTAAGTAGTTGCCTGTGTTGGACAATATATATGGTAAAGATTTTTCACTTTATTTATGAATCATGCTGGGGGTTGTAATGCCAAGACTTCAATTTCATCTACATTTTATTAATGATTCTGAAAATAGTGCTCTTTTTCTAAAACCAGAGCTCAATGGCTTAAACTTTAGTTACCAAAGGCAGCAGAACATAATCTGAATAACTTGTCATAGAATCATGTACCATCATGTCTTTCCATTTATGACCTGAAAATACCTAAAAATAATATTTTTTCAAATCACTTTAAACACTTCCCCAGGGGCACCTGGGTGGCTCAGTCCATTGAGCTTCTGACTTTGTTTCCATGATTTCACGGTTTGTGGGTTCCAGTCCTGCATTGGGCTCCACACTACCTGTGCAGAGCCTGCTTCGGATCCTCTGTCCCCCTCTGTGTCTGTACCTCCCCTATTCATTCTCTTTCTCTCAAAAATAAATACACATTTAAAAAGTAGTAAATAATCACTTTCCCATAATCAACACCCCTTCCTTCCAATAAAATACACAAAAGCTATTCCAAAGTGAGAAGCTTAACCAGTGATTTTCATAAGGTAATGCAGTATGAAATCTGGGAACTTTAATATGAAAAAACCTAGGTTGGCGTTCCTAGTCCATTACTTAAAAACTTTGTGGCCTTAATGCCATGAAGTTTTAATTTCCTCATCATGAATTGAAGATAGGATCACTTACCCCATACTGTTTTTGTGAATATTAAATAAGGTACTTACATAAATTTGAACAGAAAATGTCTGTGCAACAAACTGTTAATTCTATCCCTTACTGACTTTTAAAAATAAAGTCATCATAATAGCTGTAAACAAATAATGTGACCTTTACAATGACTTAGCGAAATCTCCACAAAGGGAACTATTTTGCATCAGGTATGACTTTTTAAGACATGGCTACACAAACACACAGCATCTGTCTTTATAAATATGGATACTTATCATATCACTATTTTCTTACAGCATATGTATGCATCTTTCTAAATTTTTGACTTGGAGTTCTGTTGGATCCAGTGTTCATGTGTTGGGTTTTGAAGTACTGCCCACCTAACTATAGAAAACTACCAATTAACATTTTCTGATGAATGTCCCTGGGCATGTAATGGCTGAATTAGTCTAAAGCAGTGATAACCACAATTACCTAAGTTAATGTGCTGTGTATTAACTGCTAGTGGGAGTATTTCAATATTTATTTTGGATGTTACAAATCGTTTGTAATGGTATTCTTTTTCTTTCTCCAAAGTTGTGGCTAGATTAAGTACTAAAATGTTCTGCCAAACACATCACCTGAAGTGGTTATATTATATTTTTAGGGGAATACATTTTGGGGATAATTTTTACTATTTATATGTCCACAAAATTGTACATCTTCACAGATCAGATGATAATAGCATCTGATATTTACTGACCTTTTCCATAGGAAATGGCAGCAAATGACTTATATATGTAATTTCCCCTAAACTTTACAGTTTTCATTAGACGGGTGCTACCAGAATCAGAAAGTAATGTATCCAAGTGGAAAAACTTGTGTTAGGCAGAACTCCAAACTCAGGTGTTGTCCAAAGCTCGCTCTCTTTTTTTTTTTTAATGGCAGGATACTGCACAGCTCTTTGATTTCCTAATGAGTGTCTAGATACCTGAACTCACTGAATCATGGCATGATGTAATGTTGAGATTTTCAGATTTTCAGAAGCCTCTCCTCCTCTCCCTCCCCATCTCCCCCCTCCCTCCATCCCTCTTCTCCTACCCCTGTGGCCCTCTCCCCCTACTCACACATTGTCTCTCTCTAAAAAAATAAAAAGTAATTAAAAAAAAAATTGAAAACAGAATTAGTTTGAGAAGTAGGCCGAGAGATCTGATAGCCCTAAATAATATATAACATCTTTTTCACTTTATTGCCACACCTCTAATTTGCTTGGAGGAATTTGTGTTAACTGTTGTAAACAAAACTTTCGTAACAAAATCCATAAAGTTTTCAGTAGTCTCAATTTTATTTTATCTTTTCTATTCTGTAGTATTTTATTTTACTTTATTTCATATTTATTTCAGAGAGAGTGTGCAAGCATGAGCAGGGGAGAGGGGTGCCAAGAGAGAGAATCCTAAGCAGGTTCCACACTCAGCAAGGAGCCCAGTGTGGGCTTAATCCTACCACTCTGAGATCATGACCTGAGCTGAAATCGAGTCAGATGCTCAACCCAGGCCCCCCTTGATAGTCTCAATTTTAGTATTTATTGTGTCTCTGTTGCAGATTCCTTGACCAGTGTTCATGTTTTTTCCAATATGCTAAAACAGTTTTTACCACCTGGAGACATTGTTGTCTTGAATCAGTATAGAGCTTTGGGCTTATCTGCATGGGGACCTGTGTTTGATTGTAAGGGAACTGTGGATAGAGAGCAATTAAAGTTACATGCTTATCCATTTGAGATTAATCGCCTCTTCCAAGTCACTAATTCATACCCCCAGTGTCCAGGAGAATTAATTTATTTCCCATGAGTGACCACTTGACTCTGCTAAGGTATTTTAACTCACCTGGGCCTAATATAGAACAAATTTTACACTGTATAACTTAGTTACTGCCAAAAACATAGTTTGTTTCCCTGTCTCTTTCCCACCTTGTTTACTGAATGCCAAGACAGTCTTCCTTTTGACCCTACCAATGATTTAACTCTGAATAGTTTCAATCTGGTCATGGACAGTTAAGATTGTGTGACATTAGACGTGGGATTTGTACTATTTAAAATAATGTTATTTATTTTTACTCACGCATAATTAACATACAGTGTTTTATTAGTTTCAGATGTACACTGTAATGATTGAACAATTCTCTGTATTTCTCAGTGCTCCTTAGGATAAGTGTACCCTTAAACCTTTTATCTTTTTTGCCTAAATTCTCACCAGCCTCCCCTCTGGCAACCACCAGTTTGTTCTCTGTATTTAAGAGTCTGGGGTTTTTTTGGTCATTTGTGTTGTTTCTTAAACTTTACACCTGAGTGAAATCGTACAGTATTTGTCTTTCTCTGAGTGGCTTGTTTCATTTACGATTATACCCTGTAGGTCAATCCATGTTGTTACAAATGGTAAGATCTCATTCTTTTTTAGGGCTGAGTAATATTCCATTGTATATATCCACCACACCTTTTATCCATTCATCTATGAGTGGACACTTGGGTTGCTTCCATATCTTGGCTATTATAAATAATGTTGCAATAAACATACCAATGCATGTATCTTTTCGAATTCATGTTTTTGGTGTTTTGAGGAGGAGGGGGTAAATACCCAGTAGTAGAATTACTGTCTCATATGGTAATTCTATTTTTATGTTTTGAGGAACATCTATAGTATTTTCTGCAGTGGCTGCATCAGTTTGCATTCCTACCAACAGTGCAGGAAGGTTCCCTTTTCTCCACATCCTTGCCAAAATTTGTTATTTCTTGAGTTTCTGATTTAGTTATTCTGAAGGTTTAAGGTGATATCTCACTGTGGTTTTCATTTGACTTTCCCTGATGATGAGTGATGTTGGGCATCTTTTCCTGTGTCTGTTGCCCACCTGTATGTGCCTGGGTGTCTGTTCAGGTCCTCTGCCCATTTTTAATTGGATTATTTGGGATTTTTTGATGCTGAGTTGTGTAAGTTCTTTACATGTTTTGAATATTAACCTGTTATCAGATATATCATTTGCAAATATTTTCTCCCATTTGCCTTTTTGCTTTGTCATATATTTTGCCTTGTCATATGTTGCCTTTTTGCTTTATCAGTGGTTCGTTGCTCCATGCAAAAGTTTACTAATTTGGTGTAGTAACAATAGTTGAGTTTTGCTTTTGTTTCCCTTGTCTTAGGATCTAGATCTAGAAAAATGTTTCTATAGCTAATGTCAAAGACCTTACTGCCTATGTTTTCTTCCAGTATTATGGTTTCAGGTCTCACATTTATGTCTTTAATCCATGTAGAGTTTGTTTCTGTGTATTAGTGTAAGAAAGTGGTTCCGTTTCATTCTTTTGCATGTAGCTGTCCAGTTTTCCAGCACCATTTGTTGAAGATACTGTCTTTTCCCCAGTGTATATTCTTGCCTGTTTTGTCATAGGTTAATTGACCATGTAAGTGTGGATTTAATTCTGGCCTCTGTAGTCTGTTGCACTGATCTATGTGTCTGTTTTTGTGCCAATGCAATACTGCTTTCAATCCTACAGCTTTGTAGTATATCTTGAATACTGGGATTGTTATACCTCCAGCTTTGTACTTCTTTCTCAACATTGCTTTTTCTACATGGGTTTTTTTTTTGGGGGGGGGGGGTCCATACAAATTTTAGGATTGTTTATTCTAGTTCTGTGAAAAATTTTATTTTGATAAGGATTGCATTAAATATGTAGATTGCTTTGGGTAATGATGGAAATTTTAACAATATTGGCTCTGCCAATTCATGTGCATCATATATCTGTCATTTGTTTGTGACATCTTTAATTTATTTCATCAGTGTTTTATAGTTTCCTGAGTACCAGTCTTTCACCTCCCTTGTTAAGTTTATTCCTAGGTATTTTATTCTTTTTGGTGCAATTGTAAATGGAATTGTTTTCTTAATTTCTCTTTCTGTTATTTCATTACTAGTGTACAGAAATGCAAGAAATTTCTCTATATTAATTTTCTATCCTGTAACTTTATTGAATTCAGTTATTCTAGTACTTTTTGGTAGTCTTCAGGGTTTTCGGTATATAGTATCATGTCAGCTACAGACAGTGGAAATCTTACATCTTCTTTACTATTTTGAATGCCTTTTATTTCTTTTTCTTGCCTGAGTGCCCTGCCTAGGACTTCTAGTACAATGTTGAATAAAACTGTTGAGTGAATATCCTTAACTTATTCTTGATCTTAGAGGGAAAACTCTCAGTTTTTCACCATTGAGTATGAAACTGAATTTTTCAAATACAGCCTTCATTATATTGAGATATGTTCCCTCTGAACCTACTTTGTTGAGAGTTAATCTTGAAGGATGTTATATTCTTCAGTTGCTTTTTTTACGTCCGTTCAGATCATATGGTTTTTGTTCTTTTTTCTTTTTAATATTTTAAACAATTTAGAAGTTTATATCTCTTTCACATCCAAATCTGTCCAGAAATAGGTTGTGGAGGGGCGCCTGGGTGGCGCAGTCAGTTAAGCGTCCGACTTCAGCCAGGTCACGATCTCGCGGTCTGTGAGTTCGAGCCCCGCGTCAGGCTCTGGGCTGATGGCTCAGAGCCTGGAGGCTGTTTCCGATTCTGTGTCTCCCTCTCTCTCTGCCCCTCCCCCGTTCATGCTCTGTCTCTCTCTGTCCCAAAAATAAATAAACGTTGAAAAAAAAAATTAAAAAAAAAAAAAAGAAATAGGTTGTGGGGTTCTTGGGTCATTCAACAAAGTTACCAGGGAGCCAAGCTCCTTCCAGCTCACTGCTCTACTAACAGGTGCAGCTCTGCTCCTCCTGGTCCAAAATGATTGCAAGTTGTACAGCCATCGTATTGTGTATTCTAAGCAGCAGGTTGGAGGGAAATGTGCTCTCTCCCTTTAAAAGACACATTTTGAAATATCCATCTAATACTTTCCTTGCATCTCAGAACTTAATCATATGACTTTACCTAGGTGCAAGGGAGGCTGGGAAATGGGGTCATTGAGCTAGGCAGTCAATGTGTCCAACCAAAATTTAGAAATCCTGTTATTAAAAAAGAGGGAGAATGAATATTGGGAAGCATCTGGACATCTTTGCCTCTTCTCACTACACAGAGTTCCCAGAACCAGTGATGCTTCCTTTCTCCTTGGGCTTATCCCTTGTGTCAGATCCCTCATATCCCTATAGATAAACCCCATAGTCTTCGACCTCTTTGCCTGGTGTAGAAGATGCAATTTTCCAAAGAGGGCCATACCAATGTCTATCCCATCTCACATGTGTCCTTTCTCTTAATGTGATCTATCACTTTGATTTGCAAATACTGAACCACCCTTGTGTACCTGAAATAAGGTGCATTTAATCATTGTGAATGATTTTTTTAATGCATAGTTGGATTTTGTTTAGTAATTTTTTGTTCAGGATCTTTGCATCTGTGTTCATTTGAGATGTTGGTACATACTTTTCTTTTTTTGTAGTGTCTTCATCTGGTTTTGGTATCAGGGTAATGCTGGCCTGATGAAATGAATTTGTAAGCTTCCTGCATCTTCTATATTTTGGAATATTTCTAGAACAATAGGTATTAACTCTTCTTTATATGTTTGTTAGAATTCACCTGTGAAGACATCTGATTCTAGACTTCTGTTTGTTAGGAATTTTTTGAGTACTGTTTCAATGTCATTGCTAGTAATTGGTCTGTGTAAATTTTATATTCCTGATTCAGTTTTGGAAATTTATGTTTCTAGGAATTTTTTCATTCCTGTTATATTCTGCTTTCTGTTGATATATAAGTTTACATGATATTCCCAATTTGTGTTTCGTGTACCTGTGATGTCAGTTGTTATTTCTCCTCTTTTATTTATGGTTTTATTTACTTGATTTTTCTCTCCTTTGGTGAGTCCGACTAAAGGTTCATCAATTTTACTGATGTTTATCAAAGAACTGGATCATGGTTGCATTGACCTATTGTGGATTTGGGGGGGGGGTGGAGGTGGTCTCCATTTTACTTGTTTCTGCTCTAATCTGTTATTTCCTTTTTTCTGTTGGTTTTGTGCTTTTTCTTTTCTACCTCCTTTAGATACAAGATTAGGTTATTAGAGATTTTTCTTGCTTCTTGAGGTATGCCTGTGTTTCTGTAATCTTCCCTCTTAGAACGTCTTTCATGACATTCCAAAGATTCTGGACATTGCGTTTTCATTTGATTTGTCTTCATGTATTTTGTATTTCCTCTTTATTTCTTTTAGGCACATTCAATGTTTTCTTTTTCTTTCTCGTCTTCAGCTTGGTTGTTCTCCGTTACTGTATCTTCCCAGTAACTGATCCATCCTTCTGTGTCCTGTAATCTGCTGTTGATTCCTGATAGTTTTTTTTTTTGTTTTGTTTTGTTTTCTGGTTTTTTTTTTTTGTTTTTTTCAAATACTGAGATAACTCCATTTCATTTAGGTCTTGGCTGTGGTTTTGTTCTCATTTCATTTGGGATGTGTAGTCCTCTGTCTCCTCATTTTGTTTAACTATCTGTGTGTGTTTCCTCGTATTCGGAAAGTCAGCTTTTTATCCTGATCTTGAAAGTAATAGCCTTATGAAGAAGAGGTACTGTGGTACCCTGTAACGCAATTTCCCCTGTTCTCCAGAGCCAGGAACTTCAGGCCTGTCTCCACTGCAGATTGCTTGCTCCCTACTGTTGTGGCTGAGCCTTGTTTGCCTTTTGTCCAGTAAGCTGCAATGGCCCACTTTGCTTGTTGTGTGCATTTGGTCCCTGTGCTGTCAAGGGGCCAGTCTGGAGCCACCAAGGCATGTTGGGCAGCATCAACAGTCAACCAGATGCCTGCCCTCAGTCCATCTGCTGGGGCTGCAGTTGCACTGATTATTGGGGCACTGTCTTTGCAATGCCAGCTATAAGGTTCAGCTGCTGGGACTGAGTGTGCCCAGGTGTGTGTGATTATCTTTCCTTCTTCCTAGAGCAGGAGTCTCTTTAGAGTGACACAGGTTCTTGCCATATCTGCTTGCAAGGTATTTCATGGCACGAGTTCCTTTGGCAGGATGGCTGCTAAGCGTGGCAGATTGGATAGGGTAGATCTGAAAGGGAGCACTGTAGCAGGGCACATGATGGTAGCAAGACAGGTGGAAGAGTGCTCCTGCTAGTTCCTGCAAGTGGCCTGCTGTCTAGACTGAGGCCGGGATTCTTGGAGAAGTCTCCTAAAGATCCCAGGCTCTTCTCAAATTGTTACTTTTATATTGTATTTCAACTGGGTTGTTAATGCTTTTTTTAAGGTTGTTATGCTTCAATTTCATATCTCTTTCTGCCTCTCTTAGAGCTAAGTCTGCTGATTTTTAAAGTACCTAGAGTTAAGCCTGATTGAAATAAATAAATAAATAACTCGCTCACTCGCTCCTCTGCTTCTGAAAGCCAAATGTTATGCAGACTCATCTTCCTAGTGTAGGTTCTCCCCCCACCCCAAGCCTGAGGTGCTCCTTCTCTATGATTGTGGGACCCTCTAATTTGTGGTTAGTCTCTCTGCGGGGGTTGGTTCCTGACTGCATCTTTGCCCCTGTTACTCTTTTTGTGATATGGCCCTCTCTGTATGATTAACGGTAGAAAGTCTATTCTGCCAGTCTTCAGGATGTTTTCAGAGTTAGTTGTTCTGATATGGCTGTTAACCTTGTTGTGTCCATGGGGCAAAGTGAGCTCAGGATCCTCCTGTCGTGTCATCTTCCCAGAAGTCCTCAATATATGAATTCTTATTGAATCAATAACGTACCCACATCTACAAAGTCTGCTTCTTCTAATCCAGTTTGCACATCACTATCATATTAAGTCTAAAACATTTTCATCATGTTACTTCCTTGATAAACCTTGGCTATTTCCCACTGCTTTCACTAGCATTTCACAAACTGTCCTCAAGCTATGCATCATTGTTCAAGTTCTAAAAACAGTTTTGTGTTTTTTTTAGTTCTGTGAGTAGATTTAAGTAAGAATATATATCCTAATATATCCTAAAGGGATTCCACACAGAAATCTTTTTACTTGCAATACATTACTTACGGTGTCACGTAAGATGACCAGGGGAAGAAAACCTTCCCTGGTTTTCTTGCCCTGTTTTTCTTTTATAACTTCATCTCTTATTACTCCCCAGTTTATATATTCTCAAGGCTAACCACATAACGTATCATAAATGAAAAATGTGTCATTCAAAATGTATAGATTGCTGAGTATATAAAGAATTTTTATAGAGATAATTGGAAAAAGACAACCAATAAAAAACCAAATTTTTTTAAAGTAGGCTCCATACCCAGCATGGAGCTTGAACTCACAACCCCGAGATCAAGAGTCACATGCTCCATGTACTGAATCGACTAGGTGACCCAGAAAATTCTTTTTAGAAATGCATATGAACAGGTATTCCAAGAAGAGAAAACCTAAATAACCAGCCAACACATAAAGATATACTCAAATCTACTATTAATATGGGATATTTCTTTTCTTTAAAGAAACTTAGATCTTCAGTCTTTAAAACTCATCTTCTTCAAAATACCTGAAATCTTTGTTAGAAGGTGGGGGAGAGACATTAAAGTATCCCCCAAACTAAGGCACTTTGAGACCAGAAAACAAAACACTCCAGTTCATACAGTTTACAGAGTTTTATTCAGGGTTAACTTACAGGTGGGATCAGACAGAGGGCAGTCCACAGCAGCTAAATAGTTACTCTCTGTAAAATCCATACCTTAGTGCATTGATTTTATAGAGCAAGGAGAAAAGGACAAAGGTCATTATAGTGAGATCAAAGGGTTTACATGTACTTCAAAGGGCATGCATGCTCCTAATTGACAGCTAACCTTCAATTAGATCTTGGGGCACCACCTGTGCATCAGAAAGAGGAAAGAAATACTATGTTATCTCTAACAGATTTATGGGAGGCCAGAACAAGCCTTTCCCTGTCCCAGCCTTGTAGGCATTTCTACAATACGTATTTTAATCTCTGAAGAATCTGGAACATGTGGCCCTAAGAGAGGTGATTCAGCAAACATGAACAAAATGAAAGACCAAAATTAGAGTCCATATTGTCAGTACTTCTGCAATGTTTTACTTTGTGAACTGACTCAAGTCAGTCATTAATGGCTATCTAGATATAGCCTTATTGGCTTAGTGTGATCTGCAGATCAGTAGCATCAGCATCATCTGAGAATGTGTTAGAAAGGAGGAATCGTGAGCCCCACACCAAACAGTACGAATCAGATTCTGCGTATTAACAAAGATCTCAGGTGATTCTTAAATACTTAAAACTTTGGGAAGTATTAGACTAATTTGGGTTGAGAATCATGAGACAGGGTCTGTTAGTCATGAAAGAAGTCCATGATTGATGGGTGATGTCTGTCATAGGTCTGCAAAAGGGATATGGTGGCACTTTAGATCTAGTGGTGGGGCAGCCATTCTATCATACCCATTTCTACTCATTTAGTTCTAGCAAAGTATTAAAAAATATTTTTATTGTCAACTAATTCTGCAGCAATTATCCCTTTAAACAAAACTGCTCTACTTTTTTGTTTTATTTTCTACTTTGTTCTTTTCTAGATCTTTTTAAATTTTTCACAAGGTAAGATATTTGTCAAGATTTAAGCAATGTGGTCTGTTCTTCTGTAAGAATTTAATCCATATTAACTCCTGTGGCTACAAACAGGACATTAGGTCACATTGGTTGATATGAGATTTTTTTTCCCAGTCTATTAATATTTTGTGCCCTCAGGTAACTGCAGTTGAATGGCCCTCTCCAAAGGTAACCACTATTAAGTTCAGTATCTTTTAGATCTTTTTTCCTGTATTTAAAAACATAGGGACACTTGTGTGGCTCAGTCAGTTAAACTTCTGACTTCAGCTCAGTTCATGTTGTCACAGTTCATGAGCTCAAGCCCTGCGTCAGGCTCTGTGCTGACAGCTCAGAGCCTGGAACCTGCTTTGGATTCTGTGTCTCCCTCCCTCTCTGCCCCTCCCCCACTTGCACACTGTCTCTCTCAAAAATAAATAAGCATTAAAAATTAAAAAAAAAAAAAAAAGATTCTCTCTCTCCCTCTACCCTTCTCCTAGCTTATGTGCTCTCTCTTTAAAAAAGAAAAATAAACTTAAAAAATAAAAGCATAAATATAAGAATGTAGAATAAATGTCACATAGACTATTTTTGACTAACCTTTTTCTTTTAATGTGTCCTACACTTTGTTCAACATCAGTAAGCGTTTATTGTATTTTTTTTAATTCAAATATAATTAATATACAATGTTATATTAGTATCAGGTATACAATATGATTTAAACCAAAAAATTTGGTTTTCTATACATTATTCCCTGTTCATCACATAAGTGTACTCTTAATTCCCTTCACCTATTTCACCCTTCCCTCCCAACCACCTTCCCTCTGGCAACCACCAGTTTTCTATATTTAAGATTCAGTCTCTTTTTTCCCTTATTTGTTGTTTTGTTTTTTAAATTCCACATAAGAGTGAAATCATACAGTATTTGTCTTTGACTTACGTTGTTTATTATTATACCCACTGCATCCATCCATATGTTGCAGACAGCGAGATCTCATTCTTTTTTATTGTGAAGTAATGTCCCATTGTGTATATATACACCACATCCTCTTACCCATTCATCTGTTGATGGACACTGAGTTGCTTCCATATCTTGGCTATTGTAGCTAATGCTTCAGTAAGCATAGGGGTGTATGTATCTTTTCGAATTAGTGTTTTTGTTTTCTTTGGTTAAATACCCAGTACTGGAATTACTGAATCATATGGTAATTTTTTTTTTTTTTTTTGAGGAAATTCCATACTGTTTTCCGCAGTGACTGCACCAATCATATGGTAATTTTGTTTTTTATTTTTTGAGGAAATTCCATACTGTTTTCCACAGTGACTGCACCAGCTTGCATTACCACCAACAGTGCATCTTTCACAAGTGTACCTTTTTCTCCACATCCTCACCAAATTTATTATTTCTTCAGTTTTTATGTTAGCCATTCTGACAGATGTAATGTGATATCTCATTGTGGTTTTTGATTTGCATTTCCTTGATGATTAGTGATGTTCAGATCTTTTCATGTGTCTTTTGACCATTGTCTTTGGAGAAAATGTCTGTTCTCTCCATGTTTTAATTTGATTTGGCAGGGCAGGGTGGGGGGAGGCAGGTGTTTGATGTTAAATTATGTAAGTTCTTTATATATGTTGTATATTATTATTCTCTTATCAGAAACATTATTTGCAAATGTCTTCTCCCATTCAGTATGCTGCCTTTTTGATTTGTAGTCCTTTTGTTGATAGTTTTCTTCACTGTGCAAAAAAGCTTTTTATTTTGATATAGTCCCAATAGTTTAATTTTGCTTTTGTTTCCCTTGACAAAGGATATCTAGAAAAATGTTTCTGTAGCTGATGTCAAAGCAATTACTGCCTGGGTTTTTTTTTTTGTTTTTTTTTCCTGCCTGTTTTCTTCTAGGAGTTTTATGGTTTCAGCTCTCACATTGAGACCTTTAATCCATTTTGAGAGTATTTTTGTATATAAGAAAGTGGTCCAGTTTCATTTCTTTTGCATGCAGCTAACCAATTTTCCCAACACTATTTGTTGAAGACTATCTTTTTCCCGTTACAAATTGTTGCCTCTGTTGTAAATTAATTGACCATAAAAGTGTGAATTTATTTCTGGACTCTGTATTCTGTTGCATTGATCAATGTAACTGTTTTTGTGCCAGTGCCATACTGCTTTGATTACTGACTTTGTGGTGTATCTTAAAGTCTGGGATTGTGGTACCTTCAGTTTTGTTCTTTTTCACAATTGCTTTGGCTGTTAAAGTTTTTTTGTGGTCCCATACAAATTTTAGGATTATTTGTTCTTGTTCTGTGAAACTTCTGTTGGTAATTTTGGTAGGAGTTGCGTTAAATCTGTAGATTGCTTTAGATAATATGGACATTTTTAACAATATTGGTTCTCCAAATCCATGTGCATCACATATCTTTCAATTTGTTTGTGGAATCTTCAGTTCTTTTATCAATGTTTTACAGTTTTCAGAGTATGAGTCTTTTACCTCTCGGTTACGTTTATTCCCAGGTATTTAATTCTTTTTGGTGCTATTATAAATGGGATTGTTTTCTTAATCTCTCTCTCCTTTTATTAGTATATAGAAATGTAACAGATTTCTGTGTGTATAAACCATATACACACATATATATATTGTGTATATATATATATGTGTGTATATGTATATATGATGTGCAATTGCTGGTGTGTGTGTGTATATATACACACTTATGTGATCCAGCAATTGCACATCTAGATGTTTACCTAAACAATCCAAACATACTAATTAAAAGTGATACATGCACCCCAATGTTTATAGCATTATCTACAATAACCAAATTATGGAAACAGCCCAAGTACTGTTAACTGATAAATGGATAAGGAAGATGTGGTGTGTATGTATATGTACACATATATATATATATGCAATCGAATACTCCACAGCCATAAAAAAGAATGAAATCTTGCCATTTGCAGTGACATGGGTGGAGATAGCATTTGCTAAGTGAAGTAAGTCAGAGAGACAAATACCATATGATTTCACTCATGTGGAATGTAAGAAACGAACAAAGCAAATTTTTTGGTTGCTGATTCAGTGTCATCGCTAGTAACCAGTCTGTTTATATTTTCTATTCCTGATTCAATTTTGGAAGGTTATTGTGTTTTTAAGAATTATTCGGGGGCGCCTGGGTGGCGCAGTCGGTTAAGCGTCCGACTTCAGCCAGGTCACGATCTCGCGGTCCGTGAGTTCGAGCCCCGCGTCAGGCTCTGGGCTGATGGCTCGGAGCCTGGAGCCTGTTTCCGATTCTGTGTCTCCCTCTCTCTCTGCCCCTCCCCCGTTCATGCTCTGTCTCTCTCTGTCCCAAAAATAAATAAACGTTGAAAAAAAAAAAAATTAAAAAAAAAAAAAAAAAGAATTATTCGTTTCTTGTAGGTTGTCCAAATTGTTGGCATATTATTTTTCCTAATACTCTCTTATAATCCATAGTGTTTCTGTGGTGTCATTATTTCTCCTTCATTTCTGATTTTATTTGAGTCTTCTTTCTTTAATGAGTCTGACTGAAGGTTTATCAGTTTTGTTGTTCTTTTCAAAGAACCAGCTCCTGGTTTCATTGATGTATTGTTTTTTTAGTCTTCATTTTATGTATTTTTGCTCTACATTATTTCCTTTCTTTGGCTTTGTTTGCTCTCCTTTTTCTAGCTTCATTAGGTGTATGGTTAGGCTGTTTGAGATTTTCCTTGCTTCTTTAGGTGGGCCTGTATTGCTGTATCTTCTTCCCTCTTAGAACAGGTTTTTGAGGAATCTCAAGATTTTGGACCATTGTGTTTTCATTTTTATTTGTTTGCATGTATTTATTTCTTCTTTGATTTCTTGGTTGACATATTCATTGTGTAGTAGCATTTTATTTAGCTTCCATGTATTTGTATTCTTTCCAATTTTTTTTTTAACCTTGATTTGTAGTTTCAGTGTTGCAATGAGAAAAGATGCATTATGTGATTTCAGTGATTTTGAACTTAGACTTGTTTTGTAATGTAACATCTTTTGAGAATATTCCATGTGCATCTGAAAAGAATGTGTATTCTGTTATTTTTGATTGGATGTTCTGAATGTAGGTTAGGTCCATCTGGCCCAGTGTGTCACTCAAAGCCATTAGTTCTTTGGTGATTTTTCTGGATGATCTATCCATTGATGTAAGTGGAGAAGTCTTCTATTAATGTTTTGCTATCACCTTCTTTTTGTTAATACTTGTTTTATGTATGTAGGTGCTTTCATGTTGGCTGCAAAAATATTTACAGTTGTTACATCCTCTTATTGGACTCTTCCCTTTATAGTACCCTTCTTTGTCTCTTTACAGTCTTTCTTTTAAAGTCTATTTTTTTTCTGAAAGCACTATTGCTTCCCCAGCTTTCTTTTCACTTCCATTTGCATGGTAATGTTTTTCCACCCCTTCACTTTCAATCTGCCTGTGTCTTTAGTGAGTCTTTTCACACAGCATTTAGGTGGATCTTGCTCTTTCATCCATTCACTCACCCATCTTACTGTTTTGATTGGAACATTTAGTCCATTTACATTCAAAGTAATTATTAGTATGTACTTATTACCATTTTGTTAATTGGTTTTGGTTGTTTTTGTAGTTCTCTGTTGCCTTCTCTTTCGCTCTTATGGTTTTTGGCTTTCTTTAGTGATATGCTTGGATTTCTTTATTTTTTGCGCATCTATTATAGGTGTTTGATTTGTGGTTACCATTAGGTTCACATAGAACATCTTATATGTACAGCAATCTACATTAAATTGACAGTCACTTATGTTTGAACCCATTCTAAAAGCATGAAGTTTTTACCTACCCCCACATTTTATGTATGTGATGTCATACTTGACATATTTTTATTTCTGATTTTAGTGACTGATTTTTATAGATATAATTGATACTACTTTTGTGTTTTAACCTCCATACTGGTTTTGTAAGTGATTAATCTACTACTTTTATTGTTTGTATTTACCTGTAAGATTTTTTCCTAATTTTCTTATTCTGTGTTATGGCCTTTTCTTTCCACTCAGAGAATTCCCTTTAAATATCATGCCATTCCTTTCTGGCCTGCAGTGTTTCTGCTTGGAAATCAGCTGATATCCTTATGAGATTTCCCTTGTATGTAACTATTTTCTTTGGAGGTTTAAAAATTCTCTTTATCACTCCTTTTTCCATTTTAATTACTATATGTGATGTTGTGGACCTCCTTTGGTTGATTTTGCTAGGGGTGTTCTCTATGCTGCTGGATCTAAATTTCTGTTTTCTTCCCCACACTTGTGAAATTTTAAGCCATTATTTCTTCAAATAAATTTTCCATTCCCTTTTCTCTTCTCCTTCCAGGATCTCTGTTAATACAACTGTTATTATACTTGATGGTGTCATTGAGTTCCCAAAGTTTCTTCATTTTTTTAATTTTTTTTTTTATCTCCTGTTCAGTGTGGTTGCTATTACCTTGTCTTTCCAGTCACTGATCCATTCTTCTTCCTCCTCAACAATGCTATTCATTCCCCATAGTGTATTTTTTATTTCAGTTGTAGAGTCAATCTCTGACTGGTTCTTTTTATATTTTCTGTCTCTTTGTTGAAGGTCTCAATGAGATGCCACACTCTTTTCTCGAATCCAGTAAGTATATTTATGAGCATTTGAAATCTTTAGCAGGCATATTTTTTATCTCCGTTTCATTTAGTTCTTTGCTTGGTATCATCCTGTTCTTTCATTTGGGACATATTCCTCTGTTTCTTCATTTCTGTGTTTGTTCCTATATATTTGGAAAGTAAGATACATCTCTCTTGATCTTGAAAGTAATGGCCTTATGAAGAAGAGATCTTGTGGTGCCTTGTAGCACAATGCCCCCTCTTCTCCAGAACTGGGCATTTTAAGGTTGTCTTTTATGTGGGTTTGGTGTACCATACTCTTGTGGCTCAGCTGCATTTGCCTTCAATCCATTTGGCTGCAAATGTCCATTTTGCTTGTGTGGGCAGGGTTTGGTCCCTGTCCAGTTCAGAGCCTGTTTGGGGCAGGAAAGGGCTTGTAGTTGGCAGCATCAGTGATCAGTCCAGATGCCTACTTTCAGCCCATTTGCAGGGGCTGCACAGAAGTGCAGGGTACTTTGTTTTGTTTGAGAGGCTCTTTTGGTTGGTGTGACCAACAGATGAAATGTCTGTCAGACTAGTGTGTGTAGTCATCTTCTCCACTCGCCATGGCAAGAATCACCTTGGAGTGATGATGGTCACTGTCAGGGCTGCTTACAGGATGAGAGACCTTGCCAGAGCTGTGTTGCAGGCACTCTTGCCCAGTGGAGCTGGTTGAATGGATTAAATCAATGCAGGGGTGAGCACTCGGTGTTAGCAGGCTATGTGGAGAGTGTTTACATTGGTTCCTACAAATGTCTGGGTATCTAGGCTGCAGTGGGAGTGAAAGGAATTGCACCTGCCAGCTCTTGTGTTCTCAGAGAAGTTTCCTACAGATCCTTGTTTTTCCAACACTTCAGTACAGGTTGAGATTAGTTTTAAAAAAAAATCTCCTTCATGTGTACCTCAGGCACTTTTCAAACTGCTGGTTCTATGCTGCCTCTAAGTGGGATTGTTTGTTACATTCTCTATTTAAGGGTGGGAACTCAGTTTCTTATCACCCTCTGGCTCTCCCAGAGCTAAACCCACTAACTATAAAAACTCTTAAAGTTAAGCCCCACTGAGTTTCAAAGCCAGATGTTATGGGGACTTGTCTTCTTAGTGTGGGTCCCCCATGTCTGGTATGGGGTCTGTTCCTTCTCTGTGTTTGTCTCTCCTCTTTGGGGTTAGTCTCTCAGAGTAGTATGGTTTCCAGCTGCGTCTGTGCCCCTTCTACCCTGATTGGCCTTTTCTTATGATTAATTGTGTAGTCTATTCTGCCAGTGTTTGGCTTATTTCCTGGTTTAGCTGCACTGATATGGCTGTTAACCTAGGTGTTTCTGTGTTAGGGGGTGAGCTTAGGATCCTCCTCTGCTGTCTTCCCGGACTCCTTCCAAGATTTACTATATTCTTTTTATTGACTATTAGGTATTACATAGTATGGATTACTGTACTTTATTAAATCCTTCTCCTTAGAATTGACTTGCCTATGAGCTGAAAACAACACAAAACTAATTTATATTCACACAGGAAAGCAAATTCCAAAGATCTATCGGTTTTATAAAAAATACCTAATTGGAAGAAGAGTATTCTTTCAGTCCACCAATGCACTTGAGAAAATGGATTCATTTTGTTGTTCCTCTTCAGGCTCTCGAACAGTATGGCCTGATGAAACTATGGGCCCATTTGGACCTCAGGATCAGAGATTCCAGCTTCCTGGGAACATAGGTTTTGATTGTCACCTCAATGGGACTGTGTCACAGAAGAAAAGCCAGGTTCATAAAACTTTACCTGATGTTCTAGCAGAACCTTTATCAAGTGAAAGACACGAGTTTGTGATGGCACAATATGTGAATGAATTTCAGGTAAATTGTTAATATCCTTTATTCTGTTTTTCTAATTATTAACACTATATTAATTTCTGACAACTGTGAGCATGTTACTTGAATTGAAAAAGTTTTAAAAATACCTACTTAATTCCAACATTCTCAGAAACAACATATATAGTTTTTAAAAACTTGGCACTGTTCTATACATAATGTTGGCTATATAATTTTACTTTAGATTACAGTCTCTTTGGGGTCGCTTGGGTGGCTCAGTCAGCTGAGCATGTGACTCTTGATTTCAGCTCAGTTCATGAGATCAAGCCCCATGCTCAGTGTGGAGCCTACTTAAGATTCTCTCTCCCTGTCTGCCCCTTCCCTGCTCGCTCTTTCTTAGGAAACAAAAATAGAAAAATTAGATTACAATCTCTTAAGTAAATCTTCAAAAATACATTGTGTAATAACTGCTTATTCAAATATAATTTAGTTATTTCTGTATTACTAGAAATATAGATTCCCTGTTTTTTGCTTTTATAAATAATTTTTTTGTGGAGCAAATTCCAACTAGATTTACACTCCTAGGCATTTAAAACTTAAATGCCTGAGAACTCTGAAATTCTTGAGATACAGTAAACTAAAAAAGATAGACTTAGAAAAATCAACTTCTGAGGTTTTTTTTTCTTTTTTAATGCATTTTTAAACTGGTATTGCAGGGGCAACTGGCTGGCTCAGTCGGTAAAGCATTCAACTCTTGATCTGGGCATCTTTGAACGCAAGTCCCATGTTTGGCATAGAGCTTACTTTAAAAAAAAAAATTAAAACAATAAACAAACTGGTATTGCATTGTTGCTCACCTAAATGGAAAGTTACATGCGATTCAGAGTGTCTGCCAAACTCCTGATCCTCATCATTTTTTGAATTTCTGCAAAGTTTCAGGCTGTTTGATCGAAGCCATAATATTAAGGAACAGCCCCTCACAATTACTATGGCTTATATCAGGTAACCTAACATTTGGAGACAGTTGACCTCTCTTGACACTTTTCTGTCTGCCTGCCAAACATCATTATTCCTTTAAAATACCCTAGATTTTATATGTTTAATACTTAGGGGTTTTTCCACCCCTCTGAAAACCTGTCCTCACTCCCATGTTATCAGTAACATAAGTGACTTAGTCATTCTCCCACTGTCCCAAGATAAGAATTCTGCCAAACTTGGCTCCCCTCTCTCCCATATCTCCATATAGAGTGACAAAATTACATTGCTTCCATCTCTGATGTAGCTTTTTAATTATTTGTGTCCTTTCAGTCTCACTAATAAAGCCAGAGTTCAAGGCCTCCTTATCTCTCCTCAGTTCTTAGAGGCATTATAGTGAGATGGACTATGGAGATAGGATAAATTTGGCTTCACAGGTGTTTGCTCTTTCACTTAATTTTTTGACCTTGAGAAAACTACTTAAATGTTTCTTTATATGTAAGATGGGGATAATAATAATACCTAGCCCATAAAGTTGCTATGAGGATTAAATGTGAAAATGAACACAAAACACTTTAACCATTGCATATGCTTGCACTGTTTATCTCTTGCTGGACTATTTTTTCCTCCTCAGTTTCTAACCTGCTTTACCTAGTATTCTTTGCAAACCACATAATACACATTAATTAACATGTAGCTCAAATACGAGGATTTCAACCTTTTCCTGATTTCCCCCAGCAAAGCATTTCCCCATTTAGACTGCCAAAAGACTTTCTTTGTAACTCTGTAGCACTTTTCATATTGCATTACATTTATTTGTTCATGCTGATTTTCTTCTACTAGCTCTTTTATACCTAAGAGTGAAGACTGGAATTTTTTTTTTTTTTTTCTTTTTAACCATTGTAGGGCTGCTCTTGTTAGCTGATGTGTAGTAGGTGCCCAGTAAATTTCAGATGAATAAAAGCCTCATCCTGTAGGAGAATTTATGTTTAATCATGTTATTTTGTTAGTGCTATTTTCCCCCGTTTTACAGGTTATAGAACAAAAGAAAGGACAAGTAGATATCAAAGTATCAGACAGGGTAACGTTGTAAGACATAGTCATGGCATTTTAGTTTCTTAGCCAACTTCTCATACCAAGTCTTAGAATATTAATATATTTATGTGTTCATTTTTAAATTTTCAAATCTTTATTCATCATAGAGAAAAGTTTGGGTATATAACACCATTACCCCACAGCCAGTTAACTAGAATTATTTCTAAAACCTTTCCAGGAAAGACAAGTTTATAACAGACCATAGATTTTATTTGAACTCCAGATTTTATTTATATTTCTCATTCTTCTTAGGGTAATAATGCACCTGTTGAACAAGAAATCAACAGTGCAGAAACTTACTTTGAAAATGCCAAAGTAGAGTGTGCAATCCAAACATGTCCAGAATTGCTGCGAAGAGGTATATTGTGCTTTTATACATTTTTACACTCATGTGTACTACTAGGCAATGTCACTAATTTTCTAATGTGTTAAATAATGTATTCCATAGGAATTGTAATACTTTGTAACTTAATACTGTAATGTGTCTGGTCAGAAAAGATTACGTGGCTGAGGTAAGGTCTTCCAAATGTCCCCTGACATCTGACCTCATGCTGGCATTAGATAAGAATAGAATTTTTAGTGACTTTTTCACTGAAGTTATGCTCCTTTTTATTACAGCTATAATTTCTTGAGCTAATACATAATACTGAGAAAAATAATAATAAACTTTTTTTGAAAATTGTAAGATCAATAACAAGTAACCTTTACTTGCTCTTCAGAATTGATAGTAATATTTCAGCCCATCCAAGAGCTGAAGTTAATTAAAACTTCATTTCAGTATCCTTTCCAAAAATAATGTGCATTTATAAATCCAACTTGGTATCACAATAATTTAACTTAATCACCATGTTTCTAAAGAAGTACTTTTATACACTGCTTCTTACAACAAATTCTCCCTGAAATTTTTATTGTTATTTATAGATTTTGAGTCACTGTTTCCAGAAGTAGCCACCAACAAACTAATGATTCTGACTATAACACAGAAAACCAAGAATGATATGACTGTTTGGAGCGAAGAGGTAGAAAATGAAAGAGAAATGCTTTTAGAAAAGGTAATTCTTGGGGGCTCCTGGGTGGCTCAGTCAGTTAAGTGTCTTGACTCTTGGTTTCATGTCAGGTCATGATCTCACAGTTCATGAGCCCTAGCCCCATGTCAGGCTCTCTGCTGACAGCATGGAGCCTGCTTGGGATTTCTCTTTCCCTCTCTCTCTGCCCCTCCCCAACTTATGTGTGGTCTCTCTCTCAAAAAAAATAAACATTAAAATTAAAAAAAAAAAATTCTCAATTGCTGACAATTTTATAATCTTATTTAAATACCAACATTTTAAGGTGATGGGTGTCTTTTTAGCCTTTATTCTCTGCTAATATATTTCAGTACTAAAGGACTTTTACATCTTTTCTGAGCATAAAAATGCCATGACTTTTTTGTAGTTATCTTTGAAAAACTTAGATTCTGTTCAGTAGTTCAATTTTTAAAAATTTATGTTTTAGGAAAATTGAAAAATACAGTAAAACTCTTCATATCCGTATCTCTCTTTAAAGCATGTCAAGTAAGGGGCGCCTGGGTGGCTCAGTTGGTTAAGCATCTGACTTCGGCTCAGGTCATGATCTCACGGTCCATGAGTTCCAGCCCTGTATCAGGTTCTGTGCTGACAGCTCAGCCTGAAGCCTGCTTCAGATTCAGTGTCTCCCTCTCTTTCTCCCCCTCCTGCCTCACACTCTGTCTCTGAAAAATGAATTAAACCTTAAAAAAAAAATTGTTTTTAAAGCATGTCAAATAAAAAGTGGAAATTACTCCAGTTTTCAAGGAGTAATCAGTAACTACATACAGTACAGTGATAACATATTATAGACCCATATTTTTTTCCTGTCCTTTTAACCAGGTGTTTTGACACCCTTCCATAGCATTACACATAGATTTCATACTATGTAAAATCTGCATAAAATTGCATGGGCAAACTATAAATTAATTACTTTAAAAATTCCCTTAGTAATTTATAAATTTAAAAAACTTTGTCTATTATAGGCAGTGAAAAGTATGTGCATAAACATGTATGCCCAAATATAAAATCGGTAGATTCCTAAGTAGGGAATTACTGAATCTGGGGGTAATTTAAGTTTTGATAGATGGTGCCAATTTGCCCACCAAATAAGATTCTCCTTGTATATATCCTGTCATGCTAGCTTACCCAGAATATTAGCGTTTCTTTTCATTTTCACCAACCTGAAAAATGGTAAATGCTAACTTAAAGTCTTAAGAGTTTGATGTTGGGTTATATCAGTTTCTACAAGATAGGAAAACATTTCTTTGCCCGAGTGACAAGTCAAGATTAACTCCATTAGGCGCCTTAGCTAACTATAATTGAAAAAATTCCCTTTACTAATTTTCATGTAAGATATTAGGAATTATTTTATGTTTTCCTTATGACTGGATGTATGGTTCTTTTCATTAGTAAATTATAATTCACATACTCAACAGAATGTTTTAGGATAATGACTTCATCATACTAAAATGTCCCACATACAGCTTTGCTAATTAAATTTTATGTAGTAATAATCATGAGCAAGTTATATGCTAGTTAACAAGGAAGTTACAGAGAGGGCAGGCCTTAAGACATTATCTGATTTTAAAGAGATCTGAATTTAGAGAGTTGAAATTTAAATAGACAATAACTCAGACATTTTCTATTTACATATTAAGGCAGTATCTAACATATACATTTACCATTACTGTCATTTAGTCACTAGAGAGCACTCGCATGTGCATTGAATTATTGGTCCTAATTTCTCATCAGTTAAAGATTCTGAGCCTCATTTGATACTGACCCCAGTATAGTTGTGAGTTTTTTGTAACCAGTTTCAGGGCTTTGAAATGCCATATTATTTTTAATTTTATAATGATTAAAGCTATTTTCTACAAAAAAAAAATTTTTCTGTTTTAGATACATTAGTGGTTATTTTAGAACCACACATAGTTGACTGTCCCACTTCTCTTGTTCAAATCTGTTGTAGTTTTTTTCCACCAGATGTCAGTGTTTGCTGTTGATGTGCAGAAATCTAAAGAGAAATACTTAAACTGATTCTTTTTATGATACTTTGGGATTCTTTAACTTTTACAAACGTTTGTATTGTTTTGTTCTCCTTGTTTTGTGTATGGCAGATCTGTTCATTAAATTGATATACTTTTTAATTACTTTTCTAGACCATATTCAGTAGTTTTCCTAAGAAATAGGATTAATGAAATGCAGTAATATGTGTAAATATTAAGTGTGAAAATAACCTAAAGAATACAATTTTTATTTAATGTTTTTCATTATTTTACAAGAAAGTGCTGGGAGAAGGTAAGTTAGCTTAAGTTTCCTCTATAGCATGGATCAGCAAACTTTCTGTGAAGAGCCACATAATAAATTTTTAGGCTTTATAGGTCATAGTGTCTACCCTTGTATTGTTAAAGTAGTCATAGACAGATATGGATATATTCCAATGAAACTGTTAACACATACAGGCACCCAGCTGGATTTGGCCTTCAGGCTGTAAATCGCTAACCTCTTATTTTAGGATATGGCCCATCTTCCTAAGGCTTAGACTATTGGGCATCTCAGCTGAATGCCAGATGTGCTCAGCAAGGTCTGATCATCCTATGTTGTCCAGAAATCCACGTTACTTAGGACTGCACAACCCTGATAACACCATTGAGCTCTCAGGCCCCAGCTGGCACTCTCTGTGAGACAGATTCCTCAAGAAATCTCACCTTGTGAGTGCACAGTTCTGCCCTTGGCTACTGAACCAGGGTGAATTGCTCTGTGGACTGCTTGAGAACCCCAGTGTGCATCTTTCTTCCAGTACCCTAACCCACAAATTCCAGATACTTCCGCAGTCCAGAACTTTTGCTTTCTACCTCCTTGGCTTAGTGACACCATCACTTTGGGGATCTTCTTCTTTGCCCTGTGACAAACAGTGTTCCAGACAGAGAGCTGGAACAAATATGGAAATCACTTGACTTGTTGCCCTTCTCCACAAGATTACAGTTTTAATTATTATTCAGGATTTAAAACTGCTGTATCTTACATTTTAGTCGGTTTTACAGCTTTTAGCAGGTGTTCACCAAATAGCAGATAACGTTTGGCATCTGTTATTCTGTCAATGGCCAAAAGTGGAACTGTGCCCTTGTTTTTAAACATTCATGGTTTGTCCTTTTTTTCTTTTTTTAAACACTCTGATCTGGTCCTAATATTTGTTACTTTTTCACTGTTTAGTCTGATAAAGCTAATAAAGACATCATAGGAATTACAAATGAGAATGGAAAGACCAAGGTTTTAAATAAGATATACAGACACATGGTCTGTAATAATTATGTCCTGTACAAAAAATACAGAAAGGTATAATGTGTATCATGACATGTATCATGACCATGAGTATGGATAGATGTGTTTTTGAAAGACACACATTTTTAACATATGAATGAATAGTTCATGTCTTTTCATTATGAATATTTTGTTTTCCCTTTCTTACACTATAATACAAAATAGCAATTATATTTTCTAATTCATGACAAATTTGGGAGTTAACAGCACAGAACTGATTAGAAATTTTTCATAAAACAGGAAGTAATTTAGAAGAAAAATACACAATTTAGACTTTTTGAAGGAAGTAAAAGTGTTAAATGAACGATCAATCTTTTGGACTTGTAAAAATCTACAACTAATGATAAATTATGCTGTAATCTTATCCAATTCTCTGAAGCAAAAGATATTTAAAAATTTGTTAAAAACTAAAACCCACAGAGATGCTATCTTCAGCATATTTGTGTCTTTTTTTAATGCAGTTCATTAATGGTGCTAAGGAAATTTGCTACGCTCTTCGAGCTGAAGGCTATTGGGCTGACTTTATTGACCCATCATCTGGTTTGGCAGTGAGTAATTACATTTTGAAAGCCAGATTAATTTGAAGTAGGAATGTTTTTTATTGTAAAACTATTTACAGTATAAAATTGTTTATAACTTTGGTAGAAATAGATGATTTAAGACTTTTTTTTTAACCTCACAATTTTACCCAGAGAATGCCACTATGAGTCAGTTGCATTCACAACCTTTGAGGGACCACTATCACTTTTTATTATTTTTTACTCTAATAAATACTATTTGATTTATATTAATGAATTAGTGTGTTTACTGTTTGACAGTTACAAATTAGCATAGCTTAAGGAAGAAAAACTTTTAGAATTAAAATATGGGTGTTATTAAATATTTATAAATGTTAACTTCCAAAAAATTACTTTTCCGAAATTATACTTTGAAAAAAATAAGAACCACTATTGTCACCCACATTCTGGGTGTATCTTTCAGTTACAGGTAAAAATGAAATTTTTTGTAGCTTATTTTCAAAAAGTAACATGTAGTGTAGACTAGAAATGAAAAACTTAGTTTAATTCTAGATGTTTGGTTCTAGATAACGTGTATTTGCTAGATTATTGGTTTCACATTTCCAGAAGGACAGGTATTAGATGAAGAGGTGTTTGGTCACATGCAGTACCTAAACTGCCCTTTTTATTTGATTTTTTTTAATATTTGGGGTGTTAAAATAGATACGTATTCATGTTTGCATAAAAACTGTTACATCATTGCCTTTCTTGCTAATGAATATGATTTTTATTTCCTCCAGTTTTTTGGATCATATACAAACAACACTCTTTTTGAAACAGATGAACGCTATCGACATTTAGGATTCTCTGTGGATGATCTTGGCTGCTGTAAAGTGATTCGTCATAGTCTCTGGGGTACCCATGTGTTTGTGGGAAGTATCTTCACTAATGCAACACCAGATAGCCATATTATGAAGAAATTAGGTGGAAACTAACAGCAGTGTCAGCTTACTGGCAGTACTATTTGTACATCACATTTGGGTTGATCTATAAACACTGTCAAAAGCTTAAATTTTTAAAATTTACTTATTTCTGGGTATTTATTTCAACATTTATGGGTTTACAGCATTGGCAAGTGGTTTGTGATTTTTAAATCTCAAATGTTCATTCATATTATCATTGAGTACATGTTGATCACATCCATGGATGTGGTAATTAACATGTAATCAGGACATGATCTCATATTGTTATTTCTTCCCTTTATTGGAAAAACCTGTTATTTTTCTCTAAAAATAAATCACATTTGGTTATGACAGTCTGTTTTTTCATTGCAATATTTTTAAGTTTTAGTTCTTTTAAAAGATGTGGTTTTTAAATAAATGCAGTTGAGAATTCTAGATTCATTGTAGCTTTAAATTTTCTTTATTACCTGTTAAGTGTTATGGTACAGGTGTATTACTTTGAAGTAGTGTCTGTACAGGAAAAGAAGAATAAGGGTAATACTACAATATGAATCTCATAAATACTTAAATGTAGTTTGTTTTGACAAAATTTGCCTCAGCAGCTAAATCAAATATATTTCTCCATTTTAGCAAGAGATAGAAACTATGATACTTTACAGAAATGCCTCATTTGTGGCTTTTTACAGCATTTTAAACATAGCATCATCATAGATTTGTGTGGCTTTTGCCTGTAGGAATAGAGACAATCTCAGGAGAACCAAGTAACTTTTACCAAATCAATTAGTGAATTGGATTTTTTCTGTATTTTTCAATTAAGTGACTTTTTAAAAGGAACACATGGAGATGATAAACTTTATTTCACACCTTGATTTAGAACTCTGCTTAGCTAACATGTAACTAAGTGTTGATTCAAAGAGAAATGGCTACAAAGTTTTCATTCATACAAAGCAGTATACCATATATAGCCTAGCATTGTGGAAAATATTTATTGAAGTATATATGCAAAAAAGTGCACCTATCATAAGTGCTCAATAAATTTTCATCTATGTAAGCAGCACCCAGATCAAGACAGAACATTACTGGCTCTTCCTCCTCTCACCTGCTGCATAAATTGGTTTTGTCTGTTTTCATGCTTTATTTGTATGAAACTATATATATAGTATGTTCACTTTTATGTCTGGCTTTCACTCAGCAATAGGAGATTTAATCCTTATCATGTATAATTATAAATCTGTTTGCATACCTTTTGACTTCTCAGTGGTTCTGAATTGGAGCAGTTTTGCCTCATGGGAAATTTAGCAATGTCTGGAGATATTTTTGTCACAACTTGAGGCAGGCAAAGTGGAAGGGGTGCTACTTTAGACATCTAGTAGGTAGAAGCCAGGGATGCTGTTAAACATCCTACAGTGCAAAGGACAGCTCCCACAAAAAAATAATTACTTGGTCCATGGCCTTGCAGCACTCTGTTTCTAATGTGCATGTTACTTATTCAGGCATTTCCCAACTTGCACCATTGTTTGAGCCATGTTCTCTTGAAGTATCAACACTGGCTTTAACAATTAGGAAGTGCCATCTACTGGTTAAAAAGATCCTCGGCTGTGGTTCTGTACTGTGTGCGGGGTGCCAAGGCTTCTTTTATCATGTTGCTTTGTAACAGTTTCCAAAAACAACATGAGAAGCAGTAACTGCCAGTTAAATTTTTTTTTTCAGAAATGTTACTGGTAAGATTCAGTTTTGGGAAATATAATCCAAGAGAATCTTACTGATAAATAGTAGAAAGTAGTGGACTTTTATGGACTGCAATAAGAAAAACATCAGTTTGATCATTTTTCACTTATTCAATGGACCCCATAAAGAAATCCATAAAATTATCCATCTTAAATATAAATTTGCTATTTAAAATGAAGGTGAGCCTTTGAAATTTAGACCTATCACTGAGAAATAGGTTTTGTTGTGAAATTTGTATTTTGACAAGAACTGAGGAATTTTTATATAGATGTTAACTGTGGGAAGGAGTCATTCCAGTCATCTGACCCACATCCCTCATTTTGTAATAGACAAAATGGAAACATATAGGAGCATGCATCGGGTTACACAACTAGCATTAAAACCCAGCACTGGAATTTGGAGTGATTCTAGTGTGTACATATATATATATAGTGTGTGTGTGTATGTATTTCTATTTTGGCTCTTCATGGTCATTGTCAAGTTTATTAACTGATTAAAAATATCAAAGAGCTGTTGAATTTAAACCAAAAGAACTTTCAGGTTAACACTGTTGCCACATTTCATAGATAAAGAAACTTCAAATTTCATTCTGTTGAACTCTGCATGCTCTGAATTTCTTTGAAAATGTATTGAAGCCTATCTAAAAATTTCAATTACAGATGCTACACTTCAAACAGTTCTCTGGCTTCAAATATAAAACTTTCATTTCTTTTTTGAACTTCTGTCACTTGTAACATCAATATAATCCTTACATTTAAACAGAATTCTGCTTTTAGTTCCAAATCTATTTCCTCTTCTTACAACTGGTTTTCATGTTGCTCCAAAGCAGGTTTTATCTATTTCTACACTATAGCCATTTTGAACTGGGTGATTGTTGTGGGAGTTGGCCTGTGCATTATAAGATGTTCAGCACCATCCTTGACCTCTACTCTCTAGATGCCAATAGCAATTCCTGGTCATGACAAAAAAATCTGAAGACATTGCTGGATGGGGGGAAGGATGGGGAAGGGAACAAAATGCATATCTGAAAAAAACATTTAACATGGTGTCCTAAATTGATCCCAACAAACCTGCCCCCAGTTGAGAACCATTGAATGCACAGTCTGCTTCAGTGCTCAACTCTGTACATTTGAAATACCTGGGAAGACATGTAAGCAGACTGATGATTTGGCTGCCACACCCAAAGGGTGATTTTATTAGTGATGAGGCCTGGGAATCAGTATTACAGTTTCCAAGGTGCCTCAGATGTGCAGTCAGGGTTAAAACCATTAGTTTTTGAAACAGTAATTAAAGAGGCATGCATCTAAGGAAATAGAGCAGGATATGAGAGTAGATTTGATATATTAAGGAGATACAGGAAACAAAAATGAAGACTAATATATTCTGCATTAAGAGTGACGTAATCACTGAGTAGAGATGGCCCTAGAATAGGAGGTCCCTAGGCTCACCCTATCCCACATTACAACTAGATATCACTCACATCTGAGTAAATAAACCAAAGAGCAATCTGAAGACTGGCAGAAAACACTAAATGTAGAGAAGCAGCCACATCTGAGAGGTGAGGAAAAGGCAGAAATGGTGGTCAGGAGCTGCCTGCAGGAGAGGGAGCAAAGACAGGGAAAAGCACCAGGGAACCCCCATGGAGAAGAAGAATCCCCATAATGACTGGCTTTGAAAACAGCACTTAATTCTGTGACTGTATAACAAACAGGACCTGGAGCATAGAGCTGTAAAAGTCAGCTGGTTCAGCACCGGGCCAAGGAAGGCAAGTGATAGCTGGGTCCCTGCCCTTAAAAAGACAACAGCTGTTGGAGAAGCACCACAGAATTGACACTTTGCACAATGTGTGGAAGAAACAGGAGGGAGTGTATTCCTTCTTTAGGAACAAAGTAGCAGGTGCTGTTATTCCTCCCCCATCCCCCAAGCATAAATACAAAGCCACCTGCAGGAGGTGGCCCTGCACAGATACTACCTAACCAGTTAGGAGTGGGACCCGCCCGTGAGTTCTGAGGACTCACCCACCCCAAGCCTGCTGGCCTCAGTGCAAGTTTTGTTAATACCACACGCAGATGCTATGTGCTCCCAGCCACCACACAACATGCCCCGGTGGCCACTGCACTTTGGGGGATCTAGCCAAAGACTAGCAGCTGCTCAGCGCAAATTTAGACAACACTGCTGCCTGGGTCTCACACCGCATAGAGCAAGCACAGCCCACAACAGGCAGAGTCAGCACAGACGTCTGGATTTAAAAAGCGACCCAGACAAATTAAAATTAGCAGGATGCAAGCAACACACGAGACTTCCTGCAGTTCCAGGTTTTGGTGAAGGTGGGGGGGGGGGGGTGGAACTGTACTGCAGAGGACTATAGGACCCCTACTTCATAAAGGGACTAATTTCAAAAGCATAAGATGTGGCTAACTCCTCTAACAGAAACAGAGAGAAAATGAGACAGGCTATGTCCCCAACAAAAGGACAAAGATCACAGCAGGAGATCCAAGTGAAACAGAAGTAATATGCTTGATTCAGAAATTAATGATCATAGGGGCGCCTGGGTGGCGCAGTCGGTTAAGCGTCCGACTTCAGCCAGGTCACGATCTCGTGGTCTGTGAGTTCGAGCCCCGCGTCAGGCTCTGGGCTGATGGCTCAGAGCCTGGAGCCTGTTTCCGATTCTGTGTCTCCCTCTCTCTCTGCCCCTCCCCCGTTCATGCTCTGTCTCTCTCTGTCCCAAAAATAAATAAACGTTGAAAAAAAAAATTAAAAAAAAAAAAAAAAGAAATTAATGATCATAAAGATACTCACTGGACTTCAGAAAAGGGTGAAGGAAATCTGTGAGACCCTTGACAAAGAGGTAAAAAAAAAAAAAATCAGATAATAAATGCAATACATAAAAATGCAATAGATGCTACAGGAAGCAGAGGAATGTATAAGTGACCTGGAGGATCCAGTAATGGAAAGCAATCAGGCTGAACAGGTGAAACACAAATACTGCATAATGAGAACAGACTTAAGAGGATTCAGTGACCCCATCAAGCCTAATAACATTCACATTATAGGGATCCCAGAAGAGAAAGAGAGGGAAGAAAATGTATTTGAAGAAATAAAAACTGAAAATTCCCAATCTGGAGACGAACAGAGATTCAGATTCAAGAGGCACAGAGAGCCCCCAACAAAATCAACCCAAGGAAATTCACACCAAGACACATAGTAATTAAAATGCAATAACAATAATAATAATAATTTGAAAGGTTGCAAGAGAAAAGACAGTTACAAAGGAAATCCCATAAGGCTATCGGCCGATTTTCAGGAGAAATTTTGTAGGCCAGAAGGGAGTGGCACAATATATGCAAAGTGCTAAAAGGGTAAAATCTGCAGCCAAGAATACCAGCAAGGCCAACATTCAGAATAGAAGGGGAGATAGAGTTTCCCAAGCAAAAGTTAAATGAATTCATGACCACTAAACCAGCCCTATAAGAAAGGTAGGGATCTGAGTGGAAAACAAAAACCATAAGCAAGGGTAAGGAAAATAGGGAGCACAAATGCAAAAACAAGTATATCTAAAATCAGTCAAGAGAAGCACAAAATTAAAAGATACAGGGGCACCTGGGTGGCTTGTTGGGTTAAGTGTCCAATTTTGGCTCAGGTCATGATCTCATGGTACGTGAGTTCGAGCCCTGCATTGATCGGGCTCTTTGCTGTCAGCACAGAGCCCACTTCAGATCCTCTGTATCCCTCTCTTTCTGCCCCTCCCCCACTGGCACTCTCTCACGTATGCACACTCTCAAAAATAAACATTTAAAAAAGTTTTTTTAGAGAATGTAAAATATACCAAATATCTGAAATATGCAGGGGAGAAGAATAAAGAATGAGTTCAAAATTAAGCAGCCATCAGCTTAATATATAGAGTATGCAGATATTATATATAAACCAAATGGTAACCACAAATCGAAAACAGTAGATATTCAAAAAAAATAAAGAGTAAGGAATGCAAGTATTTCACTAAAGTCAACTAGTCATGAGAAAAGAGAGCAAGAGAAGAGAAGAACAGAGAGGAACTAAAAAACAACCATAAAACAAGTAACAAAATGGCAACAAATATATATCAACAATTACTTTGAATGTAAATGAACTAAATGCTCCAATCAAAAGACATAGAGTAACAGAATGGATAAAAAGAAAAAAGCCCCACCTATATGTTGCCTATGAGTCATTTCAGACCTAAAGAAACATGCAAATTCAAAGTGAAGCAATGGGGTAACATCATTCAAATGGATATGAAAAGAAAGCTGGAATAGCAATACTTAGACAAAATAGACTTTAAAACACAGGCTACATAACAAGGGACAAAGAAAGACACTATGTAATCATAAACAGTATAATCCAACAAGATACGACAAGTGTAAATTTTTTTAAAAATTGTAAATACTTAGGCACTCAACATGGGTGCACCCAAATACATAAAGCAGCTAATAACAAATATAAAGGAAGTAATCAACAGTAATGCAATAATAGTAGGGGATGTTAGCACCCCACTGACATGGATACATAGTCCAAACAGAAAATCAGTAAGAAAACAGTGGACCAGAAGGATCTAACATATATTCAGAACATTTTATATGAAAACAATACATGTTCTTTTGAAGTGCACATGGAACATTCTCTAGAAGACATATTTAGGCCACAAAACAAGTGTCAACAATTTCAAAAGGATTGAAGTCATACCATGCATTTTTTTCTGACCACAATGCTACGAAACTACAAATCCACTACAAGTGAAAATCTGGAAAGGACACAAATACATGGAGGTTAAATAACATACTAGTAAGCAATGAATGGTTTACCAGGAAATGAAAGAGGAAATAAAAAAAATACATGGAGACAAAAGAAAATGAAAACATGATGGCCTAAAATCTTTGGGATTCAGCAAAGGCTATTCTAAAAAGGAAGTTTATAGCAATACAGGCTTCCCTAAAGAAGCTAGAAAAATCCCAAATAAACAACCTATACTTACTTCTAAGGGAACTAGAAAAAGAACTATAAAACCCAAAACTAGAAGGAAGGAAATTATAAAGAATAGAGCAGAAATAAAACTAATAAAAACAATAGAAGAGATCAATGAAACCAGGAGCTGGTTCTTTGAAAAGAGCAACAAGATTGATAAACCTTAGCCAGACTCATAAAAAAAAAAATAGTAAATAAAATAGAACTCAAAAATCAGAAATGAAAGGGAGAAATAACAATTTACACCACAAAAATACAAGAGATTGTAAGAGAATATTATAAAAAATTATATGCCAACAAATTGGACAATGTAGAAGAAACAGATAACTTCCTAGAAACATATAACCCCCAAAATTGAATCAAGAAGAAATAGAAAATTTTAACAGACAGATTATCTGCAGTGAAATTGAATCAAAAAACTCCCAGCAGACAGAAGTCTAGGGCCAGACAGCTTCACCAGGGAATTCTACCAAACATTTAAAGAAGAGTTGAGAGAGGAAGATGGCGGCGTAGGAGGACGCTGGGCTCACCGCGCGTCCTGCTGATCACTTAGATTCCACCTACACCTGCCTAAATAACCCAGAAAACCGCCAGAGGATTAGCAGAACAGAGTCACCGGACCCAAGTGCAGACGAGAGGCCCACGGAAGAGGGTAGGAAGGGCGGCGAGGCGGTGCGCGCTCCACGGACTGGCGGGAGGGAGCCGGGGCGGAGGGGCGGCTCGCCGGCCAAGCAGAGCCCCCGAGTCCGGCTTGCAAAAGCGGAGGGGCCTGACGGACTGTGTTCCGACAGCAAGCGCGACTTAGCGTCTGGGAGGTCATAAGTTAACAGCTCTGCTCAGAAAGCGGGAAGGCTGGAGGACAAAGGGAGGGTGAGCTGCGGAGCCCCCGGACGACAGAGCTCAGTTTGGCGGGGAACAAAGGCGCTCTCCAGCGCCATCTCCCCCGCCCATCCCCCAGCCAAAATCCCAAAGGGAACCGGCTCCGGCCAGGGAAATTGCTCGCTCCGCGCGAACACCCAACTCTGTGCTTCTGCGGAGCCAAACCTCCGGCAGCGATCTGACTCCCTCCGGCTGCACAGGGCCCCTCCTGAAGTGGATCACCTAAGGAGAAGCGAGCTAAGCCTGCCCCCCCTGCCACCGTGCACCTTGCCTTCCCACCCCAGCTAATACGCCAGATCCCCAGCATCACAAGCCTGGCAGTGTGCAAGTAGCCCAGACGGGCCACGCCACCCCACAGTGAATCCCGCCCCTAGGAGAGGGGAAGAGAAGGCACACACCAGTCTGACTGTGGCCCCAGCGGTGGGCTGGGGGCAGACATCAGGTCGGACTGCGGCCCCGCCCACCAACTCCAGTTATACACCACAGCACAGGGGAAGTGCCCTGCAGGCCCTCACCACACCAGGGACTATCCAAAATGACCAAGCGGAAGAATTCCCCCCAGAAGAATCTCCAGGAAATAACAACAGCTAATGAGCTGATCAAAAAGGATTTAAATAATATAACAGAAAGTGAATTTAGAATAATAGTCATAAAATTAATCGCTGGGCTGGAAAACAGCATACAGGACAGCAGAGAATCTCTTGCTACAGACATCAGGGGACTAATGAACAGTCACGAGGAGCTGAAAAACGCTTTAAAGGAAATGGAAAACAAAATGCAAACCGCCACAGCTCGGATGGAAGAGGCAGAGGAGAGAATAGGTGAACTAGAAGATAAAGTTATGGAAAAAGAGGAAGCTGAGAAAAAGAGAGATAAAAAAATCCAGGAGTATGAGGGGAAAATTAGAGAACTAAGTGATACACTAAAAAGAAATAATTTACGCATAATTGGTATCCCAGAGGAGGAAGAGAGAGGGAAAGGTGCTGAAGGGGTACTTGAAGAAATCATAGCTGAGAACTTCCCTGAACTGGGGAAGGAAAAAGGCATTGAAATCCAAGAGGCACAGAGAACTCCCTTCAGACGTAACTTGAATCGATCTTCTGCACGACATATCATAGTGAAACTGGCAAAATACAAGGATAAAGAGAAAATTCTGAAAGCAGCAAGGGGTAAACGTGCCCTCACATATAAAGGGAGACCTATAAGACTCGTGACTGATCTCTCTTTTGAAACTTGGCAGGCCAGAAAGAATTGGCACGAGATTTTCAGGGTGCTAGACAGCAAAAATATGCAGCCGAGAATCCTTTATCCAGCAAGTCTGTCATTTAGAATAGAAGGAGAGATAAAGGTCTTCCCAAACAAACAAAAACTGAAGGAATTTGTCACCACTAAACCAGCCCTACAAGAGATCCTAAGGGGGACCCTGTGAGACAAAGTACCAGAGACATCACTACAAGCATAAAACATACAGACATCACAATGACTCTAAACCCGTATCTTTCTATAATAACACTGAATGTAAATGGATTAAATGCGCCAACCAAAAGACATAGGGTATCAGAATGGATAAAAAAACAAGACCCATCTATTTGCTGTCTACAAGAGACTCATTTTAGACCTGAGGACACCTTTAGATTGAGAGTGAGGGGATGGAGAACTATTTATCATGCTACTGGAAGCCAGAAGAAAGCTGGAGTAGCCATACTTATATCAGACAAACTAGACTTTAAATTAAAGGCTGTAACAAGAGATGAAGAAGGACATTATATAATAGTTACAGGGTCTATCCATCAGGAAGAGCTAACAATTACAAATGTCTATGCGCCGAATACCGGAGCCCCCAAATATATAAAACAATTACTCATAAACATAAGCAACCTTATTGATAAGAATGTGGTAATTGCTGGGGACTTTAACACCCCACTTACAGAAATGGATAGATCATCTAGACACACGGTCAATAAAGAAACAAGGGCCCTGAATGAGACACTGGATCAGATGGACTTGACAGATATATTTAGAACTCTGCATCCCAAAGCAACAGAATATACTTTCTTCTCGAGTGCACATGGAACATTCTCCAAGATAGATCATATACTGGGTCACAAATCAGCCCTTCATAAGTTTACAAGAATTGAAATTATACCATGCATACTTTCAGACCACAATGCTATGAAGCTTGAAGTCAACCACAGGAAAAAGTCTGGAAAACCTCCAAAAGCATGGAGGTTAAAGAACACCCTACTCACGAATGAGTGGGTCAACCAGGCAATTAGAGAAGAAATCAAAAAATATATGGAAACAAACGAAAATGAAAATACAACAATCCAAACGCTTTGGGACGCAGCGAAGGCAGTCCTGAGAGGAAAATACATCGCAATCCAGGCCTATCTCAAGAAACAAGAAAAATCCCAAATACAAAATCTAACAGCACACCTAAAGGAAATAGAAGCAGAACAGCAAAGGCAGCCTAAACCCAGCAGAAGAAGAGAAATAATAAAGATCAGAGCAGAAATAAACAATATAGAATCTAAAAAAACTGTAGAGCAGATCAACGAAACCAAGAGTTGGTTTTTTGAAAAAATAAACAAAATTGACAAACCTCTAGCCAGGCTTCTCAAAAAGAAAAGGGAGATGACCCAAATAGATAAAATCATGAATGAAAATGGAATGATTACAACCAATCCCTCAGAGATACAAACAATTATCAGGGAATACTATGAAAAATTATATGCCAACAAATTGGACAACCTGGAAGAAATGGACAAATTCCTGAACACCCACACTCTTCCAAAACTCAATCAGGAGGAAATAGAAAGCTTGAACAGACCCATAACCAGCGAAGAAATTGAATCGGTTATCAAAAATCTCCCAACAAATAAGAGTCCAGGACCAGATGGCTTCCCAGGGGAGTTCTACCAGACGTTTAAAGCAGAGATAATACCTATCCTTCTCAAGCTATTCCAAGAAATAGAAAGGGAAGGAAAACTTCCAGACTCATTCTATGAAGCCAGTATTACTTTGATTCCTAAACCAGACAGAGACCCAGTAAAAAAAGAGAACTACAGGCCAATATCCCTGATGAATATGGATGCCAAAATTCTCAATAAGATACTAGCAAATCGAATTCAACAGCATATAAAAAGAATTATTCACCATGATCAAGTGGGATTCATTCCTGGGATGCAGGGCTGGTTCAACATTCGCAAATCAATCAACGTGATACATCACATTAACAAAAAAAAAGAGAAGAACCATATGATCCTGTCAATCGATGCAGAAAAGGCCTTTGACAAAATCCAGCACCCTTTCTTAATAAAAACCCTTGAGAAAGTCGGGATAGAAGGAACATACTTAAAGATCATAAAAGCCATTTATGAAAAGCCCACAGCTAACATCATCCTCAACGGGGAAAAACTGAGAGCTTTTTCCCTGAGATCAGGAACACGACAGGGATGCCCACTCTCACCGTTGTTATTTAACATAGTGCTGGAAGTTCTAGCATCAGCAATCAGACAACAAAAGGAAATCAAAGGCATCAAAATTGGCAAAGATGAAGTCAAGCTTTCGCTTTTTGCAGATGACATGATATTATACATGGAAAATCCGATAGACTCCACCAAAAGTCTGCTAGAACTGATACATGAATTCAGCAAAGTTGCAGGATACAAAATCAATGTACAGAAATCAGTTGCATTCTTATACACTAACAATGAAGCAACAGAAAGACAAATAAAGAAACTGATCCCATTCACAATTGCACCAAAAAGCATAAAATACCTAGGAATAAATCTAACCAAAGATGTAAAGGATCTGTATGCTGAAAATTATAGAAAGCTTATGAAGGTAATTGAAGAAGATTTAAAGAAATGGAAAGACATTCCCTGCTCATGGATTGGAAAAATAAATATTGTCAAAATGTCAATACTACCCAAAGCTATCTACACATTCAATGCAATCCCAATCAAAATTGCACCAGCATTCTTCTCGAAACTAGAACAAGCAATCCTAAAATTCATATGGAACCACAAAAGACCCCGAATAGCCAAAGGTATTTTGAAGAAGAAGACCAAAGCAGGAGGCATCACAATCCCAGACTTCAGCCTCTACTACAAAGCTGTCATCATCAAGACAGCATGGTATTGGCACAAAAACAGACACACAGACCAATGGAATAGAATAGAAACCCCAGAACTAGACCCACAAACATATGGCCAACTCATCTTTGACAAAGCAGGAAAGAACATCCAATGGAAAAAAGACAGCCTCTTTAACAAATGGTGCTGGGAGAACTGGACAGCAACATGCAGAAGGTTGAAACTAGACCACTTTCTCACACCATTTACAAAAATAAACTCAAAATGGATAAAGGACCTAAATGTGAGACAGGAAACCATCAGAACCTTAGAGGAGAAAGCAGGAAAAGACCTCTCTGACCTCAGCCGTAGCAATCTCTTACTCGACACATCCCCAAAGGCAAGGGAATTAAAAGCAAAAGTGAATTACTGGGACCTTATGAAGATAAAAAGCTTCTGCACAGCAAAGGAAACAACCAACAAAACTAAAAGACAACCAACGGAATGGGAAAAGATATTTGCAAATGACATATCGGACAAAGGGCTAGTATCTAAAATCTATAAAGAGCTCACCAAACTCCACACCCGAAAAACAAATAACCCAGTGAAGAAATGGGCAGAAAACATGAATAGACACTTCTCTAAAGAAGACATCCAGATGGCCAACAGGCACATGAAAAGATGTTCAGCGTCGCTCCTTATCAGGGAAATACAAATCAAAACCACACTCAGGTATCACCTCACGCCAGTCAGAGTGGCCAAAATGAACAAATCAGGAGACTATAGATGCTGGAGAGGATGTGGAGAAACGGGAACCCTCTTGCACTGTTGGTGGGAATGCAAATTGGTGCAGCCGCTCTGGAAAACAGTGTGGAGGTTCCTCAGAAAATTAAAAATAGACCTACCCTATGACCCAGCAATAGCACTGCTAGGAATCTACCCAAGGGATACAGGAGTACTGATGCATAGGGGCACTTGTACCCCAATGTTCATAGCAGCACTCTCAACAATAGCCAAATTATGGAAAGAGCCTAAATGTCCATCAACAGATGAATGGATAAAGAAATTGTGGTTTATATACATAATGGAATACTACGTGGCAATGAGAAAAAATGAAATATGGCCTTTTGTAGCAACGTGGATGGAACTGGAGAGTGTGATGCTAAGTGAAATAAGCCATACAGAGAAAGACAGATACCATATGGTTTCACTCTTATGTGGATCCTGAGAAACTCAACAGGAACCCATGGGGGAGGGGAAGGGAGAAAAAAAAAAGACGTTAGAGTGGGAGAGAGCCAAAGCATAAGAGACTGTTAAAAACTGAGAACAAACTGAGGGTTGATGGGGGGTGGGAGGGAGGGGCGGGTGGGTGATGGGTATTGAGGAGGGCACCTTTTGGGATGAGCACTGGGTGTTGTATGGAAACCAATTTGTCAATAAACTTCATAAAAAAAAAAAAAAAAAAAAAAAAAAAAAAACATTTAAAGAAGAGTTAATACCTATTCTCAAACTATTCCAAAAAGAGAAGAGGAAGGAGAAACTTCCTAATTCATTCTATGAAGCCAGCATTACCCAGATACCCAAACCAGATAATGACACTACAAAAAAAGAGAACTATAGGCCAATATCTCTGATGAACATAGAGGCAAAAAATCTTTAACAAAACACTATCAAACCAAATCCAATGATACATTAAAAAAAAATCACTCACCACAATCAAGTGGGATTTATCCCTGGGATGCAAGGTGGTTCAATATTCCCAAGTCAATCAATATGATACATCACATCAATAAAAGAAGGTATAAAAGCCATGTGATGATTTCAATAGAAGTAGAAAAAGCATTCGACAAAGTACAACATCTATTCATGATAAAAACCCTCAACAAAGTATGTTGAGGGGAAACATATCTCAACATCATAAAGGCTATATATGAAAAACCCACAGCTAATATCATACTCAGTAGTGAAAAACAGAAAACATTTCTTTCCCCAAGGGTCAGGAACAAGACAGGGATGTCCACTCTCACCACTATTATTTAACATAGCACCAGAAGTCCTAGACGCAGCAATCAGGCAAGAGGAAGGAATAAAAGGTATCCAGATTGGTAAGGAAGAAATAAAACTTTCACTATTTGCAGATGACTTGATACTGTACATAGAAAGCCCTAAAGACTCCACCCAAAACCTACTACAACTGATAAATGAATTTGCAGGATACAAAGTTAATGTACAGAAATACATGGCATTTATATGTACAAATTATGAAGCAACAGAAAGAGAAATTAAGAAAACAATCCCATTTACAATTGTACCAAAGATAATAAAATATTTAGGAATAAACTTAAGGAGATGAAATACGTATACTCTGAAAAGTATAAAACACTGATGAAAGATATTGAAGAGGACACAAACAAGTAGAAAGATATTCTATGCTCATGGATTAGAAGAACAAATAATGTTAAAATTTCCATACCATCCAAAGCAATCTACATATTTCATGCAATCCCTATCAAAATACCAGCAATGATTTTTGATAGAACTGGAACAAAAAATTCTAAAATTTACCTGGAACCACAGAAGACCTCAAATAGCCAAAAGAATTTTTAAAAAGAAAAACAAAGCTGGAGGTACCACAATTCCAGATTTCAAGTTACATACTACATGTAATCAAAACAGGGATACTGGCATGAAAATAGGCACATAGATCAATGGAATAGAATAAAAAGCCAAAAAAACCCACAGTTATATAGTCAATTAATCTTGGACAAAGGAGGAAAGAACATGCAATAGGGGAAAAGCCTCTTCAACAAATGGTGTTGAGAAAACTCATGTTAGATGGCAACATGCAAAAGAATGAAACTGGACCACTGGCTTACACAATACACAAAGATAAATTCAAAATGGATTAAGGACATAAATGTAAGACCTGAAACTATAAAAATCCTAGAAGATAGCACAGGCAGTAATTCAACAAAACTAGAAGGCAGCCTACAGAATGGGAGAAAGTATTTACAAATGACATCCAATAAAGAGTTGGTATCCAAAATACATAAAGATCTTATACAACACCCAAAACCCAAATAATCCAATTTAAAAATGGGCAGGGGCATCTGGGTGGCTCAGTCGGTTGAGCGACCGATTTCAACTCAGGTCATGATCTCACGGTCTGTGAGTTCAAGCCCCACGTCAGGCTCTGTGCTGACAGCTCAGAGCCTGGAGCCTGCTTCCGATTCTGTGTCTCCCTTTTTCTCTGCCCCCTGCCCTGTTCACACTCTGTCTCTGTCTCTCAAAAAGTGAATAAACATTAAAAAAAAAATGGGCAGAACACACGAAAAGACATTTCTCCAAAGAAGACATATAGATAACCAACAGACACAAGAAAAGATGCTTAATATTACTCATTATCAGGGAAATACATATCAAAACTACAATGAGATATCACCTTACACCTGTCAGAATCACTGGAATCAAAAACACAAGAAAAAACAAGTATTGGAGAAGATGTGGAGAAAAAGGAACCTTTGTGCACTGCTGGTGGGAGTGCAAACTGGCGCAGTCACTGTGGATAACGGTATGGAGGTTCTTCACAAAGTCAAAAGTGGAACTACCCTGTGATCCAGTAATCACATTACTGGGTATTTGCTCAAAAAATGCAAAAACATTAATTCAAAGGGACAGATGCAACCCTATGTTTATTGCAGCAATAACAATATTGTGGAAATAGACCCAAGTGTCCATCAACAGATGAATGGATAAATAAGATGTAGTGTACACACACACACAGACACACACACACACAGGACTATTATTCAGCCATAAAACATGAAATCTTGCCATTTGCAATAATTTAAGACAATTTAAGAATTTAAGAAAAAATGAACAAAGAAAAAAGAGAGACAAACCAAGAAACAGACTGTTAACTCTAGAAAGCAAACTGGTGGTTATCCAAGGGAAGATGGGTGGGGGAATGGGTGAAATAGGTGATAAGGATTAAAGAGTATATTTATCATGAGGAGCACGGGGTAATGTAGAAAATAGTTGAGTCACTATATTGTGCAATGGAAACTAATATAACACTCTATGTTAACGATACTGGAATTAAAATTAAAAATTTTTAATTTGGGGCACCTGAGTGGCTCAGTTGTTGAGTATCTGACTTCATCTCTGGTCATGGTCTTGTGGTTTGTGAGTTTCCAACCTCACACTGGGCTTGCTGATGTCAACACAGAGCCCACTTCGTATCCTCTGTCCTCTCTCTTTCTGTCCCTTCCCCACTCATGCTCTCTCTCAAAAATAAATTAAAATTTTTTAATTAAAAAAAGTTTTAAAATAAAAAAAATTAAAAAATTTTAAAAAAGAGTGACCTAGTCAAGTCCAAATCAATTCAAGGATTTGTTCAAGCCCCACTTCCTCTATGAAGCCTTTTCTAACTACTTCATTCCTCACTGACCTTTTCTTTTCCTTCATCTGTATAGCACCTGGTTTACACCACACCATTTTGCACTTGATTATATAATTGTACACGTTTTTTCTTTTAATTTCTTGTTGTCTTCAATTGTTTCTCTCATACCAAGAATCCAAATACCTACTAAATTTGAACACAGTACTAAACATGCCATAATAATCTTCATTCTCATCTTACTAGCCAAGATATTTTAAATTGTTTCATAAGTGTTTTATGCTCCCCACATTGTATCAATACATGTAAGCTATAACTTAATTATCCAGAAGATTAAAATTCAGGCTTTGAACATATGATTTCCAATCATATTTCCAAGCACTTAAAACCATGTTGCTGCTATAAAACTGTAGTAATTAAGACAGAGTGGTATTGGAACAAGGAGAGACTAACCAATGAATAGAAAAAGTCTAAGAAATAGACCTGTAAAAAAGTAGTCACTCGATTTATGACCAACAGGATACTGCCGTGCAGCTGGATCAGTTGGATATTTATATACGAAAGAAATATATTTTTGCTTTTACCTTCTACCATACTCAATCATTTCCAAATGCATTGTAAACCTAAATCAGAGGGAATATAGTCAATGATATTGTAATTGCATTGCATGGGGATATGTGGTAGCTATATTTGCAGTGAACATAACATAACAGAGTTGTTGAATCTCTATGTTGTATATCTGAAACTAATGAAAGATCATGTGTCAACTATACTCAAAAAATAAAAATTAAAAATTAAATATACAGAAACTGAATAAATACATGGGAAAAATTAAAGCTTTTAGAAGGGGGAAAAAAGAGTCTTTGTGACCTTGCAGTAGGAAAGGATTTTGTTTTTTTTTAAACAGGATACAAGCCATACAGGATGGAAATCGATTGTGTCATATTAAAATTAAGAACTTTTAATTCATCAAAAGACATCATGAAGGAGAAGGCAATTAACAGAGTTGAAGACATGCATATACAACAGTCCAGCCATACACACACACACACACACACACACACACACACACACACATCCAACAAAGGACTTATATCCAAAATATATAAGAACTTCTAAAGGCAGTGAAAAAAGAAAAACAAAAGTGAAAGACTTAAACATTTACAAAGAAAGATAGCCAAATGGCCAGTAAGCATGAAAGGGTGCTCTACTTTATTAATTATCAGAAATGCAAAATAAACCTCCAATAACCACACCACCACATGTCCCAAGAATGGCAAAAAGGAAAAAGTTTTGACAGATGTATAGCAACTACAAAGTTGTTGGAAAATGATAAAAACACTTCAGAAAAGAGTTTGGGAATTCTAAAGCTTAACATACCCTAAGACCTAGCAATTCCACTCTGAGATCTAAACCAACAGAAATGCACACATCTGTTCAAAAAAAAGACAAATACTCCTATAAAAGACTATACCACCATGATATATGATAACCACAAGAAAGATATTGCTTAAATGCCCATCAATACCAGAATGGATACATCAGCTGGGGAATAGCTACATAAGAGGATATTATATAATAATTAATTAAAATGAATGCTTTATCACTATGTGCAACAAAATGATGACACTAATAAACAATGCTGTGTAAAAGAAGCCAGATGCAAAAGAGCACATACTATATAATTACATGAATATGAACTACAGAAATAGAACTGCTACTAGAAGTCAGGGTGATGCTTACCCTTGGGAGGGGAAGGGGAATAACTGGAAAGAAGGACAGGGCTTCTAGGGTGTTGGTCATGTTCTCTGTTCTGAATTTGAGTATTGATTACATAGGTAATTTAGCTGTGAAAACTGGAGTGGCACATTTATATGCATTTTTTGCATGTATATCATATTTAAATATAAAATTTAAAAAAATACAACAAATCCACTCTTAAGATAGTGGGAGAACCTATCCAAAGATAACCTGTACATAAAAGGACCCTTAAACTATATTGGTTAAAAAGGAATTAAAATTTATAGTTAACTCTGAAAAAATTATGAAACAAAATTATGTTTTTTCTTTTTAAATAGTTAGGTATAAGTTCAACTATCCATTAATTGTTCAACAAAGCGATAAGCTTGCAAACCAATTCATTTTTCTTAAATATTGTTTTAGACATATTTTACACTTTTTATAATCATGATCAATTTTGCTAAGAGCTTAAAAAGTTTTCCAAGAATCTCTTAATCCTTGGATACTTAAATCATTCTCTTTTACAGTTTCTAACCTTAAGTCATCCTAGTAGATTTTCTCTCTTTAACTATTAGTTGACCTAACAGTTGTTTCATCATATTAAATTATTTCATAAAATGTTTCATTTCTGTTACACTTGCAATTTTATTTCAGTGTACTTACATGTAATGCTATGGTTATGAAATTTGCTTCCTTAAAAGGAAACAGGCAAAACAGACAAGGTTGAAATGCTATAATCTGCTTTGATCTTATAATACAATAAAAAAAGAGGCTCTAAGTGCTTTAATTTTGTATTGTGTAATATTACATTTAAATTAAAACTTCCGACATATTCTAGTATAAAGAGCAATATTCCTGTGTTAAAAATGAGTGGCAATTTAATGACACAAAAAATAGGCATTAAACTTTTTCAACATTGGTTTGTACTCCTAGCTTAGGCTGTTTTCCTAGAAGTTGAATTTTTAGTAGCTTTGAAGATTAAAAGCCATCCTTGTCACAAACTCCACAAACAAGTGCCTGACAAAGGTCCAGTTCTGTTGCCGGAAGAATGCTTCAGCACAGTGCCTGTCACATAGATGTGCACTAACAGATGTTGTAAAATTGATGCTGACTAATTTAATGGTGGTTCAGAAAAGTACCCCAGCTTTGATGGGGTCAAACTGAAACTTTGTCCTAGTGTCTCATTTTAATCCAAAAATCTCGTGTAGAAAGATCCCCAATTAGTTTCAGATCAGTTCAACATGTTTTACGACTGCAACACAGTTGGAACAGTTAATGAAATACACTGCCTAATCTCCCAAATATTGCATGGTACATACTTACACTTAAAAAAAAAGTCACTTTTTATCTAAATTCAAATTTATCTGAGTGTACTCTATTTTTGTTTGCAAAATCTGGTGATCCTAAGTGACAACATTGCTATCAAACAGCAGTGATTTTGTTTTTCTTTTCTCCAGTTTTATTAAAACATCGACATAAAACATCATGTAACTCTAAGGTAGATGCCATAATTCTTTAATATATTAATATATTGCAAAATGATTATCATAATAACTTTGGCTAACATCTATCACCTCAAATAATTATTTTTTTCTAGCAACAAGAATTTTTAAGGTCTACTCTGAGAAACTTTCAAATATGCAATACAGTATTGTTAGCTATAGTCACCATACTGTATAATACATCCTCATAACTTATAACTGGAAGTTCATACATTTTCACCACCTTCACCCATTTTTCTCACCCCATCCATCAATGCTGGCAACTATCAGTCTGTTCCCTGTTTCTATAAAATCGGTATTCCTGATTCTGCATATTAGTGAGAGATCATACAGAAATTGTCTTTCCCTGTCTGACATTTCACTTAACATCACACCCTCAAGATTCATTCATGTTGTCACAAATGGTAAGATTTCCTTCTTTTCTGGCTGAATAATATTCCATATACATACACCCTGCATTTTCTTTATCCATACATCTGCCAGTGAACATTTAAGTTTTCATGTCTTGGCTATTGTATGCTGTATGAAGTGTTGAATCGTTATATTGTACACCTGAAACTAATATCACATGGTATGTTAACTAGAATTTAAATAAAAACTTCTCTTAAAAAGGTGACAAAAAGAAAAAAAATCAATGGAGTAAAAAAGGCAACCTATGGAATGGGAGAAAATATTTGCAAACCACATATCTGATAAGGAGTTAATATCCAAAATACACAAGAAATTCATGCAACTAAATAGCCAAAAAAAAAAAAATCCTGAAATTCTCAGATAATTTAATTTAGAAATAAGGCATAGTGCCTGAATAATCATTTTTCCAAATAAGGTATTCAAATGGCCATCAGGCATGAAAAGCTGCTCAATATCACTAATCAGGAAAATGCAAATCAAAACCACGATGAGATATCACCTCACACCTGTTAGAATAGCTATTATCCAAAAGAAAAAATAAACACTAGCAAGTATCTAAAGAAAAGGGAACCCTTGAAAACTGTTATTGGGAATGTAAATTTGTGCAGCCACTATGGAAGGGTTTTGAAAAATTAAAAATCAACCTATCATATGATCCAGGAATTCTACTTTTGGGTGTATATCTAAAGGAAATTAAATCACTATCTCAAAGAGATATCTGCATCTTCATTCTCACTGCAGCATTATTTACAATAGCCAAATAATAGTGACTTATGATGGTGTGATTATAGAGGGACTTTAATAGAATAGCAAACTGAAAGTTTTTTAATGTTCAAATACCTACTAACATTGAAAAGGGTACAAGATTTAATGACCTTGAATAATTAGCACTTTTAGAATTGACTAAGGCTTCCATGACTCAGCATTTTTTTATTTCAGGTTTTTGCCTTGAAAGATCATGGTTACTATAGTTCATTGATTGCTGTTTTTTTCTTTCTCCTATTTTTCTTTAAAAAACTCTAAGTTATGTCTTTACTATTGGAATCAATAATATTTTGATATAAATTTTATTCCTCAGATTTCAATTTGATTACAGGGGGACATGAAATCCATTTGTCATTTGCTTACACAGCATGTGACTTCATTTGCCATTATTTAAAGTTATTTTAGCACTTCTGGGAAGATGGTGAGTAGGAGGATCCTGAGCCCACCTCATCCCATGGACACACCTAGATAATAGCCATATTAGCACAACTTACCCAAAAATGACCCTAACCCTGGCAGAACAGACTATCCACAATTAATCTTAGGAGGCCACATCAAAAACGGTAGGAGGGGCAGCGGTCAAGCCAAGAACTAAGCTCTAGGTGAGACTAACCAAAACAGGAGGGGCACCACAAGTATGGAAAAGGGAGAAGAGCCGACCCCACACCAGCAGGACCTGCATCAGGAAGAGGAGTCCTTATACCGTTTGGCTTTGAAAACTAGTGGGGTTTAACTTCCTGAGTTTTTACAATCAGTGAGGCCTAACACTAGGTTCTTTAAAAATCAGCAGGCTCCCCTCTGGGAAAGCATAAGGACAATAGAAATCTGAGTCCCTGCCATTAAAGAGACAGCATAACAAACAACACCTCAGAAATACATCATAGAGGTAACAGTTTGAAAAGCACATGAGGTATATATGAAGGAGATTTATTTACTAATCTCAGAATGTGTACTAGAGGGACAAGAATCATCAAGAGACTTCTCTAAGAACAGAAGAGCTGGCAGGTATCATTTCTCTCCTCGTCCCCCACTTCCAACACTAGGTAGCCCAACGCTTGCAGGAACCGGTGGAACACTTTCTACTTGGCACTTCTAACACCTCAGGCCCCACCCTCACATTATCCTGAGGCTCCTCCCACTTCAACCACCCGATTCAGCAGGAGTTACTCCAAAGAAGCTCCTGTCATTTCGCATCCTGCAAGTAGCCCCTTCAGGGACTGGTGTCATCATACCAGTGACTCTTTCCCTGGGGAGAGGAGAGGATAACCATATACACAAGTTTGACTACAGCCACAATATACATCTGATCTGACTACCCATCAGACACCAAAAAACCTCTCAGAGGGCAACACAGGGAGAGGGGCCCACAAGAAAGATTAACGGGAATTCTTTGAGTGGAAAGAAAAGGCCATAATCCAGAATAAAGAAATTATGAAAGGAAAAAATCTCACAGATAAACAAAAACATAATAAAAGTAGATTAATCATTTATAAAGCCAGTATGGAGATTAAAACACAAAAGCAGTAAAAATCAATTATATCTACAGAAGCTAGTCAAGGAAATTACAAAATATGTCCAATATGACATCATATACATAAAATGTGGGGGCAGGCAAAAATTTAATGCTTTTAGGAGCGCCTGGGTGGTTCAGTCAGTTAAGCGTCCGACTTCGGCTCAGGTCATGATCTCACAGTTCGTGAGTTCGAGCCCTGCGTCAGGCTCTGTGCTGACAGCTCAGAGCCTGGAGCCTGCTTCACATTCTGTGTCTCCCTCTCTCTCTGCCCCTTCCTTGCTTATGCTGTGTCTCTCTCTGTCTCAAAAATAAATAAACATTAATTTAAAAAAAAAATTTAATGCTTTTAGACTGGGTTCAAACTTAAGTGACCATTGGGGTGCCTGGGTGGTTCAGTTGGTTAAGCGTCCAACTTTAGCTCAAGTCACGATCTCACAGTTCATGAGTTCAAGCCCTGCATTGGGCTCTGTGCTGACAGCTCAGAGCCTGGAGCTTGCTTTGGATTCTGTGTCTCCCTCTCTCTCTGCCCTTCCCCTACTTATGCTCACTCTCTTCCTCTCTCTCTCAAAAATAAACATAAAAAAAAAAACAAAAAAACTTGTGATCATCAACTTTGTATATAGATTGCTATACGCATAAGGTGTTAATGCTATATGCATAAGATGCTAATGGTAACCACAAATCAAAAACCTGTTCTAAATATCCAAAAATGAAGAGAAAGGAATCCAAGCAAATCACTAAAGACAGCACTCAAACAGTGAGAGAAGAGCATGAGAAGAAAGGAAAAGAGAAGTAGAAGAACCACTATAAAACAAGTAACAAAATGGCAATCAGTAAATACCTCTCAGTAATTACTTTGAATGTAAATGGACTAAATATTTTAATCAGAAGACATAGGGTGACTGAATGGATAAAAAAAACAAGACATATGCTGCCAACAAGAGACTGATTTCAGACCTAAAGACACATGCAGATTGAAAGTGAGGGGTTGGAAAAGCATTTAGCATTCTAATGGGAGTAAAAAGAAATCTGGGGTAGCAATACGTACCTCAAACAAAATTAGACTTTGAAACAAAGTATGTAATGAGGCCAAGAAGGACACTACATCAAGGGAGTATCCAAAAAAAAAAAAAGGATAGAACAATTGTAAATATGCAGCCAACATGAGAACACCTAAATACATAAAGCAACTAACTATTAAGAGACATAAAGAAATTAACAGTAGTCCAATGATAGTAGAGGGCTTTAACACCCCATTTACATCAGTGGATAGACCATCCAAACAGAAAATGAACATGAACACACTGGACCAGATGGACCTAACAGATATATTCAGAACATTCCAGCAGAAGGGGTGCCTGGGTGGCTCAGTCAGGTAAGCATCCGATTTCAGCTCAGGTCATGATCTCACAGCTCTTGTGTTTGAGTCCCGCATCAGGCTCTGTGCTGACAGCTCGGAGCCTGCAGCCTGCTTCAGATTCTGTGACTCCTTCTATCTCTGCCCTTCCCCTGCTCACTCTCTGTCTCTCTTTGTCAAAAATAAATAAACGTTAAAAAAACAGAATACGTATTCTTATCAAATACATATGAAACATTCTTCAGAAAAGATCATATTAGTCCATAAAACAAATCTCAACAAATTCAAAAAGATTAAAAACAGCATGCATCTTTTCCACCACAATGGTATGAAATTAGAAATCAGTCACAAGAGAAAATCTGGGAAGAGCTTCATAGAAGCCAAAAAACATGCTATTAAACAATGAATGTATCAACCAGTAAATCAAAGAGAAAACCAAAAAATACTTGGAGACAAAAGAAAATGAAAACAATAGTCCGAAATTTTGGGGATACAGCAAAAGCTGTTACAGGGGGGGAAGATTATAATACAATCCTACCATAAGAAGCAAGAAACATCTCAAATAACCTAAGCTTACACCTATGGGAATTAGAGAAAGAACGAAGAAAGCTCAAACTGGTAGAAGAAATGATAAAGATTAGAAGAGAAATAAATGAAATAGAGACTAAGGAAAACGAGAGAATAGATCAATGAAAACAGGAGCAGTTTCTTTGAAAAGATAAAAAAAAATTAATAAACATCTACCCAGAATCATGGGAGAAAATAAGGACTCAAGTAAAATCAGAAAAGAAGTAGGAGAAATAACAACTGACATAACAGAATTACAAAGGATTATGAGAGAATAATATGAAAAATTATATGCCAACAAATTGGACAACCTAGTAGAAATGGATAAATTCCTATAAACATATAACCTTTCAAAACTGAATCAGGAAAAAAAATAGAAAATTTGAACAAATTATTAGCAATCACATTGACTCAGAAAACAAAAAAAAATTCCCAATAAATAAAAGTTCAGGTGAATTCACAGGTGAATTCTACCAAACAGTTAAAGAGCTAATACCTATTCTTCTATGAGGCCTAACCTGACATCAACCAAGGACATTACAAAAAACAAAACAAAACAAAAAAAACAAACAACTAGAGGCCAATATCTTTGATGAACATAGATGCAAAAATCCTCAACAAAATATTAGCAAACTGAATCCAGAAATGCATTAAAAAAATTGTTCATGATGACCAAGAGGGATTTTTTCCAGGAATGTGAGGGTGGTTCACTATTTACAAATCAATCAAAGTGATATATCACATTAACAGGAAAAAGGGAAAAAAATCATATGATCACTTCAACAGATGCAAGGAAAACCTATGCAAAGGACAACAGCTATTTATGATAAAAAAACACTCAATAAACTAGGATTAATAAATAATCCTCAACATAATAAAGTCCATACATGAAGAATATACGGCTAACTTCATACTCAATGCTGAAAAACAGAGCTTTCCCCATAAGATCAGAATAACACGTAGACATCCCTCAAAAAAGAAAAATAGAATTATATTATGATCCAGTAATACTTCTTGGTATTCACCAACACCCCCCCGGACAAAAAACACTAATTTGAAAAGATATATGCACCCTTATGTTTATTGAAACATTATTTATAATAGCCAAGATATGGAAGCAGCCCAAGTGTCCACTCATAGATGAATGGATAAAAGAAGGTGTGTTGTATGGAATATTACTCAGCCCGAAAAAAGAACGAGATTTTAACATTTGTAACAAATTGGATTGACCTGGAGGGTATAATCCTAAATGAAACAAGCCGGAGAAAGATAAATACCATATGGTTTCACTCAGGTGTGGAATTTAAGAAACAACAAAAATGACCAAAAAACTCAGACTGTTAAGTACAGAGAACAAACAGGTGGTTGCCAGAGGGGAGGCTGGTGGGTGATTGGGTGAAAAAGATAAAAGATTTTAGGGTACACTTATCTTGAGGAGCACTGAGAAATATAGAAAATTGTTGAATCATTATAGTGTACATTTGAAATAGAACACTGTATGTTAATTATACTTGAGTAAAAATAAATAACAAAGTAACTTTAAATTTTTTTTAATGTTCATTATTTTTGAGAGGGAGACAGAGACAGAGACAGAGGAAGACACAGAATCCGAAGCCAGTCTCCAAGCTGTCAGCACAGAGCCGAACACGGGGCTCAGACTCACAAACTGCAAGATCATGACCTGAGCCGAAGTTGGAGGCTTAACCGACTGAGCCATTCAGACACCCCAACAACTTTAAAGTGTAAAAATTCCATGTCCAATGTCAGACAATCTTAACTGTAAAAGACGAGACTGACACTTATTCAAATGGAGTTAAATAAGTGGTACAATCAAAAGGAACACTCTGTTTTGTCACTGAGTAAATAAGCTGGGAAAGTACAGGGAAACCATGGCGGGGTTTTTTGTTTGTTTGGTTGGTTTTCCTGTTTTTGCAGTAACTAAGTTATAGTAATAAGATTTGTCCTATATTAAGCCCGGTGAGTTAAAGAACCTTAGCAGAGTCAAGTGGTCACTCATGGGAAATAAATTAACTCTCCTGGGACACTGGGGTATGAATTAGTGACCTGGAAGAGGCAATTAATCTCAAATGGATGAGCACTTGGCTTTTAGATTGCTCCCTCTTCATAATTCCCTTACAGTCAAACATAGGTCAACATGTAGTACAATTTTATACAGATAAGCTCTACACTGATTCAAGACAATAACGTCTCCAGGTGGTAAAAATTGTTTTAGCATATTGGAAAAAACCTTAAGACTGGTCAAGGAATCTATAATGGAGATAAACAATGTTAAAATTGAGACTATCAAAATCTTTACGGATTTTGTTACAGAAGTTTTATTTACAACCGTCAACAAAAATTCCTCCAAGCAAATTAGAGGTATGGCAACAAAGTGAAAAAGATGTGATATACTATATGGGCTATTAGAACTCTTGGCCTGCCTCTCAAATTAATCCTGTTTTCCATTTTTAAATTAAGTTTCTTTTCACTGGTAAGTTAAAGATTGGAAGTCAAGGATTGCCTTTAGCTGCTGGCCTTTCCACTATGCCTCTCCATTTCATGGTGTAGAAGAACCTAATGCTAATAATGACTGTCTTTCACATATATGCACAAACAAATATGCACAAATATACAGTGTGTGTGTGTGTCTGTGTGTGTGTGTGTGTGTGAGAGAGAGAGAGAGAGAGAGAGAGAGAGAAAGAGAAGAGGCAGGGAAAAGCAGGGAGAAGCAGGGAGAGGGAGGGAGAGGCAAGAGAGAAACACACCTTATGAATATCTTGGGAACAAAATAACTTCTAAGAACAAAACAGCTATACATATGAGGTATATTTACCTAAATTTAAAATACTACATTCAAATGTATCCATGTGAACATCTCAAATGGGAAGAACCCTTAATTCTGCACTTGGGATTTTGCCAATTTTACCCAACCCTCTGCTCCTAGATGGTTAAAATGATAGGATGCAGTGATACATTTGGCCAATAGATGTCACAATCTAATTGCCTAGAAATTCCTCAGATTTGGGACTTCCAGTTTTGCAAAGAATTTGGAGCTTCTGATTTTGTAAAGAATATCCCACCTTATCAATCCTGCCAGTTTCAAATTTAAACCATTCTGCTCAGAAAAAGGGTTTTGTACATTGATAATGACTTTGTTTTTTTGTTTCCTACTGCTATTTGCCCAGGTGCCATTATTTGGTCTATGAAACTAATTATATTATAATCGGAAATGAATCTCCAGTGCAGGAAGTCAAATGGTTCAATAGTTATAATTTAAAAAATGGAAAAAAAAAGATATGTATAAGTTTCTGTGCAAGTATCAGTCTAGTGGCTTGAATTATGATAGGGAGAAGGACTCGTAGCTATCATACTTAAAGAAAAGGGCAGCAATTAGCCCTGGTGTAAGTGGTCAAATTCATCCTCACCAATAAACAACCAAAGAATTCTGGAATTTTCAGGGAATGCTGGGTTTAGCCAAAATATCTGATATATGTATGGTCCCAGGTTTCAAATCAATTCCCAGTTGTTAAACACTCACTTGCTGCCTCAGGTCCCCATTAAAAGAAACCATGTTTCTGAAATACTACGAAAGCCAAAAAGCTATTAAGAGTAACTATTCGGTTTTGGAACTGTAGTAATGGACTATGGTTTTAAGGTCATTAAAAATATACAATACTGTGTGCAATGTAGAAAATGTGTATTAAAAATGAAGTGATTGGATTTTTTATATTAAGCTAAGTATTTGGAACAGGCCATTAAAAATCTCAAACCGCCTGAGTGGCTCAGTCGGTTTAGCATGCGACTTCAGTTCAGGTCATGATATCACAGTTCCTGAGTTTGAGCCGCAGAAGGGCTCACTGCTGTCAGCCTGTCAGCGCACCCCATTTGAGAACCTCTCTCTGCCCCTCCCCCACTTGCATTCTCCTCAAAATATTTGAAAAAAAAATCCAAAGTGTCTATGAATCATAAAAGAAAATTGAAAATTTGTAATTATTTTAACATTAAGAATTTATACTCTAATCCTTTGAAAAGTAAAGTATGTGGGAATAGACACATTCAATGAGGTTTAAAGTCATGGTAAGTAACAGAACCTTACACAAATAATTTATAGCCTTACAGGTAAGAAAAAAAGGGCATAGAAATATTGATGTGCCTTGGGCCTTTGAAATCATCTAGTCCTACCTTTACTTTTTAGATGAGAAAACTCAAGTGTTCAGAGTCTTAAGTGATTTGTCCAAGGTCACACTAGAATTCAGATTTGCTGAGTCCTGGTCTGTAGAACTATTTCTCTAATTGGCAATTTCTGGTAACTTAGCCAGGTGGTTCTGAAAGTAACATTTTCTTTTCTGTAAAAAAGAATTGTCACACTAGGAGCTTTTATAAAATCAATTTTCACTGCATGATCATCTATTTTTGATGCAATCTTAATTCGGAACACTCCTCCTTCTGAGAGAGGAAACTAAGATGCTCCCAGTACTCCTACTTTATCTGAGCAGCTCTGCTTCATTTATTCTATCAGTGATGATAGAAATGGTAAGAAGTTCTGACTAACAGTGGTGCTAGAAGCAACAGAGAAAGAAAGGCCAATACGCGGGATGTAATAAAACACTGGATTTACTCAATAATGCTGAGGCTTTATAATTATAGACCTACTACAGTAAGGAAGCCCCTTTATTGCTGACTCCTTACTCAACAATACTGCTATGATCTGACTCCTGGCTTTTCCACTGACATTTCTTTTTGCGCATGCAAGTTTTCTTAGGAAGGCAACTATCATGTTACACCAAAAGGGACAACTGAAATCATGAGGGCTATTAATTTGATCTTGTACAGTAATCAAGCATTATGTTATATACAGTAAGATCTATTTATTAAAATAAGTGACAGCAAGCCCTTTGCTAGTTACAGTCATTGCTTGCTATCACTAAATACAAAAATAATCATAGTTTCAAAATTTTGTAATTCAGTGACTATTTCTCAAACCCCACACCTTTCCTTTTAAATAATCACCCCCAATATATGTGTACTCTGACTGAATTAATAAAGTCTGACTTTTTATTCTGATGCCCTTAATGTCTGCTCCAATTCATAGAGCTTACCGCATGTCTAGGCTTTGCAAAAGAGAAATTTTGAGCTGGCCCATGAGGGGAAGGTAGGATTTGAATAGTGAGAAGAGAATATTCCAGACCTAGGAATGTGCTGTGAAGAAGAACATGGCAGTGGGTGGACTGCTTTGCCTAGAACATCCCTGACATGCAAAGGAGGGAGAGGAGGCTAGAAAAAGAGTCTGAGCCTGGAAAGACAGATTTTCTCTCCCAGAACAACAAACTTGCACTACATACAATAGCATTAGACATTGAAAGCTGTTGAGTAGGAGAATAATTCCATAAATCTACTTTTGAAAAGACAGACCTGCTGGCACAAGGCATAAACCCTAGGAGAGAAGTACAAGAGAACTCCTACTGTAATGGAGAAGATTAAAGGTAATAGAGACCTCAAGGAGGGTAGTAGCTGTTAAAAATGAGATAAGTGTGCCAAAGGAGAAGTAAAAGACGCTGGAGGCTGACTGCTCCCTTGCTTTGCTCCCACATCCTCCCAACACCTAACAATCCAAACAAAAGACTGTAATTTTCAGCCGGGATGATGGATGATGATGATAATAATAATAATAATAAATAGCAGCCACATTTCCATGGTGTTTACTATGTGCCCAGCACCTACATGCGTTACGCGTAATAATTCCTTTAGTCGTCAGGATAACCCCATGAATAAGTATTATTGTTTCCATTGCACAAATAGGAAGCCTAAAGCAAAGAGAGGTTACAGGATGTGTTCACGATAAGGAGTGACAGCCAGGACTAGAACACCAGCACTCTGGCCCCTGAGTCTACTGCCTCTCCTGATAGTCTCATTAACAAGCACTAATTTGTGGTTTATAGTTGTCTTAACTTTAAATGTGTTGAAGCTGAGGTGGTGGTAAATACCCAAATGGGAATATCTGGATGGGAAGGGAGATGGGAATCTGGAATTCAGGGAATAGCCAGTATTGAGGACACAGAATTGAATGCTAGGTGTACCTCATTCAAACTAACCTAATTCCTTGAAACTCTCCATTACTGAATTTGAGATTAGAATTTAGCCCACTGATTTTTCATACTTCAGAGAAGGGCCAGTGGTGGGGTTGGTAGTGAGACCATAAAGATTTTCAGCCCCATCGGAAATAGTGCCAACTCTTCACCAGAACTCACAGGAGTAATGTTCTGCTTATTTTTTGTTCTCTAATACTGTAATTCTAATAATCTGCCCTTTGATCAAGTACTATATTCATTTCCATTTGGTTCTAGGAAATCAGGTGGCTTACCATATTTTCATGCTCATTTTAAAAGTTGCAACCTGGTTTAGGCTTTTGAAAATCTCAACATTACATCATGCCATGATATATAGAGTTCAGGCATCTAGACACTCATCAGGAAGTCAAAGAGCTGGGTAGCATTGTGGCTTAAAAAAAAAAGAGTGAGAGCTTTGGAAAACACCTGGGTTTGGATCTTAGTTCTGCCATTCACAAGTTTTTCAAATTGGATACATTACTTTCTGTCTCTGGTAACACTCATCTAATAAAGACTGTAAGGTTTAGGGGAAATGACATATATGAGTCATTTGTTGCCATTTCCTATGGAAAAGGTCAGTAAATTTTAGCTGCTATTATCATCTGATCTGTGAAGATGTATAATTTTGTGGACATATAAACAGTAAAAATTACCCCACAAATGTATTCCCCTAAAAATATAACACAACCACTTCAGGAGGTGTGTTTGGCAGGACATTTTAGTACTTAATCTAGCCACAACTTTGGAGAAAGAAAAAGAATACCATCACAAACGAATCATAACATCCAAAACAAATAAGCAGACTACTCCCACTAGCTGTTAATACACAGCGCATTAGCTTAGCGAATCGTGGCATTTACTACTGTAGATTTATTCAGGCACTACACGCCCAGAGACATTTGTCATAAATTGCTTATTGGTGTTTTAAATAGGTTTCCTTTAGTTAAGTGGGCAGTACTTCAAAACCCAACACATGAACACTGGATCCAACAGAACTCCACTTCAAAAATTTAGAAAGATGCATACATATGCTGTAAAAAAAAATAGTGATTTGATAAGTATCCATATTTATAAAGACAGATGCTGTGTGTTTGTGTAGCCATGTCTTAAAAAGTCATACCTGATGCAAAATAGTTCCTTTGTGGAGATTTCGCTAAGTCATTGTAAAGGTCACATTATTTGTTTACAGCAATTGTGATGACTGTATTTTTAAAAGTCAGTAAGGGATAGAATTAACAGTTTGTTGCACAGACATTTTCTGTTCAAATTTACGTAAGTACCTCATTTAATATTCACAAAAAACGATATGGGGTAAGTGATCCTATCTCCAATTCATGAGCAAGAAACTGAAACTCAGAACTGCATTGCTTTATGAAAATCACTGGTCAAGGGCACCTGGGTAATTCACTTGGTTAAGCCTCTGACTCCTGATTTTGACTCAGGTCACGATCTTGAGTTCATGAGTTCTAACCTGCATCAGGCTCTCTGCTGACAGTGCAGAGTTTGCTTGGAATTCTCTCATTCTCCCTCTCTCTCTGCCCCTCCCCCACTCATGTTCTCTCTCTCTCTCTCTCTCTCTCTCTCTCTCTCTCTCTCAAAATAAATAAAATAAACTTAAAAATTTTTTTAAAAAGAAAATCATTGGTCAAACTTCTCACTTTGGAAATAACGTTTGTATATTTTATTGGAAGAAAGGGCTGTTGATTATGGTGAAGTGATTTTTTACTTTTTTTTAATGTTAACTTATTTTCGAGAGAAGGAGAGTGAATGGGCGAGGTACAGAGAGGGGGTGGGGACGGAGGATTCGAAGCAGGCTCCGCACAGGTAGTGTGGAGCCCAATGCAGGACTGGAACCCACAAACTGTGAAATCATGGAACCAAAGTCAGAAGCTCAATGGACTGAGCCACCCAAGCGCCTCTGGGAAGTGTTTTAAGGTGATTTGAAAGAAGATTATTTTTAGGAATTTTTAGGTCATAAATGGAAAGACATGATGGTACAAGATTCTATGACAAGTTATTCAGATTATGTTCTGCTGCCTTTGGAAACTGAAGCTTACACCATTGAGTTCTGGTTTTAGAAAAAGAGCACTATTTTCAGAATCATTAATAAGATGTAGATGAAATTAAAGTTCTTAATATTACAACCCCCAGCATGATTCATAAATAAAGTGGACAATCTTTATCATATATGTTGTGCAACACAGGCATCTACTTAGATGGTTTAGTGAAGGTCAAGAATATTGTAAATACCTTAACCAGAATTTTACTATTTATAAATTGATAAAATGAATGAATTAGAAAGAAACATAGCGACGGTAGTCTTAATAGTTCTAAATGTCTATGGTTGCCCTCAAAAACAAAAAGATTACTGACATTAGGCGAATGTATCCAAACATACACAATATGAACAAGTTTGGTTTATTCCTCATATTTTCTATATATTATTTAATAATATCCTGATGGTTATAATTACTATGAGATTTTTTCAGTCTGGTATGATTCTGTGTTTATCACATCTTAGCTAGTATTCAAACTAGACATTTAAAGTTTGGAAGCAGTAACCCTGTTGTCATAAGTTAGATATTCATTGCTACACTGAGGAAATATATTTCAAGGTGTTTTTTTCTTTTTCGTGCCATGGCCCTCTTTTCAGAATAGTGTTTTTAATCTTTTTAGTATTTATTTATTTTTGAGAGAGAGAGAGTGAGAGAGAGAGAGAGAGAGACAGAAAGAGCAGCGAGCAAACAGGGCCAGGGGGAGGCAGAGAGAGAGAGAATATGAAGCAAGCTCGGCACAGTACAAAGCCCAACAGGGGCTTGAACCAACAAACCATGAGATCATGACCTGAGCCAAATGTGGACGCTCAACTGACAGAACCACCAAGTCACCCCCATAATATGTTTTGAAATGCACACAGTACATATATTAAAGACTTGATTCTGTTTAAATATTTATCAAAATATTTTTGAAATTTGTGACAGAATATATGTGTTTTATGAATGCTTAATGTTACAGGATTTGTAATTCTGATTCAGTGAAACTATACATGGTATTGAGATATCATCAACAACTACACAGACTCTCCTCAGCTCATGATGGCTCCACTTGGGATTTTTCGACATTACTATGGTGTAAGAGCAATACACATTCAAAAAAGACCACCACTGAAATTTGAACACTTCATTACACAACAGGCTTTGTGTTAAAATGAGTTTGCCCAATTGTAGGATAATGTAAGTGTTCAGAGCACGTTTATGGTAGGTGAGGCTAAACTATGACGTTGGGCAGGTTAGTGTATTAAGTGCATTTTCAATTTATGATATGCTCAATTTACAATGGACTTATCTGGACATAATGCCACTGTAAGTCAAGGGAGATCTCTAATGTGATAGGAAAAGATCTGTGTTTTCTGTTGGTGACAAGTCACAGGACCTGCTAATCACACAGGATGTGTTGTCTATATTCACAATGAAAAGAAATGCTAAATTTCAGTTGAATGTTAGTGAAAAGAAAAATGTAATGTTTTCCATCCAAATTTATTCTATGCATGGACCCCACATTCAGAAAGCCTGCGGGTAATATGTTTTCCAAAATTTTGTATCAACAGTGATTATTTACTGGTATTGCATGCTTTGGGGCTCCTACTATAGTATCCTTGCAATTTTCAAAGTAGACTGAACATTCTTTACCAAATGAGCTGATCTACATTTTGTTGTCTAACATGATGGAAGGCTTATTTCTGAGTCATGTAACACGAAGGCAGGTGGCTCTCTTCCATAAGGTAATTCAAGGGCCCAGACTTCTTCCATCTGTGTCGGCATTAGCATCTAGGGCCTTGCTGTTATCTAAATTCTGCTGATGGAAGGGGAAGAGGGTGTGAAAGGAGCACTCCAGCTTCTTAGAAAACTTTGGCCCAGAGTTGGCACACAGCAGCACCACCCACACTTCCTTTGACAAGAATCAGTCACATGGCCCCATCTGGGTATCACTTCCTGGTAATGACTTCACACAATGGAATGGAAAACACGAAATTTGGCTGGACAGTAGCTGCATCGACCATGATCAAGTTTTCTCTCATAATTTTTATACAGTAGAGTTGAGAGATAGTTTTCCTACATATTGTACCATCCCTCACATTCCTGAAATGAACTCTACTTGGGTTTGGCGGATGATGGTTTTTCTAAATTGTTGAGCTGGATGAGAGGAAAGAAAGACAAAACCAACTGGTAGCTCTTGCTGTGTGAATGGAAGCACCTAAGCTACAAACCTAGGAGTCATCTCTGAAGTGTCCTTCTCTTTCCTCCTCAAAGTTACTCTATCAGCTACTGCTTCCTATTTATTTTACCTCCTAAGTACAACTTCAATCCAGACTGCCCCTGCCACATCCTCACTTCAGACCCTCCTAAATTCTCTCCTGGATGACTTCTATAATAGCTTTCCGACTAAACATTCGGCCTGCAGCTTTGTCCCTCGACTGAGGCCATTTTCTCTACCAATATTCTCAAATTTTAAAAACTTCACACTTCTGTAAGTGAACAAATTGGGCACACATCTCAACACATGCACTCTGACTTCTTTAGAAGTCATTCATGCTTCCTCTTTCACCATTACGTCAGTCATAAAATGTATGACATGGAGAGATTAAAACATAAACAGGAGTTTTAACGTGACCTTCTCCATCCAGTGGATTACTTCATACACACGTGTATCAGTCTGAGTTCCATCAGGATAAGGGAGGCCACAATATTATGGGACTAAGGGGATAACTCAAGACTTACAGTTTACCTGAAGGAGGGAGAAGCTGGGAAGTGAAGGTCCGTCAGCAGGGGTAGTCAGAGGGTCAGAGAAACAGTGACTTCCTCAACTTGAAGTGGAAGAATTGGGCTTTATAGGCGTCTGAGAAGCAACAGGTCTGACCACAAGGACCACTGTGAAATGGGAGCTTCTGCAGAGGTCTCCAGCATCAGCTATGTGGGACCACACCTGTGACTCCCACAGCCTTCTGGGTATAGTGGGCTGTGCTTCACCTGTGCCTGCTAAATCTCCGCAAGTTCCTCTCATCAGATAGCTAATGCATAACTACTGGGAAGGCATTAAAGGGAAATCTACTTCCCAGCCTTAGGACACATGAGACGCGATGGTGCCAGCTGACAACAAACAATCCAACACAATGTACTTGGAATGCAGCCACTTCGGGTTGGAGACAAATACTCTAATCTGGACTGAGAGTGATTATTCTAAAACGCACCAGATTTTGTCTTACTCAAAATCCTTCTGTAGTTTCCTTTTGCCTTCAGTAGGAATTTTTTTTTTTTTTTTTTTTTACCTCCAGTAGTTGTTAATGATTTTAGCCTTGCCAACTTTCATTCGCATACTTATGTACAGGCGAAAACAAATCAAATATAGTTCTTATTTTAAGCCTTGGCTGAACAGCGAGAGAGCACTGGAAGCCTCTTCTACACCCTCAGAGCCCCACAGGACCTGTGTGGACATCACCATCCTAAAGGGTGACATCCAAAGTCACCAGCTTGGTGCATAAGGCCCTCTATCATCTGCCTCGTGCCTACCTCTTCCATTTAATTTTCTAATAGCCTCAGGCCACCCTGCATGCTAGCATTCCCAATTTAATTATTCATAACCTCAAAGCTCCTCCTTGGCATATGTGCTCCCCTTTCCTTGGAATGCTTCTCCACCTTGTCTGTCAGGTATATTCATATTCACAAATCATCCCTATGTGCAGATCATTTTTCCTCACCCTAACAATTTCCCCGCTGTGAGTACAATGTTCATTACAAAGGAGGACTCCAGAGTGGTGTCATGAGTTGAGGAGGCATGGGTTGAGCTTGCTCAGAAATTTTCCCTGAAGCATACAGCATCTACTGTCTCCATCTTCATTTCTCAATAGGAGTACTTTGAAAAATATAAAGATGGTGTAAAACTTCAATTTTGGTGTTGTTTTAATAACATACAGTTTCACCTGTGTGTGTGTGTGTGTGTGTGTGTGTGTGTGCTCGTGTACCGGATTTTGTGAAAATCAAGACCTTTTTTGAAATTTTTCATTGTAAGATATTTTGCCTTTGCTGGAGAAAAACTGAAAATCATTACAAAAATGACAAAACAAGCATTCCTTAACTCTGATATTGATACTAGAGCATTCTCACACCAGTCAGAATGGCTAGAATCAAAAAGACAAGAAATAAGTGTTGGCAAGGATCTGAAGAAAAGAGAACCCTTGTCCTCTATTGGTTGTGAATATAAATTGGTTCAGTCACTGTGAAAAACAGTATCTAGGTTCCTCAAAAAATTGTAAATAGAAATACCAGACTGGGGCGCCTGGGTGGCGCAGTCGGTTAAGCGTCCGACTTCAGCCAGGTCACGATCTCACGGTCCGTGAGTTCGAGCCCCGCGTCAGGCTCTGGGCTGATGGCTCAGAGCCTGGAGCCTGTTTCCGATTCTGTGTCTCCCTCTCTCTCTGCCCCTCGCCCGTTCATGCTCCGTCTCTCTCTCTGTCCCAAAAATAAATAAACGTTGAAAAAAAAATTAAAAAAAAAAAAAAAAGAAATACCAGACTATACAGAAATTTCACTGCTGGGTATTTACCCAAAGAAAATGAAAGACGTAATCAAAAAGGTATATATGCACCCCATGCTTATTGCAATATTATTTCCAATAGTTGAGATATGGAAGCAACCTAAGTGTCTATATATAGAATAATGAATAAAAAAACATGTGTGTGCTTGTATGTATACACATACAATGGAAAATTACTCAGCCATAAAAAAAAAAGAATGAATCTTGCCATTTCTGATAACATAGAGGGATCTGGAGGATATTATGCTCAGTGAAATATGTCAGACGGTGAAGAACAAATACCAAACAATTTCACTTGTATGTGAGACATAACAAATGAACAAACAAATATACAAGCAAAATGCCAAAACAGATGCATAAATACAGAGAACAAATTGGCAGTTGCCAGTGGGAAGGGGAGTGGAGAGAAGGACTAAAGAATGAAGTGGTTTAAAAGATACAAACTTCCAGTTATAAAATAAATAAGCAACAGGGATTAAAATTACAACATGGGGGTGGGTACCCTGGGCGGCTCAGTCAGTTAAGGTCCAACTTTGGCTCAGGTCATGATCTCATGGTTTGTGAGTTTGAGCCGCCACTGGGCTCTCTGCTATCAGCATAGAGCCTGCCTCCCTCTCTCTGCCCACCCCCTTTCTCTCTCAAACATAAATAAACATTAAAAAAAAAAGTACAGCATGGGGGACATAGTCAATAATACTGTAATAAGGTTATATGGTGACAGATGTAACTACATTTATCGTGGTGATCATTGTGTAATGTATAGGATTGTTGAATCACTATGTTGTACACCTGAGACTAATAGAACATTGTTTTTCAACTATGTTTCACTAATTAACATTAAAAAAAATAAAAATTGCATTTTCCTAATTCAGAAAAATGACCAATAGGCACATGAAAAAATATTCGACATTACTAACCCTTAGGGAAATGCAAATCAGAACTGCAATGAGAAATCACCTCCCACCTGTTAGAATGGCTATTATCAGGAAGACAAGAGACAACAGCTGCTGGGAAGGATGTGGTGGAAAAGGAACTCTCATACATTGTTTGTGGGAATGTAATGTGTCCCAACCTCTCTGGCAAACAATATAGAAGTTCCTCAAAAAATTAAAAACAGATTTACCATTGGGCGCCTGGGTGGCTCAGTGGGTTAAGCGTCTGACTCTTCGTTTTGGCTCAGGTCATGATCTCACAGCTTTGTGCATTCAAGCCCCACATCATTAAAAATTGGGATTCTCTCTCTCTCCCTCTCTCTGCCCCTCCGCCACTCTCACTGTCTCTCTCAAAATAAATAAATAAACTTAAAAAATAGATTTACCATATTACCCAGCAATTCCACTTCTGGGTATTTACCTGAAGGAAATTACAACAGATTTTGACAAGATATCTGCACTCCTGTGTTTTTTCAACATTATTCATAATCACCAAACTATGGTAATAACCCAAATGCCCATCAATAGATGATAGGAGAAAGAAGATGCAATACATATACACAGTGTAATATTAATCAGCACGAGAAATGAAGATATCCTCCCATTTGGTAGACCTAAGCACATTATGCTAAACAAGATAAGTCAGAGAAAGACAAGTACCATATGATGTCATTTATATCTAGAATCTAAAACAGTTAAACGTGTGAAAAACAGAGTACAAGGAATGGGGGTATAGGTGGGGGTGTGTGATAAGATAACGGTGTTCAAGGGTACAAACTTGTGACAAGTCGTAAATAAGCCATAGAGATCTAATGAACATTATAATTAATATAGACAATAATGTGATATAATTATGTAATGTGACAAATATCACCACATTGACAATGATATTACAATATACAAATGAATCAAAGTAACACACTGTACGCCTTAAATTTACACAGTGTTATGCATCTTATGTATTCAGCAATTTTTTTTTAGTGATTCCTATTAACCTATCCTGGCTGTAGAAGCAAGTGACTTAGGAACTCTGAAGATAATTAAATTAAGGGGACCATTCACAACCAGTTAATTACTCCCTTCACTCTAGAAATAAGTGACGGAGTCCCATAGGTAAAGAGATTTATGCCAAATGGCACCATTTTTAGCAGAATGGGAAGTAAAATACAATTCCCACCTGGTCCTGCAGGCCAGTTTCACTGGCAGTTGGTGAGCAAGGGGGAGAATGTAAGGGCTTGAAAACCCCGAGAGGGTGGTGGGGTCCAGCCACCCACAGAAGTTTGTACTTAATCTAAGTGCCATAATAGAAAGCCATACACCGGATGTACTTAACAATTTTTAATTTAACATACATTTAATAATATGAATATGCAAATATAGTCTTACAGAGATACAAGATTTAAGAAAAGAGACCAGTTGAAGGTTGCTGCAGTAGTTAAGGGATGGTGGTAGTATGAATGAGAATGGTAGCCAAGGTGAAAAAGAAAAATGGAAGGGTGCAGGATCTACTCTGGAAATGTAAGCAATAGATCTTGCTGATTGGGTATGTGGAAAAGGAATCAAAGGTTATTCTCAGAATTTGGTTTAATGGTATCAAATACTGAAATGGGAAAGCTCAAGGTGGAAAATAGCAGGAATTCTACTGTATCCTTTAAAGTTGAACCAATCAGTAAACTATTTCCTGATTCCATCCTTAAGTGTCTACTTATGTATAAAGCATTCTTCTGGAAATAATACATATGCCCTTCTCTCATGTAGCTTATAACTGAGGGAAGTGCTAACTGGGAGGTATTAGATAACAGGAGGCCAAAGATATCTGTGAGGGAAGGCAGGATAGGATTTTCCATGACAGAGTTACTAATAAAGTGCTACACAAGTGTTGTGGGATTATTTCTTACTGGACCAAGGAAGAAAAGATATAATGAGAGGGGCGCCTGGGTGGCTTGGTCGGTTAAGCATCTGACTTCAGCTCAGGTCATGATCTCACTGGCCGTGAGTTCGAGCCCCGTATCGGGCTCTGTGCTGACAGCTCAGAGCCTGGAGCCTGTTTCAGATTCTGTGTCTCCCTCTCTATCTGTCCCTCCCCTGTTCATGCTCTGTCTCTCTCTGTCTCAAAAATAAATAAACGTTTAAAAAAAATTAAAAAAAAAAGAAAAGATATAATGAGGAAGTGTTATTTGACACGGACCTTTTAAGGAGAGAGAGAGAGAGATGGCATTTCAGACAGAAGGAAATGTGTTCTCAAAGACAAGGCAGTAGAGAAGTTCAAAGCATGTCCTAAAAGTAGGGAATAGTACAGGCTTTGATTGATTGATTGATCGATTGACTCGTTATTCAACAAGTATTTATTAAAAACTTAGTGTATGCCAACTACTTTTACCAGCTGGGGACTCAAAGATGGCTGAGATACAGCCCTTTCCCTCAGGAGGTTTACTGCCCAGAAAGTGGGGTTAAATGAATTCAATGAACACATAGGAAAGAGATGTGATAACAAATACTTTACATTCATACATTTTTCATCCATTCAATATACATTTACCAACCTAGGACTTGCACATTATATATCCTAGTACAAACACATGTGTTTATGGAAGTTCTAGAAAAGGATTAGTAAAGTTTTAACTTGGGGTGTGGTTAAGATTGTTCAGAAAAGACTTTACAAATAAGTCAAATTTTACACTGTAGTAGTTGGCATTGAGACCAAAATGTTAGGAAAGGACCATGGTATGGAGGGCCCCTAATGTCCATCCAAGGAGTTTGGCTTAATTCAGTTGGCACTGTGAAGTCATTGAGGGATTTTTGACCACTTGAGTGACAAAAATTAGAGTTTTAATTTGGCTTTTTAAAAAAATTTAGTTCTTATTAATTTGATACAGGCAGAGATAGATTTAGGAGAAACAGGGAAAGGGGAAGTTTTAAAAGATTCAGCAATTCCACTCCTAGGAATATACTCAAAAGAATTGAAAAAAAATATGTCCATGTAAAAACCTGTACAGGAGTGTTTACAGCAGCATCACTCATAATAGCCCAAAGTGGAAACAATGCAAATATCCATCAGTTGATGAATGGATAAAGAAATGTGATATAGGGGTACCTGGGTGGCTCAGTTGGTTGTGTCTGACTTTGGCTCAGGTCATGATCTCATAGTCTGTGAATTCGAGCCCTGCATCAGGTTCTGTGCTGATGGCTCAGAGCCTAGAGCCTGCCAGATTCTCCGTCTCTCCTTCTCTCTGCCTCTCCCCTGCTCACACTCTGTTTCTCTCTCTCTCCCAAAAATAAACAAACATGTTTTTAAAAATTAAAAATAATAAGAAGAAATGTGGTATATAAATATAATGGAATATTAATCATCTGTAAAACAGAATAAAGTACTAATTCATGCTAAACATGGATGAGCCTTGAAAATATTATGCTAAATGAAAGAAGCCAGACACAAAGGGCTACAAATCATAAGATTATACTGGAGTGTCTAGAATAGGCAAATCCATTAATACAGAAAGTAGACTAATGGTTTTAGGGGCTAGGGGTAAAGCAGGGTGGGGGAGTGACTGTTAATGGGTTCGGGGTTTCTTTTGGGGGCAGTGAAATTGTTCTACAATTAGATAGCAGTGATGATTGCATAACTCCAAAAACCACTGAATTGCACACTTTACAAGAGTGAATTTTATGGTATGTGAATTATATCTCAATAAAGATGTTATTTTAAAAAGTTAGTGGCTTTAAGACCAATGATATTAAGGGCGCCTGGGTGGCGCAGTCGGTTAAGCGTCCGACTTCATTCAGGTCACGATCTCGCGGTCCGTGAGTTCGAGCCCCGCGTCAGGCTCTGGGCTGATGGCTCGGAGCCTGGAGCCTGTTTCCGATTCTGTGTCTCCCTCTCTCTCTGCCCCTCCCCCGTTCATGCTCTGTGTCTCTCTGTCCCAAAAAAAAATAAATAAACGTTGAAAAAAAAAAAAAGACCAATGATATTATAACTGGGGTTTAGAGGACATGAGGAGGAACAGATGTAGGGGGAAGATGAATTTGGGACATTTTGAAGTTAAGACACTTATAAAATATCTAAGTACAAATATCCAATATTATAAATGCCCATTTGCAGTCTTTTTTTTTTTTTAATTTTTTTTTTTCAACGTTTATTTATTTTTGGGACAGAGAGAGACAGAGCATGAACGGGCGAGGGGCAGAGAGAGAGGGAGACACAGAATCGGAAACAGGCTCCAGGCTCTGAGCCATCAGCCCAGAGCCCGACGCGGGGCTCGAACTCACGGACCGCGAGATCGAGACCTGGCTGAAGTCGGACGCTTAACCGACTGCGCCACCCAGGCGCCCCCCATTTGCAGTCTTAAAAGACATATATTTGTGTATTGTCTGCACAGAAATGATTACTGGAACCCTTCAGGAATGAATAAACACTAAGTAAGAAAGCGAAAAGAGAAGAGATCAAGTCTAAGACAAAATCTTAAAAAATGTTAAAGGAAGGCAGCAAGGGAGAGAACTGAATTCCAGAAAGAAAAATTGGAAAAAGGCCTGAGGAAAGTAGGAGTCTGGAACAGGTGAAGAACTGAGCCCAGTGTGGCAGAACTTAGGGGTAAATCCAGGAAAGGACGACACTGGCTGAGTCCTAAGAGGCGAGTTTGAACAAACCTTGTAGGTGCAGTTGGGATGCTTAGTCCTTCACCCAAGAATAATACGAAGCTATGGAACAAGATTTGAATTTCTAAAATATCACTAGCTGTAGTGTGGAAAATGATTTGGAGAGTGTTCAATCAAAATAATCCTAATGGGAGAGAAAAACTTGGACTAGAATGGTGATAGTGTAGTTGGTGACATTTGAGAGAGATTTTAATGATAAAGTGATAACTGGGTGATGATCAAAACTGAGTGGTGATAGAGAGGCAGGTGTCAAGTGATATGCTTCATTTTCTGGTCACTTTTATTGAATTGTGGCGCCTTTGAATGGGTTAGAAGCAGGGGTGGGGTGGGGGTGGGGGTAATGTTGGCCAAAATCTAACCAGAGCAAGTTGTACAAGACTGTATGGCCCACTAAATAGCTCTGAACTGGAGATGATAACTTAGGGGTCATTATCAGTAGACAGTCATTGAAGTCATGCAGCGAACAAGATTGATTAGGGAGAAAGGATAAAGAAGCAAACAGAACCATTTTAGCACTATGAGACTGATGACCTCAGTGAATCTGAAGAACACCAATGTTTAACAGTCAAACTGAGGAGAAGGAGCCCCAAAAAGAGAAGGAGAGTGAGAAGTTTGGGCAGAGAAACAAAAGGAACACCAGCATAATCCCATGCCATGGAAACCAGAGAGAGTGTTTCAAGAGAAAGAGGTGATTGGCCGGAATAGATGGTTTGGATGATGCTAAGAGGTCAATGAGGATAAAAACTGAAAACTGTTGGTTGTGAGAATTTAATAGAATTCTATGGTGAAAATGTACCATAAATGGAATAAATTTCAAAAACTAAAATCTAGACACAACCTTCGAATGAGGAAGTGTGACCAATGTTGACTGTTGTTGAACATGGTTCATAAATGTTAAAAGGAGCTCCTGATGATGATTAGGGGAACTGGGATTTGGCCTTCCAAATGGCTTCAGTAATGAGGTATGACTCAACCACCTGAAGGAAGTTCCTGACCTGGAGTTTCCAAACCCACAGTCTTCTGGGCCCTCTCTTTCCAGAACCTCCACTCAAAGAAGGCCAGGAATGAGGAAGCAAGATGGGGATTCCACACAATTTCTCATAGTCGCTAAAATCAGAGAGGGAAAACAGCCACATCTGACTCACCAAATCTTGTTGTAATTCAAAAACATGTGCATTTCTTAACTGATAAGTTTATCTTTCCCTCTCTCATACACCCTACTTCTACCTCCAGTAGCCTAAGAGCACATGCTCTAATTCCTGGCTGCTGAAGATACAACTGGTCTGCTCTGGGGGGTTTATCCAAACAGATGTGTAACGATGCTGGCTATGTAAATTACAGCGTTGTCCAATCTCTTTTGCAAAATTTTCATAATCCAATAATGACTTCAGTGTTGATGGTTATCAAGTGAGGTAGGATGGTGATTTTCTGTTACTTAAGGTCATTCAATCCAGGCAGAACATAAACATTATAAAAATTTATACTTTCAGCTAGATCTATTTTATATGTATTTGAAAGCTAGCTGTATTTAATCACTTTTTATTACATAAGCTAATGATGTGGATAATGTTGTTGATTTTTTTTATTCATCTCTTAATGGGTGGTTTCAGAGCTAAACCACCTAAGTGCCTTCCTCCAGTCCAGCTACATGATATGATCAAAATCTTATAGGAAGATGACAAATCATTCATTAAGAACCACAACCCTAAGTTACAGGAAAGAGAAAATGGAGTTGAAAGGTATTTATAGGGTCTCTTGCAATTGCTAGAGAAATATGAAAGTATCTTCCTATTTGCACGCAGCTTAAAAATATACCGTGGGTAAAAGCTGGCTGCCTTACTAAACTTCTTTTTCCAAGTGGCATTAATAAAGCTTGACTTTTAGGGTGTGTGTGTCTCAAATTAATGTGTAGTCAGCTCTTCCTTTTTCAGAGGCCATAACTTGGTTATCAAGTTTTCGAATTATACCAGCTTTCTGCTTCTCTTTCTCTTTTCTCCTCTTCTTCTTCTTCTTTTTTTTTTTTTTTTTCTGTTGCCTAGTTTCTAGATGTGTCCTTACTTGTTAGTAATTCCACCTGGCAAAGGAGCAGAGAAAGGAGCTGAAACTTAATTCCATTCATTTTACCTCTTGCTAGCAGCAACGGTAGAAGATTTATTACAGGAAGAGGTTGAAAGTATCGGCTGGAATGAAGTTCAGGGAATATGGTATATTTCAATTACTTGTGCCCTCACTCTGTCTTTAGCCAAACAATCCAGTCCTGGGCATGTAGGCAGCTAGTCAAGTCTAATGATCTCGAGTGTGGGGTGTCCACAGGCCCTGCTCCCCACCTCTTTGCCTGTTACATCTACCCAGCTTTGTCATCAGTCTGACATTACCCACTCTACGTGAAGAAAGACCGCACATGCCAAGTGTAGCTGCCCTCTGCACTCACAGCACTCTGGGAAAAGTGAGGAAACGCAGCACCCAAGCATGTTCCTTCAAGGTTGCTTGGAATCACCCAGGGCTCTTGTTAAAATGCAGGTTTTGACTCAGTAGGTCTGGGATGGGGCCTGAGATTCTGCATTTCTAACAAGCTCCTGTGCAGTGCTATTGTTGCTGGTCCCACACATTTTGAGCAGAAAACGCTTAGAAAAATAGGTAGACCTTGACAAGCAATAAATAAAAACTCATTCCACTATTATGTAAGGTTCAGGGTATATAGGTAATAAAGGTCCTCCACAGTGCATTTTTATTTAAATACAAAACGATGTATAAATCAGTGGGTTTAAAACATGTTTCCTTTCTTTTTTAAAAGTTTATTTATTTTGAGAGAGAAAGAGAGAGACAGTGTGAGTCAGGGAGGGGCAGAGAGAGAGAGAGAGAGAGAGAATCCTAAACAGGCTCCACACTGTCAGCACAGAGCCTGATGTGGGGCTCGAACTCACGAACCTGAGATCACAACCTGAGCTGAAATCAAAAGTCAGACACTTAACTGACTGAGCCACCCAGGCGCTAACAAACAGGCATAAAGTTTTGGCTAAGTAATATGATGAGTAAGTTCTCGAGAGCTTGTACACCATTGTGCCTCTAGTAACAATACTGCATTGTACACTTAAAATCTTGTTACGCGAGTAGCTCCCATGTTAAGTGTTCCTATCACAGTAAGATATATTATTTTAAAAAGGAAAAAAAAATCCTTCTTTTTATTTATTTATTTATTTATTTATTTATTTTTTATATATGAAATTTATTGTCAAATTGGTTTCCATACAACACCCAGTGCTCATCCCAAAAGGTGCCCTCTTCAATACCCATCACCCACCCTCCCCTCCCTCCCACCCCCCATCAACCCTCAGTTTGTTCTCAGTTTTTAACAGTCTCTTATGCTTTGGCTCTCTCCCACTCTAACCTCTTTTTTTTTGTTCCTTCCCCTCCCCCATGGGTTCCTGTTAAGTTTCTCAGGATCCACATAAGAGTGAAACCATATGGTATCTGTCTTTCTCTGTATGGCTTATTTCACTTAGCATCACACTCTCCAGTTCCATCCACGTTGCTACAAAAGGCCATATTTCATTTTTTCTCATTGCCACGTAGTATTCCATTGTGTATATAAACCACAATTTCTTTATCCATTCATCAGTTGATGGACATTTAGGCTCTTTCCATAATTTGGCTATTGTTGAGAGTGCTGCTATGAACATTGGGGTACAAGTGCCCTTATGCATCAGTACTCCTGTATCCCTTGGATAAATACCTAGCAGTGCTATTGCTGGGTCATAGGGTAGGTCTATTTTTAATTTTCTGAGGAACCTCCACACTGCTTTCCAGAGCGGCTGCACCAATTTGCATTCCCACCAACAGTGCAAGAGGGTTCCCGTTTCTCCACATCCTCTCCAGCATCTATAGTCTCCTGATTTGTTCATTTTGGCCACTCTGACTGGCGTGAGGTGATACCTGAGTGTGGTTTTGATTTGTATTTCCCTGATAAGGAGCGACGCTGAACATCTTTTCATGTGCCCGTTGGCCATCTGGATGTCTTCTTTAGAGAAGTGTCTATTCATGTTTTCTGCCCATTTCTTCACTGGGTTATTTGTTTTTCGGGTGTGGAGTTTGGTGAGCTCTTTATAGATTTTGGATACTAGCCCTTTGTCCGATATGTCATTTGCAAATATCTTTTCCCATTCCGTTGGTTGCCTTTTAGTTTTGTTGGTTGTTTCCTTTGCTGTGCAGAAGCTTTTTATCTTCATAAGGTCCCAGTAGTTCACTTTTGCTTTTAATTCCCTTGCCTTTGGGGATGTGTCGAGTAAGAGATTGCTACGGCTGAGGTCAGAGAGGTCTTTTCCTGCTTTCTCCTCTAAGGTTTTGATGGTTTCCTGTCTCACATTCAGGTCCTTTATCCATTTTGAGTTTATTTTTGTGAATGGTGTGAGAAAGTGGTCTAGTTTCAACCTTCTGCATGTTGCTGTCCAGTTCTCCCAGCACCATTTGTTAAAGAGACTGTCTTTTTTCCATTGGATGTTCTTTCCTGCTTTGTCAAAGATGAGTTGGCCATACGTTTGTGGGTCTAGTTCTGGGGTTTCTATTCTATTCCATTGGTCTGTGTGTCTGTTTTTGTGCCAATACCATGCTGTCTTGATGATGACAGCTTTGTAGTAGAGGCTAAAGTCTGGGATTGTGATGCCTCCTGCTTTGGTCTTCTTCTTCAAAATTCCTTTGGCTATTCGGGGCCTTTTGTGGTTCCAGATGAATTTTAGGATTGCTTGTTCTAGTTTCGAGAAGAATGCTGGTGCAATTTTGATTGGGATTGCATTGAATGTGTAGATAGCTTTGGGTAGTATTGACATTTTGACAATATTTATTTTTCCAATCCATGAGCAGGGAATGTCTTTCCATTTCTTTAAATCTTCTTCAATTACCTTCATAAGCTTTCTATAGTTTTCAGCATACAGATCCTTTACATCTTTGGTTAGATTTATTCCTAGGTATTTTATGCTTCTTGGTGCAATTGTGAATGGGATCAGTTTCTTTATTTGTCTCTCTGTTGCTTCATTGTTAGTATATAGGAATGCAACTGATTTCTGTACATTGATTTTGTATCCTGCAACTTTGCTGAATTCATGTATCAGTTCTAGCAGACTTTTGGTGGAGTCTATCGGATTTTCCATGTATAATATCATGTCATCTGCAAAAAGCGAAAGCTTGACTTCATCTTTGCCAATTTTGATGCCTTTGATTTCCTTTTGTTGTCTGATTGCTGATGCTAGAACTTCCAGCACTATGTTAAACAACAGCGGTGAGAGTGGGCATCCCTGTCGTGTTCCTGATCTCAGGGAGAAAGCTCTCAGTTTTTCCCCATTGAGGATGATGTTAGCTGTGGGCTTTTCATAAATGGCTTTTATGATCTTTAAGTATGTTCCTTCTATCCCGACTTTCTCAAGGGTTTTTATTAAGAAAGGGTGCTGGATTTTGTCAAAGGCCTTTTCTGCATCAATTGACAGGATCATATGGTTCTTCTCTTTTTTTTTGTTAATGTGATGTATCACGTTGATTGATTTGCGAATGTTGAACCAGCCCTGCATCCCAGGAATGAATCCCACTTGATCATGGTGAATAATTCTTTTTATATGCTGTTGAATTCGATTTGCTAGTATCTTATTGAGAATTTTGGCATCCATATTCATCAGGGATATTGGCCTGTAGTTCTCTTTTTTTACTGGGTCTCTGTCTGGTTTAGGAATCAAAGTAATACTGGCTTCATAGAATGAGTCTGGAAGTTTTCCTTCCCTTTCTATTTCTTGGAATAGCTTGAGAAGGATAGGTATTATCTCTGCTTTAAACGTCTGGTAGAACTCCCCTGGGAAGCCATCTGGTCCTGGACTCTTATTTGTTGGGAGATTTTTGATAACCGATTCAATTTCTTCGCTGGTTATGGGTCTGTTCAAGCTTTCTATTTCCTCCTGATTGAGTTTTGGAAGAGTGTGGGTGTTCAGGAATTTGTCCATTTCTTCCAGGTTGTCCAATTTGTTGGCATATAATTTTTCATAGTATTCCCTGATAATTGTTTGTATCTCTGAGGGATTGGTTGTAATCATTCCATTTTCATTCATGATTTTATCTATTTGGGTCATCTCCCTTTTCTTTTTGAGAAGCCTGGCTAGAGGTTTGTCAATTTTGTTTATTTTTTCAAAAAACCAACTCTTGGTTTCGTTGATCTGCTCTACAGTTTTTTTAGATTCTATATTGTTTATTTCTGCTCTGATCTTTATTATTTCTCTTCTTCTGCTGGGTTTAGGCTGCCTTTGCTGTTCTGCTTCTATTTCCTTTAGGTGTGCTGTTAGATTTTGTATTGGGGATTTTTCTTGTTTCTTGAGATAGGCCTGGATTGCAATGTATTTTCCTCTCAGGACTGCCTTCGCTGCGTCCCAAAGCATTTGGATTGTTGTATTTTCATTTTCGTTTGTTTCCATATATTGTTTAATTTCTTCTCTAATTGCCTGGTTGACCCACTCATTCGTTAGTAGGGTGTTCTTTAACCTCCATGCTTTTGGAGGTTTTCCAGACTTTTTCTTGTGGTTGATTTCAAGCTTCATAGCATTGTGGTCTGAAAGTATGCATGGTATAATTTCAATTCTTGTAAACTTATGAAGGGCTGTTTTGTGACCCAGTATATGATCTATCTTGGAGAATGTTCCATGTGCACTCGAGAAGAAAGTATATTCTGTTGCTTTGGGATGCAGAGTTCTAAATATATCTGTCAAGTCCATCTGATCCAATGTCTCATTCAGGGCCCTTGTTTCTTTATTGACCGTGTGTCTAGATGATCTATCCATTTCTGTAAGTGGGGTGTTAAAGTCCCCTGCAATTACCACATTCTTATCAATAAGGTTGCTTCTGTTTATGAGTAATTGTTTTATATATTTGGGGGCTCCGGTATTCGGCGCATAGACATTTATAATTGTTAGCTCTTCCTGATGGATAGACCCTGTAACTATTATATAATGTCCTTCTTCATCTCTTGCTACAGCCTTTAATTTAAAGTCTAGTTTGTCTGATATAAGTATGGCTACTCCAGCTTTCTTCTGGCTTCCAGTAGCATGATAAATAGTTCTCCATCCCCTCACTCTGAATCTAAAGGTGTCCTCAGGTCTAAAATGAGTCTCTTGTAGACAGCAAATAGATGGGTCTTGTTTTTTTATCCATTCTGATACCCTATGTCTTTTGGTTGGCGCATTTAATCCATTTACATTCAGTGTTATTATAGAAAGATACGGGTTTAGAGTCATTGTGATGTCTGTATGTTTTATGCTTGTAGTGATGTCTCTGGTACTTTGTCTCACAGGGTCCCCCTTAGGATCTCTTGTAGGGCTGGTTTAGTGGTGACAAATTCCTTCAGTTTTTGTTTGTTTGGGAAGACCTTTATCTCTCCTTCTATTCTAAATGACAGACTTGCTGGATAAAGGATTCTCGGCTGCATATTTTTGCTGTCTAGCACCCTGAAAATCTCGTGCCAATTCTTTCTGGCCTGCCAAGTTTCAAAAGAGAGATCAGTCACGAGTCTTATAGGTCTCCCTTTATATGTGAGGGCACGTTTACCCCTTGCTGCTTTCAGAATTTTCTCTTTATCCTTGTATTTTGCCAGTTTCACTATGATATGTCGTGCAGAAGATCGATTCAAGTTACGTCTGAAGGGAGTTCTCTGTGCCTCTTGGATTTCAATGCCTTTTTCCTTCCCCAGTTCAGGGAAGTTCTCAGCTATAATTTCTTCAAGTACCCCTTCAGCACCTTTCCCTCTCTCTTCCTCCTCTGGGATACCAATTATGCGTATATTATTTCTTTTTAGTGTATCACTTAGTTCTCTAATTTTCCCCTCATACTCCTGGATTTTTTTATCTCTCTTTTTCTCAGCTTCCTCTTTTTCCATAACTTTATCTTCTAGTTCACCTAGTCTCTCCTCTGCCTCTTCAATCCGAGCTGTGGTGGTTTCCATTTTGTTATGCATTTTGTTTAAAGCGTTTTTCAGCTCCTCGTGACTGTTCCTTAGTCCCTTGATCTCTGTAGCAAGAGATTCTCTGCTGTCATGTATACTGTTTTCAAGCCCAGCGATTAATTTTATGACTATTATTCTAAATTCACTTTCTGTTATATTATTTAAATCCTTTTTGATCAGCTCATTAGCTGTTGTTATTTCCTGGAGATTCTTCTGAGGGGAATTCTTCCGCTTGGTCATTTTGGATAGTCCCTGGCATGGTGAGGACCTGCAGGGCACTTCCCCTGTGCTGTGGTGTATAACTGGAGTTGGTGGGTGGAGCCGCAGTCAGACCTGATGTCTGCTCCCAGCCTACCGCTGGGGCCACAGTCAGACTGGTGTGTGCCTTCTCTTCCCCTCTCCTAGGGGCGGGATTCACTGTGGGGTGGCGTGGCCTGTCTGGGCTACTTGCACACTGCCAGGCTTGTGATGCTGGGGATCTGGCGTATTAGCTGGGGTGGGTCGGCAAGGTGCACAGGGGCAGGAGGGGCAGGCTTAGCTCGCTTCTCCTTAGGTGATCCACTTCAGGAGGGGCCCTGTGGCAGCAGGAGGGAGTCAGATCCGCTGCCGGAGGTTTGGCTCCGCAGAAGCGCAGAGTTGGGTGTTTGCGCGGAGCGAGCAAGTTCCCAGGCAGGAACTGGTTCTCTTTGGGATTTTGGCTGGGGATGGGCGGGGAAGATGGCACTGGCGAGCGCCTTTGTTCCCCACCAAACTGAGCTCTGTGGTCCGGGGGCTCAGCAGCTCTCCCTCCCTTTGTCCTCCAGCCTTCCCGCTTCCGAGCAGAGCTGTTAACTTATGACCTCCCAGACGCTAAGTCGCGCTTGCTGTCGGAACACAGTCCGTCAGGCCCCTCCGCTTTTGCAAGCCAGACTCAGGGACTCTGCTTGGCCGGCGAGCCGCCCCTCCGCCCCGGCTCCCTCCCGCCAGTCCGTGGAGCGCGCACCGCCTCGCCGCCCTTCCTACCCTCTTCCGTGGGCCTCTCGTCTGCACTTGGGTCCGGTGACTCCGTTCTGCTAATCCTCTGGCGGTTTTCTGGGTTATTTAGGCAGGTGTGGGTGGAATCTAAGTGATCAGCAGGACGCGCGGTGAGCCCAGCGTCCTCCTATGCCGCCATCTTCCGGAAACTCCCCAAATCCTTCTTTTTAAAGACTGAATAGTATTCCATTGTTTGGATATAACACTCCCACTTCACTTATGGGAAGGAAAGTGTCAATACATGCGTCCAGTACCTCAACTTTTCTAGAGGGGCTCCCCAGAGGACTGGCCTATGTCTTGCGAGCCCCAGAGCTCTGATGGGGTCAGCACAGTCTAGCTACCTGAAGGAAGATGGAGTCAGTGCCTCGGGCTGGGAGATGCCATGGATCCTCCCCCTGCTCGGCACAGAGCAAGTGGACAAAAAAAAAAATTTCAGGTCTCCGCTTCCTGCTGAGGGGAAAAGAGTGAAAAGCAATAGAACTTCTTTGTCAAGAGAAATACTTTCTAAAACTTCAATATATAAAACAGAGAAAAGTGGTTGTGTCAAGGGGGAATCCCCTAAGTCCTGCCCATCTAGCCTCTTTCAGCTTTCCTCAGCCACACATATCTCAGTGGAACTCTATTTCTCCAAAGGACACAGACAAAAAACTTCACTGCTTTTGGCTGCTGTTTATATCTCCTAGCCAGTGCTACAAGGTAGTATTCCTTCACTTATTTTTGTACCTACTACGTGCCAGGCACATAGAGGGACTTACATTCTAGTATAATATAATTACAATAATACAAATAAAATAATTTTTATGTTATTGTGAATATATGACTGTCATATAAATACACTAATACAACAGTAAACAATAAACAGAATGAGTGAATAAATAAATGACTCAACATTAGAAGGAGATAAGAGCTACGGAAGAAAATGGAGAGCAGGGTAAGAGGAATCAGGAGTCCCAGTTGACTGGGCCAGGGACAACTATAAATAGGGTGACAAAGGGGCCTTGTGGAGAAGGGGATATTCAAGCAAGGACTTGAAGGTGACCGAAATGCTATAATAATGGTGCATGAACCCATGGTCAAAAGTAGCTGCTGAGACCCACCCTATGTGAAGCTGGCTTAGAGGCTGTCTAAAGGCAATCCATGACAGGAAAGTGATTTTGGAGACCACTTGGCCTGGCCTGCATCTCAGATCAGGAGACACGGAGCCACACACCGGATTTTGCACGCTGTCATCTCACAGAGATCAGTCAAGACTTCGGGGTCAGTATCAATTATTTATTCATTCATTCATCACACACACATTAACTGTCCATCATGTTGAGGACCTTGTGCCAGGTGCTCGGGATACAGAGCTCAATCCTCTGAAGTCCTACCTACTCTTCAAGATGGCTTGCAATCTGGTCAGAGGTGCACTGCATGGGCAGTCTCAAAACAATGTGTTAAATGCATGATAAAATTATGCACCTGGGTGATGAGGATTCAGGGTGCATCAACCCAGGCCTGGGGCCACAGAAGGCTACCTGACATAAAGGATGAGCGGGCCTTCAGTGATAGCAGCCTATCTCCTTCCTAACAAGCCCACCTGCTGAATAATTGCCCTCTACAAGTCTGAAGCCCTTAATAAATACCAGGTTTTGACTCACGGGTGTTCCCCCCCCCCCCATCACTGTTAATTGAAGTAAAATTGTTACCTTCAGATATTCCTGGACTCTGCATTAGTGAGATGTTTTTCTTCATTTATAAAGTAATTTATTTTGCTATACATTCATTGTTCATGACACTTCATCATGCTGAAAAGCATTTTCTTGATTGTCTGTGGAGTTACCCAGGGGTAATAAATGTGTTGCTACATTTTGTAGTCTGAAAAATGTCCTGTGTGGGCAAGTAATAGAGAGAGGGCAGGCAGAAGGGGAGGGAGGGAAAAGGAGACACAGGTGCAGAGAGAGAAAGGCAGAGAACAAACAGAAATAAGCCCAGAGCAGGGAGGGGAAAAGTACCTTTGTCTACATGATAGAGCGTCCAAGCGATGTTTATGTTCAAGTGATAAGACATCGTTCGTTCCAGGAAGGCCTGGGGTCAGTCTGCTGGTAGTCATTGCTGTCACCTTTGTCCTGAGACAAAGTGCCCAAAAGAGGAACTGGATAAATGGCACAATATCCCAGCACAGGGTATGTGTGCATTGTAGGGACCATACTTTTCAACTGAGAGATCGAAGAGGAAATCTCGGAATGGAAACCTGATTTCAAAGGATGTCAGCAGATCTTTGTAGACAGGCCAGGTTGAGTCCCCTGTTCTCCCACTTGCACCCCAGCTCCTCTAGGACGCCTCATGGACCTTCTCCGGCTGTGGTGATCCGTTGGGAGCTGGGGAACACTCATGAACATTTTTTTCTGCTTGTAGGAAATGGTGACACTACTCTGAGGGGCTAGCGCTCTGGCACAAAAGCTGGGTGGACTGGGCTGGGGGGCTCCAGGTGCCTTTGCTCCTTTTTTCTCTCCACCTTCTGCTTCCTTCCCCACTCAGCCCTCTACTCCAGAAAGACACAGCAGCCAAAAATAACTAGTGTGTTATTCACTCTCAATGTTCTGAACATTAATGAATCCCCACCCCATACTCCCAGGCTGGAGAAGCTCTGTGATGATTATTCCTGGGACAGTGTTGTGACACAGATGGGCACCCTGACAAGTCTTGAGCAGGCCCACCCCTCCATTATCATAGATGTCTTTTTAGATCGGTGGTCATCAATCACAGAATGTTCCTCTTTGGCGTCAGGCTCGACCCAGGAATGCTGAAGGGAAACAGTTGCCTGTTTCCCTGTCAGGCTTTACACTACATGGGTGCTTGTATAAAGGAACAAGCATGGTGGGCACGTGGGCTACTTCTCCCACCATCCTTTCTGACAGTGACATCGTGGGACAGTTCGTAGAAAGAAAGGCACAGTTTGGAGAACTTTCCCCAGGTCGCATCACATTTCAGCAGCAGTCTCAAAAGACAACCCTCGAGCATCCCTTGCTTCCCATAATAGCCATTAGTGATTCATTATCCATGAACTTATTTATACCCTCTTGGTCCTACTCATTTCTTCATGTTCTGCCTCTTAAAGAAAAAAGTTCCTTTGGCTTAGTATTATGTAAAGTACTTCCTCCTTTTTGGTGAGAGTGCTGAATTTAGCTCTTTATATCTACTGTTGCTACTCGGTGAATAAATCCATGTCCTTTATCCCATAGGATTCGATTAATTTATGTATTTATTTAATAAACATTTTATTGAGTGCTTCTGATGAAAGAGTTGTTCTTTTTTTGTCGCAGTTACGTTCACAGAGCTATATTCTTCTTTCCTTGCTCACCTATTTATCCTTAACTGTGCACCCCAGGCAACATTTTATCTTTTTCGGTGGTTTGCAGCTGGCACTCTCCACAGGACCCTAGCTGTAGACTTCCACATTTTTGTGCAAAGCCAGGGTAATATTCCATATTGTGTTCCCACTGCTCCTGCTCATGATGGCCTACATTTTGTTGTTCTTTGGTTACAACTATACCTGTTCACTGTATATTGTCACTAATCGTTACTAGAATTGTTCGGAATCAGTGTTTGAGTATTTTGGTCTACACCACTTCTTCGTAGTACTTTTCCCCAGTGCCATTACCTTCCGCTCGCTCATACTGAAATGCATTTGGTGTTTTAAAAAACCATGTGCAAAGTCTAGAAACATCTCATTGATTAGCATCTTACTGTCTGGAAGATTTCATCCTATTCTGCTGTCTAAGTTCAGGTCAACTCAAAAGCAGCTACACCTGATGGTTATTTGCATATTAAATATTGTACTAAGTAAAAATTTAGCCTTACCAATCAATTTTCAACCCCATCCCTTATCTACAATCACAGAGAACAAAGAGACCTATGTCATCATAACCCACAAATAATTTATCAGCCTCCTTTAAGCCCATAATTATAAGATCCTTTACTATTGAACCCTCTCTGATAGTTTTCCACTTTCTTTGTTCCTAACCTTTATCCTCCTATCAAAAGCATTGATAAAAATAGACATGTGAATAGCTGCAAAGTTTAAGCCAAATCCTCAAGCACCAAAGCAGCTGAAGATATCATTTCCTATTGTGGATGGTGTCAGAGTGTGAAAGAGACCGCTAGCTGTCTACCAAAATCCATTTTCCCTTTCTACTGGCACACACCTAAACCTCACTTAATGGAATCCCTTCTTGTTCTTAGTGGTCACGTGGCCAAGCTGCCGTTAACTTCTAGTGTATTGAGCCACTAAGTGTTTGATCTATTTCTTACCTTAACTTGGTCTAACCTGGCTAATAAAAGGAATTACTTCCCTCAGAGTCAGGTCTCTCTCAGCCAAAGGGTAATTTCCATAACCTAATAAGCAGATGTCCTGGCTGCCAAGTCATGAGGTAAAATTTTTGAGAGGAAAGGACACTGCTACTTACTACTGTCAGCCTTGACAGTCTGATTGTAAGAGATAGGAAGGAATGCTATGTGCATCCTCACGGCTAAGTCTCCTGGTAGATACTTCCCTGTGTCTAATTCATTGATTCTCCCCCCCCCCTTATTGTTTCTCTCATGGTTTCTATAACATTTACAGCTTCTGCTGAAGGAGAAATATCCAAAAAGTCAAGGCTACCATTCTGAGAGTTTTTTTGTTTTTTTTTTTAATTTTTTTTTCAACGTTTATTTATTTTTGGGACAGAGAGAGACAGAGCATGAACGGGGGAGGGGCAGAGAGAGAGGGAGACACAGAATCGGAAACAGGCTCCAGGCTCTGAGCCATCAGCCCAGAGCCGGACGCGGGGCTCGAACTCACGGACCGCGAGATCGTGACCTGGCTGAAGTCGGACGCTTAACCGACTGCGCCACCCAGGCGCCCCCTGAGAGTTTTTGATAAATGATCAGAGTTATGTAACTACCATCACAGTCAAGATATAGGATATTTCCATCTATTTAGATCCCCTCCCCAAATATTCCCCATGAAAGTTTCCCCTTGTGGCCAGCCCCTCCCTGTACCCTCAGCCTCTTATAGCCACTGATCTGTTTTCCCTAGAATGTCTCATAAATGGAATCACAGAGTAGGTATATAGCCTTTCGGATGTGGTTCCTTTCATTAACACAGAGCATGTATACTTCACCCATGTTGTGTGTCGCAGTAATCTGGTCTGCATGGAATGAATTGCAATCCATTATATTGGTATATCACAGTTTGCTTATCTGTCTCCCGGTTGAAGGGCTTTTGGATTGCTTTCAGTTTGGGGCTATTATAAATAAAACTACTCTAAACATTTATTCATGCATAGGATTTTGTGTGAACAGAGTTTTCATTTCACTTGGGTAAATAACAAGCAGAGGTTGCTCAGTTGTATGGGAAGTGTGTGTGTAACGTTATAAGAAACTGTTGAACTGTTTTCCAAAGTACCTGTTAAATTTTGCACTCCCAGCAGAGTTCAAAAATTTTTTTAATTTATCATTCTAATAGTGCCAAAGATTCACTTTGCCTATTCTGGAACACCATACACATGGAATCGTTTGTCTGGCTTCTTTTGCTTAGACATTATTGTCTTCAAAATTCATCCATGTTACTACAGGTACCAGTAGTTCATTCTTCTTTACTGCTGAGAAGCATTCTGTTATATGATATACTTCCTTTGTTTATGCGTTAGCCTCTTGATGGACGTTAGGATTGTTTCCAGTTGGGGCTATTATGAATAAAGCTGCTACGAATATTCTTGTGCTTATCTTTTTATGGACATATGCTAACCTTCTCTTGGGCATATGTGTAGGAGTGAAATTTTTAGGTTACAGAGTAGGTGTGTGTTGAACTTTATTAGAAACCCCTACCCAAATTTTGTAGTCTCTTTTCTTCTTCTTTTTTTTTAGAGAGACAGAGAGCAAGTGGGGGAAAGAGGCAGAGAGAGAGAGAGAGAGAGAGAGAGCTGAATGCTTAACCACTAAGCACCCCAGGAGCCCCTTGTATTCTTTTTTTCTTAAAGAGAATATTTGAAATTATATAAGCTTCAAGTCCCATAAAGCTGAATCTGCCCTGCAAACAAGATTTCATTCAAGAGGCCAAAGTTACAGACACATCTCCTCCCAGTGAGTCCAGTCCGAATACTCATGGCGACTGCGGGAGTCCTCAAATGCCTTGTCCCTGGAGTGCAGTGTCTGTCCTTCTCACAAACATGACAGGCCAGACCTGGGTGGGCAGCTTAGCACACGTGCCCTGTAATCAGCACATCTGTACGTCCTGAGAGAGCGGGCAGTTGCCAGGTAACTCCGAACTCGATCCTTCTTGGCTAACTCTCAGTTAATTGATACTGCAATTAATAGCCTTTGGGAGCACTGATGTATCTGGATCACTGCATCAGCTCTCCTACTTGTTGGGTGATGTCAGAGGCCAGACAAGTCATTAAGATACCTGTGACCCATGTGCTCTCAACGGCCAGGAAAGCAGTGCTCTCCTGTTTGCCCTTCGCAGTGGAAGATGCACTAGGCAGTAGGGATGCGTGGAAAGGCCAACCTGTGTTCTGAGTCTGTCCCCACCACCTCTGGGTGGAGGAGACCGGTCAACAGCTTTGCCTCAGCTAGAGGCATCTTGCACTTACCAAGACGCTAGGCACTTCCCCGTCCCTGGCCATGGTCTAATCCACCACTCGGCTTAGTTTCCAGCTTTTCAGGGTCATTTTGCATTTGGTTCATTTCTGAAAATGATCCAGTGATGAAAGACATGAAGTTTGCCTGTGGTTATTGTACTTCCTCTGCACAAAGAGAACGCTCACTCTACAGTGCTCCCTAAAGAACACACCTCTCATGCTTGGGAATCTGATTGTGATGGTCTGATTAACCCACAACAGGCTCATACCAGTTTTAGTCAGTGCAAATTGACCTAGGTCCTAGTCTTTCAGCTAATCCTATCAAAGCTTGTAGGCTGGAGGTGGGATGCGATTACAAATCCGAACATATTTACACAGATGTCCTTTTTAGCCCTGTGCACAACCAGGATTGCATTTGCATCTTGTAACAAAATCACAATTATCACAGGCCAATGTTATTAGAAACCTAAGACCAGGATATGGCAAGAAAGAAAGAAAATGGATGAAGATTAAGTGGGGGGAAGAAAAGCTCACAGGAAAGGACTTCCAGCTGCAATCAGCTGCGGACAGCAGGTTCGTGTTCAGCCCATGCGGTTATTTTCTGATTAGGCTGGGTTGTCTGTCTAATCAGATTTTCTGCTCCCCGGTTCTCCATCTTATTAGGCTCTTCCCACATGTGCAGCTTGGGGTTCCCTAGCAGCCACGAGATGATTCAAAGTAACTGCCAGCAAAGCCTCTTTCTGTGGGACAGTATTTATTAGGCTTATTCTAACTCAGACCTCTCTAGTTCTGAATAAGTAAGAGGACAGATTTCCTTTCTCGCGCACGGGGGTCTTGTGAGAAGTCTGGGTTTCATACAAACCTAATAATGGAAATGGGTTCACGATTGATCAAAATGCTCCTCCAGGTAGAACCCGATCTAGTACGACTCCCTCAACATAAATAAATATGACTCAAGGCCCAACTATAGGCCAAGCGCCAGGCCAGGCAGTGGACATAGCATAACAGGGAGAATACATACAGTCTGCACCTAGTATAGTCTGGGTCACAGGAGAAAACGATCTGCTTTCACTGAAAGGTATACAGGCAGAGGAGAGACAGCAAGTAGTCTCTTGTATTGCCTCTCCTCTGCCGAAGGCAAAATAACATTAGGAAACATATTTTCCCTAACAGCCAATATGGTGATCCTGGCTGCCGGGTACACAGAACAGAAGACCCTTGTGAAGTATTTATGTAAACAACTTTGGAAGACAAATCAAAATGACAAAAAGTCTTCATACAATCTTTCTATTCTTTTAAACTTGACTCTTTGGGGCCACAGGAATGATAGGAGCCATTTGTAAAAATAGTATTTTAAAGAAAGTGTATTGAAGTCTACAACTACACAACTTAATCATACACAGAGTAATCTTATTTCAGATTCCAAGACAAGCAAAATGTGCCTGTTTAGCTGAGCAGGAAAATTCTACCCTATGGCCAAGAAGAATTGAGGGCCAAACTGAATGTGGGAAGCAAATTCACCTTCTCTTTAAATGCATCTAAATGGTTTCCAGCATGCCTGCAGCTATCGTACAAAGTCATAGAGTGCACAAGGACTTTGCGAAGACCACATCTATATTAAAGTGTTTAGAGACCCTTCTAAGAGGAATGGTATACAAATATCCTCTACCTGTGATTAAATCCAACTATGATTAGGACAGAATTTCTCATGATTTGAAAAGAAAAAAAAAATCCTGTTTACTTGTGCGTTCTTATTTCAGAATCTGCCTCAGGCATCAAAGTTTGCCTTAGGTCTAGAGTTTAAGATTATGGAGTCTATGTCCCTTTGAAGTAGGATGGGAAAGGGACAGGTGGAGGCGGCCTGAAGGCAATCTGCCTTGGGAACCAACCCCCCCCCCCACCCAGGAACAGCAAGTTCCTGCATAACAAACATGAATTCTGTAAGAGCAGGGGGTGGGGGACTGAAGTCAGGTTTCTGTTCCAGTATTTACACAGGCCTGGAGTTCAGAGCACTCTGCGAACTGTTACAAAGAAGGGTCCCCTTCCTGTTGCGTGGAAACTGAGGATGAGAGTGATGGGGACAGTGGGAGAGGGTCCTAGAGGCATCTTCGGTAACCAAATTCTGCCTCTCAACACTCCCACTCTTCTTGCCTGCCTGACACTCAAACAGACCTTGCGATACCTGCTTTCTTAATTCTCACTACCTACAACTGCTGTCTTGGTTCTGAACTTGTCGGCCACCTGCTCTGGGACTCCTCCGGGATTCTCCGATTCAGACAACACCCCCACTGCAGAGCTCTCCACCCTGTCTCAAGCTACTTCCTATGTCTCCAATCTACTGTAGTCTCTTGGGGCGATCGAACTTTTCTCCACATATATTTTCTACTAAAACCTGCTTTTCCCTTTATCCTCTATAACAGGGGGAAATCTCTCCAGTAGTACCACTTTCTCCATTTCTTCCATCCTGCACTCCATTACCAAGCCCTGAGCATGGGTCAGCAAATCCCTTATAGCCACCTCCAGATTATCATGCCATTGCCTCTGCTCCTCAATAGTCCCTTCTGGTGATCCCACCATCTAATTATGAGACTGTCTTGCCAGCCTCCCCTCTGTGTCCCCAAGTTTCCACCATGTTCAGTGATGTCAGTCTAGGAATCAAAAATGCTAAATTCAAACTGCCTATCCGATACTTGAACTCTTATAATAATATATGTATATTCAGCCCATACCTGAAGTATATAATCAGCCCATACCTGAACACCCTGCAATAAGAAACAGCAGGAACCATGCTTTCCATTTTTAAACAGCTCTAGCTATGTGAAAATTCTTTAACAAACTGAGATCTATATTCCTATAATTAATGTTACTGATTCTAGTTCTGCCTTTTGAAGCTCTATAAAAAAGTTAAACTGCTTTTCCCATATGACAGCTCTTGGACCATTTGGCAACTTTTATCATATTCCTGCTACTTCTCTACTCCAGGGCGTTAAAATTTTTTTAATATAACGCATTTTTTTTCTCCCGTATAGTTGCTCTCCTCCTGAACATTCTCCAGGTTGTACATATGGCATAGAGAACTGTACACATTGGTTTAATTGTGATGTGGTTTGTGGAACTAGTCTTCTCCTCCAGAGAAATTCTTTCCATGAACACAGCCTAACAGCTCATTAAGTTGTCATTGTGATTGGTGGTGACAATGATGGCGGTGGCAGTGGAGGTTGTGGCAGTGGTAGTGCGGTAGTGGTAGTGGAGTTGTAGTGACAATGGTGGCGGTGGCAATGGTAGTGACAACTTCATTGATCATGTAATACTGTTGATCGATCACAGTCAACTCATTAAAGCTAGAAGCTTGTTTTGCTGCTACTAAGCCATATATGTACCATCTTTCTCATGTGCTGTTAGCTTGGTGGACCAAGATCAAGATTACTGAGCTTTATCTTGGTAGATTTGAACCATCATTTCAACCTAATGAAGATGGTTTTAGACCCTGGTTTTGTCACTGTTTGTTTGCCATTCTTCCCAGCTCCGGTTCATCGGCAGATTAATGAATATGTCTTCTATATCTTTATTCACGTTGCTGATTAAATATGAATCAAACAGGGCTCACGTTGGAGGCCTATGAAAAGACACTAAAGAGTGTCCTTCAAGGTAACATCTATCTATTAATCAGCATCCTTTGGATACAGTTGTTCAATTCATCAATTTTAATGTACCTCATTTTTCTTGTTTTATCCCCAAGGCTATCCTTGAAATTTGTCTGCTTCATTTATATCTCTTTTCTCATTTGTACCAGTTTAATAACTATGACCCCCACCCAGAAAAATATTAGTTTGATATGACTTCTTCAATAATATTTAGTAATCATCAGATTCCTTTTATATATCAGCTTTCCCCACCATCCTGTTAGAAGGTAATCCTAGAATTTTACTTAAAAGCCTATGAACCTTCCACGGGTCTGCAGTGCATAAAATCCCACATCTTCATTTTGAGAACCAGAATCACACTTGGCCCTCTCATCTTTTAACGTGTCTCCTCCACTCCACAATTCTCTCATTGGAGAAACAATCCACTCTTTCTTGGGACCTCAGGATTCACTGAGACCTCATGAAGCAGATCTTACCCTGCCTCATTTTAGGGCTATTTATATAGACATCCTATTCCCTCCACCCCCACCCCTACTGGACTGTGAACTCCTTGGCAACAAGGGGATGAGGCTTATTTTCTTGCTATTCCCTGCAGTGCTTTGTACTGTATATTTAAAGGTTTGAATTGAACTGAATTGCACAAAGGAAGAAAATTAGTTTGATCTATGCAGTCTCAAAATCATTTTTTGGTCAAATTGGATTCTTTTCATCTATCTTAATATCTAATTTGTGCATAGTTGAATCAGTCTTGCAGTTAATCTGATGTGGTCATTAAGACTACTGAAGACAGTAAATTCATTTTCCTGATCCGGTGATTTTTAATCATATAGTCACAGCCACTCACACAGAAAAGTAAAACAGCAGAATAAATAGCAAACTAATAGCAGGAATGATGAATGAAATTATCCCTAGGCACAAAGGCTATTACAGATAATCTATAGTTTCTGCCAAATCATTCATTCAGTTTTGATCCAACACCCTTCTGTTAAGTGATAATAATAGTCACCAATTACTAAGTGCTTCCTACAGGTGAAGCACTTAACTAAGAGAATAGCATGTTGGCTGGGAATGTGGGGTTTGGCTTGGCTTATGTCCTGGCTATCTCAATTACAACCCGTGCGACCCTAAGCCAATTACTTCAGCTATAAAACAAGTATAGTACATGTTACTTATGCCATTAGTATTTAAATGTGTTCTCTTATCTAATACAATAATCTTGCGAGCCACTATTATTTTTCAACTTTTATAAATTTGCAAGGTCCTAGATGATAGATGCTCTGGAATTCATAGAAATGGCCATGCTGGAATCAAATACGGTCTTTCCCTGAAGCATTTCACAACCAAGTAAAGAGGACTGAATTTTAAATAATTAATTATAATCAAAAGCAGAATAAAGTATTTGCCATACCAGTAGGAATGCAAAACTCCACGAGAGCACAGAGGATTACATGGATGGCTTTGTATAAAAGTTTGTAAAATTTTCTTTGAAACTGGAGGGAAGAAAATGATCTCCAAAATCACAGCCGAGGTTAAGGGCAATCCAGAGTGAGGGAGCCACATGAGCAAAGAATGGCGGCATGAAAGAGCGTGAGGCACTAGCCACAAAGTGTTTCTTGAACTTCCAGCTGTAAGAATCATTCTAGTGTGGCCCAACCACAATTATTTTTAAGTATGCAAGACATCAGATAGAAAATATTACAGTACATTGCACATAAAAACATGAAGATGCATTTTGTGAAAATTTTTTTCAGTGATATATGTGAGTATTGGATTACAATATAAAATATATTTCTTATGATGGGTTGTGCTCTCAAAAGTTGGAAAGGCACCCATCTAGAAAGGTTGGAAGCTAAGTGGTAGAGAGAGGCATGGCGTGGGCATGAGGCTAGTATTCTAGGAAAATAACAAGCAGCTGTGGAATGATGTACAGATGACCCTCGAGCAACACAGGTTTGGACTATTCAGGTCCACTTATAAGCAGATTTGTTTCAGTAAATACAGTACTGTAAATGTATTTTCTCTTCCTTACGATTTTTCCTAATAACCTTTTTTTTCTCCAGCTTACTCTATTGTAAGAGCATCATATATAATACATACAACATACAAAATAGGTGCTAACTGACTGTGTATGTTATCAGTGAGGCTTCCCATTAACGGTAGGTTATTAGTAGTTAAGTTTTAGAGGAGTCGAAAGTTACATATGGATTTTCGACTACATGGGGGGTTGGCGTCCCTAACTCTCATGTTGTTCAAGGGTCAACTGTGTTCACGTTTGAGGTGAGAGAGGTGACAGATGAGAGAAGGAAGGCAAGTTGGAGAGGCCACAACAGTCTGTGTCAGCACATCCTACCTTGCTGCTAAATAGCCTATTCTGAGCACCATTCGTAGGCGTGGGGAGGCAAAAAAGTCTTCTGATGAGCAAATGTGGTCATCTAAAGCATAGATAGAGATGGATTTGCTGTAAAGCTAATAAAGCTGGAGCTTCAGAGACCCTTGTTTTCATGAGTTCCTTCCGAGCCTCCATTCTGGGTTTTGTGTTTGTAACTTTGTGTTCTTTTTCTTAAAGAGGCTCTTCAAATTGTATAAGCTTCAGGATCCTCCACACCTGGATCTGTCCTAGCTTGTATATAAATTTGAACAGGTGTCTTTTTTCTAAAACAAGGCCTCATAAAGACTTTAAGATACTAATGTACATTTGGAATCCCCCTGAGACAATTTTATACCTTTTCCTCTGTTCTCAAATTCCCAAATCTCTTTCATAACTCCCACTCTTCAAGCAGCACTCCCTTCACATTTCAAAGGCACGATGGAAGCCGTGAGATGCAACCTCTCTCATCTTCCCAGCAACAAACTTACCAAATCACTGTCCACAGAGTCACGGCAGCCTACGTTTGGGGGAAATGGTGAATTTAATTTTCTCTCACTGACTTTGTCTTTCTCTGGTGTTCCTATTTCCATGGGGAAAATTAAAACACATTTATTAAAAGTAACTCATCTTCTTTCAATGTAAGAGAGGCTTTGGTGAAATATACAGTTTGCAGTAAATAGTCTTTCAAGGTGTTTTCCATTTTCTGTTGTCTTTCTCTCCTCCTTGGGAAGCATCTGGACATAGCGAAAGCTCCCATGCATTTACAGCAATAAGGGAGAAGCTTCTGGTCCACTCACTGTCCTTTGACCCTTCACCGATCCCTGCTGGGGTTGGTTCCTTCTAATAGGCTCCCAGCCGTCCTGTGGTGACCACAGATGATGCCCTGGTCTCCTGACCCATCACAGGTTCCTCATCCCAAGCTCAGGCTTATTCTAAACCTCTGTTCTTCTCAGCACCTCCATCCATCCTTCCAGGGAGCTGGAAACAGCTGCTTTCTCACACCCCCGGGGAGGGGGTCTGTATTGGTGGGGAGGCTCTGTGAGGCAACTCTCCTGCTTGAAATCTCTTTCAAACTGATTTCAGTGCCACTCCTGTGCCTTGCTGGATGTGATACCATGTCAAATAAAGGACTTATTTGAGAGGATTTCAGCCACCCCAGGCTAGCTCCCAGGAGAGTAAATGCCAGCTGTCCAGATTCTTTTCCTGAAAATCTGTCTGGAACTTTCCAACACACATACTCTCAGGTTAGACATCAAGAGAATTCTTTCTTTCTCCTAGCCTCTCCTTTCCTCTCCTTTCCTCTTCTCTTCTTTCCTCTCTTCTCTAGTCTCTCCTCCCTTCATACCTCCCTATCTTCCAGGCAGGGATTCCCCTCACATCATTTCCTTCTCCTACTCTCTATACTTTTTTCAAAGCAGTATCTTCTACTGCTTCCTTGGGGTAATAAGCTTTGTGATTTAGCCTTATAGTAGAAGGTCAGCAAGGGAAGAAAAGCCCAGATGACAGAGAAGAAAAATATATCAGGATATTGTTTTAATGTCTCATATACTACACTACAAATAGATCTGTTAATCACTATCTCTCTTTTCCCCTTACCACTGAGACCAGTCATATCAAAGGCCAGTCCTCCAAGTGTCCTGTGACAACAATCCCCAGAAACCTCAAGGATTTCTCTGTTTAGGTTATTCCCCTTCACTCTGCCTTATCAGTCTCTTCCTCTGGGATTACTGCCCTCAGCATACAGATAGATTCCAAAATCACCCATCTTAAAATGACTTCAAATACTCAACTCCAAATACTCATCCAGTTACGCTACCATCTCTCCTGTCATTCACAGCAAACCTCTCAAAAGCATGCGTCTCCCACTGCATTTATATATCCTTGTATATCTTCAACAATTTAATTCACTACATTCTGGTTTCTTCCCCACCACTCTACTGAATGTAAAAAATTATCAAAATCACCAAGACTTCCTCATAGCCATAGCCAATGGACACTTGGATTTTCATGTTTGTCTTCTCAACGTATTTGATATAATCAACTATTCCTACCTTCTTAAAGCATGGTCACTCTCAGTTCTATGATAGCAGTTTTGTGGTTTTTAAAAAATTTTTCTCTTACCCACTGGCCTCTCCTTTTCAAGCTCTACTGCTAGGTCTGTCTCTTTTTCCTGGCATCTGATTGTTGGAGTTTCTGAGGGTCAGTTCTGGATGCTCTCTCTCTCACAACTCTTTCTCTATGTTCATGTCTCTCAAATTTATATTGCCAGCCTGGACTTCTGCTTTGAGTTCACTCCTGTATCCATCTCCCTACTTAACATCTCTTCTTAAATGTCTCACATATACCTCAAGCTTGACATTCTTGAAAAATAATGGTTGATTCTTCTCAGCACACTATACCCTCAACCCTAATTCCTTCCTGTCTTAGTAGAAGGCACCATGTTGCAAGCAGTTGCTTAGACTCCTAGGTTTCTACCTTTCCCACTCTTCCCACTGTCATCCAAGAGAAAGTGATTTAGACTTCCCAAATGTTCTTTCCACTCTACTGCCAGACCCTCAAGTCATCCACCATCATCTCTCAGCTGACATTATCTAGCAGCCTTTCAACTGATCTCCTTGCTTCCGTTCCTGCCCTCTCCCATCCATGTTCCATAAAACAATAACAGATACTGGCATAAAGTATATTGTAGTTCTTCTACTTTTTGCTTTCCTAGTCTTCCTCAACAATTCAGCCCTTTGGATATAATTCAGCCATTAAAAAGGAAATCCTGTCATTTGTGACAATGGAACTTGAAGGCATTACATTAATTGAAATAATTTAAAGACAAATATTGAATGATCTCACTTATATGTGGAATCTAAAAAACAAAACAACACCTCATTGAAAAAAAAAATAGATTTTTGTTTACCAGAGGCAAAGGGTGAGGAGTGGAGGATTTGGATGAAAGTGGTCAAAAGGTACAAACTTCCAGTTACAAGATAAATAGATGTTGGTGAATGTATAATATGATGACTATAGTTAACACTGTTACATGATATATTTGAATGTTGTTAAGAGAGTAGGTCCTAAGAGTTCTCATTACAAAGAAAAAAAACTTTCTTCTTTCTTTCTTTCTTTCTTTCTTTCTTTCTTTCTTTCTTATTTCTTTCTTTCTTTCTTTCTTTCTTCTTTCTTTCTCTTCTCTCTCTCTTTCTGTCTGTCTTTCTTTCTTGTATCCACATGAGATAACGGATGTTAACTAAATTTATTGTGGTAATCATTTCACAACATATGTAAGTCAAGTCATTATGCTGTATACCTTAAACTTACACAGTACCATCTGTCAATTATATTTCAATGAAGCTGGAAGAAAAAAACCTTAATTTAGCCCCAAAGCCATTCATTCATGCTGAACAAAGGAGGCATCCATATAGTGGGGGATTAACCATAATGGCCCAGAACTAGGGATCAAAACCTAAGCAGGGCTAAGGAGGACAGCCACGTGGGATGATGATGGCATGGCACATATTTCCTCAGCCTGGAAGGGCGAGAAGTATATCCACACAGGAGAGGTGGAGATGGTAATACCCCAACATGGATGTTGGAGCCTGAGTGGAGTCAGGAGATCATCCATACTGGGAGGTAGGGGAGTGGGGATTGGTAGCAGAAATTGGAGGTTGATAGCAAGCAGGGACACTGATCAAACAAGTAAATATACTAAAGATAATGGAAGGCATGTTTCTCACTCTGGAAGAAAGGGCTATAAATACAGAGAGGTAGAAAAATAATTTGCCTTATAGTGTTGAACTGGAAATGTAAATAGCAGTGTGAATTCATAGTTCCCTATATATGTCAATAGATGTAAAAATAAACATAAATATAAATGTGTATAAACACACACATACATACATTATACCTCCCTAGCTGTATCCTTTGAGAAAGGCTGGCAGCTGTAACACCTGCATAGCAATATGCACATATCTTGATTTCTAAATACCATTCTCCACTAAAAGGAACCAGGATTCCTTAGTTAAATGGACAATCCCAAGGCGAGGGTAGGGGAAGTACAACAAGAGCCTGGAACATGTTTTATGTCAGAAACTAAGGAAGTGCTCAGAAATGATGGAGACCTATCAAAAAAAAGAGGTTGGGATGCTCAGTCGGTTAAGGGTCTGACTTCAGCTCAGATCATGATCTCACAGTTTGTGAGTTTGAGCCCCATATTGGGTTCTCTACTGTCAGCACAGGGCCGGCTTTAGATCCTCCGTCCCCCTCTCTCTGCCCCTCCATCTCTCTCCTTCTCTCAAAAATAAATAAACATTAAAAAAATAGAAGCTAGCTTGAAGGGGCTCCCATCGGTCACATCTGAAACTATTAGCATCAAAATTAATAGTGATAGTAATAAATAATATCCATTGAATAAAATTAAAATCTATACTGACTAGTCTATACTGATATAAATCAATAATTGAATACATTCAATGTTTCATTGGGAATGGAAAAGCTGGAAAGTACCTCTCCACAAAATATTTATTAATTACAAGGGAGGAAGAAAGGTAACGTTATAGTGGAGAAGCCTGGGTGACATCACCTTAATCAGGGGATCAAAGTTAAAATCACCAGCAATGAATTGGTTGATCAAAACCATGTGCCACCTGGTAGGATGCAATGCATCACTTCTATGATATTCCTGCCAAAGATGCATAACCTGAATCCAACCATAAAGTAACATCAGAAAACCCCAAACTGAGAGCCTTTCTATAAAGCAACTAGCCAGCAATCTTCAAAAAATGTCAAGAGCATAATTGTCAAGGCAAAATTGAGGAATTAATCAGACTGTAGGAAACTAAAATGACATGACAACTCAAAGCAAAGCATGATTCTGGACTGGATCCTTTTGCCATAGAGGACATTACTACAATAACTGGCAAAACTTGAATAGGATCTGAGGTGAGTATCAATTTGATTTCCTAATTCTGGTGTCTGCATTGTGGTTAGTAGAACATCCTTGTTGTAAGGTGCTTGGTGTGAAGGGTCATGTGATAGGTTGCCTCTAAGATGGTCCCCGTGATACCCACTTCTTGATATTCATGATCTTGTATAATTCCCTCCCGCTGAGTGTAGTCTATACCCAGTGATTCACTTCTAATTATTAGGAAATGACAAAAGTGGATAGCATAGCACTTATGACGTTAGGTTATAATAAGACTATGTCTCCCATCTTGGCTCTTCTTTCTCCTTTTCTTGCTCACTCACTCTGAGACAGGTCAGCGGCTGTGTTGTGAGCTGCCCTATGGAGAGGGCTACATGACAAGGAGCTGAGGGAGACTTGTGAGGAAGCCTGTGAGGAACTGAATCCTTAGCAAGGAACTGCAGGTCTTAAGTCAATAACTTACAAGGAACCAAATCCTGCCAACAGCCACCTGAGTAAGCTTGGAAGGGCTGTTGCTATAGTCCAGCATTCAGGTAAGATTGCAGCCTCAGTCGACACTTGTCTGCAGCCAAGCTGTACTTTAAGGGTGCATTGTTTTAAAAACAAAAGCGTATGCATGTGTTTGTGTTTGCGTGTGTACTGGACCATGTCTCTTCCCTGCTAAAAGCTCATTATGGGCTTTCGATCACCCTTGAACAGAATTCAAATTCCTTACCATGCCCTACCTGTTCTGCCCCTGATCATTTCCCCAGGTCTCTTCATCCTTCTCACCACCCTTCTGAACTTCTACCACACTGTTTGTTTTTTAATTTCAGTTCTTTGAACAAATCCTGACACAGCCTTTGAATTTACTTTTCCTTCTACCTGAGATGCTCATCCCCCTTCCCCCACGTGACTATGCCATTCACATCCTTTGACTCTCACCTTAAACATCCACTTCAGAAATCCCTTACTCTCATTTATATTCTCTTCCTCAGTCCCTCTCTGGTTTCATTCGTATGGTTATCAGATTTTGCAATTATTTTATTTGTGTACTTGTTTTTATCAGTCTCTACCTTTGATAAAGATAAGCCTTGGGGGAATCATACTTCTCCTCTATACCACTGCATCCCCAGTACTTAACACAGAGTTAGTATTATTTAATATTTGATGAATAAATGTATTAACATATGTTTCATGACTTGAGTAGATTTTTCCAAAGCAAAATTTCATTTCTCCTCCCTCCCAAAAAGAAATTTTAAAGCTACAGAGAGAGAGTTCAATTTGATTAACATAGGCAATCAAGCCTGATCATAATAGACTTTTTATATTCCAACAGCAAAATTGATTGTGTATATTGAACTGAAAAACCAGGTCATTGTATTCCTTTTCTGTATTACTTTCTCGTTATCTTGGTTTTCACATTTACTTATGTCTAAAAGTTCCTTTTGTTTATTCTATTCTTTTAGTCCCTATTTTGCAGATATCCCATCTCAGAGTTTTATTTAATGTATAGTACAATTCCATATGCAGGTAAAAGTGTCATCACCCACGAATCTCAAGATAGCATCCACATGGACTTAGTGGGCCACAGAGCTGGCTCTGATGGTGGGGCTGGGAACCCTCTCTGACAGCTACAAGCCCCCCTCCTGCTTCAACAATTCAGTACCATGAGGGAAGAGAAAAAAGCAGAGAGAAAGAGCCTGAACTCTCCCAGCTTGTTTCTGCCAGAACATATCAGTTCCAGGTCACGTTTCTGCAGCACACATGTCATGGCGTGAGCACAGGCTGTCAATATGGAGAAGAGAGAAGCTTCTGTGACAGGTCCCACATCCACATTCCAGACCCATTACAGCAAGAAAGCTTGTTCCCCTTGAATGAGCTGCCGCTCCTTCAGCTGGCTCCCCCAGCTGTGGAAATGCATCCATTGCTGGAGAAATTCTCAGGGTCGAGGCCCATAAGAGGCCATGTCTCTGCTTGTCATATATATTTACAGGACAGACTTGCTATAGTCATAATTGGGGGTAGGGGTGAGGAGGGACAAACAGGCAGAAACACAGCATGTCTCCCCAGAAAGTGCTACCTGTCATTTCACATTCTCACCATGTAAGTGCATTCAATTCAAATCTAGAATCATAAAAATAAGTGAGCTTCAGAATTAACTTCCTTTAGTAAAAACCTCATACTTCCGAAAGTAACTTTCAAGAAGTGGGTAAACAAACATTGTAATGAAAGTTATAAACTCTAATCGCCCACTACCTTTGAATTCTAGTTTCCAGATATGAGGAGATTGAAAAGGAGATAAGTAGTATGCCTGATAGAGAACTTAAAGTAATGGTCATACTTAATGGACTTGAGGAAGGAGTGGAGGACCTCAGTGAGACCCTCAACAAAGACATTAAAAAAAAAAAAAACATAAAAAAGAACAAATAAGAGATGAATAACTCAGTAAGTGACATTAAAAATACACTAAATGGAAAATAGTAGGCCAGAGGAAGCAGAACAGATCAGCAACTTGGAGGTCGGAGTGATGGAAAGCAATCACGCTGAACAGGAGAGAAAAAAATGATAAAAAAGTGAAAATAGACTAAGGTAATTCACCAACACCATCAAGCATAATATTCGTATTATAGGGATCCCAGAAGCAGAAGAGAAAAGGGGGTGGAAAATTTGTTTGAAGAAATAGTAGCTAAAAATTTCCCCAATCTAGGGAAGGAAACAGAAATCCAGATCCAGGAGGCAAGAGAGCCTCTAGCAAAATCAACGCAAGGAGGTCCATATCAAGACACACAGTCATTAAGATGGCAAAAAATAGTGATAAAGAAAGAATTTGAAAGGTTGCAAGAGAAAAAAATACAGTTACATATAAAAGAAATCCCATAAGGCTATTAGCTGATTTTCAGCAGAAATTTTATAGGCCAGAAGGGAGTGGCATGATATATGCAAAGTGCTAAAAGGGAAAAACCTACAGCCAAGAATACTCTAACTAGCAAGGCCATCATTCAGAATAGAAGGGGAGACAGAGTTTCCCAAACAAAAGTTAACTGAATTCACAACCATTAGACCAGTGTTATCCAAAATGTTAGGATGTATCTATGAGTGGAAAACAAAAACCATAAGTAAGAGTAAGAAAAATAGGAAGCACCAATGCAGAAAACAGTATGTCTGTAAAGATCAGTTCAAGAGAAGCACAAAATAAAAGGACGTAAAATATGATAACAAATATCTGAAACATGGAGAGGAGAGCAGCAAAGAATAAGCTCAAAATTAAGCACCCATCACCTTAATATAGACTACTTTATACATAAGATGTTATATACAAACCTAATTTTTAACCACAAATCAGAAACCAGTAATAGATATGCAAAAAATTAAGAGAAAGCCAGAAAACTGTGAGAGAAAATAGCAAGAGAAGAAAGGGACAGAGAAGAACTACAAAAACAGCCATAAAACAACTAATAAAATGGCAGTAAGTTCATACCTGTCAATAATTACTTGGAATGTAAACATTCCAATGAAAAGACATAAAGTCTTTTGGACTAAACACTCCAATGAAAAGACATAAGGTCTTTTGGATTAAATGGATTAAAAAGCAAGACCCATCCATAAGCTGGCTAAAAGAGATTCATTTCAGACTTAAAGACACATACAGATTGAAAGCGAAGGGATGGAAAAGTATTTATCTTGTAAATGGAACTGAAAACAAGTGGACATAGCAACACTTATATAAGATAAAATACACTTTAAAACAAAGACTGTAATGAGACAAAGAAGGACACTACAATCATAAAGCAAACAGTCTAACAAAAAGATATAACAACTGTAAATATTTAGGCATCCAACATGGGAGTACCCAAATGCATAAAGCAGCTAATAACAAATATAAAGAAAGTAATCAATAGTAATACAATAATAGTAGTGGACTGTAACACCCCACTGACATCAATGGATAGATCATCCAAACAGATAATCAATAAGGAAAGAGTCACTTGACCAGATGGACCTAACAGACATATTCAGAATATTCTATCCTAAAAGAGCAGCATACACATTATTTCCAAGTGTACATGGAGCATTGTCTAGAATAGATCATATATTAGGCCACAAAATAAGTTTCAACAAATTCAAAAGATTGAAGTCATACTATGCATCCTTTCCAACCACAATGCTATGAAACTAGAAATCAACCACAAGAAAAAATCTGGAAATAACACAAATACATGCAGGTTAAATAACATTCTACTAAGCAATGAATGGGTTAACTAGGAAATCAAAGAGAAAATTAAAAAAATACATGGAAACAAATGAAAGTGAAAACACAATGGTCCAAAATCTTTGGAATTCAGTAAAAGTGATTGTAAGAGGGAAGTTTAGGGCAATATTAATCAATCTCAAGAAGCAAGAAAAATCTCACATGAACAACCTATAGCAAAAGTAGCTAGAAAAAGAACAAATAAGGCCCCAAACCAGCAGAAGGAAGGAAATAATAAAGATTAGAGCAGAAATAAATGAAATAGAAATAAAAAAAACAATAGAACTGCTCAATAAAACCAGGGGCTGTTTCTTTGCAAAGATAAAGAAAACTGATAAATATTTAGCCAGACTCATCAAAAGAGAAAGAGATAGAGAGAAAATACTCAACCAAAATCAGAAATGAAAGAGGAGAGATAACAGCTAACACCACATAAATACAATGAATTATGAGGAAATATTATGAAAAATTAAATGCCAACAAATTGGACAATCTAGAAGAAATGGATAAATTCCAGAAACATAACCTCCCAAAACTTAATCAGGAAGAACTAGAAAATTTGAACAGACTTATTACCATCAATAAAATTGGACCAGTAATCAAAAAACTCCCAACAAACAAAAAGCCAGAACCAGATGGTTTCACAGGAGGAAGGAATTCTACCAAATATTTCAAGAGTTAATACCTATTTCTCAAACTATTCCAAAAAATAGATGAGGAAGGAAAAATTACAAATACATTCTATAAGGCCAGCATTACCCTGATACCAAAACCAGACAAAGACATTACAAAAAAGAAAACTATAGGCCAATATCTCTGATGAACATAGATGCAAAAATCCTCAAGAAAATATTAGCAGAACAAATCCAACAATACATTAAAAAATCATTCAGCACAATCAAGTGGAGTTTGTTTCTGGAATGCAATAGTAGCAAATCAATCTGGCTCAACAGTAGCAAATCAATCTCCTATTGATATATCACATCAACAGGAGAAAGGATAAAAACCATATCATCATTTCAATAGATGCAGGAAAAGTATTTGACACAGAAAACATCCATTCTTGATAAAAACCCTCAACAAAGTAGGTTGAGAGGGAACATACCTTAACATCATAAAGGCCATAAAAGAAAAACTCACAGCTAACATCACAATCAGGAATAAGACAAGATTGTCTACTCTCACAACTTTTATTGAACATGGTACTGGAAGTCTTAGCCATAGCAATCAGACAAGGAAGAAAGAAAGAAAGAAAGAAAGAAAGAAAGAAAGAAAGAAAGAAGAGAGAAAGAAAGAAAGAAAGAAAGAAAGAAAGAAAGAAAGAAAGGGCATCCAAATTGGTAAGGAAGTAGTAAACTTTTCTCTTTTTTTTAAATGTTTATTTCTGAGAGAGAGACAGAGTGCAAGTGGGGGAGGGGTAGAGAGAGAGGGAGACACAGAATTTGAAGCAGGCTCCAGGCTCTGAGCTGTCAGCAGAGAGCCCAACTGGGGCTTGAACCCACAAACTGTAAGATCATGACCTGAGCCAAAGTCGGATGCTTAACTGACTAAGCCACCGAGGCACCCAATATACAGAAAACCCTAAGGACTCCATCAAAAACTGCTAAAACTGATAACTGAGTTCAGTAAGTCACAGGATACATAATCAATATACAGAAACTCATTGTATTTCTATACACTAATAATAAAAGAACAGAAAGAGAAACTAAGAAAACAATCCCATTTACAAGTACATCAAAAAGAATAAAATGCCTAAGAATAAATTTAACCAAGGAGGTGAAAGACCTGTACTCTGAGAGCTATAAAACTTTGATGAAAGAAATTGAAGATGATACAAACAAGTAGAAAGAAATTCCGTGAGCATGAATGGAAGAACAAATATTTTTTAAATGTCCATATTACCCAAAGCAATCTACAGATTTAACACAATCCCTACCAAAATACCAAAAGCATTTTACATAGAACTGGAATGAAAAATCCTAAAGTTTGTATGGAAGCACAGAAGACCCTGAATAGCCAAAGCAATCTTGACAAAGAAGATCGAAAGTGTAAGGTATCACAATTCCAGATTTCAAAATATACTACAAAGCTTTAGTAATCAAAACAGTATGGTACTGGTGCAAAAATAGACAGAATGATCAATGGAAAAGAACAGAGTCCAGAAATAAATCCATGCTTATATGGTCAATTAATCTTTGAAAAAGCATGCAAGAATATGCAATGGGAAAAAGACAGTGTCTTCAACAGATGGTGTTGGGAAAATTGGACAGCTTCATGCAAAAGAATAAAACTGGGCCACTTTTGTATACCATACACAAAAATAAACTCAAGATGGATTACAAACCTAAATATGAGATCTGAAACCATAAAACTCCTATAAGAGAGCAGAGGCAATAATCTCTCTGACATTAGCTGTAGCAAAATTTTTCTAGATACGTCTTCTGAGGCAAGGGAAACAAGATCAAAACTAAATTATTGGTACTACATCAAAATAAAAAGCTTCTGCAGAGCAAAAGAGTCAATCAGCAACTCTAAACGACAACCTACTGCTTATATATTTGCAAATGACATATCCAATAAAATGTTAGTGTGCAAAATATACAGAGAATTTACATAAGTCACCATCAAAATCACACAATTAATCCAATTAAAAAATGGGCAGAAGACATAAGTAGACATTTTCCACAGAGGACTTACAGATGGCCAGCAGACACATGAAAAGATGCTCTACATCACTAACCATCAGGAAAATGCACATCAAAACCACAATAAGATCTACCTCACAGTTGCTAGAATGGCTAAAATAAAAAAACACAAGAAACAATTGTGTGAGGATATGGAGAAACGGGAATCCTTGTGCACTGTTGGTGGGTGCAGTCACTGTGGAAAACAATATGAAGGTTCCTCAAAAAATTAAAAATAGGGGCATCTGCATGGCTCAGTCAGTTAGGCATCTAACTCTTGGTTTTGGCCAGGTCATGATCTCGCGGTTTCATGAGTTTGAGCCCCGCATCAGGCTGTGTCCTGGCAACATGGAGCCAGCTTGGGATTCTCTCTCTCTCCCTTTCTCTCTACCCACCTCCCACTTGCACTGTCTCTGTCTCTCTCAAAATAAATTTAAAAAACTTAAAAAAAATAAAAAATAGAATTACCATATGATCCAGGTTTTCCATTACTGGATATTTACCCAAAGAAAATGAAAACACTAGTTTGAAAAGATACATGCACCCTTATGTTTATTGCAGTATTATTTTTTTTTTAATTTTTTTTTTCAACGTTTATTTATTTTTGGGACAGAGAGAGACAGAGCATGAACGGGGGTGGGGCAGAGAGAGAGGGAGACACAGAATTGGAAACAGGCTCCAGGCTCTGAGCCATCAGCCCAGAGCCTGACGCGGGGCTCGAACTCACGGACCGCGAGATCGTGACCTGGCTGAAGTCGGACGCTTAACCGACTGCGCCACCCAGGCGCCCCTGCAGTATTATTTACAATAGCCAAATTATGGAAGCAGCTCAAGTGTCCATTGATAGATGAATGGACAAGGAAGATGTGGTATATATATATATATACACACACACACACACATATATACATAATGGAATATTATTCATTTACAAAAAAGAATGAAATCTTGCCATTTACAACAACATGCATGGAAATAGAGAGTATAATGCTAAGTGAAATAAGAGAAATACCATGATTTCACTCATAATTGGAATTTACAAAACAAAACAAATGAACAAAGAAAAAAAGAGACAACTCAAAAAACAATCTGTTAACTACCAAGAACAAACTGTTGGTTACCAGTGGGCAGGTGGGTGGGGGAATAAGCTTAATAGGTAGGGGGGATTAAGAACACACTCATTACAATGAGCACTGAGTGATGTATAGAATTGTTGAATCACCATATTGTACATGTAAAACTAATATAACACTGTATGTTAACTATAATGGAATCAAAATTTAATAAATGAATAAAATAAAGAAACAGCTATATGAAAATGAAAAAAGAAGAAAATAACTAGAAACCAATAGTTTAGTAGAAGAGATATTAATGTCTATGAAAATTTTAAATGTGTGCTCTCAAGGGTTCAGCAACTGAATTTGCAGGTAATATTCAAGTGTATTATGTAATTATGTAATATGTAAATATCAATAAATAAACTCCATATAAAGGCTCTTACTATATATAGTTTTCTTAGTAAAATGAAAAAATTGAAACCAAGCTATATATTCATAGCAGTGGTAAAGCCAATTTAATTTTGGTATATTTCTATTATGGACTTCAGCTGTATAGAAATAGTCTTGAAAACACAACGTTAAGAAACATTCAGGTTACAGAAGATTATTTATAGTACAGCAAATCATTTACATAAAATTTACATATACATAAATAATCTAAGTTGTTTATCAGTATATATTTGGAAAACATATAAAAACCTGGGCAGAATCACAAAATTCATGATAGTACTTAACCTTGAAGAGATGGATGAAGAGAAATGTGACCAAGGAAAGGTTTAAAGGCAATTTCAACTTTATTGGTAATAGTTTATTTATTAAAAGATTGGATAAAATATGACATAATATTCATATTTTTAAATTCTGAGTGGTAGCTGCATGGGTATTTATTTTATTATATTTTAAAAGACTTTTTGGTATTTATTTTTCAAAATAAAAAATAAATTATGACAGTTTATAAATTCAAAAGACTAGTAAAACAAGGTGAAATGGGATAATTGTTAAAGACTATTAGGGTGGCTTTTATCATTATAAAAAGCTTAGTAAAGCCATGCATTGGGCAGGAACATGGCAGTGAGTGAACCCTAAGGTCCTTCACCATTTCACTCCTGCTTAGGACTCTGCAGTCTGAGCCCCAGAATAAATGAATTTCCACTCCTACCCGTCACCTGGCTGGCTCCACCTCACCCTTCATGTCTCCGTGTGCACATCATTCTTTGGAGGAAGTCTTTTTTATACGAGTTGCAATACTCTTCTTCGTATTTGAAAAGATGTGCGTCCCTCATTCTTGCAGCATTTATCAGCTTAGTATAATTTCTTGTTTACTTATTTGTCTCCCCTGTGAGATTGCTGGCTCCCTAGGCTTTGTGAGAGCTCTAGCTGGCCCAGTTCCCAGCCCTAACTACAGGCTTCCCACATTTTTGCTGAATTGTATAGATTCTTGGGCCAGACTGGGTGCTGCAGTGGGGCTCTGCTAGCAGAGGGCAGAACGAGGGTACTGATTGCCTAAAGATGCCAGTAGGAAATATTCAAAGCAAACCATCTACTGAAAACCTTTTGCCTGGAGCTGGACTTGCATTTCAGAATCATTAATGTCTGAAGCCGATTTTCGTGGGGAAAAAAGGGGGCGGGGGTGGGTAGAATCAGTGTTTAAAAGGCAGCTATCTTCACTGTTGCCTTTCCTCCTTATCTAAACACAAATAGGGAAAGTTGGCTCAGAAATCATTCAAAATTGTATTTGTCTTTTATAACCTCAAAAGCCCCCATGTAACAGTTTTCCACACACAAAAAAGCCAAGTCGCAGCCCTACGGAAAACATCCTATGGATATTTTCCTGTTTTTGCCATCCTGCCCAATTTTTTTAAATGTAGGACTCACATCAGACGTACCTATTGTTAAGTAACAGGGAAAACATGGGTGGTGAAAAGCACACACCCATCCAGCTTGACCTTAACTCATTCCTAGTTTTAAAGTCAAAACTTGGGGCGCCTGGGTGGCTCAGTCGGTTGGGCAGCCGACTTCGGCTGGGGTCATGATCTTGCGGTGAGTTCGAGCCCCGCGTCGGGCTCTGTGCTGACAGCTCAGAGCCTGGAGCCTGTTTCAGATTCTGTGTCTCCCTCTCTGACCCTCCCCCATTCATGCTCTGTCTCTCTCTGTCTCAAAAATAAATAAACGTTAAAAAAAATATTTTAAAATAAAGTCAAAACTTAATTTTGATGTCTCTTGGTTTGAGAGCTACTGGTCAGAACTTGTCAAGGGCATGATCTCCACTCTGATTTCTGAGGAACATAATGTACCCAAGACCCACGCATACTGTTAAGGCAAAGACCCTGTGGTAGGCTGTGTAGCCACATCTGAGCGTTCACTACCCCTTCCCACACTCCGCCTGCTGGCTTGGAGGGTTCACTCCCTCCCTATGGGCAGCACCTGGCCACATGACTTGTTTTGGCCAATGAAACGTGAGCGGAAGTGAAGGCGGGCCTATGGGGCAGAAAGCTCTAAGGGGCATGGCAGCTTTCTCCCTGAAGGCTCAGTCTGCTTTTTTTCGACAAGGTGAACAGCACGTGCTAGAAAGCGGCTGCTCTTTTAGCCTGAATTCCAGGATGAAACAGATCCATAGAGCCAACTTGCAGCTGATACATAATGTGAGCAAAGGGGAGAAACGAAACAGAAATGCTTTGTTTTTGAAGCCATTAATATTTTAGGGTTGTTCGTTACCGTAGCATAACCTACTGAAAGACGGTTGATGGTGAATTTAAAAAATTAGGATAAATCGAAAATATGCTGCACACAGTAATCACCAGGCTGCTGATCAGCCACCTCTGCCACCTACAGCAGGTGCTCCGTGAAAGGTGGGAGGGAATTTTGCCACAGGCTAGCCTCTTTTCTTCTGCAAGGCCAGTTGTAGCACATGTTCTGTTTCTGGCACACAAGCTGGCAAAAAGCCTCCTGGATCTTTTTTTCTTCTTCTTCTTCTTCTTCAAATTCATTTCTAAGACCCAGAATCTTCTGAGTCCAGAACAAGATCCAGTGTTCCACCTAATTTCCTAGGGAGATCTTTAACAAATTTCTCACCTGGTTGCAAGTGAGCATTAATGATTGAATGGAATAGATTGTTTTCTATCTTTTCTGTACCACTGGTTGGAAAAACTAGCATTTTCCAAATTAGAGTCATTTTTTTCCTATTGATTTCACCGCTAGTGAGTCTCAACTATTTCTCTGGGAAGATAGAAGACCTTTCATTAAATATTCCTTGTACGTGCACATAGCCAAGAACCTGCCTGTAGCCATCCTATTGTACAAGGGCTAAACCAGAGTTTTGTAATTACTGAGAGAGATTTAAAAAAGCACTTTCATGGAAACATGATGCTTGGCAGGGGTGCTGTTCTGGAGGAAACAGAAATTGACTAAAGAAGGTGATAATATATGCTCTTTACACACTGGAAACATGGAATGAACTGGTCTTGTCTCCATTTAACTTGAGTAGAATCAGTCCGTTATTTTATTCAGCACACATAGGAACATTCTGCCTATCAAAAGAATTATCTCTCAATACCAAACATGCATATGCTTCGGAGACTTCAACCTGCCATTATTAGCTATTATCCTAGGTACATATTTTAAACAAAAAACAGGGCACAGGACTACAATGATTGCTTTTTTCTTTTTAAGTAAGCGCTACACTCAATGTGAGGTTTAAACTTACAACCCCAAGATCAAGACTGGCATGCTGTATCAAATGAGCCAGTCAGGCACCCCTACAACGATTGTTTTTAATGTTTAGAATATTAGCTAACACTAGTAATAAATAGCATCTTGGTTTCTTTAGAAGCTAAGGTAGGATGTACTCTTGTGCAGTAAATCATCTGCCTTTGATACGAAAGGATTTTACTTCTTCCCCCTCCCCCTAACCTTTCTTCTTTCCTTTCCTTCTCTCCTGTCACCCATCCTGTGCTCTGGACAGCCTCAATCTTCAATGCTTGGTACCCATTTGCCACCTCCACCATCTACCTGATCTTCTCAGCCTTCAGGGGACAGTGGTGCAGCAGAAGGGGCATTAAGCTTAGAGTCATGGGAGTTAGGGTTGAGTTCTAGTGTTGCCACTAACATACGGAGTACCTTGAGATAAGTCGCATAAGCTTTCTGTATACCCATGTACTCATCCATATAGTAAACTAAGGATGTTTTAATTATTTCTAAGGTCCACTGCAACTTTTCAATAATGTGGGTCTTGTACTTGGGTACATACCAGTTGGTTATTTGAATCTGCTCTAGCTTTCATAATCCATTTTTGCCACTTTTTGTTATTATTACTGACATTTGGGCTTTGAAAATAGGTATCCTGTCGTATCCAATAGTTGCTTTTTTATATTTAAAGAAAACATTTTTTAAATATAAAATATGCTTTTATGATGATACTCCTCCTTTATAGATTTAAAAAGAAAGTCCAGGGGTGCCTGGGTGGCTTAGTAGGTTAAGCGTCTGACTTCAGCTCAGGTTATGATCTCTTGGTTCATAGGTTCAAGCCCCACATTGGGCTGTGTGCTGACAGCTCAGAGCCTGGAACCTGCTCCGGATTCTGTCTCCCTCTCTCTCTTCTCTGCCCCTCCCCGGCTGGCACGCGCTCTCTCTCTTTCTCTCTCAAAAATAAATATTAAAAAATTTAGAAAAAAAGAAAGTCCATAACATAGGGTTGCAGACTTGGATGGGAAGCTGTAGGGGATATTCTTCCTGAAAATGGCAAGTGAGTTAATCCAAGTTGCCAGAGGAGAGCAAGCTACTTTTAACAGAATCTCATCATCTGTTCTGCAAAAGGCAAGAGTGTTGATTTCCATTTTTACTCCCAAAGTTCTTTTCTTCATGAGCCAAGTCTTAGGCAAGAAAATGTGGTAGTGATATATTTACCTCTCAGCTGGTGGAGTAAAGGAGAGGAAGTAAAATCGGTCACATCACAGTCAACATAGCTTGTGTTTGGCAGAGCTGAGAAATGGTGTCCAGGCTTGTTTTATGCCATTTGAATTATGATCTGACACATGGTGGACACTGCAAGCTATCACAAAACAGTGTGCCCTGCAGGGAACCAATGGCCAGTCGAATCTCTCTCGGAAGTCGAATCTCTCTTGTCCCACATGCAGCTCCCCACATTCCCCCAAGTTATTCCAGGATTGGCAAGGACATTACTCCCTCTTTTCCACATGTCTCCTTTCCTCTACTGAATTAATTTAAACATTCTTGTTAATATGTACTCCTGAGAAACGAAATCACAAAAATAAAGACTTGATAAAACCAAATTGAGAGAGAGTATACAGATGTGGACACTCTTCATAACACTGTTGGGGTAAGCCTAAAGTGGCACAACTCTCTGGAGGGTAATTTGGCAATATAGATCAAAAATTTAAGTGCATAAAAACATTCCACTTCTACTAGTTATCCTAGAGTTAGCTCAAGAGTGTGCACAGGTGTTCATTGCATAATTGTTTATGAGAGCAAAATCTGGAAAAAAACTTTTAGGATATGCTGACTGTGGATCAATAGGGAATGGGTTAAATAAATTACGGTCCATCCATACAATGGAATTCGTACATGCACTGGAAGAATGCAGTAGGTCTACATGCACTGACAACAAAAGATAGCCCAAATGGACTCCTTTTAAAAGACACATTGCAGTGGTCTGCACCTCAAATGAACTTCATGTAATTGTCAGACGAGTGACCCTTACAATGAGTAAACTGATCAACATAAGAATATGACAAATACATAATCATAAGTGTAAAAAAAATAACAGGTACACTGCAGAACTCATTTTCTACATGTAAATGGATACCACTCACATAACTGTATGAATATATTTAAAATTGCTTGTATATGTATTAGAAAACATATAAAAGCATATTTGAGTAATTATTAATAGAGGTTCCTGTGTAGAAAGGAAAGAGGTGGGAGTAGAAAGGAAGATTTTACTTTTCTAATTAAAAATTTGCCGACTTAACTACTTCATATTTCAATGCATTTATTACCTTTACCCTTTTTTTTTTTTTTAGAATTTGTTACTTTATTTTGAGAGAGAGAGAGAATGCATGCATGAGTTGGAGAGGGGCAGAGAGAGCGGGAAAGAGAGAATCCCAAGCCGGCTTTGTGCTGATGCGGGGCTCAATCTCACAAACAGAGATCATGACCTGAGCCGAAATCAAGAGTCAGATGCTTAACTGCCTGAGCCACCCAAGCGCCCCTTACCTTTACCTTTACATAAAACTTTTTCAAAGTAAAAAACTAGAAACATCTTTTAAAAAGGAGGAAATGGTGAAATAACTTATGATATAACCATAAAATATAACAGTAGCCAACCACTAAACATTATCTCCTACGACTATGTTTGCTGACAGGCGAACATTTGATTATGTATTGCTATTTTTAAAATAAGTTTACAGAGCAAAAAGAGCAAGAGGGTGAGCAGGAGAACCGTTGGAGTCCCCCGGGGACGCATGCCAGGTTGAGTTCTTAAAACACCAGTGCCAGCACAGTACCCAGCACACCTGTCTCGAAAGCAGCACTTATTTGATGCACCCTACTTGCCTGCACTGTGCTACAGCCTTGTGTCCTTACATCCTTAATGGTTGATCCTCACGACAACCTCATTTCTCCCCATCTTACAAACAAGGAGATTGAAGATTAGGGAGGGTGTTTAAGAAACGAAGCTGGGCTTCAAACCCAGGTTTTTCTTCCCAAACCCAATGGTTTGTGGAATAAATTAATCAAATCAAAGAACGACAGCATGAATCATGGAAAGATGATAGGACTGCACTGGACTGGATAAGTACAACAGTGAATATGGAAATCATAATTCAGGGAGAAATCCTTACTCTTTCACAGCGCCTGAGCAAGGGAAGGTGTGGGCTCTAGGCCAGGTGTTGAGTCCTGATTTCTTGACTTTGGGTAGTCATAAGCACTGGATAGGTCATTAGTGATCACGTAAGTTCATTGTTTTTCCACCTGTAAATTGTAACCAATTAATGGATCCTGAAATCAGTGTAGTCAGTCACAACTAGTATTTTTTTTAAAATAGTGAACTGGAATAGAATGCAATACAGAAAAAAATCAGATATAGTGCATATTGTGAAGGTCCATATATTTTTGTGAAACATATTTCCGTTATATGTTATATACAGAGAACTGTGTGCATTAAATCACACTGCAAAGTATTAATACATATGGCAGCCAAAAAAGTTTTAAAACCATCAATTCAATTTCAGCTCCTTCGTTAGATGACAGCCCTAAGGTCTAGAGGGATTAGACCTTGAAGACCCTTAGAGGGATTAGGCTCCTTGAAGACCATAATGTCTTTGCGGAACCTGACTCCATCTTATGTTTTCCCACTTATATTCTTTGTGTTTTAAAAGCCCCATCTTTCAAAAAGAATTAAGGTTACTGAGCTCACCTTTCTGACAAGGCTACTAGGAAAGATAATGTATGTATAAATATAGAAGATGCCATGTTATTGCTATGTTAAGACTTAGCATACTATTAATACAGGATAAGCCAGTGGATTCTGGCAAGACCCAAAGTCACTCCCTCGGCATCAGGTGAACAAAGCAGGTTTCCTGCCATGGGAGGTGAGGATTCCACAGCTGATGTCCTAACAAGAATGTTTCAAAGTTGTAAATGACCCACAGGTAGGAAGAGAAGCATTTGGCATGGCATTAGCCATGCAGTATGACAGTGAGGAGCTGTGGAGCATCTAGCATCACTGTCCTCCAAGCACCCAAAAGCAAAGTCTTTTTTCAACTCTAGTTCTTGCTCCAGCTGTACATATTTCATCTCAACAGGTATATTAAAGTCATAAGAAAATGTTCATTGTGATCCATTTTAATGCTTTTCCCAATGCATTACTCCAGTCGGTTTTGTGCTAAGTGAACGTTGTTGCTTTTCTTTAGTCTACCAATGCACTATTTCATTACAGAATTACAAGTTTTCCTCCTTTCAGGGACATAAAAAAAAATGTCCTCCTCTTCTCCAGTCTAAGGTGCAAACATTTCATCCCTCCCTACTCCTTGACTGTGATCACCTGTACTGTGAGTCCTTTTGATTTCAGCCCCTGGACCTAGTGAGGGCCCAGTTAGTAATACTCCTGTAGATCTGATACCAGGCACAGTCAAAACACTGTGGCAGGATATTGTATATCTTGAAACAATATGCCTTTACCCCAAAGCAGAATAAGACTGAAAAGCTAACTGGATATTACTAGATTATTGAGTTTCCAACTTTTGCTTTTGTACCACTACCAGCCCAGACAAGTATGCTCTGGGCAAGCTAAGACATCCTTAAAGGAACATAGGAAAATAACAATGCTAAAATGCAATACCTTTTGTAGTTTACAACTTTTTTCCCATTAATTACTCATTTCTTCCTTGTAACTATTTGGTTTAGATGTGTTTTTCCTTATCCTAATTTATTCTGGTCTCATTAGGATTGGCCTAACTGAGAATGTCTGTTTTTTTAAATCTTTAAAAAAATGTTTTATTTATTTCTAAGAGCAAGAGAGACAGAGCCCAAGGGGCGTGGGAGGGTCAAAGAGAGAGGGAGACACAGAATCTGAAGCAGGCTCCAGGCTCTGAGCTGTCAGCACAGAGCCCAATGCAGGGCTCAAACTCACAGACCGTGAGATCACTACCTGAGCTGAAGTCTGATGCTTAACCAACTGAGCCACCCAGGTGCCCCCCGAGAATGTCTATTTTTAATCCCGTTTTTAACCTGTGCTTATACCTGTATGCAAAGAACAACCTGACAGCCTTGATCCATTGATTTTTAAGGAAGCCTTTGCCTTGTTTTAGGGGGGGCTGGAGTGCATGGATTATACAGTAGCTGTGGATCTATTGAGACTCTGCATTTGTATCTGATTTTCTTTTCCATAATGATATTTCTATAAGACCGAAGGCTTCTGCTCTCTGTCCCCATGACAGAAATTTTAGATATCTCTTTGGTATCTGGTCTAAAATAGATTTCCCGATGGTCAGAAGCTGTGGCATCACGATAATTCTTGGGTAACACTAAACATACCACAGCCCTATCTCCAATGCAGAACACCAGCATTGACAATAGATCACTTCTTTTGCAATAAGATAAACACTGAGAATGATTAACACTTGAAGAGACAAGTCAGGTACTCTTCTCTTCAAATTCATTTCCCAACTATTTGTAAAAAGTCAAATAAATAGTTTATGAACTTAAATCAGATGATACTACTATAGGTTTATTCAGTTCAAGTCAACTAAATTTAATACGCAGTTGCCATGTGCCTATAAATACATGCTAGATGCAGAAGATTCAAAGGGATCGATGTTCCTCATCCTCAAGAAGCCAGCTAGGAGAGATCAACACATACACAAATCTAATAACTTGTGAGCTTACTGTGTGCTAGGTCAACATTAAGAGCTTTCCAGGACCTCCTTTGATTCTCAAAACAATATGAAGAACATTGCCGGAGGTCACTTAGCTTTTTGGTCGCTGAGCTGTAACTTGAGTCCAACCCTACTGATCCAAAGCTGTTGCTCCTTCCATTTCATAACTGTCCCTTACCCTGCAACATATATTGTAGTTTCTTGATCTGCAGCAATGATTATAGGATGTACCACTGATTTTATAACATTCTATACCAACTGCAAATAGCATACATTTACCACCACCCCCCCAAGTACATTCTATTTGTACAGTTTGAGTCCAAGCCTTCTTTCTCTTCAGTGAGTCTTCTGAATCACTCTTGTTCAGTGGTTTGTAAACTTTTTTTTTAAGTTTATTTATTTATTTTCAGAGAGAGAAAGAGTGTGTGTGTGTGTGTGTATGCGTGTGTGTGTGTGTGTGTGTGTGTGTATGTTTGAGAGTAGGTGCAGGGGCAGAGAGAGAAAGAGAGAGAGAATCCCAAGCAGGCTCCACACTGTCAGCACAGAGCCTGATGTGGGGCTTGAATTCATGAACCATGAGATCATGACCTGAGTGGAAATCAAGAGTCAGACGCTTAACCGACTGAACCACCTGGGAACCCCTGTAAATATATTTTTTAAATACTTTATTTTTAAGTAATCTTTACATCCACTGCGGGGCTCAAACTCATAACCCAAGATCAAGTGTCACATGTTCTACTGACTGACCCAGTCAGGTGCCCTGTAAACTTTTGAGAGAAGGAAGAGCTTAGAGGAGGGAGAAACCTCCTAATGCTTTAGATTCAATAGGAGCATTAAAACCTTCCTTCTTTCTTAACACAACATTCCCCTATGTTCAACCAACATAGGTTGAAGAGTAAGAAGTAGAGAGGCAAGAAATACATTTTTAAGCATTTTTCCTCCTCCAGGGAAATAATGCAGCTCACAACTCCAAGAGCCGAGCAGGCATGCTGAGACACAAGTTCCTGATCCAATGTTCCCTACCATAGAGCAGGCAGGAACTCCAGACACAGGTATGCCCCGAACACCCTGTCTGAAGGCCAGGCTGGATCCCCTGGGCCCACAGACACTGCTTTCCCTGCAACTCAGAACTGAGGGGGTGTTAGTAACAGGTCTAGATGTGACAGATCTCTGCTGGGATCCCATCTGGCAAGGTCTCCGGGCACAGGCAATTGATGCAGAACCTTTTAAATTTCCTGTGTCTGGAGGAGGTCCTGGGCCATGGCTTCCTCAGGTGTTGGGAGAAGCAGGCTTTCAGCCATGCTTCCTGCTCGTTCAGAGCCCTAGCCTGTCAGGATATTTCTTAAGTCAGGATTTGTCAGATGTGCTCTCATGTGGAAAGATATAACACTTGTCTTCTGCCAGTTTCTTTATCATGGAGCATTTGGTGTCCTAAAAAAGAGAGGGAGAAATGTCCTAGAATAGCCCATAAAGGCCAAAAAGAAACACATAATGGGCCCCGGTATTCTATAAACAGTCTCAGCTGAACTACTCTGACCCAGAAGAATTCCTAGCTGGCAGGCAACTTAAAGTGAGTGGCAGACAACTTAAAGACTTTACTGGAATAAAAGGGCATTGCTTAGAAGGATACAGAGGAGCTCAAGGGATTGAAGAGAGGGTGAAAACAAACAAACAAACAAGAGAAAGGACAGGGCTGGCTCCTGGTGTAAGGACTGGTCCCTGGGATTTTGTCGTTTTGGGTTTGTTTGTTTGTTTGTTTGTTACCAATGTTACAATTAGAAAGTAGCCGATTCCTCCATAACTGCTTTCTTTGTTGCATGCTTATTGAGAATTAAAGTATGCATTATAAAGTACTGTGTCATTGTTCGATTTCTTGACTTTGATAACTGCACTGTTGTTCTGGTAGAGAATATCTTTGTTCTTAGGAAATGTTGAACTATCGGGGTAAACAAGCATGATATATGTACACAACCTTCCTTAAGATGGTTTCATGATAAAAGAAATTATTATATTATTACAAAGAATGATAAACCAAATGTGGCAAAATTTTAAAATTAATGAATCTTCTTGAAATTTTTCTGTAAGTTTGGAATTATTTTTAAATAAACAGCTAAACGAAAAGTAAAACAAAATCATGCTTTCCAGGTATTCTCATCTAAGATCAGCACAATCCAAGTCTCTGGGGGAAAGATTTTAAAGAACCCCAGGGACCTCAGTGGGCAGCCAGGGTTAAGAATCAGAACCTAGGACTCAGGTCTGCCCTTGGTTAACGACACCATGGAAAAGTAACCTCCAAATTAATAATAACCATTACTTTAACCATATATCATCTTAACTGTTTATTATATTTATGGTTTTCATTATAAAGTAATATAACCACATTATGTAAAAATTGGAAAATATTTTTAAAAAGAGAAAGTGATTACCATAACATATGCAATGAGAGCATTTTGTTTGTTCTGTTTCCTCCAAGTAGAATTTTTAATGTATATATTCACTTTCTAGATAGTATGGCACATTGAACACATGACTTTAGTGCTGTTATTGTCATTTGGCATTGAAAATGTCTTCAGAGCCATCATTTTTGATGATACTGTACCAGGTGGATGTGGTGTTATTGATTTAACTATTCTCCTATGCTTGCACATTTAAGTTGTCTTGAATTTTTATTTATTTTAATTTTTTGTGAATTACAAATAATGCTGCAGGGAACAAAATTGCTCATAGCAGTGTTTTCATATTTCAGGCCATTTGCAAGAGCAGAGTTATTGGGTGAGGATATGTCCATTCTCATAGCCCTCAACTCATACTGCCAAAGAGCTTTAACCATATATGCTGTAATCAGCAAGAGATGCTAGTTTTGCAGCATTTGACATTGTAAATTTTTTGTTGCAAATTTAATACGGGGGGGGGGGAGGGGGGCGGGAAATGTGTGAGAAGTAGGTCAGGGCTGGCAGAAGCTGATTTTAACTCTTATTCTGTCACTAACTAGCAATGATTCTTTAAGATTTTCCCTTAATTTCTTTTCATCATTTCTTGTATTTATTCAACAAATGCTTATTGAGCACCTGCTGGGTTCCAGGCATTGTCCTCAGTGCTGGGACTATGGTAGCACTGTAGGTTGGGATCCCTGAAACGCAGACTCTGAAATGGAGATTAGTGTGCAAGGGAGTGGTTACAGAGTGCTTTCGGGATCAACACACACGGAAAGGTGATGACAAAGCAGGACCAGGCAGAGAGAGAATGAGCGTTGCAACAAAGTCTCAGGGAAGCCACAGCCAACCCCATGCGCAGCTATGAAGATGAGAGATGCCTTCAAAGGTACCCTAAATTGGGGTGAGGGGCTGGGCCTTTATGTCCCCCTTTCATCCGGTGACTGGATACTGGTTGCCCTGGGAAGTGGACATGGTCTTGGTTGAGGCAACTGTCTTCAGGCCTGTCAATGCCTGAGGAGGACTGCTGGCTGAGGGCCATGGGTGGCAACACTTCCAGCGGTTGGGAACAGAAGTCTTTCTTTCCTGAAGGGAAATCTGGGAGGTGTGTCACAACACTACTAAAGCGGTGAGAAAAGGAGACAACTGTCCCTGCCCCATGAAGGAGAGATAGACACTGATATTACACACACACACACACACACACACACACACACACTGACAAACTGAAAAGCACTATAACAGAAAAGTTCAGGTTCCATGAGTGTGGAGAGCAAGGGGACTTGATCTTATCTAGGAGTTTCAAGGAAAATATCCTTGAGTAAGTGATATATAGCTGAGATATGGAGGATAAAAAGAAAGGGAGGAGGACATGTGTTAGAGGAAAGAACACTATGCAAAGACCTGAACCTGGAGGGAACAGATGTTTCAAAGAATGAAAAGAAAATCAGAATGGCTGGTGTGCAGAGAGTCAGAAGGGATGAGATCAGAATGAGGGCAGGGGGAGGGGTAGGACCAGCCCAGGGCCACTTTCTAGGCCTGAAGAGGATATTATTTTTCCACACCACAAACAATACGAAATCTTTGAAGAGTATTAAGCACATGGGTGACATAGTCAGGTTTGTATTTTAAAAACTATTTCTGGTTGTAATAAATGAATTGAAATGGAGCGGAAAAGATGCAAGAGATGAGTTAGGCCAGAGTGGTGCAAGTGGACATGGAAAGAAGCAGATAGACTTGAAAGAGATAAAATTGATAGGACTTGGCAGTGGATTTGATTTGGGAGGTGAAGTAGAGGGTGTGTCAGGAATGACCCCAGGTTTCTGGCTGGTAATTCATCCCCCAACAGCTGGATTGTTCCGGTGCTGTTCACTGAGATGGGGACACTGGAGGGAGGTAGGTGGCACATTCAGTTTTAGCCTCCCTTGAATTTGAGATAACATAGAAATGATATGTTGAGAAGGTGGAGAGTTTCTAGAATTCACAGGGGTCTGAGGGGGAGAGAGACATTTGGCAGGTACTGGGAAATGGTTGGAAATTTAAATAATGGGCATGAGGAAATCACCCAGGAGAGATTACAGAGAAGGAGGCTAGTGCCAAATCTTGAGGAGCTTTGACATTTAAATTGGGTACAGGAGGATAATCCATTAAAGGAGATTGAGAAAACAAGGGTAATAAGCAAACTCTTGGGAGAGGGTGGTTCATGGAAGTGAAGGGAAGTGATTCAGCAAGAAGGGAGTAGTCAAAGTGTAGACAGACAGAAAAGTTAGCTGAGAGGAGAACTGAGAAGTGGCATGGGGCTGGGCAGCTTGTCTGTCATTAGTGAATTCAGGAACTCCTCTGTGAGCTTAGAAGAACAGAGTGAAGAAGTTTGGTTGCAGAGTGTAGTAAAGAGGGGGTAATGGAAGGGGGACCTATGGGTCAGGTTGATTTCGCTTTGTTTGGCTTTTATGATGTTTGAATGTGGATGAGAGAGATGAGACAGTGGAGGAAGCCGAATATGTGGCATGGGAAGCAATCTGTACAGTGAGTCCCTGAGGAGGGTGGAGGGAAGGGGATCCTGTGCTTAGAAGGGAGTAACCTCATCCATGTCACAGGAGGGACAGAGAGCATTAGCGCAGATGGAAGAAGGTGCCTGGTTAAGTGTGAGTAAGCTGAAGTGTCCTCTATTGCTTTTTTCTCTATTCATGTAAATAGGAGGGGTGCCATCTGTGGAAAATGAGGGGAGAGTTTGAAGGCTTGCAGGTTTTGAAGACAGTGAAGCTAAGGGTTGAAGTACTTTATAAAGTCCTCTGGGCCAGAGTGCCTGCGATTTTCAAGTTCAAGGCACTGATAAAGCATGCTGTTGGTGAAAGCCGAGGACTAAGATGGACTTTACAGGATGGTCCTGGTAAGGCAAGGATCTCTTGGTTGAGATGTTTACACTAGAGGGAAAGAAACATTTCTAATTCCCCCCATGCCCAGCCTACTGTTTAGATCTATCACTCAATAGCCCAGTTTAAATTAATTACTTCTTTCTGGGCAAGATATCACTGGACAGGATCAGCTAGTGGAAGATAGCCCTCCAACTCTAATGTGTAATCTGGCCAAGATTGGTATTCTTGGAGGGACTACATCCACAGGGAATATTACATAGGCAAGGTCATGTTATATCAGTTTGGTCTGGTAAGTTAGTAAGTGTCTATTCTGTGTCCTCTGTGTACCAGATACTCGGTGTAGAGCAGAGACAAAAAAGGAGATATTACCCATCTTCATGGAGCTTCCAGCACAGTGAGGAGTCACAATAATAACTAATTAAATAATTATACATGAGTAAAGTATCCTAAAGGAGAAGTTTAGACTTCTATAGCAGTTACTAACAAGAGGGCTCCACTTTATTTTAGAGGTTGAGAGAAGATTCCCCAGGGAAAATGAATTTAATCCAAACCATGAAAACAGAGCAAGTGTTTGGCTAATGAAAAGAACTACCTTATAAGGCGTCAAAGGGCTATGAACATTGAATTTCAGGAAAGCTATGAAGTCAGTCTTGGGAGGAGTTGGTAATCAGCTGTAGATGACTATAACTGAAAGGTTAGGTGCCAATGGACTGGTCCATGATTTATTTTTCTAGATTGGTCTTGACTAAGCCTGCTTCTGTGAGTATTATTGATCATTCCTGATACATGTTCAGCATTTCATGTTTGTTACCTAATGGCTGCCCATTAGAGTCACCTTGGGCAGAGGGGCTTTACTAACTGTCTGCTGTTTTAAAGCACTTAGACCAACTAGATTAGAATAGCTGGACATGGAGCCTAGTCATTATTCTTTTTAGAAAGCTCCCAGGTGGTTTTAATATGTAGTTGGTGTGGAGACCTACTGCTATGGGGCTCTGGAAGCCATGAGCACACTGGGGTTTAGTCTCAGGATATCAGATCTCAGGTCTCAGAATGAGGGCACAGAATTAGAACAAGATCAGCTTCCTTGAACTCTGCCCTCTTGTTCAAGTACCACCAGGCATTCCTGCTTCCATGAGGTCTGAGAGATTTAATCCTCGCATATGTTTGAGTTTGAAAAGCCTCTTATTCTTTCTTTTTTGTGCAATTTGCACTCAGTAATTTTGGTCTTATATTCTTGCCTAGTTCATTTACCGGAACTCTAGCCATTCATCTGTCCCTGCCCTTCCTGCAGAGACCTTTGTCACTGTTCTCCTTTGCCATCCAGTGGTGTGGGTGGTACACGCTCAGCTGCTCTCTTACTGATGCTTTTTCCACTGCTCCCTACATTGGAAGCATCGTGTTATCTATAGTGCTCTATAGTCTTTCATGCAACCTACACTCCTAGGCCTTCCGAATTTTGCTCTGTTCCTTCAGCTTTATCATCCCCTTTGTGTAAGTACCAGGAATAAAGTGCCCCAGCTACCAGGCTGAAAATATGTAAGTGAAAGCATCCATGGTCATGCTCAAAAGACACATTTCCCAGGCTAAGTCAAATATTCATCTCTGTGTACCAAAGGGTGAGTTCCGTATCTTCTGAGAATTTAAGGCAGTGGATAGGACCACTGAACAGTGACCTTAATAAGATTCTTAGTAGGCTTCTTGCATTGCTTGGAGCTCCTGAGGTGGGTACACAGCAAGGCCCTTACTGTCTCCTTCCTATAAAATGAAGGTGGCCATGGGCCTGCTAATTTGACAAGATACTCACACTGACTGTTCTCAATATGTTCCACCCTAAACCCATCAGCTATGCTTTTATCCCAGACTTGCAATACTCCAAATAGTTTTCGGTTCTTTAGATTATTTGGCTTTGAAGAGATAGTTCCTGGGAGGTCTGATTGCATACTCACATTGGTCTTGGGCTGTCTCACACGAAGGAGGGTGTGTCTCTCGGTATTTAGGTCAGTGGCAAAACACACACAGGGTAATTAATTAATTAAATGTGATATTAAAGTCAGGGATGGGCCCAAACCTTTGAGCATTTAGAAAGACTTTAAAGGTAGGGATAAGCCCAGTTCTGACATGTGCCAGGACCAAGCCAGACTGAGTGAGTCACGAGTGAGCCCAAATACGTTCTCTCAGACTATGGAGGTCTACTCACCTCTTCACCCCAGACACCACAAACCACAAGCACGTCCTCAATGATTCATCTTCACACATCACTGTGTGATGTGGGCCTCTAGTTGCTCACTCCATCCTGCTTAATTGCTGGGAGTGGCTGGGGTGGAGATGAAGCCAAGCTGCTGGGCAACTGGGAAGCTGGACCAGTAGCCATCACCCAGTGAACACCAGGGGAAGGCAGGTGTACTGAAGAATGGGCAGACATCCCATAATCCAAACAGTAGGGCTTCATTGTAGAGAGAATAGGGATTAGACAGTGAGTCAGTGTGAATTCATCTCAAAGATTAATGGATTTATGGAGGGTATGTCTTACTTTTGCATCATGGCTATATTCTGATGGTATGTTGTTCATTTTGCCTAACCTCAACAGAATTGCTTTTCATACATACGTTCCTGACTTTCACAAAATGATCCCTGTCACAGAAAGACTTCAGTGAAAGCCTGAATTCCAGGCCTGAACATGGCTTTTGAGGTTGGCTTCTGAGAATGGACATGCCATAAACCCTTAGAAAATCATTTCTGAATAACTGATATTCTCTAATTTAGACAAATCATTCTGTTCTTTTTAGGTCATGATTCTGAAAATTATTATTTCCATCGAACGTTTTTCTTTTCAAGTTAGAATGAACAATTGTGTTTCCAGAAGGCTAGCTTGCTTCCTTGGTGAAAGTCTGCTCTCTCCACATTTATTCTGTGTCCTTTCCTATATTGATGGTCCTTGTGATATTACTAACCCACAGTGAGTGTGAAGGAAGAGGAAACTGCTAACCTGCTATCCATTTCCAATGTCTTGATTACCTTGAGCATCAAAATAGGGACGTTTTGATGGTTTTTACCTTTTCTTAACATAAGCAATGTAGCTTTCTCAGAGACAAATGGTCTGGGTTCTCTGGGGTTCCTTTTCCTCCTGTATAAAATAAGGAGGCAGACTAGAAGTTTTCTAAGTCCTCATTCACCTCTAAGTCTGAGAAATGGCTTTTTAGTAAAAGCGGCAGAAAAAGGTGGAGCCATTATGCATGTCACCCTGGTGGGGGTGGAACAGAATCCTGGATCAGGAATCAAAGTCTTTGTAATATAAACTATCAGTGGGACCTCCTTTAACCACTTCAAAGCTTTAGCTATGAAAGCTGCAAATGGGATCATGTTGATCAACTGAAGCAATGCATATGAAAATGCTTTGAAAATAAAATCATATACAAGAATCAGGAGATTTTGGAATTCGGAGAGCTGCAAAGAGTCTCCCTCAGAAACCATTTTCAGCTTCTGGATTTTAGGTCTCTGGTCAGCTTGAAATACAGCTACATAGAGATGCTACCCCACCCCCCTATCCAATTTCAGCAACTACAGTGGAGTTGAAATTTGCCAAAGGAATGGCAAGACAATATTACTTTGCTAATGGGAAAAACCATGAATTTAAAATTAGCTAATGACAGTAACTACTGAAAATAAAGGCTTAATTTGAAAGACATTTTGGAAATCTGCATTGGATTTTTAACACCAAATTAGGTTAGAAATTTTTATATTAAAAATATCAGAGGCCTGTTTTCTAGTAGATTCCAGTGGAAAACAGTTTAGGTTAAAGCCATGATGTTTCAAACTCATGTCTTAGGACTGTTCCCAAGTTGTTATGCAAGCTTAGAAAAATGGCTGAATGTCTGAGGTCACGATCTCCCAATTACAATGTGATTATTAGTACATGCTCAAAGAATTTTCATATATTTTACTCCTAGTAGATAAGTTAAAGGTAATTTATTAGAAACATTTGTAGGGGTGCCTGGGTGGTTCAGTCGGTTAAGTGTCTGACTTTGGCTCAGGTCATGAAATCGCAGTTTGTGACTTTGAGCCTTGCGTCGACCTCTGTGCTGACAGCTCAAAGCCTACAGCCTGCTTGGATTCTGTGTCTCCCTCTCTCTCTGCCCCTCCCCTGCTCAGACACACACACACTCTCTCTCTCAAAAATAAATAAATGTGAAAAAAATTTAAAAAGACATTTGTAAAAGTGGTTTAGGTATTTTAGCTCAAAGTTACCATAATGTAGTCAAGATACAACTGGCTTTGCATACCTGGTATGCCATAATGGTTTTTTTGTAAATAAAATATTATAAATGTGTTAGGAAAGAAATATAAAATTCCTTTTTAAAGAGAAGAATCCTTTTTAAACTCCAAATTGGGTTACCATGTAAGTCTATGTTTTCAAAATCAGATTTTCTAAAAGTACAGTCTACCTGCAGTGCTGGTGAACAGAGGTTAGTGATATGACTTATTTTCATGTATACGTGACACTGTAAAAAGCACCAACCCTGTCACTGATCCAGAACCTAACAGAAAACCTCTAACTTTAAGGAAAACATGTATTTCCCTGAAAATGTCAAAATATGGGGTATTTAAAAAGAACCAAAATTTATGTATGGTGCCCTAGTTTTTGTGGTCTGCTACCCAGGGAATGCCCCTTGACCACCTTGCTCTGGTGGCCAGGGTAGCTTGTGTTCCTGAGTCTCATGGGACTGCAACAATCAGAGAGACAGTTCTTGGCAGGCTAACATCCTCAGAGAAATGCACTGACAGCAAATTGAGGCACACCCCCCAGGTTTCTTTGGAGACTTCTTTGTTTGTCCTCGTCTTTGGCCTAAGTGGCAGGCATCGGGAATGCACACATCTAGAGGGTACAGAGGTGCTTGCAAGGAATGTAGATCAGGGGCTGCCCTCTCTGTGTTCTTCCTCTACCTTACTCCTGCTCACTGGTATCTCCCAGAAATAAATGTATGCACTTCTCTGGCCCCCTGATTTTTGTGATTGTCACCTAAGGGGACACCTCCAGATTACCTGTCCTGGTGGACAGTAGGGCTCATGCTTGTAGTCCTACCGAAATGTATATATTATCATACTATAAAAGCTGCTCCCCTAGGGTCTGGCTTCCAGTTATCCTGAAGCTAGGTGCTAACTGAGATCTTTCCCTTTAGGACACTTACAGGTCTTGGTTCACCCTCAAAAAGTGGGAGCTATTAAAAATATAATAGGTTACTTGGATAATCAGAAGCTTGAGAGACAACCAAGAGCTAGGGCAGAGTTTAACAAGGTTCATCTCCTACACAAGGCCACTACTTCAAGACTGGGAGAAGTGTTTGTTTCATCTAATGCATAGAAACCAACACAAAGTCAAGCAAACTGAAGAAACAGAGAAATATGTCCAGACAAAGGAACAAGATAAAGCCTTAGGGGAAAAAAGCTTAACGAAAGAGAGAAAAGTAATTTATCTCACAAAGAGTTCAAAGTAATGGTCATAATGATGCTCACTGATGAACACAATGAGAACTTCAACAAAGAGATAGAAAATATAATAAAGTACTAAAAAAAAGTACAAACAGAAGTCACAGAGCCAAAGAATACAATAATTGAACTAGAAAATACACTAGAGAGGTTGAACAACAGACTGGATGAATCAGAAGAAAGGATCAGTGAACTAGAAAACAAGGCAGTAGAATTCACCCAATCAAAGTAGAGGAGAACAGAAAAAGAGGAAAAGAAAAAAGAAAAAAAGTCAAGATAGTTTAAGGGACTGTGAAACAACACCAAGCTGACCAACATTTGCATTGCAAGGTCCCAGAAGGAGAAGAGAGAAAAAGGGGCAGAAAATTATTCAAAGAAATAATGTCTGTAAAATTCCCGAACCTGGGGAAGAAAACACATCCAGATCCAGGAAACTCAGAACTTTTAAATGAGATTAACCCAAAGAGACGTTATAGTTAAAATGTCAAAAACAAGGAAAGAATTTTAAAAGCAGCAAGAGGAAAACAACTTATTACATGCAAGGAACATCCATAAGACTATCAGCATATTTTTCAGCAGAAACTTTGCAGGCCAGAAGGTAGTGACAAGATATATTCAAAATCCTGACAAAAACACAAACTTCCAACCCAAAATACTATACCTTGCAAAGATATCAATCCAAATTGAAGGAGAGATAAAAGAGTTTTCTATATAAGCAAAAAAACTAGAGGGATTCATTATCACTAACCTGACCTTACAAGAAATGTTAAAAGGGCTTCTTTAAGCTGAAAGGAAAGAACACAAATTAGTAACAAGAAAACATATGAAAGACTAACTCTCACTGTAAAGATAAATATATTGTAAAGATTGTGGATTAATCATTTATACAGTTAGTATGAAAGTTAAAAGATCAAAGAAGTAAAAGTAACTCTAACTACAATAATTAGTTAAGGAATGCATAAGAAGACAATGTAAAATGTGACATCAAAAACATAAAATGTGGTGTGGCGGCAGGGAATAAAAATGTAGAACTTCAGAATGTGATCAAACTTTAAGTTGTTACCAACTTAAAATGCAGTGTTATAGATATGTGTAGGCCTCATGGTAACCACAAAGCAAAATCCTACAGTAGATACACAAAATATAAAGAAAAAGGAATCTAAGTTACCACTAAATAAAATCACCAAAACACAATGGACGAGAGCAAAAGAAGAAGAAACTGCAGAGAGGAATTACAAAAGATCCAGAAAGCAATAAACAAAATGGCATTTAATTAATTTAAATGTAAAACTAAATTCTGAAGTCAAAAGACAGAATGGCTGAATGATACAAAAAATCCAACAGAATGAACAAAAAAATAACACCCATGTATATACTGCCTATGAGACTTACTTCATATGTAAGAACACACACTAACTGAAAGGGAAGGGATGAAAAAGACATTCCATGTAAATGGAAACCAGAAGAAAGCTGGGGCAGCAGTATTTATATCGGGCAAAATAGGCTTTAAAATAAAGACTGTAATAAGAGACAAAGAAGGGCATGTCATAATGATGAAGGGGTCAATCTAACAAGAGGATATGACATTTGTAAATAATTATGCACTCAACATAGAAGTACCTATATATACATAAAGCAAATATTAATATATCTAAAGAAACAATTATACAGCAATATAGTAATAGTAGGGGGGCTTTAATATACTCAACTTACATCAATGGATAGTTACTCAGACAGAAAATCAACAAGAAAACATTGGCCTTAAACAACACATTAGACAAGATGGACTTAACAGATATATCCAGAACATTCCATCCAAAAGCAATAGAAAACACATTCTTCTCAAGTGCACATGGAACATTCTCCAGGATATATCATATGTTGGGTCACAAAGAAAGTCTTAATAAGTGAAGAAGACTGAAATCATATTGAGTATTTTTTTCCAACTATAGTGCTAGAAATCAATTACAAGAAGAAACCTTGAAAGGCCACAAAAATGTAGAGATAAATAACCACATGCTACTGGGCAACCAATGTGCCAAAGATGGAATCACAAGAGAAATCAGAAATACCTTAAGTCAAATTAAAATGGAAATATAGCCAAAATTTATGGGATGTAGAAAATTATTTTGAAGAGGGATACTCACAGAAATAAAAGCCTACCTCAAGAAACAAGAAAAAACAAACAAACAAAAAAAACCCTAATCTTGTACCTCAAGGAACTAGAAAAAGAAGAAACAAAAACAAAACAAAACAAACAAAAAGTCAAAGTCAGTAAAAGGAAGGAAATAACAAAGATCAGTGAGAAATAAATGAAATTGAGACTAATAAGACAATAGAACAAATTAATGGAACTCAAAAGCTGTTCTTTGAAAAGATAAACAAAACTAACAAAACTTTAGCTAGACTCACCAAGGAAAAAAGAGAGGATTCGAATAAATGAAATCAGAAATGAAGAGGAGAAATTATAGCTAATATCACAGAAATACAAAGGGCCATAAGAGACTACTATGAATAATTATACACCAACAAATTTGACAATCTAGAAGAAATAGATAAATTACTAGAAACATATAACCTAGTGAGACTATATCATAAATGTAGAGAAAATCTGAACAGAATGATTAATAGTAAGGAGATTAAATAAGAAATCAGAAACCTACCAACAAACAAAAGTTTAGGACCAGATGATTTCACTGGTGAATTCTATCAAATATTCAAAGAGGAACTGATACCAATCCTTCTCAAACTCTTATAAAAAACAGAAGAAATGCTTCCAAATTCATTTTATGAGGCCAGCCTTACCCTGATATCAGATCCAGACCAGGACACCACAAGAAGATAAAATTATAGGCTAATTTCTTTGATGAACAAAGATGCAAAAGTCCTCAACAAAATATTAGCAAACCAAACTCAACAATACATTAAAAGGATCACATACCAGAATCAAGTGGGATTTATTCCGGGGATGCAAGGATGGCTCAACATCCACAAACCAACCAATATGAGGCCCCACATTAACAAAATAAACAACAAAAATCATACAATCATCTCAACAGATACAGAAAAAGCTTTTGACAAAATTCAACATCTCTCTTTGATAAAAACTCTCAACTAAGTGTGTAGAGAAGGAATGTAATTTGATATAATGAAGGCTGTATATGACAAGCTCATAGCTAAAATTATACTGACTGTTGAAGAGCTGAAACCTGAGCCTCTAAGATCAGGAACAAGACAAGGGTGTACACTCTCCCCATTTTTATTCAACACAGTACTGGGAGTCCAGGCTAGAGCAATTAGGCAAGATAAAGAAATAAAAGCCACCCAAATTGGTTAGGAAGAAGTAAAACTGTCACTATTTGCAGATGACATGATACTATATAGAAAACCCTGAAGACTTCACCAAAAAACTATTAGAACTAATAAAACAATTTTCAATGAAGCTGCAAGATACAAAATCAATATACAAAAATCTGTTACATTTATTTTTCTTAATTTTAAAAAAATTTTATTTATCTATTTTGAGAAAGAGCATAAGCGGGGAGAAGAAGAGACAGCGGGGGAGAGGAAATCCCAAACAGGCTCCACACTGTCAGCACAGAGCCCAACACGGGGCTTGAACCCACAAACCGTGAGGTTATGACCTGAGTTGAAATCAAGAGTTAGATGCTTAACCAACTGAGCCACCCAGGCATCCCTATTACATTTCTTTCTTTCTTTTTTTAATGTTTATTTATATCTGAAGGAGAGAGATACACAGCATGAATGGAGAGGGGCAGAGAGAGAGGGAGACACATAATCCAAAGCAGGCTCTGTCAGCACAGAGCCTGATGTGGGGTCTCAATTCACAAACCATGGGATCATGACCTGAGCTGAAGTTAGACGCCCAACCGACTAAGCCACCCAGGCGCCGCCCCACCCCCCCCCCGCCCCATTACATTTCTATACACTAATAATGAACTATCAGAAAGAGAAATTAAGAAAACAATCCCACTTACAATTGCATCAAAAAGAATAAAATACCTAGGAATAAACTTAATCAAGGAGGTGAAAGACCTACACATAAAACTATAAGACATAAAAAAAAAGAAAAAAGAAAACTACAAAACATTAATAAAAGAAATTAAAGACATACAGAAAAGGAAAGATATTCTGTGCTCATGAATTGGAAAAATTAACAATGTTGAAATGTCTATACTACCCAAAGCAATCTACAGAGTCAATGCAATCTCTATCAAAACTCCAATGACCTTTTTCATAGAAATAAAACAAACAATCCTAAAATTTGTATGGAACTACAAAAGACCTTCAATAGTAAAAGCAATTTTGAGAAAGAAGAACAAAGTTGGAGACATCATGCCCCTGATTTCAAAGCTATAGTAATCAAAATGGTGTAGTTTTGGCATAAAAATACACACATAAATCAATGGAACAGAACAGAGAGCCCAGAAATAAATGCATGCTTATATGGTCAATTAATCTATAAGAAAGGAGGCAAGAATATATTATGGAGAATAGACAGTCTCTTCAATTAATGGTGCTAGGAAAACTGGACAGCTATATGCCGAAGAATAGAGCTAGACCACAGTCTCACTCCCTACACAAAAATAAACTCAAAATGGATTAAATAACTAAATGTAAGGCCCCAACCATAAAACTAAAAGGGAACATAGGCAATAAACTCTTGGGCATCAGTCTGAACAATAAATTTTTGGAACCATCTCTTCAGGCAAGGGCAACAAAAGCAAAAATAAACAGTAGGGACTACTTCGAGCTAAGAAGCATCTGCACAGTGAACAAAGCCATCAACATACGAAAAGGCAGCCTACGGAATGGGAGAAGCTATTTGCAAATGGTATTTCCAATAATGGATGCTAATATCCAAAACATATAAATAACGTATACAACTTGACGCCAAAAAAACAATCTGATTAAAAATTGGGCACAGGACCTGAATAGATATGTTTACATAAAAAATATACAGATGACCAACAGACACATGAAAAGATGCTCAACATCACTAATCATCAGGGAAATGCAAGTCAAAACTACAATGAGATACCAATTTGGCAACTCTCAGAATGGCTATTATAAAAAAGACAAGAAATAACACATGTTGGTGAGGATGTAGAGAAAAGCAAACACTTGTGCACTGTTGGTGGGAATATAAACTGGTGCAGCCATCATGGAAAACGGTATGGAGGTTCCTCAAAAAAATTAAAAATACAACTACATGATACAGCAATTCCACTGCTGGGTATTTACCCAAAGAAAATAAAAACACTAATTCCAAAAGATCTATGTGCCCCCTGCCATGATAATTGAAGCTTTATTTATAATAGCTAAAATATGGAAACAACTTCAGTGTCCATTAATGCATAACTGAATAAAGAAGATATATATATGTGTGTGTGTGTATGTGTGTGTGTGTGTATGTGTGTGTATATATATATATATATATATATATATATATATATATATATAAAATGTGGTATTATTCACCCACTGAAAAATAAGGACACCCATAAAAAATGTTGCTATGTGTGACAACATGAAAGGAACTTGAGGGTATTATGCTAAGTGAAATAAGTCAGAGAAAGACAAATACTAGATGATTTCACTTATATGTGGAATCTGAAAAACAAATTAAAAAAAATAAAACAAATAAAAAAAAAGCAAGCTCATAGATACAGAGAATAGATTGGTGGTTGCCAAAGGTGGAGGAGCAGGGAAGAAATGGGTGAAGGTGGTCTAAAGGTCAAGCTTCTAGTTACAAAAAACAAAGTCATGGGATTGTACAGCATAGTGACTATAGTTAATAATACTGTACTGCATATTTGAAAGATACTAAGAGAGTAAATCTTAAAGGTTCTTATCAGAAGAAAAAACATTTAGAACTATGTAAGGTAATAGATATTGACTAGAATTATGGTGGCCATTGCACAATGTATACAAATGTCAAATCATTATGTTTCACACATGAAACTAATAAAATGATATATGTCAACATGCCTCAATTAAAAAATATAAATAGATAAATAAGTAAATAAATAAATAAATAGAATAGAACAACCAGAGACCACAAACAAGCTGAAGATTTCTAAGACCACTTTCAGTATCTATACTTTTACTAGGAAAAATAAAATAAATTCACTGTATAGATAAACATTTATACTATTCAAATGTTTGTTTCTTGTTGCAGAAGAAACCATCAAGGAAAAACACTTTCTATTGGATCATCACTAACAGAACAAAATGAGATTTAAAAATTAAGAGTTAATGGGGTAGTATTTAGATACACACACACACACACACACACACACACACACACACACACTTTTATTTTTCCTGATTTAACAAAGAAAACGCTCTAGGGAAACTGTAGACCTGATTAAAAAGTCTGGTAATCTTTCCCTCTTTGATTTTCTGCAGCACTTACTGTCTACATGAATCATTTGGCATGAATGAATTGTCTTGTATCTTTTCATGCGTGTATGTCTTGTCTGTACAATGAGAAAATGTGCTCTTGGAAGGAAGTTCCCTGTGATCCTAAGCCCTACACCTTATACATAACCTGAATGCCTTAATTATTGATTGGCATGTACATTTACAGGGAGGAGCCTGATGAGATACACTTAAAACCTTTATTCATTGATTTACAAAATGTACAATATTTACAAAATTTAGGCATTAATCTCTATTGACATGAATGCTATGGGGAGTCTGAAAATAAATAAGTGGCACATAGGTTAATGTACACATCATGGCTGTTTGCACTTCAAGCCGTCACCAATGGTGGGATTTGAGGGAAAGTTTAATGTGGTATAAAAGTCAGATGGATGACCAGTCCTGGGCCTTCCACACGAATGGCCCTTCCTTGGCTTCTTGAGGCTGGGGAAGGTGAGCCAACCACTTTCTTTCAAGAGAATGAAACGTCAGCCATTCTGACAGGCACTCAAGGTGCATGCAGTCAAATCTGTGTAGAGTTTGCAGTGATCCCCCGGGTGGCAGATGAGTTCACATCACTGTGGACTTGGTCCCTGCACACCAGACAGGGAAGCTCTGGAGTGGTCGCTTTATGATTAAGAACCAGCATTTGGATCCTGTCTCTCACTCAAATTGCATGCAGTACTTGGCAGGTATCAGTGGAGAGTGGCCATGCACAAAAAATGGTACTTGTAGATATGTACAACATCAAGTTTTCACTGTCTTAAAGCATTTCTAGCAATTATAGCAATTGACCTGTTACCTCTTTTAGCAAGAGGAATGAACTAGGAAGCTGTACCTCCACCCCTTAAACAAAAAACACCATCTAGGGGACCCACACAAATGGCATCCTGCAGAGGCAGGACTAGACAAACTCCACATGATCAGAGGGTCAAATTCCCATGGTCAGGTCTGGAAGTTTTCCTAGGGGTGGTAATTCCATTGTCCCTGCACTCTTCAATCCCACCTCAACCTATATAACTTAAATAGGGAGGAAAAGGCTTCATGTTATTGAGCTTCTTAGAGCCTTAGTACCTTCATTTGTAAAGTGAAAATACTAGTAATATTCCTTTCAGGGTGCTTGCAGGTTTTACAGGACTTAATACATACATACATACATATATAAAGTGCTTAGCATAGTGCCTGCCACATAAGAGGTGCTTAGTAAATATCTTGCTTTCTCTCCCTCTACTTCTTTCACCCCAGTTATAAGCAAAGTATTGATAAGCCTACCAAACTCTGATTTAAGGCCATTTGATGCAATTTAGATTATTTTGTATCAGAGTTACCGCTCTCAGTTCATATTTGGTAATCCCTGAGGGGGCCTCATTTTATGAGCCACAGACATTTTCCAGTGCAGGGCAGATGGACCCTGACAATGCTCTCCTGTTTATCAGCAATGGCTCCATCAAATCTCATGAAAATATGCCCCATAACCCTGCAGAGAAACTCATACCAGTGATCGTCACCACCTGAACATTTCTGGGACAACACCACTGAGGAAACAATGAGTGAAACCCTTGAGGCCAACACATTACTCTTGCTCAAACATAAGTTAATATTTTTCAACACTGGTGCAAGTATTATAGATAACCTTCAACAAACATATATTACAGGCTCTACCACTGTTGAAAAATAAGTATTCTAATTCAGTCATTTTGTTTAGAATAAAGAATATTTTACAATATATTTTAGTTTCTAGTTACCCCATACAAAAATAAATATTGTATAAATGATTTACAAGGAAGAAGAAAAAGTTGTAACTCAGGCCAAAAAATACAGGAAGGATGGCAAAAATTTTACCATCTACTTCAAAAGCAATCACCTAAAAGAAAAACTCCCCCTGGGTCTCCTTACTAGTCTCACCATCACCCAACTGGCTTACCTCCTTCTCATTCTAGGATATTATGTCTTCCTTCCCTATCAGTCTTGAGATAATGTAGTGTAGAGCCTTCTCCCTAAAGTCACTGAGGATTTGAAAAAGGAAGAACCCCGAGGGCTCTCTGGCAGTATGAAGTGCAGAAGGACAATCTGACTAAGCTACTGACTGGGCCCTCACGGTGAACTCGGGTCAACCTGCACATGTCTCTTTCCTTTCATTCTGATATCCTCTCTCTCCTTAGATTATCTATGCCTGAATAGACCCATGACTGGAGAAAACTCCATCCTGCTTTGGGACTCTTTGGATACCCTTTGGCCCAAGTAGAACCCAGGATCTCATGGAGCACAATGAGGTGCCAAATCAAGGTCAATCTCACCAATTTTAATGCAAGGCTATGCAAGGTACTTTATGGATAATAGTTCCATTAAGTTGGGAAAAATCTTTCTCCAACTAGCCCTCCCCCTTTACAACAAATTTATGATTGCCTTTTATTTCCCACAGAGAGCAGAGGGAATAGGATTCCCACCACTGGGAGAAAAATGTTGGGAAAATTAAATTGGACAACTGCATACTACTTTTTTAGGGACTCAGTCAGAGTCTCCAAGGAAACAGTCTGTTCCTTTTGGAATCAAAGTTTTAAAATTCTAAAGCTATAAATAAAGTCATATCCAAACCAGTGGTCTTTACCTTTTTCCTGAAGCACACACATCTATGCATGTCCACATAACATATCATCTAACATCTCAAGCGTCCCAGGACTTCTTGTGGCTCATGCATGTATTCCAAATAAAGAGACTCAGACATCAATAAATGCAGAACTATTTCCTGGAGTGAAAAGAAAGGTTCGTGGTATACGACTCAGGGTCTATTTTGGGGGCAGGCTGGCTTTGATGAGGTCTTGGACTTGAAATGACTACACTGACACAACGCTTGTTCCTCATGGTAAATGGCGATGCTTGGCTGTGAAGACATCTGTGAGTGTTGTGGTTTCCCATGTGTAACTATTGTCAAGCCAACGACTCATGCATGACTATGGACCATGGAGATCCCCATGGCTTGCTACTATACATGGCGTCTTTGAGCTGCTATAATGTGAGTCCCAACCACACCCACAAGCAGGACACGATCACTGACATGCAGTGTGGGTGCCCATTTGTCTGATTTATGGGTGATGTTGTGGCAAATGTGGCATCGGTTTCATTTCGGGGGAGTGGCAAGTTACAGATATTTCCTTCACAACAGGAAGTGCAGACCTGAAAGAAAGGAAGAGAAACAGAAGGGTGATGAGAAGCTAGCAGATCTTGGAAGGAGGCAGGGAATTTGGAAGGAACTGTCTCCCTCACAGTAAGACTGAAATGAAAGTGACCTGTTCTACAAAAGAGGCACCGACCCTGCATTTAAGGAAGTGGGATGAGATTTCATCTGGAAGCAATGTGGCCAAAAAAAAAAAAAACCCTGGACTCAGCTTCCAGGAACATGAGTTCTGCTTTTGACATCCCATCACATGCTTATTACATGGTTTTATAACCTTCCTAGGTCTCAGCTTTTCCATCTGGGTAATGGGGATTCTAATACCCTCCTATCTCAAAGAAACCCTTTCTGACTACTTGGGGAAGCTGTTCAGAGGGTAAACTTTCACTTGCCAAATTTTCACAGTGTACATGAAGTGGAAACAACCCAACTTAAACTGAACTATTTGCTTTCATTAGAACTGTCCATATAATTATCACCATTCTTGTGGGTGAGTTAAAGTTTGAAGGGTTTGCATTAATGCAATTACTCCTGCTTTATCCAACTTTATTCATGGACCATAAGAAAGAAAGAAATCTAAAGGATTGTTGACAGAAATTACTTGGGGCCACGGCTACACAAAGTACAGATTAGCAGCTTCCACATCACCTGGAGCCCATTAGAAATGCAGAATCTCAAACCTCGCCCCAAATTTAGTGAATCAGAATCTGCATTTTAACAAGATCCTCAAGTGGCCCATATGCACCATAATATTTGAAAAATTTTCTGATGGCAAATATCCTATTCAGTCATTATCTTGCAGGGATTTGAGTCTTGTCACAGTTGACATGGGCTAGGGAGACATTATAATGTTGAGGAGAGAAACTGAAGGTCAGAAGTGAGTTTGAATTCTGTCAGACAGAATTACCAGCTGTGTGACCTTTGCACATGATGTTACTTCTCTGATCTTTAACTTGATCCATGGTAAAGCAGCACAATAAGGCCTGAGAGCCTAGCTTACCTACCTGAGAGGTAGGTAAAACCCTTGAACATAGCTTTTATATTTCAAACCAGGATCAAGTTGGTATACTATATTTTAAAATTTAATTCTTACTGTACTTCACAAGTTGCTTGAAAATTAGGTGTCTTCTTGAAGCCCCTACTAAACGTGCCGCTCCAGGGTACTGAGAGCAGAAGTTGCTTCTGACACCAGGAAGGCAGCCTGATGGGGAGAAGTGAGCTAACTCCAAATAAAGGCCAAGGCCTGCCTGATATACAAGATTGTATGTGGAGCCAGCTCTGAACCATCAGCAGGAGAGTCGGGGGCATTCTCCACTCCAACCACAAGTCAGGCTGCATTTCTCTGGTTCTTTATATTCTCCTTCAGGGCTGCACTTGAAGTTCACTTTATACTGAGTGCTTCCATATAGGCACCAGATAGAGTTTAAGAGGGAGCCAACCCACAAGGAGATGGTTCTCTGATCACCTAATCAAATTATTCAGGAGCCAATGGATACCGTCCCCAAATCAGCATTCCAATAAAGACATGAGCCTCACTTCACAGATAATTATTGATGCTCAACTGCCGTGGCCATCCTCAGCTGAATGAATTGTTGCTACATCTGCAATGCTTTATCGTGAGGATGTAACTGATCCCTCATTCCTCTTCCTTCCAGTGGCTTTACTACTTTCTTCTGAGGAAAGGAAGGGATTACAACTTTCAATATCTTCTTGGTGTTGTGTTTACATAATTAAACCTGTTTTCCTATGCTCTGCTGTAAATTTTTATTCTTTTAGAGCAAACAGGAAAGGAGAATCTTCTCATAATGGTATAAAAGTACTCAAAAGCCAGGTTACACCAGGGAGTGGGAATTGGCTCATGAGCATGGGCGCGCATCTATGGTGGAGGAAGACTAACTATGCTGTACCGGTCACTTGCTTTGTTGCCCACACCTTGTGGCCTTCATGCTCAGAATCTCTGCAGCCAGTGGACAAGCACTCTTCCAGTGGAACGCAGCGTTTGGTGACAGAGATGCTGTTTCCTGTGACTTCCATTGTATGCTGAGTGTAGCAGTATCTGGTCTCTGTCAACAGAGAAAAAATATGTTTCAATTGAGATGGGAAATGTTAACCTGACCTGCCTGGAAGCGAAACAACAGAAGAGTCAACATTACAAGTCCTGAAGAGATTTAACAGCACATGAGATGTACACTGTGTTGAGTTTACGTCCAATCCCAAAGACGTCCTTGGAGAGATGCGCTTCGCCATGGTAGGAAGAGAGCCTTCTGAAGAATATTGGTCTCTTGGCCCGTCGTCATCCCCATAAACCAAGATATAGTGGTATGACTCTTTGCCTTTCAACAAATTTTGCCACTGTATTGCTTTTTATTTTTAGGGAAGGAGAGGTCTGGAGGGACGATTAGGATATGAGAATCAGAAATTTGGGGGAAGATAAAGGGATGAAAAAGTTCAAAGAACACAGGGTTTAAAAACAAAAAGTTAGGCAGGTAACAATGATCTTCAAAGAGTTAAAAGACTATAGCAGAGGCACATGTGTGTGTGCGTGTGTGTGTGCGTGCTTTGGAAACAGCTATTCCCAAGTAAGGGCTGAATAATTAAAAGCCAATTCATTTTATCTTCAGAAAATGACTTTATCCAAAAGAAAGAACTTCTTGACAATGAGCATAGCTAGATCTTGGAATTTATTACAGAAGAAAACTAACTCAATAATGAAGGTGTTCCGAAATGGAAGGGCATCATTTCTCCCTAGTATGATTTCAGTGTCTTCTAAAATGGCAGATGAAGACCGACCATGATGTAAGTTTCTAGACATCCCTCCAGGTCTTAGGAATCCAAAAACTTAAGATTTCTTCCAAACTACCATGGAGAATTTTTCTCTTTCAAATTTAAAGACTAAAGAAAAATGGCTTTGTCAAAGTAATTCTTTAAGGCCTCTAGGCAGTGTTCAGCTTTCTAAGCCTGGGATTTAGGAGAATGTTCCTGCTCCACTTTCAGAATGAAAAAGAGAATGAATAATTCTTAAGAAATGTCACTGAGCTGTTTTTCATCCATATCTTGGATTCCACTTTGCATGCTTTATACATTTTGGATATTTAGTGGCTAATATGGAATTATGACCTTCTATGATATTATTTATTAGGCAATAAAAATTCCCCCCACCAGATTCTGTCACAATTTTGGCAGCTTTTAACCAAAGTACTAATGTCCAAAGAAGAAAGCTTGAGAATTTTAGGCCCTGAGAATGAGCTAATACAGACCACACTGACACATCTTGAGAGTCATAAAAATCCAGGGGTTTTAATAATCTTCCTAACACCCCCCTCCCCACCTGACAGGAACCTGAGTGACCTCTGATTGAGTCTCACTATGGACAGAGATTTTCTTAATGGTTACACTACTGGTGGGTGTACTTGGGCTGAGTCTGGTCAATGCCCTCCCCAAAATGCTGTTCCCACACTGTACCCTGACCAGAATTTTATTGGTGGGAATCAGGTCAAGGCAGTCCTAGCTAGCTCAGGGTCCTGGAGAGCTCTTTGGGAGTCGAGTAAGTACAGCCACCCTATGAACTCACAGGAAAAGTTGACAATTTTGCACCTGGAAATGATTCTCCCAAAGCCCTAAAATATTTTAGAATTGGAGTGATTGTTTTTCTGATGGGAAGCAGGTGGCAGCTCTCCTCTGATTTTTAAAAAAAGATTTTAAGCCTGTGACAGGTTTTAACAAATGGAGGCCAGTGGCCTGAGGGATTTACCACATTTCCCAAAGAAGACTGGTTTACTTCTTTGATAGCAGACTTGGACACTTATGGCCATGACAGGTACCCCTTTCCCACTGCATCCCACCTTGAGATGCTCAAAAAAGCAATAAAGACAGGAATGTTCTTATCTCCTGTCTCCTCTTCATACAGAACCAGGAGCAGATGCCAGAGGTTTAACTGCTCCAAATGTAAATTGGAGCAGATAAGATCATACATTTATGGAATAAGTAAATCATTATATGGTTTCAGCTTTGGAAATCAGGTTTGTCCCCCAAGTATTAAATTCTCTTATCTTCAGTAAGCTTTGAGTAACAATTGGTGAACTTGATATAACTACTTTTTGTTCTTACTTTTATGCCCATAACAAACTCTCTTTTAATTTATTAATTGCAAATTTATTCCACTGCACAGATAACAACTAATGAGGAAGATATGCCAAAGTCCAGTACTTAATAAGCTCATTCTTAAAATCCTGGGGGGGAGGGGGGAGGAACAAAAATGATCAGTGATGAGGCTGGATAAAAAATTGTCTTGCACTCACTAAATCTGACCCTCAAAACAAAGATATTTTGAGAACATCCCATTATTTCCAGCAGCAGCAACCTCAGATCCGAAGTGTCAGTCTCTTAGAAGTACCCATCCCACTTCTTATCTTACAAAACCCCTGGGTGAGTTATGAAATGTTAATGTAAAATAAGGTTCTGTAGTTAAATAAGTTTTGAAAATATTCAAATAAAGTTGAACAGGTTTCTTTAGAGCACAACTTAGGAGAGCCTTGAATGTGTATTGTGATCTCCAAGGCAAGCAGGCAGCATTTCCCAAGCAGAACGAGGTGGACCACATGTGGCTTATCACTGGGCTGTAGAATTGATAAAAAAAAGGAGTTTCAGCCACTGAGCATTGCTCTCCATGCATCCCGAATAATCCTTGGGTTAGTAATGAGGTTATATGAGACTCAAGCCTGCTGATAACTTCACACTAAAAGGATTTCAAAGGCTTTTATCTAAAAGATAAAAGATGGATTTGAATTTCTACCAGGTTAGTTTCGGCCTCTAAAATCTCATATTCTGCAACAGCATGGTATTCCCAGAGGTTGTGAAACAAAAGTATTTTTCTGGAAGACTCACAGGCATGCAATTGAAAGCAGAACTCATTAAGAGAGCTTAATCAACTATTGGAAAACACAAAATTTATAATTTTCATGAAATACACATACACACACAAATTCCTTAACCTAGTTCTGAAATCAAAACAACGTTCAAAGCTAAATGCAAATTTCCATTTACCCACAAATATTCAGTTTCCAATAATAGAAACTGAGTTTCAACAACATATATATTAAATGATTTGAATTAAAAATGACCAATTCTCTGGTAAAAGGCTTTCCCGCCACTCAGTTATTCCCTGTGGCTCTACTAGTTTTGGTTTCTTTGCAAACATATATAACGATTAAAGTGATGCCAGAGAACAATTCACCATGTGCAAGAAAATTAGTGGCAGGAAAATAACTGTAATCATAATATTACAAATTATGCTGAAAAACTGAAAGTCCAGTGGCATCTGGTGGCATACTTCCAGCCTGGTTCCTTACCGCGCCCTCAGTCCTTCACATCCAGCTATTTCCACGTCCTCCTCTGCAATGACTTTGCCTAAGTGTCCCACTGGATCCCCTTCTCCCATGTCTGACCCCAAAGGATTTCATTGCAGCTCTTGGGCTCTACTATGTATAATGTCCTCCGCGTGATTCCCCTGGGCTTCAGAGTTTTGTCTTCTAGATTTTTTTCTGCATCTCTGGTCTCTTCTCTTCCAACCCTTTCTCTAACCTGAATGTTGATATTCTCCCATGATCTGTTCTTGAGCCTATTCTCTTCTCACTGAAGTGACCTCATCCAACCTCCAACGTTGTCTTCAGTCTGATTCTCTCTCCCAAACTATAGAACCAATCTCTGGCTATCTCCTGGACATTGCAAGCAGCACCTCAGACCTCACATATCTCAAATAACTCATATTCCTCCCTCCCCATTTGTTTATCTTTCCAGTGTTTTTATCTTAGGAAGGGACATCCTGAGTCCTGAGATGTGGCACCTCCAACTCGGACTAGGAAATTCAGAATTAGCTCAGACTTCTCTTCCCAAGCCAGGTGTCTTTAAGTTCCCTGAAATGTGTTCATTACCCTAATCTTTCTGTTCCATTTTCCATTTTCACAGTGCAGGACCTCATCATTTCCTGTCTTCTTTGTCTCTGACCTCTCCTTTCTAATGCAGGTGTCAGATAGCCATCCGATGTATTGCTGAAACCAAGGTCGGACCACGCTACTCACTGTCTATGAGAGCCTGAGTGAACCCTAGCTGTCAAGCAGCCCTGGCTCAATACTGCTAGGTTTATTTGGCCTACTGGAGTGGTCAGTAGGTGGTCTGTTACTCTCTCTCTTCTCCTGAAGCTGTGTGCCAGTAATATAGTAGGAGGGGCTCCTGGGTGGCTCATTCAGTTGAGCGTCAGACTTTGGCTCAGGTCATGATCTCACGTTCCATTTGTGAGTTTGATTCCAGCATTGGGCTCTCTGCTGTCAGCACAGAGCCCGCTTCAGATTCTCTGTCTCCCTCTCTCCCTATCCCTCCCCTGCTCGCAAGCACTCAATCTCTCTCTCTCTCTTAAAAAAATAAAATAAAATAAAGAGGATATAGGAGTAGCTTTGCTTCCTTGCTAGAAGTATTGATTACATTTATAACTCAGAGCTTGGCATTTGAAACTCAGCACTTATTCTTATTCAACATTACACTTAATCTAGGCCCCAGACTATCTCCTCATTGCCTACTGGATACCTTGAGACACCATGTTATATCCTTTGACCATTCTTCACAACAAAAAAAATTTCCCCCTATCTTCTGCTCCTGGAAACCTTTTCTTCAAGGTTCAATATAAATGTGATGAATTCTGTGAACCCTTCCTTGATTTTCCTCCCAACTGGGTTCACAGGCCTTCTTAGCTTCCTCATTTGTTATATCTGGCTTTCCTTCTAGATCAGTGTTTCTCAACATTAGCACAACTGATGTATCTTTTTGTTTTTTACTGGTTGATTTTTTAAATTTATTTTGAGATAGTTACAGATTCACATGAGTTTGTAAGAAATAATACGGAAGAATCTCATGTACCCTTCACCCAGTTTTCCCCAAATGGCAACACATTGCAAAACTATAGTATCACAATCAGGATATTGATAATGGATGCAGTCAAGATACAGAACATTTCTACCTCCACAAGGACCACTCATGTCCACTTTTTATTCTCACATCCTTGTCCCTCCTCTTCCCACCCCTCCTTAATCCTTGGTAACCACTAATCTGTGCTCCATTTCTATAAATTTGTCATTTTAGGGATGTTATATAAATGGACTCATAAAGTACGCAAACTTTGGGGATTAGGCATTTTCACTCAGCCTTATTCACTTGAGAGTTATCAGGATTATTGTATCAACAGTTTGTTAATTTTTAATCCTGAGTAGTATTCCATGCTGTGGATGTACCAAGGTTGGTTTAACCATTTACCCATTGAAAGGGTATCTAGGTTACGGATATACGGATATTATGAATGAAACTGTTATCAACACTTGTATAAATGTTTTAATGTGAACATAGGTTCTCATTTCTCTGGGGTAAATGCTCAGAAGTGGCATTACTAGGTTATACGATAGGTCTCTGTTTAATTGTTTAAGAAACTGCCATAATGTTTTCGAGAGTGGCTGTACTATTTTATACTCCCACCCACAATATATGTATGATCTAGTTTCTCCTAATTCTTACTGGCATTTGATAGTGTTGCTATTTTTTTTTTATTTTAGACATTCTGATAGATATATAGTGTTAGCTCATGTTTTTAATTTGGATTTTCTGAATGGCTAAATGATGTTGAACATGTGTTTATTTGCCATCTGTTTATTTTCCTTGGTGAAATATCTGTTCATGGTTTTTGTCCTTTTCTTGCTTATTTTGTTTCCTTTTTTACTGTTGTGTTTTCAGAATTCTTTATACATTTTAGATACTAGTCCTTTGTCAGATATTTGATTAGCAAATATTTTATGTCAGTTTGTTATCGGTATTTTCCTCCTATTAACAGAGTCTTATGTAGAGCAAAAGTTTTTAATTTTGATGAAATCCAATTTACCAAGTTTTCCTTTTATGGATCATGCTTTTTATATCAAGTCTAAGAACTTTTTGCCTAGCCTTAGATCTCGAAGATTTCCTCCTGTGCTTTTTCCCTAAAGGTCATATAGTTTTATATTTGACATTTAAGTCTATGATTAAATTTGAGTTAACTTTTGTAAGAAGTGTAACACTTGGGTTGAGGTTCATTTTTTGCCCCTGGATGTCCAAATGCTCCCGCAAGCATGTTTGTTGCAAAGGCTCTTTCCTCTAGTGAACTGAATTTTGTATCCTTGTCAAAAAGTTGAGCATATTTTGAGAGTCTCTTTCTGAAATCTCTATTCTGTTCCATTGATCTATGTCTCTATCCTTCTGACAATACCACAATCCTGATTACTGTAGCCATATGATGATTCTGGAAAGAGGATTGATTGGTTCCTCCCACTTAAATTCCATTTTCAGAACTGTTTCAGCTATTCTTGTTTCTTACCTTTCCATATAAATTGTATAATAATCTTGTCCAGAACTACAAACAATTTTGCTAGAATTTGATAGGAATTGTGTAAAATCTGCACATAAATTTGGACAGATTTGACATCTTTACCATGTAGAGTCTTTCAATTCATGAACGTGGCCTCTCCATTTACTTAAATTTCCTTGGAATTCTTTCATTAGCATTTATAGTTTCAGCATACAAGTCCTATATGTGTTTTGTTACATTTACCTTGAAGTATTTAATATTTTTTGAACCATTATAAGTGGTATTATATTTTTAAATTCAATGATCATGTGTTAATCGATAGTATATATGAGTACAATTGAATTTTGTGTCTTAATCTTAGTATTTTGTGACCTTGCTGAACTTAATAGTGCTAAGAGTTTTGTGTAGAAGTGTTGAGATTTTCTACTTAGAAAATCGTGTCATCTGTGACATGGGACAGTTTTATTTCTTCCTTTCCAATCTGTATGCCTTTCATTTCCTTTTCTTGCCTTATTGCACTGGGTAGAACTTTCAGTAGGACATTGGATAAGAATGATGAAAGTGATATCCTTGTCTAGTTTTTGATCTTAACAGGGAAGTATTTTGTCTTTCACTATTAAGTATGCTTGCTACAGGTTTTTTAAAATAAATATTCTTTATCAAATTGAGGAAGTTTCTCTCATACTGTTTTTCTGAAAGTTGTTGATCATGAATGGTATTGAATTTTGCCAAATGCTTTTTCTGCTTCAGTTGATATTGACATATGATTTTTCATCTTCAGCCTGTTAATATTGTGGATTACACTGGGTAATTTTCAAATATTGAAGCAGACCTGCATTCCTGAAATAAGCTCTATTTGGTCAGGCTTATTTTTATATATTGCTAAATTTTATTTGTTAATATTATATTAAGGGTGTTTGTGATTATATTCATAAGGAATATTAGATTTCAGGGGGTTTTGTGTGGCTTTTGTTTGTTTTTGTTTTGTTGTTTTTTGGTACTATCTTAGACTGGTTTTAGATTCAGGGTAATTCTAGATTGTACATAAACTGCATAACAAAGTACCTTAGACTAGGTGACCTACACAGAAGAAATCTATTTTTTCACAGTTCTGGAGGCTGAAAGTCCAAGTTAAGGTGTCAATAAGGTTTATTTCTTCTGAGGCTTCTTTCCTTGGCTCACAGATGGGCCACTTCTCCCTGTATCTTTTCACGGTCTTTCCTCTGTGCGAGTCTGTGTCCTAATCTCCTCTTCATCACTGAACCTGAATTACTACTTTAAGGACCCTATCTTTAACTACAATCATATTCAGGAATACTGGGGATTAGGTTTCACATGTGAACTTTGAGGTCGGGGGGGACACTACTGAGCCTATAAGAGGATCCTTGGTGGTAGAGACAATAGCTGAAAGCAGTCATGTAAGAAGCCTCTGGGCTACTGAAAATAATCCATTTCTTAATCAGAGTGCTGCTTCAATGATGATATCTTGGTTTTTGTTTTGGTCTTGTTTTTTCAAAAAAAAAAAATGTTCCATACCTGCTAAGGAAAGGTCACATATTAACTTGAGGAATCTCTCTTTTAAAGCAAATCTTTGAAATTCATCAAGCTATGTGCTTATAACCAGGCAAAGACCAAAAAGGTGGTTGGGGAGGTATACAAAAGCAGTGAGGGTAAACAGGATCTTATAGAGGACAGTAGTTAAAATAAAAGTGATAAGACAAAAACATCAAATAGATGCTTCCTATCTGAGGCAATTATGTTAATAGAAAATACTTGGGCAAAAACACTGAATTGCAGTAGGTTAGATGATTTCAGGGTGTCAAAAGGAAGCCATCTTGTTTAGGCTGATATAACTTTGGGGTTAGAAATTACTGGAAAAGTTCTTTTTTTTAAAGTTCTTTTAAATGTCTATTTATTTTTGAGAGAGAGAAAGAGAGGGAGAAAGAAAATGAGTGGGCGAGGGGCAGAGAGAAAGGAAAACACAGAATCCAAAGCAGGCTCCAGGCTCTGAGCTGTCAGCACAGAGCCTGACACGGGGCTCAAACTTATGAACCATGAGATCATGACCTGTGCCAAAGTCAGAGGCCTAACTGACTGAGCCATCCCGGCACCCCTGGAAAAGTTCTAATAAAAGAGTAAAGAGTAAATCTGGGCATCACAATGCCAGCTGAAATGAACTAGCTTGTATCTTCTTACTGAGAAACAACAGAATAAAATTAAAACAGCCAGATAAAATTAAAGCAACAAAAATCTCTGTGAAAGCATAGGTGAGCTACCAAGGCAGATAGGATTTGAAGAGCAAGGTATCAGCGAGACGAACAGCACACTGAGTTGAGCAGGACATTCTATTCTTGTTCTCCCCTCAAGGCACCTGCTGACTCAAAAGTTGCACACATGAAGGCTGAGAAGCCAAGCAGAAAGCCCTGCTAAGGGCAAAGAAGCTGAGCAGAGCCTCTGTCACTCTCAAGGGAATTGGGAGGCACAAACAGGAATTCAGAGCCAGCAGGCAGCTGGGAGAGATGGGATATATGGAGAAGTGAGGCTGGCTGTCTCGGTACAGAATTCTAGGGTAACAGTTCTTTACTTGCAGCGCTTTAAAAATGTCATTCCATTAACTTCCAGCTTCCATGGTCTCTGTTAACACTAAGTGTTGGCAAGCCTGTGCAGCAACTGGCACTCTCACGCACTGCTACGGATAGTATAAACTGGTACAATCATTCTGGAAAACCACTAGGCAGTATCCGGTAAGGCCAAAGCACGCCTGCTGCATGCCCAGCAACCCACTGGGATAGACCTAGCGGAAATGCAAACATACGTGTACCGAAATACATGGACAAGTGCGCCCACAACACTCAAAACCTTGAAACAATCCAAATGTCCATTGAGAGTGGAAGGATGAATTTTAGCATATTCGTATAACGATCTACTACACATCTGAGAGAATAACTATGCGGCTCACAAAAACATAGATGAATTTCACGTAGAAAATGAGAAAAAGAAAGGGATACATTCTGTGATTCCATGGATACATAGCTCAGTGATAGTAGCACAACTGTGTTACCTCTGAGAGGTAGGGTGTAATGAGTGGGGAACCCTAGTGGCCTTCTGAGGTTCTGTAGCTTAACACGGGTGACAGACACACAGCCTGTGCAGTTTGTGAAAATTCAATGAGCTCAGCACCTATGACCTATTCACTTTCTGGTATGTATGTTAAACTTTAAGTTAAAAATTTTTACTTAAAAGAAAAAGGAGGAAGTCTAAGGCTTCCATTTAGCAATATGACAAAATAGATCACCTGAACACCATTTCATTACATAGCAGCCAAGAGTACTGGATAATATATAGCCAATACTTTCTATAGATATACAAATGAACTCTCCTGAAAGTGAAGGAAATTCCAAAAGCCAGCACTAGGCTCTGAGTTCTCTACCCAGGATGGAGGCGGGGCTGGGAGAGGTTAACAGATAAACTATAAGAAGATGCAAGGCCTGGGGTCCTCCTGGGGTTTAGAGCTAGAGTACAGACCCCTATCGAATGGTAGAAACCCTGAAGGACTATATCCTAAGATTGCCTAAAAGAGAAAAAAAATCCACCCTCAGGTAAAGTAAAACACAAGAACTGTCTCAGCCTGGGCTCCATCTGAAAGAATCAACAATAAAGAAGTCTTTCCTGGAAACATGTAACCATGGAGCTTGTCTTCAGTTATGCTGGGGACCACATTTATGTATTTCCTACTTACACTAGATAACAGACAGACATATGAAGAGTCCTCCAGGGTCATGTCCAGCTTTTTCTTGACTTCTACAGAAAAGCTGTGAGCAGCACAGAAGCCAGAACCCAAAGGATATGTGTCCCTCTATCTTGAGATTTCTCTTGGTCTGATGTTGCATCAGTAGTAATTTCAAGGGAAGATTTTGCCTCAAAGAGAGGCATCTGTACTTCATAATCAAGAAGAAACATAAAAGCCTTGGCTGCTTAGGCATCCTCTACAGAATGAGCTTTTTTGAAAATTATAATGTTTTTGACTTGACATTTAATTCCAGAGACTCTTAATAAACACTGAGACAGACCCATTCTCAAGGAGCTCTTAATCTTGCACATAGGCAAAATCTGTGAACTCAGGGCATGTTATTAACTCTTCTTTGCTTTCACCAGTTCCTTTAACTGGTCCCTCATATAATATAATTTCAAGATCCTTTCTGACTAGAGTTATTGCACAGGAAGTGCTCAGAGACCAAAGCCTAAACAGAAGCCAACCAAGTGAAACAATGAGAGTCAGTTATGGAGGGCTCTTAAATGCTCATGTTCTAAGGCAAGAGTATGGTGTCAGGATTCTGTTAAGTGCTGGAAGCAATAACAAAGTGATGGACAAGAAAATATTTGCCTAACACACACTTGAAAAGTTAGAGTGACAGGGAACCTGAGTTAGCTAGAGGAAGGTGGCTGATGCCACCATTTTCCTACAGAGTGATTCTAGTTAGGATGAAGCTTTCTGGATGCTTATTTTACCAAATGATGATTCGCAACAAGTCTGTAGAATCTGGAAGCAAGCTTACCTCAGCTGCTAAAATACAACAGTCTCTATTTACATCCATTTGATTGAGTTCAGTTTTAGAAAATTCTTAAGATCTAGGCGAGCCCTTGAGCAATTTGGAATGTGGGCTTATTCCATGGAGATAAGATTAAATACCTACATAAAATTGTGTTGTTGTTGTTGGTTTTTTTGCTTTCAACAAGTTATTTTCACATCATGTGATACTTGAAACCTAGCTAAATGTGTCATAAAAATAAACAAAAACCCAGGAATATCGCAGAAAGCTAGGATGTTTTTCCATAGCAGCTACTGAGCCTTGCTTACAAAGCCTGTTGGTAGTCCTATAGCTGCTCCAAACTAATAACAAACAGAAAAAAATAAATCTAGGGTCAGTCAGTAGTTTTCAGTAGTTAGACACAATTCATATTTTAATCTAATAATAATGATGCCATTTTCATCATTAGAAAAATCTGGAGAAAACCCAGAGGAAGAAGAAAATTGACCGTGGCTTCGTCTCTTCTCAGGTTACAGCTTTAGTCCCCATTCCTTACCTGATGTTCAAGGCCTCACAAAAATAAACAAACTCCACCACTTTGCTCCTACTATTCTCCGACACAAATTAGTTGCTGTACCCAGTTCGGGTCTCTCCCTGTCCATGGAGCACACCTGGGAATCCCATCTCCGTACCTTTGAGTTGTGTGACTTCTCAGAAGACACGTCTTCTTCAACATCCTACTTCTGCTGCCTACTCGTAGGGCTGTTGCCTCTTCTCAGCCCACAATGCTGCCACTGGCCACCTCAGTCCCCACAGAGTAATTGTCCCCATAAGCTCCCACAGCACTGAATGCCAGACTGCATTTGGTACTTGCTTTTGTCCTGATATTTTTGACATTTGATACCTTCAGATATCTTATCTCCCCTAACTGGGGAGCTCCCTGAACGAAGAAACCAGATTCCTATCTTTCACTGCATGATGCCCCCCAAAAGCCTGGCGTGGTGGTTCTGTGTCATGAAGCCTCAGGGCAACACTTTCCATTTATCCTTATAAATGTAAGGACAAAAAGATAAAAGTGGGAGGAAAAAAGGGGAAAGGGGGAAATTGTGTGAACGCTGTGATACTTTCAGATATCTGTACTTTGGAAGCATAGATTTTGACCTTTGAAGAAAGCATCCGAAGGGATCTTTCTCTTTTCCTGAGAGGAATTCAAGCAGAGTGCTACCGGTCACCTGTTTTTCATTTGTGACAGGGATATACTTGCACACCATCAGACTTGGACTGGGCCTCTATGAAATCTGGCCCAAAGCCTGAGAGCACCAGTTCACGATCCCTCCTTGTCCTCTGCATCCTCTTTGCTAGGCAATACCGAGGAAAGCACTGCCACATTTCCTCTGAATATGTCTGACTTGTGGCAATGGTTTCAAAAGCTAATCTGCCAGCTCTGTCCCTGCTGGAACCATCCCAAAGTTGATTGGCTACCCAAGCAAATCACCCTGTGTTTGTCCAGAGTCACTGTTTACAGTGGTTCTCAAATTTTGCTGCATATTAGAACTCTCCAGGGAGAGTTCAAAAATCCTTATGCTCAGCCATACCCTGTGCTATTTAAATATAAATCCCTGACGACGGACCGGGCATCAGTGTTTTAAAATCCCGTCCCTCCTCCCCCATTTCAATGTACCATCAAGTTTGAGAAGTGGTGGTTAAACCAAATCCATCAGCAACCTACCCAAATGTTCACTCTGCTGGGGAAACGTTAGAAAAACACTGGCTTATTCCAAAATAAGCACAGGACTGCAGAAGGCAATGCAGACAGGACTTATCTTTGATTACCGGGATGGCTGGATATCTAGCTTGTGAATCAGCCAATCTTTAGCATCTCCATGTTTTTCTCTTCCCTGTGGTCTTTTGGGGCCCCATTAACATCTCAACCTAAAAGTAAACAAGAGGAAGCTAGAAATGACAACAGTACCTTTCACTCTCTATTAGTGGGGGGAGGCGCTCCCAGTGGTTCTTGTCCCTGACCCTTCATTAGAATCACCTGTGATACTGAACTACACCAGCGCGGGGCCCTCATCTCAGAGATGCAGGTTCAAGTTCCCTAGAGCTGCATTTCTTACCATGTGGTCTCCACACCAGCAGCATCTGTATCACCTGGGAACTCCTTAGAAATGCAAATTCTCAGACCCCATCACAGACTTACTGAATCAGGAATGGGGCAAGGGGAGAGGCATAAATCTGTGTTTTAATAAGCCATCCAGGGAATGCTGATCATGCTGGAGACTGAGGACCACTGGTCTAGGGAGGGCCAGTGATTTTGAAGAGATCCATAAGTGTTTCTACTGGGCAGCCTAGATGGAAGTTCATGGGCAAAATACTACTGGCTTAGGCAGCTGACACTTGTCTTTTAATTGCACTTTCCATGTTCTCCCAATGTCCAGTCCTCCAGGGAAGACAGGATGCCTTCCACTAGGGTATGAGACTCCTGCATTATGTAAAAATATAATAGATTCAGGATTGGTGTGTTCAGTCATTTTAACAACTGGATTAAGTCATCAGCGAAGCCCATCTACTCACTCAAACATTTGTCAATAAAATGTTCTGTCCTCACCATCTCTCCATCAAATGAACCGACTCTCCTCCAAAATTAAAATAGCCAATTAACAGTGACTCCATAGCTAAATATAACCATCTTTTTATTCAAAAGGATAAAAGAGATACAAATATGGATGTGAAGCATCTACTTCATTTTGAAATGGGCCTTTGGGTCAAAATGTCATGCTTCAATTGGGCATCTATCTCTTCCTTCAAAAAGAACTTAATGGCTTAAATAGCTCAGGGTTGTGTGTGTGTGTGTGTGTGTGTGTGTGTGTGTGTGCAATGATGGCATTTAGAATTCTAGCTTTCATGCAGTCTCAGAATAGAAGCCTCTGGCAAAATATGCAATAAATGGGATCTTTATATGAACATCAATTCAAACTTTACATAAAGGAAGTTACTGTGTAATGACTAATGCTTCAAAGAGTGGCCAAAAGGCTGGTTGTTCTCCTCTTGTCCTCTCTTTGGCTGGGGAAGAGGGCAGCCAAAGCCAGCACTTACCTCTACTGGCACTCCAATGCTGCTTCATGAGGAAGGGGGCAATCCTATGATTAGCTGATGTCTCTGAGAACCTTTGATGATAAGAGATCTACTAATAGCCTTAGACAAGAGAAGTGGCTGAGATTTCAAGCATGCCTCTCTCTACCTATGCATCAAAGTCAACAAGGCTGTTCACTCATGAGCACCCCAATCTGTATACTGAGAGTTTACCTCGAGGACAGTAGATGTCTGGAGCCCATCGGTTGCACTCATAATTGTCTGCTGCCTTTTCACAGGTGAAACACTTAAATCCACCAGGATATGGCGTGGCTAGAAAAAGGATCAAGAGAAAAAATTAATTTTTTAGACTGAGCACAGAATCCTGAAGGTAGACATTTTCACTTTTTAAAAAATGAGGATTCTAAAACCTGGCAGTTTCTTACAAAACTAAACATGTAACTACTATATGACCCAGCAGTTACACTCTGGGGCATTTATCTCTGAGAAATGAAAACTAAAAGTCACACAAAAGCCTATATGCAAATGCTCACAGCAACTTTATTTGTAATAGCCCACAACTGGAAACAATCCAGATGTCCTTCAATGAATGAATGGTTAAACACACTGTGGTACCTCAATACTATGGAATGAATACTAGCAATAAAAGTAAACTATTGGGGCGCCTGGGTGGCGCAGTCGGTTAAGCGTCCGACTTCAGCCAGGTCACGATCTCGCGGTCCGTGAGTTCGAGCCCCGCGTCAGGCTCTGGGCTGATGGCTCAGAGCCTGGAGCCTGCTTCCGATTCTGTGTCTCCCTCTCTCTCTGCCCCTCGCCCGTTCATGCTCTGTCTCTCTCTGTCCCAAAAATAAATAAACGTTGAAAAAAAAAATTTTATAAAAAAAAGTAAACTATTAATACATTCAACAACTTGAATGAAATTCCAGGGAATTATGCGAAGTGAAAACAAAAGCAATCCAAAGGTTATATTCTGTATGATTCCATTTATTTAACGTTTTTAAAATGACAACATTTTAGAAATGGAGGCAATATTAGTGGTTGCCAGGGGTTAGGGATGGGAGCGGTTGGGGGGCAGGGTGAGAGGAAGGTGGGGGAGGGGAGGCTTATAGAAGGGATTCTTGCGCTATTAAAACTATTTAATGTCTTGACTTGGTGATGGATACACAAACTTACACATGTGAGAAACTGTGTAGAACTAAATACACACACATACAAATGAACACAAGGAAAATTGGGGAAGTTTGAATAAGACAGGTGGATTGACTATATCAATGTTAGTAACCTGGTTGAGATATTATTCTATAGTTTTCAAAATGTTACCGTTGGGGGAAAGTGGGTAAAGTAAACATGGGATCTCCCTATATTATTTCTTATAGTTGCTTATGAATATACAATTGTCTCAATAAAAATTTCAATTAAAAATAGGCACTCTAGGGGCACCTGGGTGGCGTAATTGGTTAAACATCCAACTTTGGCTCAGGTCATGGTCTCACAGTTTATGCATGAGTTTGAGACCCACATCAGGCTCTGCCCTGGCAGTGAGGAGTCTGCTTCAGATTCTGTGTTGTGCGTCTCTCTCTCTCTGCTCTTCCCCCGCTTGCACTCTCTCTCAAAAATAAACATGGAAAAAAAAATAGGCACACTAGATTTCCAGTGATTCATTTTTATGTGTCCACTTATATAGCTATGTCGATATGTAAATATAAATATTAGGTTGAATCATTAAAAATTTCCTTATGTTTGACCATTTTTGACCTATAAGAGTGGCAATTTCTCTGATTCAATCTGATGTCTTTATCTGGTTGACTTGATATGGTTAAGAATTCCTGGGGACGGTAAGTATCAGCTAAGAAGAGTCTTCATTACCAAAATCTATGCTGTGCAGAGGTGACCCTCCTAAGGGCTGTCTTGGGCCCATATCCAATGTCCACGGGGCAGCATGCTGAGGGCACATGTGGATATGGAGGCATTACAGGCTTTTAGCTTGTGTCTGAGGGATGGGTAATTCCAGGAGGCCCTCCTAGCCCTCCCCCTCTCCACCCCTTAATTGGCCCTTCCTGCCTTCTGAAGAGTACAAGTACTCTAAAGGTACTTGTATCCTTGCCTTCATTTATGCTCAGGCACAGGGGGGTCTGGTGGGTCATGCTCTAGAGAGTGCCCGGCGCATGCAGGGCCTGGTGGGCATTTAAGGATGAGCATCCATAGAGGATGCCAGGAATGCCAGGTTGTCGCTGTCCTTTTCGCTGATGCGCTCTTACTTGCACTGATATGCTTTTACTTACTCAACTTAGAGTTTTGCCTCTCGTAAGCAGAACTTTCGTATTTTTTTTTAATTTGTAAAATTACCTGGCCTCTTTGAAAACTACAAACACTCAAACACTTCATCTGCAGGAGCCAACTGTTCTCCCTCGCAGATGGCTGAGCCTGCACATCCCACTGGTGGAAATAATCATCTCAGGGTAAATTGCTTTGCCCACATGGAACCAATTAAGTATGTTATCAAAAATAAATGAAGGAGGAGGCAGCAGCTTAAGGCCAAAATTATGGGCCAGATTTAACTTTGCTTTTCACCTTGCATAGAAGAGCTGGCATCCTTGTACTGGCTTGCAGTATCTCACAGAGTTGACTCTGACAACAGTCAATAACCTAACATGATCAAAACTCGAACTGTCTAAAAAAGACAAATAACTGGACATTTTTAGGGGCCAACTATGTTCCTGCAAGTAGTTGGTGAGTCAAGTTCATAAGCATAATGAAAGTGACTGCATGGACTGCCTTAGACTGTGAGGGACAGAGAGCGGCCAAGACGTTGCCATCCAACTGCTTCATTCCCAATGAGGAAATGTCACTGTGGGGAAACACGTTCTCCCTAACATACAGTTATAGTAAAACAGAAGTAAACTATTTTGTAAAACCGCACACAAATAATTTTTAGGTCTCCACATCCCACCATCAAGATAGGTGGGTTACATTTGTATTGAAAGATTCTACTTAGATATGCACACCTGAAGAATTAAACACAAATAGCTTCCTGAATTCCAAAGACATTAAATATTCTTATGGACCCTTAAATTAGCTTATTTTTACAAATATTGTTATGAGAAAACCCATACGAAATATTTTAGGACACTGTCCTATCGGATACATTAAAAAAATAGTTTCACTATCAATTTAAAAGTGTGTCATATATTGGGACAGCTGGGTGGCTCAGTCGGTGGAGCTTTGGCTCAGGTCATGATCTCATGATTCCTGAGTTCCAGCCCTGCATTGGGCTCTCTGCCATCAGCACAGAGCCCACGTCAGATCCTCTGTCCCTCTCTCTCTCTGCCCCTCCCCCACTTGCACATGCTATCTTTCAAAAGTAAATATTAAGAAAATAATAATTTAAAAAATATGTAATACATAAATAAGTTTAAAGGAACTTTAAGGCAGCTGGTAAAATTTGAAGAATTCTCCAAGTAAGAGTTTTGAAAAAAAAAGATGTAAATGATTTGTCAAAGAAAAGTACTTCTCAAAAACTTATCATCATATTCACCAAGGTTTCTGACTGCAAGCTAGCCGTACCACTTCAGCTTGCATGATTAATTCACAAGAGCATCCAATTTTATCTGTCTGTCACTGCAGCCAGTAAAACTTTTCACTGGAATGTTGGACTAGTGATTCCTGGAAACTTTCCCATCAAAGAGATAAATTAAGAACTCTGAATGAAGATTGATGATCCAGCCACTACAAGAATAAACTTATTGAGAACCTGGCACTAATTGGTTGTAGTGTTCCCAAATTTGGATTATTTAATAGATTCTTCAAAATGATCTTTTGCAAGACGAGTGACATATTAAATTAAATACTGTCATTTCTTACACAGATAGGCCTGGGTTCTGAAATTAACCCAAAGTATAGAAAAACTTAAATAGGAATATGGGCTACAGCCCTATGGTAGCAAAGTGAAGCTTTGTTCAAATCATTTGAATCTGAATGCGTTTATCAGCACATATCATTTACAATTAATCAAATGATCTTATTTTCGGTGAGTTTTACTTTTAAATCTACAACTTCGTATCTGTGTGATTGTCAACCATGACAGCCTCGTACTGCTTATAGGAACTTGTATTTGCACCTTGGGAGGTACTACTGATCAGTGAATAATCAAACCCTTTTCAATGACCTGTCTCCACAAACAGACTCAGCTTTAAGCGGCCAGTTATAGCACAATACCACATAAATGGTTAAGTTCCTCCCTCTGGAAATATTTAACCAAAACTAAGGTCTACAGATGAGCAACTGTCTCCAGTAACTTGCTAATTGATACTGCATCTGATAAAGAAGTTCTTTTTTTAAAAGGAAGGAAGGAGGTTCCTAAGAGATGTGTTATTTTCTTCTTTGTTACTTCAAAGCATTACAGAGCAAGTAGAGTTTCAAACCGTTGTGGCCCCAGCTGTGAATGAATCTAATTTGGCTCTTGATCACAGAGTTAATAAGCTTAGTGTTCTGTATTTCAGGGCATAAGTCCTTGGTCCCTCAAGAGTAGGTGATTGTAAAGAAAAAAAGAAACGCCAAAGTGCCCAGTTACTTCCTGTAATGTAATCTGTCCATTAAGTCTCATGGTCAGCCATAGTTCAACCGACTATAATTCATTCGTAAGGCGATGGAAGAGATTTCATCTTTGTTTCCATCTCTTGGAACTTCTGCCTGGACAAAGGCCTTCAGTTTCCAGAACTGTGGTGAGAAGGGAATCTTGTTTTAAAATGTATGCTGATAGGTAATGCATCCAAACTTGTTTTATTCTTGCCAAGTTAATTTCCATTGTTTTTGGAAACTGGATGCAAACGTAAAATTTCTAGAAATCTAATAAATTGATCTTCTTTCTCAGTCTATCTAGCAACAAAATATTGTCAGTATAACTTGAATACTATGAATGTATTTCTGATGGCAATGCATTTCCTGGTACCTTTCCAGAAAGTGCCCTTACTCCCTAAAATTTGCATAGTCTGGAATTATGCAAAAACGTCATTGGCTCACTATGTGGGCATAAACAAGCCCGCTCTAGGGATATAGCCTTTGTTCAACGTGACTAAGGAAAGACTCAGAATATGCAACCAGAGGAAACCTGGATTTCTCAGGAAAGGTTTCTAGTATAAGTAAAGAAATGGAGGCCAAGAACCGGTTGAAACCACGTAGGATGTTAAATTCTGTGATCTCGTGTGACATCTAGAAACCAAATAAGTCACTCCATTTCTCTGAATACTAACTCCTGTTTTGAATGTTTTATTAGTCTTTGGTATTTTAATTATAGGGTGGTAAGAAATTCATCATTTTTCACATGAAAAAGAAAAGAAAAACAAATTATAGAAAAGAATGTTATCGAGGACAGTGCCTCAAATTTGAAAGCCATAAAGTTGATTTCTTTTAAATGTTAGAATCTTCAAATATTAGGGGACCAGGGAGCAAGGGAGATTAGTCATGGGATGCTGAACTTTCCCAACCAGGGTTTCAATCTCAGCCCCCTTACGATCTCTTAGGGCTACTCAGAGCCCATGGCAAACGAGTTTGTTTGCCTGGTGTGGAAAACTTGTGTGCCTTCTCAACATCTCTGGCATCATTGATTTCTCCTTGGGTAGGTTCTGAGCAGTAGCTAACACTAATGGAAACTGAATCTCTCGCTGACCCCAGAAAAGCTGTTTGTGCCTCCATCTACAAAGTGAGGTGATTATATCAATAATTCAAAATCAGAATAATCCCACACCTCCCTCATGTATTTTTTATGGTCTATGTTCTACAGAAACCTGCTTCTTTGTAGAGAGATCACTCCATCTAAACCTGGTCTAGTGGGTGCTGCTCAGGGGCAGAGGACCATGACCTTTTAAAAAATCAAAGTGCAAAAACAAGCAAACAAACATCAAAAACTTCTGAAATAGTGTGGGGGAAATGTGCAGTAGGAATCACTGACAGTAAGAATTTTTACTCCCCATGACCAGTCACAGAGGCTCTAAAAAAAACCTCTGCCCAGAACTGCTGGTGAATCATCTATGTCTAATCTAGCTTCGAAATGACATCCTCTATCGTCCATATCTCAAAATCATATCAGAAAACCCCACCAAGTTTTTCTATATGGTGAATTCTTTTTAATCAGGCCATGGCCTACTTAATTAACATAGGCCACACAAACTTTCCCACCAACTTCTAGAGAGCAGGAGTGATTGCTCCCCTGGCCTGGCAGAGCCCATGCTTCAGAGATTTCATTCCAAAATGGACTTTTCGGATAGGGGCCTACTCAACCCAGGCACTGATCCCCCCTAAGACTGGCACAGAAGTGGTGTGTGTGTTTGTTTTATTCTTGCTCACTTACATCCAATCCCCTTGATTTCCCTTCCCACTCTGTGTACAATCACAGCCTCAGAAGAGGCCTGTCTTTCAGTGAGGTGACCACTAAGTCAGTCACTGAAGCGGATGAAAAGCCCCACAGAAGCTGAAGGATTTAGCAATCAAAACCGAGATTGAAATTCAGATTTTTGTTCACCAAGTCTAATAAAAAAGCATGGCTCTTTAGAGAAAAGAACAAAAGGCAATCCCAAAAAACACAGCAAGTATCAAAGCACCTTCTTTTCATGGTTACTAAAATAAACAGCCCTCCAAAAACAAGCAGCCAGAGAATCTTCCCACACAATTAACCAGCAGGCACCAGCCTTTTACTGGTGAGAGTACACAATAGCAGTAAGACTGAAGAAACTATTTGCTGCGTGTCAAAGTGTACTTGGAGTTAAAAAATTAGAGGGATGCATTTTCAGGAACCTCAGTTTACCATCTAAGCCAATTACAACATCATAAGCAACAAACATCCAGTTGCCTATTATATATGTGCCTACTATTTTATGGATATTATCTCTAGTCCACAAAATAATGCAACAGGGTGTATATTATTTCAACCACTCTAGAAATGTGGAAATTAACAATAAGATTCCCCTAACATTTATTGAGCATTTATGTTGGCTCACACACATCTAAGTGCTTTGTATGCATTCCTTTATTTAATCTTCACAAAGTTAGGGAATTTATTTCAAGCCAGAAGGCTACAAAGCAGTTGAGCTGGCCGCTGACCCAAGATCCAAGCCCCTGTGCATTCCTTGGAACACCTCTCATCTAAACCAGAACACATACACATTAATCATTCTAACCGTGTAGCGCTGAAGGAATCCATGTTGCTGTCTCCACTTAGTGGACTATAAGAGCCTCAAAAGCAAGAACTATGTTTTATTTACCTTTATATTTTCCATGCCTATCACTACGCTTGACACACAGCAGACACTCAAAAAATGTTTGCTGAACAGAACATTTCAAAAGAATAATACACCTCAGGGCGAATGCTAAAGGTCCATATATACCCATTATACCCGGCTCTCACCACCACAGGGGCAATGCAGAAGAGGATTCAAACAGAAATAAAAGATAAGATAAATACAGAGATGGAGACCCAAACAGCAAGTAAATCTTCTGTGTTTCCCAAAGTGTGATCCTTAGGATATGTAACAGAAGCATCTGAAATTCTTGCTAAAAGCAAAAATTCATGGGTATCGTCCAGATATGTGCAGTCAGACACCCCAGGGAAGGGATCTGGGCATCTACATTATTATGCACTCACTCCCTAGATGATTCTTAAACACAGGAAACCAAAAGGGATAGGGAATAGGAAGTTGTGGGAGGCAATTATGCTGAAACTGAGAATCAGATGCACAGACAGGAAGACCAGCTATTATCTTGCCTATAAAGGACTGATCTTTTACAAATACCTTCCTCCTGGGACATGCCAGTTCACTTTGATAACTGATTGAGAGCTGGCACAAGTTAAAGGGAAGGGTGTTCAGAATCAGAGCGATTGTACTGGGAACAGAGGAAACAAGCCTTAACAATTTGCCTTAAAATAATAAAACAGACACCCTACAAAAAGGTGAGGGTAAAACATACAACATCTTCAGTAGCACCTGCACCCCCCAATTAAATCATCCAAGGTTCCCCTGCATGGAAGGCTGCCTCCTCCTGTCCATTTTCAACTCACATCTTATTCAAAGCAAAGTGACATTTCTGCAGTGAAGAGAACAGAGTCTTACTTGAAGGGTGGAGGTAGACAATGTCTTTCACTGTGAAGTCTCGCGACTGAGCGGCTTTCAGACAATCCGCCAGCAGGCTCAGGAGCAGGAGCCAGGCCAGGGCAGGGCCAGGTTCCATGGCAGACTGAGGCGTCACTCATACAGGGGGCCTGGGAGCCAGGACTTGGGACAATGGGAGAGAACTCGCACCTGAAATATAAAATAAGACTCATCTCAGTGTCCCACTCGAGGAAACCAGGAGAGACCTGGCAGAGCTCCTGTGTTGGTAGGATGGGCTGGAGGGAGACAGGGAGCCAAAGGCACAAGAAAGTGGATAGACACGGAGAGAAACTTTAGAAACAGTAACTTTAGAGCACTTAGAACATTCCAGCCCCAATCTATCCCGAATCAGGTAGCTAATGCTCCACTGGTATCCATCCCCCCCTAATATCCAGCAGAGATGGTATCAAGAGAGATTGAATTTTAATGAAATCCAGGAGGATTTTGCCAGAAGGCTAGGGGATGTCTGCCAGAATGCAACAATAAATAAGTCAAGTACAAAAGTTCAGAAGCATTTCCTTGATAGTGGTGACAGCCAGGTATGAGAGTGCAGACGTCCTGTGTCATGGTGCTCAAGCAAACCTACACAAGGTAGGCTTTCATATTCGCGGTGGGGGGGGGGGGGCGCGAAGAAATGTAGGTAAGTTGGCCTCTCCCAAAACACAAAGTGCCTTTACAGCTCAAAATCTCCTTAACTAATAATATTGGCCGGCTGCTGTTGAAGCCCTTGCAAATATATCACTTAATTCCCCCAACAACCCTATGAGGGTTACCCATTTTCAGTAAACTGAAGTCCAGCAAATAAGCAGAGGAGTTGATTCAAACGGAGACAGTCTGGCCACTGACTCCACATTTGCAAACTCTAGGCGATACTCTGTTCTTCCAAAGACTGATTCAAGGTGTATAAACTTAAACTAATAAAATGAGGTCAAAGGATCCCAGTAGCACTAAGCAATCATCATTTTATCCTTTATTCTGGTTCTGTCCTTTTCAATTAAAATTGAGAGCAGTCAATTTTTTTACTAGGGTTCAACTGTCCAACTTACTAGGAATGTAGATATATATCTTAATTTATACGTGCTATTTTCTTGCCATCTTATTGCTTTCCTATAGAGTCTGTTCTTCAGGCTCCACTCTTTTGCAAATACCATCATTCTATTGCCCACAAAAGGGGTGATGTTAGATATTCACCTTATTTTAAACTGGTGGAGAAAAAAAACCAACACCATTTGGACATTTTGTTTACAAATTTTAACACAAAGATTCAGTGAGATTTTTAAAAAGGCATAACAAAATCCTAAAATTATTTTGTCAAAATAAATAGATCAAGAGTAAATATATTACAAAACAAAATCAATACAGAAAATCAATATGAACTAATCAGATATTAATGAATACTAATCAAAACAGGATAGAAAATATAAAAATATATACAGAAAATAGAACACTCGAATAGACACAACAACTGACATAAGTGGGTTTTTTTTTAATTACAGAACAGGAAAATACAAAATGAATAGTATTATGATAACTTAATTAAAAATTGTGAAGATTAACCAAAACCAAACAATACACAATGCACTCATATGAACTCCAGATGGATCGATGCATTCATTGTTCTTTAAAAAATCGACAAACTATTAGGAAATAAGAGTAGAAATCTTATCACCCTGTGGCAGCTTGATGATGCCAGCCTTGCCAATTTCATGCTCATTCCCCATCTTCCGTTTACATTTGGTTCCCCAGGCGAATGTGCATTCAAGAGGAGAATAAGCTGCTTGCTCCCTTAATGAGTGTGGCTGCCAAGCACCGTGTTAGGCACTTGTTTGAAAAATATGGTAAGAAAACAAATATTCATGATATTTCTCCTCCGCCGAATGACAGAGACCAACATGATCTCATCTTAAATGAACGCAGTAGTGCTGCATTTTACATCCACTGTGGCCAGGTATGGTTGCACCTGAGGAGCAAATCTACCCTGCATCATCACGCCTCAGCTCCTCACAGTCTGCAGCAGGGCCCAATTTGAGAGGGATGGGGAGGAAAGCTATCGGGTTTGATTTTGATATAACCTAACATTAAGTATCAACGAGCTGCCAACCTAAGTTCTTTTTAATGTGAACCTCACTGTCCACACCAATACTTCATATGTACCATACAGTGCATTTATTAAAGCATTTCTCAATCACAGTATTCCTCCGGTTACTGGTTTAAAGGTCTCCCTCTGCACGGTACTCACACTAAGCATTATTTAATGCCATCTGAAATTTACCTTACCTCCATAGCATGGCTACCAGCCACAAACCCTCATTCCACAGCATATGTGTGCTACATCTGAGCAAAGAGGTAAAGAGCTAGACCCCTGGATTTGAAACCTTGCTCCAATGCTTTCTTTCTGTGCAACCTTAAGTCAGTTACTTAACCGCTCTGTGCCTCAGTTTCTTCATCTGCAAAATGAGGATCATAATGCTACCTACCTCAAAAGTTTATTACGAGAATTAGGTAACATAGCATAAAGCACTAAGAATAGTGTCCATCACATGGTAAATACTGTATAATATTTCCCAATATTTTTACTACTACTGTTTTGTTCAAAATGTAGTTTTAAAGTCAAGGTAGTTTTCTAAGTAAAGGTAACTATGATGCAAATGTTGTGTTCTAACTGAAAGTAAATATGGTGCCATTTATTTGGGTTCAACACACAGCTCACTTTCCTTAAATCAGAAAAATATAACAATTTCCAGAACTACTATGTATGACAAATCACAATCCACACGTCTCTTTCTCCCCAGCATCTGCCCCATGGCCAGCCAGGCAGGGAGGGACAAAGCAGGTGCGAGACAGGGGAGGGCACGTCTTGCCACCAACATTATAATATTGCCTAGGCTCATGCAGACCCAGGTGACCTCCTGCCATCCTTCATCAACGAAGCAAACAGATGGGTGATGCCCATCTACACTCTCTCCATATCTCCTCCAAGCCACCCTCCAAGGTCTATGTCCCACCTCCATGACCTTTACATTTTCGCTTTAGTTAGATTTTACTTGTATAAAAGATATTGAGAGAGCATAGGTCTCTTATATCCCTTTGAAGCGCATGTCTCCATTTTGTGTGCTCACACATGTGTTTAGAGTTTCCAAATTCTTAAAATAGTTGAAACTTGATTATCCCAACACACTTTACTCATGAAATTGTTCCTTCTTTAGAAAAAAAAGAGGAAGTATGTATTTTCTAGGCTTATGTATCATTAGAAAAAACACCAAAATGGTTTAGAATTTCTAATAATTTTAATGGTTTTCTTTTTGCTTAATTTGTATGCTCAAAAATTTCTGATAAGCATGTATTACTTCAGTAGAGGTTTTTTTTTGTATATTCATAATTTTGTACAACCATCACTCAGTCTGGAACATTTCCTTCAAAACTCTTGTACCCATTAGTGGCCACTCCCAATTCCCTCCTCTCCCCACCCCTGCAACCACTAATCTACTTTCCATCTCTATAGATTTGCCTATTGGGAACATTTTCTGTAAACAGAACCATACAACATATAGTCTTTTGTGTCTGGTTTCTCTCAGTTAGTATGATATTTTCTAGATAAATCCATGTGGTAGCATGAATGGGTATATCATTCCTTTTTGTGGCTGAATAATATTTCAGTACATGAATATAACACATTTGTTTATCCATTTGTCCCATTGACAGACATTTGAGTGTCTTCCATTTTTTGACTACTGTGAATAGTGCTGCTATTAACATTCACGTTCACACTTTTGTGTGGACATATTTTTAAGTTTTCTTGGGTACATACCTAAGAGTGGGATTGCTGGGTTTTATGGTAACTCTGTGTTTAACTTTTTGAGGAACTGTTTTCCCCTGTTTTCTGCAGTTTTCCACTGTGACTGCACCATTTTACATTTCCATCAGTAAAAGACCAGTGTTCCAACGTTTCCACATCCTCACTAACCCTTATTTTCATTAAAAAATAGTTTTTATTATAGCCTAGTGAGTGTAAAGTGGTGTCTCGTTGCATTTCCCAAGTGACTAATGATGTTGAACATATTTTCACGTGCTTATTGGCCATTTGTATATCTTTTTGGGAATAATGTCAACTCAGATCCTTTGCTCATTCTTTAAGGGGGTTATTGTCTTTTTATTGTTGGGTTATAAGAGTTCTTTCTATTTTCTAGACTCTGGACACTTCTCAGATAGATCATTTGCAAATGTTTTCTCCCTTCCTCTTGACTTTTCACTTTCTTGATGGTGTCCTTTGACATACAAAAGTTTTAATTTTTATGAAGCCCATACATTGCTTTTTATAAATATAGATTTCGTTCCCATATACAAGTCAAGCCCAACATAGCACTAAAAAAATCTGCACACAATGCACAGTAAAAGAACTTGTCTACTTTGTAGTAGCCAGGGCTATATTTTCCACCTCTCTTTCCCTTAAAGAAAAGAGAATGGGCAGAACTGTTTATTAATATCACCATCAACTGCTTACATTCCTGCAGTAAATCATGAAGCACTACTCACTCTATTATTATATTCTAGGAACTGAAAAATGAAAGATGAGTTACATGCATTCACAATTAGTCTAACCATTCCTGAAATATGGGCTCTGCTGAGGGGGCTGTATTTTTTCTGTACAAATTCTCAGTAGTCAATGAAGCTTTATTCCCTAAGCCTCTCAAATACGATGCTGGACATGCTCAGACAATACAAAGGGTCTTTCCTAGGACTTTGACGCTTTTCTCTGGAGTCCACAGTGCCTTTGGACTGTCCTAGACATTTAGAAAAGATGTTGCACTTCCATTTTATGTGCTGCTATTTGAATACGCACTGAGGACCCCATCCCTGACTCCAGTTCTCTTTATGAAGAAGTACACTCTCATTTTCACAGCTCTGTGACCTTTCATTTGTTATTTATGAGCTTTTGCAAATCTAATACCACTCTGACAGATTTAATTTGTGCTCTAAATTACCTTTGCATGAGTTACTCAACTGCTGGTTTTATTCCAATGGATTACTTGCTACACTCTGAAACAGAAAAAAAAATTAGTTCGAGATCTATTCGACTTCCTCCATTTGGGAGAAAGTTGAAAAGAGTTGCATTCTGATTTTCACTGCATGGTAATACTTAGTATAAAGGAGGATTTCTAAGACTAGTCAGGGAGGCAAAGAGATAGACCCATAACCCAGATCACGTTTTACAAATCCACATCCTAATTGCTATTTTATATAGAGACCATAAAACAAGATACCCCCAATTCCTTAAACTCATCACTAAGATAATTAAGCACTTTTGGAAGCTACACTGACTAAGGTGCCAATTACCAAACAACACCTCAATATTAAACCAATATATAAGTATTGTGAAGTAGAGAAGTAATACAAGTCTAAGTATTTTTCAATGCCGTTCCTATTGTAATATGAAATGCCTAATATGGGAGCAAAATGAAATTTTGAAGCCTGGAAGATCATGAGAAATCTTGACTTAATTTTCAATAATCCAGGTTTGGCGGTGTCTTAATGATCTGAGTAAGTTAATTCAGCTCCCAAAGTATAAATTCAATGCATGTCTTACAAAACTAAGACTACTTAAATATATCATTCTGACTATGGTACCTTCTCACCATTTGGGAATTGCTTATAACATGGTGGTGGTTTTCAAACATGGGTTCATTGACATGTCTCCATTGAGAGACAACATCTACATCTTCTCCCTTTTATTCTGAGACAGCCCTATAGACCAATTGAGCAGAGTATGGTGGAAATAACACTCTCTGGCTTTTCAAGCTAGGTCACAGAAGGTAATTAAACTTACACCCAATGTTCTGGAATGCTCAACCACATAAGCAATCCGAGCACTCTGAGTGCCATGCTGTGAGGACATTCAAGTAGTCCGCACAGAGCTATGGAGACTTCATGAAGAGGCAGTGCTGCCCTGCCAGCCCCCAGCTGCTCCTGCCCCACCGCCTTACTCCATTCCAGCTCCCACCACAGTCTGATCAAAACTGCATGGAGACTCCAAGTGAGAACAGCCTGGGCCAAGCTCTTCCCACATTCCTGACCCACACAAACCATGAGAGAGAAATGAAATGATGATAACTACTTTATGCTATTACATTTTGTGGTGATTTGTTCTGTAACAATAGATATCTAGAATATGAGGAACTGGTGTAGGAGAACTAACTAGGAATTCTCGTACTCATGAAAATAATCCTATTTTCCACATTGGTTGCAAGGTACAGAAATCGAAATCAAACAGGCTATAATCAAAAGGGGGAGAAAGGGAAGAATTTTATGGTCTGATCTAATACTCCTGCTTGAACATGGCTGGACTTTTAACCCTCTTATCAGGAATTTCCAGCCCTCAACTCTACTTTGTTCCCTCATTTGCTTTTATTCTCATTCAGATCTTCCAGCTTCAGAAGCATTCCCAGACTGTTTTTCAACTGTTCCAGAAAACAACAACAACAACAACAACAACAAGAAAAAAAAAAAAAACACCTAAAAAAAAAAAAGGGCAATCCATCCTTGGACTACAACTGGCCAGGGGAATACGGCATTCCAACTGGCCAGAGCTGGGCTATTAGCATGTCACTTGGACAGATGCATAGTGTCAACTTCATATAAATCACGTAGTTTGAGAATAGGGGAGGTATTGGTTTTCCGAAGGAAGGAAAATCTAGGTATTGTCACCTGAAGAAGATTTGCTGGGCTAGCAAAACTACACAGATGTCCATACAATTAACAATACTAACTTCTAAGTACTTGCATTAACCTAGAAGTGCGAAATGAAGTTAATGATGGCCAAATGAGTATTTCAGCAAATGGTGGGGAAGTTACCTGTTGACACGATTTCCTTCTCTAAAAATAGAATACCATGCCAGTACAACTTTGCAAATCAAAACAAAAGGCGAAACAATAGTTCTAGTGGGCATTTAGAATCACTTCTGCCCTAGGTTCTCCCCTGGTTACGAGATGGCTCTCCTACTGATACCCATCATGTGGTGCTATTTGGGGTGCACCGTGTTCTTACATGGTCCATCCTACAGGGTGCTGTTGTTTGGACCAGGGTCGTACATTTGATCCAAGCCAGACCAATCAGAGTTCTTCCTGGGTATTTTTCAAGCCAAAACTGGATAAAGACAATCAGCCCTCTCTGGTACAGAAGTCCTCAAGAAGTGAAACTCAGGAACACGTGTATGCCATATTCCTCTCCACAGGGAGGAGGAAGAAGAGAAGGCAGCTTGCTGCCTGAGAGAGCTACTGATAATGGAGGTAAGAGCTTAGCTATGTGTAACCATTGCCTTTTGGGCTAATTGTTAACTCTTCCCTTAGAAGACTCAATCTCCATCCAATAAAAAACATTTTTGCCCAAGCTAGTTTGAAGTCGCTTTCTGCCCCCTGCAGCCAGGAGATCAGACCAACCAATTCAAGACCAATTCTTATAAAAGAGGCCAGCCCCCAGCTTAAATTTTTCTTTGTAACATATATGCTTTTTTACATTAATACTTTTTTTTTTTCAACGTTTATTTATTTTTGGGACAGAGAGAGACAGAGCATGAACGGGGGAGGGGCAGAGAGAGAGGGAGACACAGAATCGGAAACAGGCTCCAGGCTCTGAGCCATCAGCCCAGAGCCTGACGCGGGGCTCGAACTCACAGACCGCGAGATCGTGACCTGGCTGAAGTCGGACGCTTAACCGACTGCGCCACCCAGGCGCCCCTTAGATTAATACTTCTTTAAGGCTTATAAGCTAAAAGGTTAGAGTTGGTTTTAAAAACGTCAATAATAGAGAACTAGTCAGAGATTATCTCTTTCAGGCTTCATAGACACTGATGTTTCCTTTCCTATAGGGAGACAGATGATTATCTATTCCCAATATGAATTGAGGACCTATCTGCATAAAAATCAATGCTTTAAAAAAATGTGTATTTCTTTTCCTGGAACCCCTTGGCAAGGCTAGAGTTATAGGGAAAAGCTGCCTTTGGACCTTTCCCCAGTCTGATTTAAAGGTCAATTGCATCAAAACCCTTCAATTCCTGAAGGATAAATGATGTCTGGCCTAGTATGCTTAGCAGTATATTCACATTTCCTAAAGATATTATATTCACTCTCTTCTGCTTGTTGGCTGTTTGCTTGTTTGCTTCTTCTATCAATTTGAAGTTTCTAGAGAACTGACGAGAAGGCATTTTGAAATACAAACAGCCACAAGGGGATGGAGTCAAAGAACTCTCCAGGCAGGAACGGAAAACTAGGTACATTTCAGTGCTGGCCTGCCATTTTTTATTTACCTAGAAGGGAGTGGTGGTTTGGAGAAATGTTTTGCTTCGTGTCTTTTATTAAATGCTTCTGTATGTTTAAGAATGTCATATTTTCATTTTACTTGTTCTAGGAATTCTAATTCCAGAGACCTTCCAAAAAACGTGGAAGTTAAAAATGTTTGAACTTATTAATTCCCACTTTCAACTTATTAACAACCACTTAACATAATCTTGATTCTCACCCAGGACAAAAAAGAATGAATCCACATTAAATATTTTGCACGCAATAGGGTTTTGCCCAGGGTTCCAAGAATCCTAACCAAGTTTTTGTCCAAAGTCCTTGAAAATTGTTACCATTTAGCCATTTATAACTCAAGATCAAGAAAACTGTAATTGCTAATTTCATAGATGTGGCAAACCTTTCCAAAATTTCTTACAGGGTAGGAGGGTGAGCCTGTACTCTTCCTGTGGGAAAAATGAAAAAAAAAAATCAAATAGCCAACATCAAAACAGCGACTTACGTAAAACAAAAACCTCTATGGCTGTATTTTTTTCAAATCACTGGTTTCCTCAGTAGCTAAGTAATAAATCTTAACCAATTTTTCTCATTCAATAAAGAATATGCTTTTAAAAACAAATCTATCCATGCACTCATCCTCCAAATTTCTGATCAACCAATACCTTGAGCTACACAACATGTGTCCTGATAGTGCAAAGACCATCAGGGTTTCATTTTTGTGAAAGGGTATTGGGGTCTGTGAAAACTCACAGTCTAAACTATAATCTGACTATTTGCTCACCATGGGTTTGAAGGCAAAGGAATGTATCAGATGACCTCCTGCCTCTGTATCATCGGGATAGGAATTCTTCCTTTGTAATGCACCATCTTCATTTACAAGCCTCCATAAATAATGGTTATTAAAGAAGTCTATTATTGTAGCAAAACAGAATATAATAAGATTTTTACATAGTAGTATCCATCCAGGCAGAAAAAGATGTAGGAGTTATTAATAAAAGAAGATTGTCCTTGATAATAGGAACTTTTTTATTTTTGCATCTAAATTAACTCCCTTCTTAGAAAAAAATATTAAGTAGCTTCTTATGGATGAGGAAGTGTAGGTACCTAAACTGACTCCACTCCCTGAATGCTGATACTGAAAGAACCATGTGAGATTCCTCTCCCCTCACATTACTGCATTTTCCTACTTGTCTCCAGTTGTCCTCCTTGGTTTTGATTTTACTTGCTCATTCATTCATTCATCATCCTCTATGAGCCAGGGATAAACAGCATTATCTATTATACATGCTGTCATTAATAGTTCCAGCTTAATACTCAAATGATTTAACCCTATTAGTAAAATCATTGATGTAACTCTTAAAATTCCCCACACGGTTGCTAAGTACATGGGAGGAAATGTTGACCTGCCTTGTATGCAAGGGAGAGATGATACATCTTTGAGTCACTGAGTCAAGAGTGATCATGGTGTGATATTGACCTCTTGTCCTTACTAAGGCCACACATTTGTAAGACACCAGGTAGAGGAGCCAGGTAACACAGTGACTGCACCTGCCCTACACAAACCTCAGGGAGGTCACCAGGCATTACCAATAAGACCCAACAGGAGGTTCAGAGTCCTTCCTAACAACCAGGGCAGCTTATCTGGAAGAAGGAAGAAAAGGGAGAAGTGGAACTTGATGGGGATGACCCATTATATTTTATAAAGATCCAGTTAACATCTAAGTTCATATGAATTATTGAATAACTATAGTAGTAACAGGACACTGGAAATAAGTATTAGAGAAAACAAAAGATATTAAAATTCCAAAGAATGATAGCCAGGGGTGGACTTACCATGTAGTGAAGGGTAAGCTTCAGGGTCCCTGATTGTAGGGGCCCCTGCCAAGGCCCTATTTCTAATTTTAGGATTGTTAATTCATGTTTTCTTTTCCTTAAGGGGAGCTCCTCCCTCAAAACCTGGATCAGCCACCCCTGACCATAGTAATGCAAAAACAATGTTTATTAGTCATAATATTCTTGCTTTTTCTCTGAAAAGGGTTAGGTTAATAAACAGAAAAGAAATGCTGTCATTCTACTCTCATGGAAAGGAAAAAAAAAAAAAAGTAGGAAAGACAGCACATTAACCAAGGCTGGCCTCAGAACTGGGAAGTGGAATTATAGCTGGAGAAAACAATCAACCAATGAGATAACTCCATTCCTCTGGGGCCCCTCCAGCACTGCCCGCGAGCAAATCTCCCAGGACCACTGAATGGAGAAAGAATGTAGGGCGCCCCTAAGGCAAAGGAAGAATTAAGGCGGAGAGAAAACCCCAAGCTTTAGATAACATGTGTTTCTTAGCTATTTTAAGAAGGGTCAGAGAAGCCACTTCATCTCATCACTGGACTGGAAAGGAGGCCAGTCTAAAGGGAGCAACAAGATCACACCCAGCAGTCCCGGCAGTGCTGATCAGGCCCCAGTCGATGGAGTGGAAAGGGAATTACATAGGAGCTCTGGAGCCAGGCAACCCCAGGGCCTTTTACCTACCTCCTCGGATTACTGTGAGAACAGATAAATGCCTGGAAAGACTGTGGAGCACCGGGTCTGGAGCCAGTCCAGGCTATAATTCTGACTCTGCAACTGACAGCTGTGTAACTTTGGACAGGCTTCTCAACCCTTGTGCCTCAGTTTATTCATCTGCAAATAGGGGCAATCATACCACCTAGGTCAGAGGGCCCTTATCAGGACTAACAGAGATAATACACAGAAAGCACTTTGAACCATACATAGTACATGACTGCTAGCTAATGCAATTCGCAAAATCAGCTCTAAGTGTCCTAACAAAGCATTGGGTTACTCATTTGGGTGGGTCAAGATGCTGGCTCAGAAACTTCTGCACCCCCATCTGGGAAGGAGGTATGAAAGGTCTTCAAAAAGGCTTCTGTGGAATGCCGTGTTCTATTAGGAGAAATCAAAAGCCCAGGTAGCTTGCCAGATTTTTCTAGCTGATCCCAACTAAGATCAACATCCTCAGGTGAGGATAAAAACACAGGGCAGGTGAATTAAGTGAGGCAGATCGGGGAAGGTCTATGGCAGGACTTCTCAAATTTCAGAAATGCTTTCTCCTTCAAAGAGGAAAAAGTCTCACAGACAGAATTTCATCTACCCTTACTGTCAACTAATTAATCCTAATTATAATAATTATATGCTACTTACACACACACAGGAAACTAGGATTAAGCTCCTTTGTTTAAAAGCCCACACGGTACTTTAAAAGCTAAACAAAATTACCAAATATAAATAAAATTACATTAAAATTAAACACACTAGTGAAATAAAATCTCCTTTAAAGAAAAAAAAGTCAGGGGCACCTGGGTGGCTCAGTACGTTAAGCATCCGACTTCGGCTCAGGTCATGATCTCACGGTTGGTGAGTTCAAGCCCCTTGTTAGGCTCTGTGCTGACAGCTCAGAGCCTGGAGCCTGCTTCAGATTCTGTGTCTCTGTCTCTCTCTGCCTCCCCCACTTGCTCTCTGTCTCTCTCTCTCTCTCTGTCTCAAAAATAAGCATTAAAGAAAAAAATTTAAAATAATAAAGAGAAGAGTCTCACAAACAGAATTTCATCTACCCCTACTGTCAACTAATTAATCCTAATTATAATAATTATAAATGCTACTTACATACACACAGATAGGAAACTAGGATTAAGCTCCTTTGCTTAAAGCCCATGTAGCAGCTTTAAAGCTACACAAAATTACCAAATATAAATATAATTACATTCAAATTAAACACTAATGAAAGAAAATGGAAAATAACAGTAATGACTAGCATTGATTGAGCACTTAGTATAGGGCTGAACCCAACATGTGCAAGGCACCCTTTACGTGCTTTCTTTAATCCCCACAACACTGTGAAGTAGGCACTATTATTACCCCATTTTACAAATGAGAAAACTAGGGCACCAAGAAATGAAGACACACATTTTTAATTTTTTTTAAAATTTTTTTTTCAACGTTTATTTATTTTTGGGACAGAGAGAGACAGAGCATGAACGGGCGAGGGGCAGAGAGAGAGGGAGACACAGAATCGGAAACAGGCTCCAGGCTCTGAGCCATCAGCCCAGAGCCTGACGCGGGGCTCGAACTCACGGACCGCGAGATCGTGACCTGGCTGAAGTCGGACGCTCAACCGACTGCGCCACCCAGGCGCCCCAACACACATTTTTAAATCTACAGAACTGGCAGGTGCCCAGAAGTGCACAGACACCACTTGGGGAAGCCCAGACCTAGGAGGTATACAGCATCTGGTGACAGGGTGATGGAGGATGAGGCAGACCCAGAAAAGAGTTCGGGGCCGTCACTTAGCACAAGAAGGACACCAAGATGGGGATGCTGGAGGGGAGGGGCCACCCACCAAAGACCATATTGTCTGGGTGTCCTTTGGTTTTTGTTCTGGGTGGGGCAGAAAGAGGGCTTTGCTGGTAATCCCAGAGGGAGAGGAACTGGCCCCCCTACTGGAGTAAGAGTTAAGATGAAAACCTGGAGAGAGGAAGTGCAGGGGAAAGATGAGAAGAGAGAGGGTAAGTAAGAGGGAAGGGTGTTGTCACAAGAGGACCAAGGTTTCCAAATTTGCTGATCCTAGCAAACTGCTGATGCTGGCTCTCATGCATTACAATTTCACTGGTGTGGGGTGTGACGTCAGTATGAGGTTGAAAAATCTCTCCAGGTGATTCTAATTTGCAGCAATGTTTGGGAAGCTTTATCACACTTTTGCAAATGACGGTGGAAGGAAACAGCTCCGAAAGGTATTCTGTCCATCCAGGGCACCAGCACACGGGACTGGAAAGTTCCCCTTAGCACTCACTTAAGGAACCAGTAAGCAGTCCAAAGTAATCAGCGTTATGTATTCCTCTAGGAATCCTCTTTATCCTATCTATCCTTAAAGTACTGAGGAAAGGGAGCGAGCAGGTTGTGACCTATAAAATGACCACAGCTTCCAATGTGACAGACTTCTCTTGGCCACTTTGGTAATAAGTTCCCAAAAGTGGTTTTCATCCTCTTGATGAAATGACTGTCCCATGTTGCCCTTGAAAGACTCCAAGGTGAAGTTCACTCTACCTTTCCGACCCAGCACACTTAATTTTATGACAACAAAAGAGAAAATGTCGGGAGGCCTCTCCTGAGACACACATATGCTTACAACCATTACTCCCAAGGTAGCCGGAGAGACAGAGGAGTTTTTGAGAAAAGAAACAAATAGGCCAACATTTTCAGAGGCAGCATGGAGTGTTGGGAAGAGAATGGCTTTTGCAGACCGCAGACTTGAGTTTGAACTCTTGCTCTGCTACAAAGAGCCATGTGAACTTAAGCACCGAACTCCCTGTGGCTCAGTCTCCTTGGCTGCACTGACACACTGGGATGCCTTCAATTCATCAGGACCCCACACTGCCATTTCCATTATGCGTGACTATGATCGTGACGCCAAGCCTCGATCATTAAGTGACACCCCCCTACCTGGCCCTTTAGAGGTGGCAAATTCTCATCCTCACTGACTTTCCAAGTCACTTGTTCTGATGTTATTCATAGAAGGAAGTTAGGCTGAGAATAAAGCAAAAGAAAAGAACAGAAGTAACATCAGTGGGAATAAACAGGGAAGGCAGTAAAACATTCATCCTGGTTTCACTCTGTAAAGTTAGAGTAACATAGATCTGATATCAAAACCATATAATTTATGCAGTTGCATTAGATCCTGCCAGGTCTTTCTCATAGGGGTTACAGAACAAAAACAAAAACAAAAACATGAATATATCGTAGAGATGAAAATGTAGGTACTTGTAATGGGCTCTCTCTTTCAATCCTCCATTATTATTCATTCCGGAGGGTTCTAAATTTCTGTATTCTAAATAACGCTGTGAGTAGCATCCTTGCGACTATAGCACATGATCTATTCCCCCATTATTTTCTTAGAATAAACTCAGACACAGGAGAAAAAAGAAAGTGAAAGGACCCTGTCTTCCACTGGGTAGACCAGGAAGAATGCTGGAGGGTTTCTCTTCCCTGGAATTGTGTCATAAAACTATGAGGTAAGTATTTTCCAAGATCCTTTGTTTTCCTATGCTTGCAATCAAGAGGGAAAGACAAGAATCTCTTTTGGTCCTTTCCTCCTGCAGGATTGATTAAGCCAAAAATATCAAGTCCAGGTAAAATGAAGCAATGACTGAGTTTCCCATGACAATAAAACCCATCTCTTCTTATCCTGAGACCTGTGAACAGGTATCTTTTCCAATCCTAATTTACACTCCAAGTTCAACATTTTCCACTAATAATGCATGCTCTACACTTGATCTTAGCCAAAAGGCCGAGAAGCAATATTAATAATGCATGCTCTAAATATGGCAAAAAAAGCATCATAAACTCCAAATTAATCGCCGGTTATTTGGGAGAATTCATTCATTTAATAAATATTCACTGTGTCAAATATGTATTGGGTATTATTCTACATTCTGGGTTATAAAATAAACAAAACAGATGAAAACAATATTTGATGTTCTGGCTCAATATATTTCTGGTTTATTACAGCTCAGTAGTTTTGGAAGAAGAAAGGGATTCAACAAAAATTAATACTGAGGTTCAGTTCGTGATCAAGCTGATTGAATGTAGCTCATTAACATTGTTTGCTCAGCACAATTCAAGTTTCTTTTAGTGGTGTAGTGCTTGGGGACTCTCTACTCCAAAAGGAAACAAAAAAATCCAACGCATGAAAATTTTTTGGTTACTCACCAGATCCCAAAACCCCAAAATTGTTCTGGGCATTTTTTTTTTTTTTGATGTGTAATAACTCCTGTGTTTTTTGATCCTACTTTCTAAATACTTTACAAACCAGTCCTACCTTCTTCATCATGTCTATGGCTGGAACTTCAGTTCAGGTCCTTAATTTTTGTTTGGACTATGGCCATAGCTTTTAAACTAGTCTGCCTGACTCTGGTTTCTTTTCTTTCCAATATTTCTGTCTTACAGTTTATAAAAACAGAGATCTGATCACATAGCTCTACATTTAGAAACTGTGAATAGTTCTCACTGCTTGCAGGATATAGTTGAAATTTTTTATCAGCACATACAAGGAGTGGGAGAATGAGTAGATAGGCCCTCAGGATTCTGGATTAAGGCCATGCCATTGGCAGCAGAGAAGTATACCCCTTTTGAAAAACAGCCCCTGGCATATTGCTGAGCCCTGCTAAAGACAGAATGCTTGCTCACGTGATAACAAGGGATCATGCATTCAGAACTTCCCATTATAAGCTGGGATCTATTAGACTTAATCATTCATAAAGGCTGTCATACCTATCAGAACCTCAGCCAGCATCATCACCTGAGGGCTTAAGAAATGCCTGGTGGCTGTGGTGCCACCCCACCTGGTGGGGTGCCTGGGTGGCTCAGTTGGTTAAGCATCTGACTTGATTTTGGCTCAGGTCACGGTCTCACGGTTCATGAGTTTGAGCCCTACATCCGGCTCTGTGCTGACTGTGGAGCCTGCTTGGGATTCTCTCTCTCTCTCTCTCTCTCTCTCTCTCTCTCTCTGCTCCTCTTCCACTGACATGCATGCACTCTCTCTCTTTCTCAAAATAAATAAATAAAAAAAAAAAAAAGGAAATGCCTGAGGCACAGGCATGGAATGCTGCATAACACAGCATAGGACCAGGACCCACTTCACAGAAAGGAGATGCAGCATTGAGCCCAAGAACATGGGGTCCACTGTTATATCATATACTGCACCACCAAGAATTAGCTGGAATAGCCTTCTGAAGGTACAGCTGAAGGACCAGCTTGGAGGCAATACTCTGAAAGGATGGGGTGCCAGCCTTCAGGATGCAGCACATGCATCAGGTCACGGTCTTCTGTACGATGCTGTGTCCTGAGTAGGAAGAATACATGAGTCCAAAAACTAACAGGTGGAAGCATGAGTGGCCTCCCTTACCATCACCCCCAGTGATCCATGCAACTCTGAGCTCTGTGATATTGGAGGTCCTCATCTCCAAAGGGGTACAATATTACCAAAGGACATGGCAAGGTCCAATCGAACTACAAGTTTCATGTCCCACCAGGCTACCTGAGACTGTGTCCAAAGACCAACCAAATGCCATTATGGCAGGGATAATTGGTCCTACATAGGAGGAAGAGGCAGGGCTACCTTTTCACAAGAAAGGCAGGGAAGAATCCATATGAAACCTAGGTGATCCTCAGGGGTGCCTCCTGGTGCTCCACTACCCCTGTGTAGTTGTGAAAAGACACATGTGGCAATCCCAGCCTGAAAATGCATGATTACCAAGGTTCCAGACTCCTAGGAATGAAGATTTGGGTCATACAATTAGGTGGACCATCAAGACCTATCAGGGTGATGACCAAGGATGTGAGAAACTCAGAATGGATATTGTAGGAAGGAGAGGGTAAGTACAACTGCAGCCCACAGATCAAATGCAGCCAAGGATGGGGCACAATTGTCCAACCCACCTTCATCTTCTGAGTTCCCTCCCATGAAGAGCAGCCCACAGGAACCACAGGGATGCTCCTCCTTGAACTTGTGAAGGAGAGAGAAGGAGGTCCGTGTGGCACAAAGGGCAGACTGTAGCAGCCATGAAAATAAGCCTCATGATTTTTGACTTTGGGGGGCACGATCAACCTACAGTCCTAGCTGTGCTCCAAAATCCATCACCACATTCACACTGAGGCCACACTTCCAAAAGGCTGCTCCCAGCCAATGACTGAGGAAGGCAGGGATACTACCTACCAAAGCAGGCTCATTTTCTGGGAATACAGGAGACTGCTCTGATAGATGACTTTGGCTTGAGGGTACCCCATCTTCCTCACCAAACTTTCTTAGAATTGCACTATAGGCTATGATCCCTCCCTCCCTTCCAAGGGTCATCCTGTACAGCATCTGACAACTCTCCCAGTCTCCCTAGTCCATCCCCATTTCCCTCAGAGGTGTGTAATAAGTCTCCTATACATCTAATCCTGTCTCAGCATCTGCTTCACAGCCTTCATGACCTGCTTCTACCACCTCTCTAGGCTCACCCCCTACTTGCTCCCACTTGCACTCCACAGACACCACACTAATGAGCATACTACTTTCTGCATCCAAGCCTAGGAAAAGCTATACTACTCCCTCTGTCTAGAGTGCCCTTTCCCCTTTGCCTTCTCTCTGGGGTCTGAGGTTTGGCAGCCAGTATAATTGTGCACCAGACTCTGGCTTGGCTCTGTTTTCATTATTCTGTTTTTGCATGACCAGTTCAAGGAGAATCTGCCTGATTACAGAGTGCAGATTGCTCCATATCCTATACCAAGTTGTAAGGTTCCATGTGTTTATCCTATCCAGTATGCATCCTACAAAGTGTCTCTCCCACTCAACATAAGGGCAGGGAAACAAAGTGTCTCTCCCACTCAACAGTGATAGAGTCCAGAATGTGTCCGTCTGTGGAGAACAGCCACTACTCAGCTCCAGCTGAATGTTGCCATGAAGGATAGCGAGGCAAGATCTGTTGAGTTTTCAAAAAAACCTCAGAAAACCAGATTTTTATTGTGAGATTTCTGCACTTTAAAGGTTACAAACTGATTCAAAATTAAAACGAAACCCAACAGGAGGTCACACAAAGAATACCCACTGACTGCTATGGCCCACACCTGCCAGCTTTTGTCCACCATTCTAAAATGCACCAACGACCTCGCCCATAACACATACGGAATGCACCCTGCAGATCTGAGCACTGGAGGCTCAGCACATGGTGATGTCTCCGAGAGTCTGCACTACTCTCTTTTAAGAAACTTAACCATTACATTTTAGCATTTTGTTCATGAAGTATTTCATAACCCCATGCTACTGAGGGCTGTATTAACCTCACCAAAGAGGCAACTAATTCATTGTCTTGTTCAACAAATATTTACTGAAGACCTAACATGGGTCAAACCCTGTGCTATGTCTGGAGGTTCAGATTTGAATAATTGAGCCCTTATAACCAAAAAAATTGTAATTAAGTAGAAGAAACAGAAAAGTAGAAGGTACAATATTATATTGTTTGAGAAGATTTTAAAAATACATTTATTCTCTACTAAAGCAAACAACTTGAGTTCTCAAGAAACATTAATATCTTTTAAACAAACAAAAATGAAACTATCTATATCTATATCTATATCTATAGATGTATATATTCAAGAAACACCTTAAACAGTAACCTGGCTATTTGAAAGATTTTAATGGGTGAGAAATCTTTTCATTATAAAATTGTAGAAACTAAATGAGGACTTACAAAATACAAATAGTGAGCATTTAAAAAAATATTAGTACATATTTAGTTGTAAATGCTTTCATAGAATCACTTCAAAACTGTTCCTCACTCTTACACTCTGAAGTTTCTTTTTCTGAATAGTGGCATAAAACATAAATTACTTTGGGGGAAGAAATTTTATTAATTGAATATCTATCCTATCAAGGTTCCATTGTTTATTAAGCCCTGTTTCTAGTGAGGTAAATTTGTAAAAATACACGAATACAACAGCGGCTAGTTCTAGAGAGACTTTTGGCTATAGATTCCAGGATTCCTGAAGACCCATCTATACATTGTGAAGATACAACCGGCTACCCCTTGGCCCTGTCCCTAACTTAGGCACACCTGCACTCAACTAGTCTGACATGTGTTCTCGTGCAGTAAGGTGTGGTGTGTGGATGGAGCCCAGAATCAGAGTGAGCCTGGCAATTGTTCCAAATATTTCTTTCCTTCTTCCTCACACGTCCCCAGTCACATTGCAAATCAGTTGCCTGGTACAGGCCTAGTTCCTCAAAGCAGATCTATGTACTTCACTTTCTTAATAATCCTGGCCAACCCTTCAAAATTTACAAGGTGAAGCTATTCTGTGTCTGTGAGTATTGGGAGAATTTTAACAATTGGATTAAAAAGCCAATCAAATGGTAAACTCCTAGGGGAAATGCTCATGCCAGGGAATAGATTAACTGTTAGCTGATTTCAAGAACAAATGGAAAGTGCAAATCTCAGAAATGAGGTGGACAAGGAGAATAAAGTAAGTGGGACATGAACAACTGAAAGAATTTGGGCCACAGACACTGGTTTGGTAAGTCTATAACACAGTAGAAAGATGAAATTCTTTTTTCTTCTCAATTCCTTTTTTTTTTAAATCAAATTTCATCTTTCTTTACACTTGATACAATTTGGGCATGTTTGTTCTCTACATCTATTCCCCTGTATAATATGATAAATGAGAGGGGAAGAAATGTATCCGGTAACTTACAAACTTGACCCCCTCTTTCTCTGACCCTGGTCTCCCCCGAGCAAGGTAAGGCTGCAGGCAAGAATGTTGGGTTCAGGATTACTCATCACCAGGGGATACCTGGAGGACCCTGCTGGAGAGTCCTACATATCCTCAATTTGCCTTGTGTGAGGATAAGGCCAACAGTTGGATGATGCTTAGAGGTATGTTAACCTTTTATACAGTCATGGAGAAGGGAAAATGCAAGCCATAGAAGAGGTTTTCTGAGATGAGTGTGACATTGTCAAAAACAATAGAAATACAGCGGAAATTAAAAGTACCAGAACCGAGCAAAGTATTGTTACTGTGCTGGGTCTTAAAATTCAGTCCTGGGGTTTCCAGGCTCAAGTGGCAGTATGGGGAGCATGAAGAGTTCACGATTATGGAAGAAGCAAACTTAATCAAGTATTTATTATCTATCTTCCATTTTCATTCCCACCACATAAGACAGTTTGGATCCTAACATGAAATGCCTTTATATATATATATATATTTTTTTTTTAGCTTAAAAAATGGAAGCAGTTGACAGTATTTTGGCTCCCAATTAACATAGTGCCCACAATGCATATTGAATATTTATTTCCTGTTTACTAGGTAAAGAGGACAGACATGGCTTGTCTAAGCAATCTGTCCTGGATACTGCACTATGTTTATACTGTTCACGGACTACAGTCCCATTGTGACTGTTCATCAACATTACCTGAAAAAACAGACTAGTAAAGAAACAGACTCAGGAAGTCTAAGGTAGAATTAGAAACTTTGTATTAAAACAACAAAAGCAAAAACAACTGTAGTGATTTTAAAGATTTCCAGATATAGAAACTTTGGGATTAGATCAATAAAAACATGGATAAACATCCCTCAACAGCAGTTCACAAAAAAAGAAATAAAAAATTAGCTAATAAATCTTGTTAAAAGGTTTAATCTTACCAGATTTAAAGACAAGTGAATTGAAACAATGATTCAGAACAATATAATTTCCTCACCTAATATTGGCAAAAATACTTCCATCTGATAATACCCTATGTTAATAAATATGTGGGAAAAGAGACAATCTCATCTGAGAAGTAAATTAGTTTATCTTTTTTTTTTGGAAACTAATTTTTTTTTAAATTTTTTTTTTAACGTTTATTCATCCTTGAGACAGAGAGAGACAGAGCATGAACAGGGGAGGGGCAGAGAGAGAGGGAGACACAGAATCGGAAGCAGGCTCCAGGCTCTGAGCCATCAGCCCAGAGCCCGACGCGGGGCTCGAACTCACGGACCGCGAGATCGTGACCTGAGCTGAAGTCGGACGCTTAACCGACTGGGCCACCCAGGCACCCCAGAAACTAATTTTTTTAATGTGTGTACTCTTTAATCAAAAATTTCCACTTCCAATAATTTACCTAGCAGATATATGTCAAAAATGTGCCAAAATCATATAGGGGAAAATGTTCAAGATAACCCAAATATTTAATAATAAGGGTGAGGTTTATAAGTTAAAGTAATACCATACAAAAGAATATTGTATCACTTCTAAAAAGAAAGAAGATCTACAAGATATATTATGAAGAAAAGGAAGACACAGATGAGATTGTACACTATGGTGCTTTCTAAAATGGAAGTGAATAAATAATACACACACACACACACACACACACACATATAGGCTCTATGCATTATCTTTATCTTCTAAAAAGACACCTAAAAGTTATTAATAATTATGTTTGGGGAGAGGGCCTTCACTAGAGGAGTGAGGGAAGTTTTTACTTTCATTTTGTATGTTTCTACACTGTTTGCATTTTCTCACCACGTACAAATATTCAAGGGCATGCATGGTGTTTTCTGCAAGATCTGTTTAATTCCATGCTAGCTTCCCTCACTCTCTAGTACATTTCTTAGTCAAATACTTCTGTCAATCACTATGTGAGTGAGTCAATTTATTTCAAATTATATCCCACCCACACTGCCAACCTACTTACTAGAAAAATGGATTTGAGAAGGCCTATAATAAAAGACTCATAGTAAGGCTATTAAATAAAAGAAGCAAATAAAATTCATGGAAAGGAAGGGGAGATAAAAAGCCCAGGAAAATGTATTGACTATGATTGAGCAGTCAGCATGGCTCCAAATTTCCTAAAGAAAAAGGCAAAAAAGGAAACATGATGGTTGATGTCATTCTTATTGTCTGGAAAAAGATTTCATGCCTGTTTGTCAAAGATTTTTTTACTTGGTGCTGAATTCTAAGAGACATGATCCAAGACACCTTGAAAATATCTTGACTTTATGTCCTTAGGCTCCCAAATTTGACCCTGCATCAGAATCACCAAGAGGACTTGTTGAAACAGATTTCTGGGCTTTACCGGCAGGGTTTCTGATTGAGTAGGTGTGGGGTGGGGCCTGAGACTTTCATTTCTAACAGGTTTCCTAGGTGATGCTGATGTTGCTAGTCCAGGACCATACTTAGGGACATGGGAATTTTTGACCAAGCCTTCATTCATTAACCCTTAATGACTTCACCAGTAGTTCTGCCTAGGATCTGGAGATACTCTTCACATAAGCGTTTTAGGAAAAGATCCAAATGTAACCCAGTTTCTTATGATCTAATCAGAAAACAAAGATGGAACTTGAGACAGCCACAGATACAAAAGCATTGCCTATGCCTTGGCCCTTTCTTAATACAAATTCATTCCACACCACCTGTCCCTGATAGGCTTAGACAGGAACTGATAATGCAGATTCATGACTCACATTAACAATGGCCTCATTTTACCCACACAGGAGGCTGGTCTCCTGCCAACATCCAAAATATATTATCGTTCAATTCCAAAATCCAGAATCAATGACCTTTAGACAATCTGCACTCTTTTTAAAAAATTTTTATTTTTTGCCTATTGCCATGGGAAATAGAGGATTAACTGTACCAGGAATTAACATAGGACCTTTCTCCTGGAGAGGTAAGAGTTCAAAACACTTTCAGATAAACAACCTCATTTGTCTTCCAACATGGGCAGCGGTGGGGGTGGGGTGGGTTGGGGTGGGGTGTGTAAACTGCACTTTTATTACAGCACTGGAATTCTAGGTCTAAGGCCACTGTCTCCAGTCCCTCTTTGCTTCATGGTTCTCAAAACACTTGGTGCCATAGGAAATAACTGGCCCATTTAACAGCTGCACTCAGATAAAGATCACACACACACACACACACACACACACACACACACACACATTCACATGTACGCTGGCACCAACAACCAGTATGTTTTACAAGATTAAAAACATCTAAAAATATATCTAACAGAGGCACTTATAAATGTATACATTGTAGCTCAAAACAGAGAAAAATGAAAAAGAATTTGAAAAAAACTAAAAGTGCTCTGAGATCCCTGAATTTCAGTAAGCTTACCTGGCCTTCAACAGTTCTGTTTTTAATAAGCATCTACTGTGTACCAAGTACTGTTTTAGGAACCGGGATTAAAAGTTGGACACAAACCCCACTCTTGACAGTAATTACAAGATCTGTCATAAAACTGATCGTTCCAGATGACAGGAATAGGCTAGGTGTGATGTTAACTGTATAGCTAAACAACGCACAGAGAATGGTCACTTAACCCCTCCTGGGGGTTCCAGGGGACTTCCTGGGGGAGAAGACACAGCCAGAGACAGATGAACAGGGAACAGCTGCAATGCAGACAGAGGGGTATGGTGAAGGATATTGTGCTAGGCTGAAGGTTACATACCCCAAATCCGATCACTCCTTCTTTGTTACAAATAGAAATTCTATTTTGTTCAGAGTGGCATCCAGCCTGACTCAAAATACACTTCCCAGAATTCCCACCAGCACTGGTGGTCATGGGACACATTCCTGGCTAATGAGATGTAAATGAAAACCACAGTGGTGCTTCTAAGAAAGCTGATGGCTCACCTTTGGCTTTTGCTTTTCCTTCTTTGCCCTTCACCCTTCTTGGGGCTTGCAACAGAGATGAGAAGCCCAAGAGTGTGACTATCATTTTGGGGAGTACGAGTAGAAAGATGGAATAAAACTGGTCTCTCAGAGCTGTCACATCTGCCCTGGACTGCCAACTTCCAGTCTTCTTATTAATGAGAAAAGGAAGTCCCTGTCAGGTGGAGCCCCCGGAGTGTGGATGCAGCCAGATATACGCCAACAGAAACCCATCTCATACATGCAGGTGAGACTATCTTTGCATTTGTTTGTTTGCATATCCTGGGGAAGGCCCCAAATCTTAGAGCAAACGCTAACATCCAAAAGCAATCTTCTTGAATCCTCCACTTTTATCAAAACATGAACTTAAGGATGTCCTGGCACTTTTAAAAAGTATTGTTATAATTAAGCAGCAAACACTATTAACAAGTGTGTTACTGGAAAGTTTAAATATGATCTCTAATCAAGAGCTAGTAAAGCAAGATTACAATGGCCAGTAACATTTACAGTTTCCTCTGGAAAAAAAAAAAATCCCATGAATACATAATCCCAGGGCTTAAATAAAATTTGTTTAGACAAGATTTTTTCTTCTCTCATCCTCCAGACAAAGAACTACGAACTTTCTCTTCCTCCCTCCCTCCTCTCTCTCTCTCTCTCTCTCTCTCTCTCTCTCTTACACACACACACACACACACACACACACACACACACACACCACCTTTTGTTGTTTCCTCACACACAATGACACAATCAGTAGTCTCAAGCACTGATGTTGCTCTCCTTTTGCTACTTAAAGGGCTACCGAGACCTACAATCAGCAGGACACCATGCAAGAGTTAAAAAGGCTGTTTCTTTGTTATTCCAGGAAAAATATTAAGGGACAGGTACCGCCTGAGTGTGGAGTAAACAGCAACAAGTGCTCAGGCAGAGGACGTGCTACCACTGCCTGGGGCAGGTACAGATCACCACAAGTTCTTTCAGGTCTAAAAGCATCAGGTGGTTGTCCTGGGACTTTCCCACCAGCCCTCCCAGCCCCCTCTTCAGCCAAGATGGGCGGGGAATGGCATGGAGGTCTGGGGCAGGGATGCTCCAGTCCTGGCTTTGCCCGAAGTAGCTTTTCCCAATGGACAATCACACCAGCTTCTCCACCTGTGCATTAAAGGATTTGACCTGCATCAGTGATTCTGAGCCTAGGCGGGGATGGAGCGAGGGTGGGGGGGATTGTGGACCGGTAAAATTTAACTTGAAAACAGGGGCACCTGGGTGGTTCAGTCGGTTGGGCATCCGACTTTTGACTCAGGTCAATGATCTCACAGCTTATGAGTTTGAGCCCTGTGTTGGGCTGACAGCTCAGGGCCTGGAGCCTGCTTTGGATTCTGTGTCTCCCTTGCTCTCTGCCCCTTCCCTGCTTGCACTCTGTCTCTGTCTCTGTGTCTCTCTCTCAAAATCAATAAACTTTAACACATTTTTTAAAAATTTAACTTGAAAACAAAAAAACTACTCCAACAAAACTTTGCCAATGTTGTGTTTTCCTTTAAAAGGCCATACAAATAAAGCAACAACACAGACATAATGTTCCCAACCATGCTTCATGGGGAAGACTTGTCCTGTTATCTGGCCTGCGCATTTTGGAAGGGTCAGACTGTCCACTAAGTCTCTTAATATCCCAGTGATTGTGACCTTTTATTTATATATATTTGCTCTTGTATTTTGAAATGTTTTTCCACTTGATCTTCCAGACCAGTTTACCCCAACAGTCCCTATATCCCAAAACTTCTTGACTTTTTTGGGCACATAGATCCCTTATCAGTCTAGTGAAACCAATGAACCTTTTCCCAGAGCAGTATTTTTAAATGCATAAAGTGAAATACATAGGATTACAAACCAAACCAATTATATTTAAATATCAACATAAAAATATTAAAATACATAAACTTGTGATACAGCAATATATATGCTTCTTTATTATAACATTAAATATCAAGCTCTACTGGTGATGCTAATAATGATTATAATTTCAAGCAATGATGAGCTTAAATGATATTTCAAGATGTCTGCAACAACTCTAATGTTATCTGAAAATGTTTTAGATTTGTACTGATGACAAAGTCACAGGTACTACAAGTCCTTTTGTGGTTTCATTAGAAGATAATAAAAATAAAGATGCATTTTTCCTTCCAAATTAAATGCCATATTTTCCTATAATTTGGAAACAGAAATTTTTCACCCTACCCTAACACCACTACTTGTTTTTTATAGCCCACTCCATTCCACATCCAACTGCATAACTACATTCATATGTCATGTGGCAATGTGATGTAGGGCCAAATATCAATGAAAAGGAACTCATCTTCTAACCCTGGTCCCCTTACCATCCCACCCCTCCTTTCCAGAGGCAATCACTGTTGACAATTTCTTGGGCATTCTTGACATCTATGGAATGTTTCATTTATTTTTAATTTTTTTTTTTAATTTTTTTTAACGTTTATTTATTTTTGAGACAGAGAGAGACAGAGCATGAACGGGGAAGGGGCAGAGAGAGAGGGCGACACAGAATCGGAAGCAGGCTCCAGGCTCTGAGCCATCAGCCCAGAGCGTGACGCGGGGCTCGAACTCACAGACCGCGAGATGGTGACCTGAGCTGAAGTCGGACGCTAAACCGACTGAGCCACCCAGGCGCCGCGTGGAATGTTTCATTTAAAAAGCATTTTGTTGGAGCACCTGGGTGGCTCAATCGGTTAAGCATCTGACTTTGGTTCAGGACATGATATCACGGTTCATGAGTTCAAGCCCCACGTTGGGCTGTGTGCTGACAGCTCAAAGCCTGGAGCCTGCTTCGGATTCTGTGCCTCCCTCTCTCTCTCTGCCCCTCCTCCACTCATGTTCTGTCTCTCAAAAATAAATAAACATCAAAAAATAAATAAATAAATAAATAAATAAATAAATAAATAAGAAGCATTTTGTTTAAATTCTGGAAAACTTTATTTTGCAATGGAATTACTTTCTATCTTTTTTTTTTTTTTTTTAAATCATCTTTCTCCTCCATCTATTCTATTTGACCAACACCACTTACCTTCTGCTTATTATTCTCTGGTGCCTGGGTCCCTTTATCTTAGTTTCCATGGCTTACTCATTGCTTTATTCACCCTCAAAGTTCAGGTCAAGCTGTGGGATGCTTTGATCAGCTATAACTTCATGAGCCTGAGGCTTGTCCAGCAGGCCAACTCCAGCTGTCTGTCCTCCGCTGAGGTCCCCAGAAGAACCTCCCTGCACATTCCTCCCCCCTCCCACCCCACCCCAGGTAGCAAGAGAGTATTCTAATGAGAAGAAAGCAGCCTCTCTGTGAAATCCCACAGGAGTACTTCCAGGACAGCTGTAAGAGAAAATAACAACTCCCCCCGCCCCCCTCCCACACACACGGCCACCTTCTGCCATCCCCACCCTATCATAAAATAGAGGACAATCTTCTAAAACAAGAAAATTAGAACCTTGTAATAAAAGGGCAAATTGTCCCAAGAAAAGGCAGTTGGCATATTATAGTTATACAAATTACAAGAACGTGTAGAAAAACAGGAGCAGACGGAGGAAAGGCAAAAATTGAAGAAATAACACAGGAAAATGGCCTTATCTTGCAAAAAGGCTGCAGTTGGAAGGTTGAAAGAGCGGGTCCAGTTTCAAGTTAAGAATCATCACTGGAGCACCTGGGTGGCTCAGTTGGGTAAGCGTCCAAATTTGGCTCAGGTCATGATCTCACAGTTTGTGAGTTCAAGCCCCGCATCAGGCTCTGCTGACAGCTCAGAGCCTGGAGCCTGCTTCAGATTCTGTGTCTCCTCTCTCTGCCCCTCCCTGCTCACACTCTGTGTGTGTCTCTCTCAAAAACAAAAACAAAAACAAAAAATAATGATTACAAAAGACACTTATCAATGCAAACCCCAGTACTTGCTAGAATAAAGAAAAGTTTGTTTTTATGTGTTTATCTCATAATCACTCACCTTACTATACATTTTTTTTCTTAATAGAGCCTCCTGGGTTTTCTAAATATAATCATCAACTCAAAGAGGAAATTTTTTTTCTTTTTAAATATTTCCTCCTTTATTTTCTTGTCTCATATTTTCTAACGCCTCCAAAAGCCTGTTCAAAAGTGGTAACACCTGTCTTATTTCTGAGTTTAATGAAAAATATTGGAAGCATCTAGACAAAAATAACAAGTTACCTATAAAGGTAATTAGACTAACATCAGACTTCATCTGCATGCTACTGAGAGGAAAGAATTGCATTCCCAGAATTCTGTGCCCATTGGAGACATCGTTCACCTCCCACAGTAATAGGAAATATTGAAGTTGATTTAATAACCACAACAATAGTATCATTGAGTTAACATTTAATAGCACTCATTTGGTGCCGGGTTCAATTCTAAGCATTTCACTTATCGTGATAGTTTGTCTATAAGGTGGCTCCCATTAGTTCCTTCCCTCCCTCTCCATTCATGCCAGCCCAAGATGAGGTCTAGTCTCCCACCTCATAGAATCTGGTAGAAGTGTACCCATACCAGTTCTAAGCCAAGACGTTATGAATACTGCCTCTTGGAATTTCCATGTAGGAAACCCAGGTTTCTCTGATGAAAAGAGTGGTTGTATGAGAAAAACAGTCATGTGAGTGAAAAAGTTATCTTGGACATCAAACCTAGTTGAACCTTTGGAAGATCCCAGCCCCTGCTGCTATTCGATTCTGACCACATGAGAGCCCCCAAACAAGAATAGCCCAGCCAAGCCCAACCCCCAGGATCATGAGAGATAATAGTAAGTTGTCGTTTGGGGGCAGTTCATTACATAGCAATAGGTAACGAGAATACTTACACTAACTCTTCACAATGTTCCTATGAGGTAGCCATTACTGGTATTACCATTTTACAGATAAGGAGACTAAGGCCCAGCTAAGTTAAACTTTCCCAAGCTTATCTAGCTAGAGAGAAAATCCTTGGAGAAATGCAAAGTTTCATAACTAAATAAAGTTCATGTTTCATATGTAAAAAATAGCGACAGGGACCCTAATGCAACAAAAATGCATCAGAGCAGAGACCTCGAGAGAGAGGAAAAGGGAAAGGAGAAAAAACAGTGACGAGAAGTATATCTTGCAAATATATTGTGGAATCTAAGATACTACGGCTATCATAACTGGGCAAGTGTACAGTGAAGGTGAAAGTCTTCCGAAATAACAGAGACAGCACGAGTAACAGTAATAGTCAAGAATGAAAGGAAATGTAGGAGCTGGGAAGGAGCAAGGCTAGAGGCAGGTAAAAGAGAAAGAAGCAAATGCATTCTGATGTTCTTGGCATGAATTTCTGCAAGTTATAAATTAACAAAACTAATTCACGTAGAAAATCGAATAGATAAATTATCGTAGTACAGATGTCAAAAGTGGTTAAATTCCTACTATTAAGAAAGAGAGCCAAAACAGAGGATTTTTCAGTGAGTTCCATACAACTTACCAAGAATAAAAATATGTTATTTAAATTATTCAAGACTATGGAAACATAGAGAAAGCCTCTAAATCCATTTTATAAAACTGGCTTAGCCTTTAAACCAAAATTGATAAAAGCAGTACAATAAAAGAAAACTACAGAGAAATCCCACTTGTAAATATTTGCTTATTTGTTATCCCACTTATAAAAATTCTAAGTAAAATATTAGCAAGCACATCCAAAAGTAGACGAAAGAATACTGCCAGTAATCAAGTGGGGTTTATGCCAAAAAGGCAGTTTCTACAGTAGCAAATCCATTAACATCATTCGTAACAGAAACAAATGCATGGAGGAAAAGTGGTTGGTTATATGGATAGTTTCTAAAAACCACCTGGTGAAATTCAACAGCCATTTTTAATAAAACCCCAAGTAAAATGTAAATAGAAACATCTTGAACGTGAAAATATCTATCGAAAATCAACTGCAAATATCATTCTAAACAATGCCAGGAATAAGATGGGATACCTATTATCATCATTACAATGCAACGGTGAACTGAGGTAAAGAAAATAGTTAATATAAATAGAGTGATGAGGAGAGAAAGTTTTCCCTTTCTCTTAATGATATGCTTACATACCTAGAAATTCCAACTCTGGTTTAAATATGAAAACTACTAGAATCAATGGAGGACTTGGATCAGGTGGCTAGTGGTTTAGAGCTTTTCCCCATATTTGCAATGAAAATACAATAGCATTACAATAGCATCAAAAAGGAAAAGAAAGATTAGAGATAAATATATAAATTCAAAATTCATACATTCATTTAATACAATGTCAATTAGAATCCCAATTTTTTAAAGTGGATATATCAGGGTGCCTGGGTGACTCAGTCAATTGAGTGTCCAACTCTTGATGTCGGCTCAGGTCATGATCCCAGGGTTGTGAGATTAAGCCCTGAGTCAGGCTCCGTGTCAGGAGCCTGTTTAAGATATTCTCTCTCTCCCACTTTCCCCCACTCATGCAGTCTCTAAAATTAAATAAATTTTGGGCGCCTGGGTGGTTCAGTCAGTTGAACACCTGACTTTGGCTCAGGTCACGATCTCAAGGTTCCTGAGTTCAAGCTCTGCATGGGGTTCACTGCTGCCAGCACAGAGCCCTCCTCCGATCCTCTGTCCCCACCTCTCTCTGCACACCCGCCCACTCACTCTATCCTTCTCAAAAATAAACATTAAAAAAATTAAATAAATCTTAAAAAAAATAAAGTGGATATAATATCTGTTTAGGCAAGATTAAATGTCCAAAAATTGGCAAGAAATTTTTGAAAAAGAATAAAGAAGGAAGGGCCATACCAGACAGACTTAAATCCATTGACATCAAAACATGGCATGGGAATGAATAACAGAACAGACTAAGAAGCAATATTCATAGACTAGGAGCTTCCACGTGACAAAGTAAGCGTTGTGATCCATTGTGGAGAAAACACCTCATTGATAAATGGCACATGCCCAATGGGATGTCACGGAAATGGGAACAAAAAGAATTAGATGGAGCTCCTACCCCACATTTTATTACCAAGTCACTAGAGAGAATGAGTTAGCCATATGCCATCTCAACAATGAAAGACTATGAGGTACTGCTCAGTAAGAGAAGATTCGGAGTATGTTAACAGTAATCCCTCTATTTTTGGAATGTATTGTCCACTATTTAGAATTCTGGATAATGGAGCCTGATCACATGACTAACACTGCTTTGGGGGATGCCTCTTCATACCAAAACATAAACATAAATATAAGTGTGTATATAACACATGGAGAGAAATATGGAGATATCTAGATATATAAACTAGGTTGTTTGACACTGATTGATGGGGGGGGGGGTCATGGTGTGAAGGGAAGGCAGAAACAACGTAATTTTTAAAAGGTATCCAATAAATACAGAATGTTTAATAGGATCTAATTTATGAAGAACTATTTGTACACACACACGTACACACACCAACGTGTCTGTGTAGAGAAAGATACACAAAGAGAGAGATAAAAGGCTGGGCACCAAAATGTTATTTGTGGTTATCACTGAGACATGAGTTTCAGATGATTTTTACTTTATATAATCAGGAAAAAAATAAATTTCATTATAAAAAAAGATTCAAGTTATGAAATAGGAATTTATGGTATAAATTTAGTTTTAAAATATATGTTAAATGGATGTCAAGTCAAAGGATTTTCATATTCTTTTTTGTGAAGCTTAAATAAGGTAAACAATGAGAGCCCATAGCACATGCCTGACACAGAGAATAGTGATGGCTACTATCATTATTTCCAGGAGGTTAGAGGTCCCCTGTTGACAACTCTGCCTAGTTGTAGCAAAAGTATAAACTCAGGGACTCAAGTGAAGGGAAGCTCATAGAATCACTAATGGCCCTAAAACCACCTTTCATGCAGCAGAACAAAGAACATTGGCTGATTTCCTCAATACAACTGTACAGCGAGAAGAAATGACATCATTGTGAATTAAGAGTTGAAGCAAAAACATTTGCTTCTGACTTTCCAAACAGCAGGTCTTAAGTACTCTTGTCATCCTGATAGAAACGTGACAGTGTAAGCTGATTACTGCACTTTTGATTCTAGACCGTCAAGCCACCTGATTTGTAAGCAGGCTTTGTGTAAAACCTCCCTACCTCCATCATCAGGTCTGGAGGAGACTATCCAGTCTTGTTTGGCACCTTGGTATTCAAACCCCACCACAAAGGAAAGCAAATCACCCTATTACTGTCATATCTTCAGCAGTCAGTGCTTCAAAGCCCCAGGAGCTAATAGATGGTAATAGATTCCAGGAGAACTTAGAAATCCCTGCAGTTAAAATACTTTTTAAAATGTATCCAGTCTTTGTAGCTGGGGAAAGCTAATCTCATCTTCTCACACGGTACAGTAGAACCCAGATCCCTTAATCTTGCTCAGATTTGTACATCATACCCTCTCGTGTGTAAGTAATGCTGTGGCCAAAAAGACAGCTCCCTAATGCACGCCTGGGTCTGCAGCCTGCCCACACAAGGCAAACAGGACCACAGTTGGCTCTGACCCCTTCCCAGTGAGGCTTCCCTGCCCACAGCGCACCCTCCACCCTCCATGCCTGCTAACTCAGTGAGCCTTATTCTTGATAAGCTGGTTATTTAGTACCATCTAATATCCTAAAAAGAGCAAGTGTGAGGCTATTTATTTTGAAAATTTATGCTTCTAGAGTTGTGAGGAAGAAATAATACTATCTTCACACAGTGAAGAGCCTTGAATTCATCCGCTAACCATAGTCATTTAGGACCAGACCAACTCCCTCGCCTTGCTGCTGAAAACGCTAGAAACACAAGAATGGGTTTTAAATGGAAATTCTTCAAGCTAAATCAGCCTTCAAAATGCTTCTGATGGCATCCATTTAAGTGTAACACTGAAAAGCTATAGATGCATAAATGTATTCAGAACTCTGATTATAATTACCATGAAAAAGGGCTCTACTGTCATCACTGAATCATTCTAACTTTAGAAGTAGGAGAAGACTTATGCAAGGCTGTACCTGAATGAGGCAGGTACAGCGACAGAATACAAGACTATACACTTTTCATCACACACTTGAGCCAATGTGCAAGGATTATTTTATTTTTTCCAGGGGGGTCCTACATAAAGCAATATCCTCTCACTGACAGAGAACCTTCCCAGGGGGTCAAATTTGGACCTAAAGGTTTTCAAAAAGAATAGACATTCAAGATCTTTGTATAGCTGAAAGAAAGAAAGCCAGAAAGTGAACAAGCAAGCAAGCCAGAAAGCAAGGAAGGAAGGGAGGAAGACAGAAAGAGAGAGAGAAAGGAAAAAAGAGAGAGAAAGAGAGAAAGGAAAAAAGAGGGAGAGAGGAAGAGAGAAAGAAAGAGAGAAAGAAAGGGCTAAAGAGAGAAATAAAGAGAGATACAAAGAGAGAAAGAGGAAGGAAGGAAGGAAGGAAGGAAGGAAGGAAGGAAGGAAGGAAGGAAGGAAGAATGGGTGGAAGGAAGGATGGATGGAAGGAAGGATGGAAGGAAGGAAGGAAAATATAACACCTCTGTATGGCAGCATCCTGCTAATATAAATGGGAAGAAGACTCACTGCTATGCAATCACAGCTTCCATTTCCTCAGAGGGATTAATAATGCACTGCATGAATTTCCAAGATGTTTACAGAAAGGCTGACATACGCCAAGCACTCAGAAATTCTACCTTCCTTTTACTTTCAGTCCAAATAACTATCGAGAAATCGTTTTCTACAACCACATTGATTATGCCTTTTATGCCCACGTTACACACTCACACACCATGCCCTGACTCTGAGAAATAAACTTTTGTCATTTTTCTAAAACTTTGCTTTTGAGAGAGAGAGCGTGAACAGGGGAGGGGCAGAGAGAGGGAGGCAGAAGGTCCGAAGCGGGCTCTGTGCTGTCAGCACAGAGCGAGGCTCGAACTCATGAATGAGCTCAAGTCAGATGTTTAACTGACTGAGCCACCCAGGTGCCCCTAAATTTCTGTCATTTAAGCCACCCAGTCTGTGGTGTTTTGTTATGGTAGTCAGAACTGAGGGAGACACCCTCCTCCCATGGCTTCCCCTGCTTAGGTACTTGACTACAGTCAATCGAACTGCCGACTAACTCCAGTTGTTGTCCTGCTAAATGCACATTCCTTGTTCTCTACTTCCCCACAAACAAGTCAGGATATTTATAACCACATTTCCTTCTACTTGATATACCTTCTCTTCTTCCAGAAAGCTTCCTACCAGCAAACCTCTTCCCCCATTGAAAAGTGGCACATCACAGGCAGAGAACCCAGGGTCACGTCAGGCTCATCACACCCATATGAGTGGCTTCTGAGAGTCACTTCTATGAAACAGGGATCAAAAATCAGTTCGTACAAGGATCAATCAAATAATGTACCTGGAAAGCATTTTATAGGTTAGGAGGGGCTATATAAATATAAAACATTATCATGCTGTCTTAGCTGCTTTTGTGGAATCTGACTTCAATGTAAAAAACCAGTAAGAGCTCCAGTAACAAAATTAATTTTTTTAAAGCCCCATACAGACATACAAAGATCCACAACACTCTAGGCCATCCCCTAAATTCAGTTACTTCAGGGCAAGAACTTTTCTTCATAAGCAGGGGGGGAAAAATGGTTTGGAACAAGAGAAAGCTCAAAGACAGTTTCTATAGCAGACACTAATTCAATGACACTAAATAAGAGGTTGCCTCACTAAACTGTGGGATCCTCAGGGACAAGGGTCAAGTTTTACTCACCTTTAAAACTCCAGAATCCATTTTAGTGTCTGGCACATAGCAAGAAAGAATCAATCAATCATCCAATGAAAAACTGTGGTGCCACATTCAAGAGAATGCTCAGAAGTGCTTTTTCCCGTGGAGAGTGGGTTACTAATGATCACTTCAGGATTCTTCTTTGTCAATACACAGCACTATAACATAATGGAAAGTTTTGAAGTCAGAGGCACCTGCACCAGGATACTAATTCTACCACTCACCTTGGGCAAGTGTCTCAATTCTTTCATCTGTAAAATGGGGGTACTAATGCTTACCATAAGGGCTCGTTGTGAATGTCAGAGGAAATACACCTGAAGCGGTTAGAGCACTGAGCAATAGACTGTATGTACCCAACAAGTAAAGGTTGTTACCACTGGTGAACATCTCCAAACAAGAATCTATGTATGAATACAACTACACTCACTGCATCACGTCATAACCTGCCCATCATCTGTGAACTACTCTATCAATACTTTCATTCAACTACTGTCCGCTGGCTTGAGAGACTGTAAAACTTTGTGTCGGATATAACAATCCATAGTGTTTAGAATTCAGAATTGGCTATCATAAGATTTCAGATCCTGACATTTGAAACAATGAACTAGGACATGTACCCTGATGCCTTGGGTCAAGCTGTAGGGACAGGGCCTGCCTGGCTGAGGGGGTAGGCACTGCTGCAACAGTTCCAGGTAGCAACGTCCCCCAAAATTCTCTAGACAGTCAAAAAAGTAGGCTGTCTCTGACTAGGACAGAGGTTCACCAAGCAAGGTAAGAATGAGCCAACGTGAAAACCTGCTATGAAATGGAGCCACAGGAACTAGAGGAGTAGAAGATAGGAACAAAGGACAAGCAAGGCATCCCTAAATCTCTTACAGCAGTGGGAAGTGGACAGCACAGAGGTTCACAGCAACAACATGTGTGCGGGGCACTCCCGAGGGACAAGAGTATTCTTCCCCTTTCCAAAGAGTTGGACAAGAGATTATTCAAAGTAGACATGAAGTAAGAAGGTGCTAAGAAGAAGAGGCCAGATAGCTACACTAAACAGGAGCTACAAGGGTACAGGTTTTCAAAATTGGCCATAGCTTCTTTCAGATGTCCAGTATGGAGCATTTTAAAAATGACACAAGGTCCAAAATATGAGTAAACTTACCGGGATAGAGTATCTCCTGACAGGGAATTCAAAGCAAAATAATCATGGTCAACTGCATTTAATTAACAGGCGGTATATAATAAGTCTATATTTCAGAGTGTTTACAAGTATATCATTCTATTTGGGAAAATGCAAGGAGGTTAAATACTACACGGTCAAGAGCCAGGGACAGGTAGGGGGTCCACCAGCATGATCCCAAAAGAGCAACACATGCCACTGTGCTAGTCTCGCAAATGCACCCACCCAGTACTGGAGTGTACCCCCTACACGGCAGCCTCAGAGAGTAGGGCTTCAGGCTCCAGTCCTGATGAGACAGAGGCAGTCAGGAGGAGAAGGAGGAGAGACTCATTGGAAACGTGAAGCTGGCCCACCTCCACTCAAGGCCCTCAAGGCCATCTCAGGGAAAGATCAACTTTGCTTTGAACGACAGACTTCACAGGCCAAAAATAAAGACACCAAACCTAAACCCCATTGCCCTGACAGGTCAAAACCCCTAATCCTGGTGACCTTCACTGCTATTCAAATGCAACCATTGTGATGAAAATGTGCCTGGATTCAGTTTGTAAACCAAGAAGCGTACAAGCACAGATGTTCCCTTAGGCCATTCAGTAATGCATGGGGCCATTTTGGCTTCTCTGTTTCTACTTTTCATATTTCCCTAATTTGGTTCTCAGCCTCCAAATGTCTGACTCAGTTATTCTCTCTGAAGCCAGTTCCAAGCCCAGTTGTGACTATAACATTTTTATGGCTTAAACTTTTAACTTCTTCAGGTACCCTGATTTCAGTAAACACAGGAAAATATTAACAAATCAATTCAAAGAGACAGGGGTACCTCCCACCCCCACTGTCCTCCACCCTGTATAACTGGTCCTGTCTCTCTCAGGCATACACAGGACAGTGTTTCTGCCATGAAAGAGCTTCTTAGGAAAAGACTAAGGAGATTGTTATCAGGATGGAAATTAAGAAAAGTGATCGATCAAATGTCACAAAGCAACTACAATTTCATAAGTCTTTAAAAGCTAAGACTTTGGGGTTTTTTTAATATCCCAGCCACTCTCCCTTCCCCCTAAAATGATGGCATAATTGACCTTTAAGTCCTATGCTGTAACTTGATCTGACAATGTCCACTGTAAAGCTTAACAAAGTGTGCAGTACAGTATTAACCCATTATGTTGGGCAAGGAACTTTCTGGAACTTTTCCAGTCCTTCCAGAAGAGAAGGAAGATAATCTGCCTAGCATTAGGAAGGGTTAAGATCACCAGGTTGTTGAAAATTCTTAACCTTCCTTTTAATGTAAGTCATAGTACGATTAACTTGATGTTACTAAGAACAAACATAGGGGCACCTGGGTGGCTCAGTCGGTTGAGCGTCCGACTTCGGCTCAGGTCATGATCTCACAGTCTGTGAGTTCGAGCCCCGCATCGGGCTCTGTGCTGTCAGTTCAGAGCCTGGAGCCTGCTTCAGATTCTGTGTCTCCCTCTCTCTCTGCCCCTCCCCTGCTCATGCTCTGTCTCTCTCTCTCTCTCTGTCAAAAATAAATATTAAAAAATTAAAAAAAAATAAAAATAAAAACAAACATAGTTGATCAGCTCATAAAATAACAGCATAGAAAAGGAGAAAAAGTATTTGACTTCAGTAAAGCTAAGATTATGTGAATAACAGATTTCAAATATAGCCAATCATCTTATAAAATGAAACCCAAGCATTCGGGCAAGAATTACGCTGTCTCCAATCACCCTCTCATCACACCCTGACTCCTCTACCTCCCCATCCCCAAAACCCTGCTGTTGACTTGTGAAAACTCCCTGGCATTAACCAATTCTCACCAATGTTCTCCTGAAACATCATTTACATGAGGCCTTCATTGTGTGTGGCTTTCCTGAAACCAGGAAGATGGAGCCTAAGACTTCTCAACCTTCTTCTCTTAACTAACCCAATTATAGAGAAAGCAAATGCCTACCCAAAGGGTACTGAGATCCAGCCCAAAGGTGAAAGCCTAAATTTCTGTGATACCTCATGTTTCATTTTTTTAAAAGTGTCAACTACATTCTAATCCATAATGTATTCATCTGTTTTCATATAAAGCCAACGTGCTATCTGAATTCACGTGAAATGAACGCCTGGCAGGAAGCTGCACCAGGCTAATCCTACAGCTTTGTGTATTGTGGTACATTGCCATCTATTTCTGTAGAAGTTCACTCAAACTTTTCATCCCTTTTATCTTTGTAGTTTAGGGAATCACAGGTTAATTCCCCACCATCTGTAAAGGGGGTGGCATCTGACCCAGACCTAGATGGAATACACATCTCCTTAGCTACAAAGATTGGTTTAGGAATGGGCATGTGGTCAACCAAGCCAGAGAATTCCCCAGCACTTTTGCCCAGAGCTCTTTCCCCTCCCTGTATTGCTACTATGTATGTATACAAAATATCTGAAGAAATCAGTGTCCATATCTGTTAACATGTGAGAAGTCTCTTAAGAATCAAGCCAATTTGTACAAAAGAGGTGCTCAAAGCAAATCAAGAGGAGAAATGACACAGAGACTTGTGGAGAGAAAGGCACAGACAGTGTCCCGATGACACCACTTTAACCCCTAGATTCCACTGTACCTGGAGCCAGAACACCCCTCAGACCTCCCACTTATGAGAGAGGGGGAAAAAATAAGGTAGTTTAAGTTAAGTTCAGTCATTTATAACTTAATACTTTCCAAAATGAAAATATGGACATGTGATTTCACTCCAGATCCTTTTACACTCCCTATCAAATACTTAGGAGGACTCCAAACTCTTTAGGGTAGCACCAAGGCCATCTGCCATCTAGACCCCACCTTCCATGGGTCAAGGCTAACTGTAGGATAAGCCTTGGTCTCGTACAGTACATGCAAAGATGATTTGCAAAGATGCTTCAAAGATGCTTGAAGAAGGATGTCTTCCTATTTTCTCAATTGATGTCATTGTTTGTACTTAGAGCTCCCTCTACATTCTCTAGTCTACCTACTACCGCCTGATCTGTTCCTCTTGCTGGGAGTGTCTCATCTCATTATCTGCCTGGTGAATGTTTATCCTTGTATCTCAGCCTAAGCAGGTTCCCGTGTGAGAACCTTCCCCCACTCTTTTCCCACTGAGTTGCTCACCTCCTCCTAGCTTCCTCTGCACCACTCTCAGAGAGGCGGTGCTGTATCCACTGTCGGCAGGCCTGCCTCCACACCCAACCAGAGGATCTTCCAGCCCGCAACCTGTCCTATTTATCTCTGTATCACAGGCATCTAACACAGTGCCTCCCATGTAGTGAATCTTAAGAGAATATTTATTAAACAACTGAAAGAATGAATAAGTGAAATTAACGTATGCTAGTTATTTGCATAAAGGGCAAGGTGAGAAAAGGAAGAGAATTAGATGCCGGTTGGCTTCCTTCCATCTGCAACCCAAACAAGGACCTCTGTTACTCAAAATGATTTGGTTTAAGAGAGAGGCATGAATAGGACTAAATTTGCTGTTAGAAATATTAACATGTTTTCTTCCTTCTGCCACTACCCACATTCAATCCAAGTATCAGTCCTTGATTCTACTCCTTTGAAAAAAAACATTTTGTTCAGATGTTCCTCGGGGAACTGAAAGTTTATACAAAAATAATCTCTGCTCAACGTCACTAATCACCAGGGAAATGCAAATCAAAACCACAATGAAATATATCACCTCACACCTATCAGAATGGCTAAAATCAGAGACGTAAGAAATAAGTGTTGGTGAAGATGTGGAGAAAAATGACTTTCACGCACTATTGATGGGAATGCAAACTGGTGCAGCAACTGTGGAAAACAGTATGGAGCTTCCTCAAAAAATTAGAAATAGAAATACCATATGATCCAGTAATCACAATACTGGGTTATGCACCCAAAGTATACAAAAACACTAATTCAAAGGGATACATGCACCCTTATGTTTATTGAAGCATTATTTACAATAGTCAAGTTACGGAAGCAACCCATGTGTCCATCAATAGACGAATGAATAAAGAAAACAGGGTATAAATATACAATGGGATATTATTCAGCCATTAAAAATAATGAAAACTTGGGGCACCTTGGTGGCTCAGTCAGTTAAGCATCTGACTTTGGCTCAGGTCATGATCTCATGGTTTGCAGGTTTGAGCCCCACATCAGGCTCTGTGCTGACAGCTCAGAGCCTGGAGCCTGCTTCGGATTCTGTGTCTCCCTCTCTCTGCACCTCCCCCTCTCTCTCTCCCCCTCCTCCCCATCTCTGCCCAACCCCATCCCACTCTCCAATGCAGGTAGTTCTCCCATTGTCTGTCTCTGTTTCTCAAAAATAAACACACATTAAAAATTTTTTTAAATAACGAAATCTTGCCATTAGCAATGACATGAATGGAGCTAGAGAGTATAATGCTACATAAAATAAGCTGATCAGAGAAAAACAAATGCCATATAATTTCAATTATAAGTGGAATTTAAGAAATAAAACAAATGAGCAAAGAGAAAAAAAAGAGAGAGACAGAGAGACAAGAAACAGACTCTTAATTATAGAGAACAGACTGGTAGTTGCCAGAGGGGAGGTGGGGGGGGGATGGGTGAAATAGGTGAGGGTGATTTCAAGTGTAAGTGTAAGGTGCTCTTCAAGGTAAGAGCACACTTATCACAATGAGCGCTGAGTAATGTACAGAATTGTTGAATCGCTATATTGTATACCTGAAACTAATGTAATATTGTTTGTTAACTATAATGGAATTAATTTTTTTTAAAAACAGATAATCTCAAACTGAAGATATAGTTGGCTTCCTGTGGCTAAAAGGACATTGTCACTGCCGTGCCGGGTGCACTAAGATTTTTCCATTTGGTCTCATTGGTGACCACTGTAGTCCCACACGTTCGAGGACACACAAGGTTCTGAGAAGCAGGATAAGCCTCAATTTTGTGAATTACATGAAAAGGCGATTAGAAGAGACTAAGTGTTGATAAAACACATCTTCCCATGTTCTCGATGTACCTCATTGCTGATACTCAGTAGGTAGCCAGCGCGCATTAGGACTACCTGTGGCCACGTGCTGCTTGGTGGCAAGCTCCCATCCAGAAAGGGGCATTAGCGCTGGTCCACCAGAAACCCCCATTCAGTGCTGACTACAGCGCAACTTACATCCATTCTCTCCTTTTCAGAAATTCCATTAGGCTTCAGATGTATTCTACAATGTTTATTTTCTGAGCCGTTGCTCTCTGCTAAATGAGAAGGCACAGCGCTTCAATGCCAGCATCACCCTGTGCTCCCTGTCTCCTTGTTTTCACCAGAATACGCCCACAAGCAAGGTATTCAGGTCCAACTCTGAGTCTGATAATAAAGGGCCCGTTTCCCCCCTCCGGCTGAAGGCCATGCAATGCCAGAGACAGGAGTTTCTAGCAGCTAAAGGCAAGAGGATGAAATCAGTGAGAAGCAGAAAATCAGGCCTTTCCATGTCAATAAGCATTATTAAAATTTAAAGCACATGGTAGATGAGAAATCTGAAAATCATCTCACAAAGAGGGGGAAGTTCTACGCAGCTGTGGAAACAAAAATACTCCAAACCTAAGTGCAATAGGAAATAAAACCTACTACCCTGCCATTACTGTTCTGAAGATTCTCCTGTCCTTATAATTATAACTAAATTCAGGTTAGTCTTCATTCTTCAAGAAGGGGTAACTTGGCCCACATGCTCTTTCTCTTTCTACAGAAGATTCAAAAGGTTAAAATATATGGATTAGGTTTTCAGGACATTTTCATTTTGGAAAACACAGGCAATTATAATGGTTAATTACAGGTTTGGGGAGAAATTCTTGATCCTTTGCCAAAATGTGTGCATTCAGCTGCACCTGGGGAACAGTGGTGATGTTCTAGGCCCAAGCACTGCCTTTGTTGTCCAACTCCTGGAAAGGGAGCCCAACCCCATTCCACTCTCCAAAGCAGGTAGTTCTCTTGTTCTCTCTCTCCCTCTCCCCTGCCTCCTCGGCACATATAAAGACAAATGTATCCTTGTATTTTTAGTGCCAGAGAAAAGTCAACCCTTTTCCCTCCCCCTTTCCCATAGCTGTCCTGGAAAGAGCACCAACAAATAAGGTTTGATCTCTCTGTTTGATAATCATGGGAAAGGAAAAATTTCAATTTCTGTACAGAACCAGTCTAATTGCTTTCACTGAATTCACTGGGCATTTCACTCTAGGAAAATAAATCTCCCCAACTGCCTGGCTGAGAAGACTGGTTAAGTTCCCGGATTCTTAACAAGAAGGTCACCAAGATAGCCTCTGCAGACATGACTGATATTAGGACTCTGTTGCTAGTTATCCAAATTGCCAATTTCGTTTGCACACCAGGGCTTATCTTGGACGAATACCATTAAACTCAGATAAACCCAGTATGTCCTTGCTGGGTTTGTCCTCTTGGGGGCTTAATGAAAGAAATGTGCCTTTCAGATGCTTCTGCTCTGAGTGTTGCATGCAGAGAGGGCCAGGGAGATCAGTCGGTTGAATTTATGCAGAGTGAATAAAATGAGACATTCAGGACTACCTGTCCTCACTCACGCTCTGCCACCTAGAATGCCATGAGCTCTCCTTCAGGGCAGAAGAGGAATCAAAAGAGAAGCCAAGGGGAGGCAAAATGAAAGGATGGGTCCTATGAAGCCACTTGAAGGCAGAGGGCCGCTATATTTGCACCTGGACAGAACTTCATAAGGAGTGAGGGAAGTCCCATTGTCTCATCACAGAAATCCTCAGTGACAGCTGTTCTCTTTGTACTATTTCCTCTGTGGTGCCAGCTGCAATGTAACACCAGTGCCCAACGGTGGCAAGCGCCATGTCAAGTGGAATGTTTCCCTGACCAATGCCCGTGGGTATTGGGACCAGTGCTGAGCCTTTACCCAGAACAAAGCAGATGATGGGAGATTTCACACTCTGGTACTAAGGACTTGAAGGAGACATGTCCCCCAGAGCCTTCTCAATTCCCATGACAAACATACACAGTCATCCAGGAATTTCTCCAGGGAACACCATCTTGAGTTTTCTACAGCCACGGGCAAAATGTCCAAGAGTTTGTGATCAAAATACTTTGTCTTCAGTTTATGCCACAAGTGGAAACGGCTGCCACCTCAACACATAAAATTGGTCACTATATACATTTTGCCAATTTATTTAGTAGGTAAAATATAAACATCTTATAATTAAGATGCTGTCAAAAAATGAAAATCCCAGTATGGATGCTTACATTGATTCGTTCATGCATTTAGTCAGTCAACAAGTGTTTAACAGGTTTCTCTTATGCGCTAGGAACTGCGGTAGGAATACAAGTAGGAACAAGACATGGTCCCTATCCCTAAGAAGCTTCCAGTGTAGAGGAAATGAGAATTTAATGTGATGTTTGCTACAATATGGAGTTTTGTGGGGTTTTTTTTGTTTTTTTTGTTTTTTTTTTTTTGCAGAGTAGTATTGGCCCATAAAGGAAGACTCAATGGCTGTCCATGGGAGCTGGGAAGTCGCCACAAAAGAAATGGCATTTAATTTAAATCCTTAAAGATGAACACATGTTTTACAGGTAGAGAAAGATGTGCAGGTCATAGTAAGCACAACATAAGTAGGGAAAGTTAGTTACATGATTTACTGGTATATATCATCAGGTACTAGGAAGTCATTACCACGGTTACCTAAAAGCAAATGCATCAATGCTTTAAATTGAAAAGTTCTACATTTGCTCAAAGTACACTCAGTTCATGGTAATTTGCCAAACTGATTCCTTTCTATGATATTTACACAGTTCATGGAAGGCTCTGACTCATAATGACTTAGTAAGATCATTTCTCTTTCATTCTAGTTTTCATGTATGGCTTCTTTCAGTCATCTGTTATTTGGGATCTCTTTAAACTGAACAGACTTTAATCTTTGGACTGTACATGTGGTGATACACGGGATTGCCAAATCTCTTTGATGTTAAACTAACAGACGCCCAGATTAATTTTGTGGTACTTTGATAAAGGGATTAAGGGAAGGCTCATGAAAGCAATCACCTTACCTGAAAAACTGAATTTTAACAATAATCAATGAGGCCAAAGATGTGGTTAAGCTTAGCCTAGTAAGAAATGAACATATTACGAAATGAACACTCGTATTGGATAATTTCTGACCCAAAACTTATTTACTGACCTACTAAAACTTGAGGCAATTCTCAAGGTCAGTCAGCTGGTACAGGAAACTTTTAGTACTTTCATGTAATTTCAAAAGCACTTTCTGGGCTTGGGATAATAAAAAGTTTGGAAATCGAACAGTGGTGATGGTTGTACGACATTGTGGATGTAATTAATGTTACTAAATTGTACACTTTAAAAGGGTTAAAATGGTCACTTTTATGTTATGCATATTTTACCACAATAAAAAGTATCCCCAAAACACTCATTGGAATATTTTCTTTATAAACCAGATATTGATATTCAAAGTTTTTTATTCTTACCATTTTCCTTGGAGAATATTTTATAAGATCATCAAAGACTTTCTAGTTAAAGCCTATTGCCCTCTGTCCAAGCAAAATCATATGTAAAATATTAGCAGTATAAGAAAACGTAGCCTCCCTTAAAGAATTCTAGGGGCGCCTGGGTGGCGCAGTCGGTTAAGCGTCCGACTTCAGCCAGGTCACGATCTCGCGGTCCGTGAGTTCGAACCCCGCGTCGGGCTCTGGGCTGATGGCTCAGAGCCTGGAGCCTGTTTCCGACTCTGTGTCTCCCTCTCTCTCTGCCCCTCCCCCGTTCATGCTCTGTCTCTCTCTGTCCCAAAAATAAATAAACGTTGAAAAAAAAATTAAAAAAAAAAAAAAAGAATTCTAGAGAAGGTCAGTGCACAATATTTTCATAACTTTCTCTTAAAGTAATTAAGTAGCAACATTACACCAGGCTATTCATTTGAGTATCTACTACTCTTCTGCAGACATTCTGAATTCCTCCAGTTTTTAGGTGTGACAAAAATTTGTGCATATTTAAGTTGCCCTGACACTAACTGATTTTATACGAGATTTGAATCAAGCTATTGAAAGATTTAGAAACTCCAGTGATTTACGGTATGGTCAGTAACACCAAACTGAGATGCTGACTGCTGCCAGTGTGAGTTTCACAAACATGATTTAAGGCCACAGAATCAGATCTCAAAGAGGGTGAAAAGCAGTGAGTAAAATTCAGAAGGCAGAGTATGGTGAAGAGTTCCTTGTAAAAGTCAGCATTTAAAAGAGGAGATGAAGCATTGAAAATGATTAAGATTCTAATCTTCTAATACAACAGGAAAATCATCAGTTGTACCTTAGAAATTCTAACCATACTTAAGGGAGAAGGAAAGATATTTTACCCTAATATTACTATGCATATGACACAATTAGGATCATACAAGTTGTGACTGCAGAGTAAGAAGAATAATTTCATACCTAATTCTTATTAATAATAATACCTTGCACTTAAGGAAATTACGACTTCCCATGTTAGCAAAAGTATTTCTAAAAACGTATTTATGATCTGGAAAGCAACCAGAATTTCCATTAACAAGGCCATGCTTTTCCTATTAAGTAGACTTCATTTTTAAGCTCTGCAAGGATTTTCTCACCATTAAACTTGCTTTACCCTGGACTGCAACCCCAAATGATAGAAATCAACACTTGATAGTGACGAACAAAGAGCACTGAGTCTGATCTCTCTGTGGGACTATTTGGAGCAGTCAAACACGGAAGGACGAATAGAGATCCTGTGAAGTACTTTCATACCTGGAAATCATTGCCAATTAACACTCACTGAAAAAGAGAAGCTTGACAGGGAAAGAGAATTCTAGATTCAACCCAGAGGACCTGGATTTGAGCCCCACGCCTTGACTTCCAGCTGTGTGCTTTTAGAACACCCGCTCTCTCTGCCACCTGGCAGGGTTGCTGGGACAGTCAGCTTATGAGAAAGCACTTGGTAAATGGAATAGCACGGACAAAGGTACATTAATACTGACAATAAAGACCACCAGCAGCGTTAGAAATTAGTCCACAGCATTAGACATTAGTTCATTCATGGCTCCTATTCTCCTGGATGACAACATGATAGCTTCTCTTTTCTCCCTCAAACTTCTACCATTCTCCACTCTAGCATCACTCTCTGCTGGTGATTTGTTTTCTCACTTCACTGAGAAATCTGAAGAAACCAGAAAAGAATTTCTCACCACCACCTCTACCCATCTGCCAGAATCTGTGCCTCCTTGACTCCACTCCTGGCCTCACATTCACACCTTATCCATTTGTAAATCTTCAGAATACATCCGGAGCGATTTCTTCTCACCACTCCAGTGCCCCGTCACCTCTTACCTGCAATATTGCAATAACCTTCCACCTGTTCTCCCTGCTTGCACCCTGGCCCCTCTAGTTTCTTCTCAGCACAGCAGGCGGTGATTCTTGTAAAAGATACATTGGTTGTCCTCACTCAGAGTCAAATCCGGATGTGTCACAAAGGCCTCCAAGGCACTATATAGTTCAGCTCCCATTACCTTTCTCATCACATGTCCTACCACGCTCCCCTGATCACTGCTTGCTATCTCTCAGAGTTGCCAATAACTCCTGCCTCAGGGTATTTGTACTTACTCCTGCGTCTGTGAGGAGTGCTCTTTCCCCAGAGATCAATACGGTTTGCTTCCTCACCTCCACCAAGTTTTTGTGCAATGTCACCTTTCCAGTGATGTCTTCCCTAACCTTATTAAAACTGCAAATCTCTCTCCATCCCCCTATTCTGCTGTATTTCTAGGTAGACCTCATATTACTTAATTTTACCTCTGAATACACAGTCTCATTTATTGATTTATTTTGCTTATTGTCTGTCCCCCCTCATCCTGCAGATAATGTAAGCTTCTCAAGGGTAGGGATTCTGTCTGGTCCCTGTTGTGTGCCTGGAACTTAAAATAGTACCTGGCACTTTGTAGTCTATGCTTGACAAATACTTGTTGCATTAATGAATTAAATTGGTGAATCACAGATATTAGCCATAAATTTCAGCTATCTAGTCAATTCTCTTATTCTCAGGTAGGTAAGAAGATAGAATTCCTGTATTCTAAAAGACATAACAGATCCCAAGAGGACGACGGCATACCTAAGCCTAAAGGGGTACAGATGACATGGGACAGAGCAGAGCCCAGAGTAGGGCTTCTTCAGCCCCGCGGCTCTGTTGCAACAGACACAGACCTGAAGCATATGTGAGCTTGATCACGCACATGAGAATAAACTCTCCCACTGCTAATTGGGGTTAAATCTGATACCACTCCAATCCAGAATTTTTTCAAATACCAATTTTTAAAATGGAAGTCTAGGGGCCCCTGGGTGGCTCAGTTGATTAAGTCTCCGACTCTGGATTTCAGCCCAGGTCATAATCTCACGGTTCATGGGGTTAAACCTCGTGTTGGGCTCTGCGCTGACAGCTCGGAGCCTACTTGGGATTCTCTCCCACTCTCTCTCTCTCTCTGCCCCTCCCCTGCTCACATGCTCTCTCTCTTTTAAAATAAATAAACATTCAAAAAATTTTTTTTAAATATTTAAAAAATAAATGAAGGTCTAGTCCACTCTACTAGGCACTGGGCATCCTTTGGTAAGATATTTTTTTACTCTATACTGTTATTGCCAAACATTTACAGTGAATGGTTTGTAAAGACCAGGCTTCTGATGGTTTACCCGTTTTGTAACAGGTCTCAGTGGTCACTGGTGGTCTCTACTTCATTCACTTTCCTCTAACTCTTGGGCGTTAGTCCTCCAGTTCCCACCTGCTCTGAATTTCCAGCTGCTTATTTGATACCAAAGCGGCTGCAGCCTGAATGTATTCTCTGACGACACCGCCTCTGCCCTTTAATTGAGGGAGCCCCTATTCCATACATGCACGCCCTCCTGCTTGCTCAACCCAACACAAACTCTGATTTACAAAATGCCCAAAGGCTCCTGAGAGAGCAGGTTTTAGTCAATTCAATGATCAAATAAATATCTTCCAAAAACAGCCCAAGATGATCATTAAAATGTTTGCTAATACTCAGTATCCTCAAATAGAATCACTCTATTATAAAAATCAGCCAATCATTCAATCAGTATTTTTTGCATATCTATACTCTCTGCAAGACACTTTGCTGAACACTGTGGAGAAAAAGTGTAGGCACAAGATTCTTAGATGAGGCACTTAAGACATACACACACTGCAAGACGAACCGGGATGCAAACGTGGGGGAGAAGTGCCCTGTTGACAGGAAGAGTGTCCTGCAGCACGAGTCAGAGAGGCCTCATGTGGCAACTGCAGGGTTGGATGAGGAGCTGTATGACCGAAAAGGGTAGCCGGCTTATTAAATCGAATTGCTGAGTGCAAGGCCTCCTTTCTACCTTCTGCAAAAAGACTTGTGCAAATCAAAACAACCACTCATCAGTAACAGGAACCATATTGTATCTTGAAGATAATAGGCGCTCAAAAAATATCTGAATATTAGATACCTAAATGAATATTAAATATCTAATGAATATTAGAATAAGTTAAAATATTGAAGCTTAGTTGACTACTTAAATTTTTTTAATGTTTACTTATTTTTGAGAGAGACAGAGTGTGAGCAGGGAAGGGGCAGAGAGACAGAGCGAGACCCAGAATCCAAATCAGGCTCCAGGCTCTGAGCTGTCAGCACAGAACCCGACACGGGCTCGAACTCACAAGCTGTGAGATCATGACCTGAGCCGAAGTGGGAGGTCCAACTGACTGAGCCACCCAGGCGCCCCTCATTTGGCTACTTAAAAACAAGAGCACTAAAGTGAAGTGACAGGACAAGTACTATTATTAAAAGTTTGATCACATAAGCTCCCTTGATTCTTCCTATGAATTAAATACAGCTAGGAGAGACCCTCCCAAGAATGCGTAAGACTTAGGCATCGCCAGTTTTAGAAGGTGCAGAGAAAAGTGTAGACACGAAGTGGTCTTACTGGATCCCCTAGGTCCGGCCCAGGGCCTGGCACGTGGGAGACTTGGTGCATTTGTAATGAATGAACACAGAAGCCGAGGGAGGCTTCGGGGCAAGGATAATACAGAGCCAGCAAATAAAGATGACAGTATGAAGACTGGAAGGACAAGATGGGGCCTAACACAGTTTTCCTTGCTTTGCTTTTCTCCACTTACATAATTACTTGGCCCACAAGAGCCACTGTGCCTTCTTCTATTGAGGAGAGAGCCTGGGAGGAATGCTCTTGTCTCCTGCAGTGCTCCTAAAAGCCCACAAAAGCAGCTAGTGTCGCACAGTGCCCACTGCAACCTAGGGCTTGTTGTTTAGCAACTGCAGCTTTCCTACGTCATTAAGCAAAGCAGGCAGACTCCTGCACCGTCTCCTTGCACCAAGACTTACCTACAGACCCAAGAGACCACATTTTTCAGCACGTTTCCCAAAAAAAAAGGAAGAAAGAGAAAACAGTAAGTCACCTACTTTGCCACAGGGAAGTCACTTGCCTAATTCAAAGTAGAATAGACTCTTCATCTTTCTTGCAGACTAAGTTCTAAACCAGGCACCATCGATTTTCTTAGCAGCAGTGGTCTAAACCCAGTTAAAACATGGAACCCTGGGGTGCCTGGGTGGCCCTGTAAGTTGAGCATCCGACTTTGGTTTCAGTTCAGGTCACGATCCCAGCATCGTCGTGGGATCGAGCCCTGAGTCGGGCTCTGTGCTGAGCATGGAGCCTGCTTAAGATTTTCTCTGTCTCTCTCTGTCTCTGTCTCTGTCTCTCTCTCTCTCTCTCTCTCTCCCCTTCTCTGCCCCTCTCCCTCTCCCCCTCCCCTGCTCATACTCCTGTACAGTAGAAGTCTGATTTAATGCCACCTCCTGGCACCAATGTGACAAAGAAGACGGGAAGATATACTGTTTGGGGACTGCACTGTGGACAGTTTGTTTAAAACCAAGAGAGAGGAACACACATGCTTTGGACTGTGCTATATTTAATTAAATGAATTTACTCAGCACTGTACCTATCAAACAGGGATATTAAATATTAGGAATAGTACCACTGGTTGGTTACACAGAGGCTTTACTGTGAGTTCTAAGGATATCAGATCCCAGTTCTGCTCCTTGTGAGCTGTGTGAACCTGGATGAAGCTGCCCCAAATGAGATATTGCATAAAGCCGGCAAGACACGAGGTAGGACATGAGCACGTGGTGATGTATTAACATCAGACGCTTTACATACGTATGGTGACTGAGGATAATACACTTTTACATTACATTTAAGTAACAATGAATTGCATTTACTTCTCATTACATTGCCAAGCAGTGGTCCTTAGTAGCCGCAGTTCTTTGAGCATTCCTGCAGTGTTTTCTCCAGGTTAGAAGGACCCTGCCCACTATGGAGAAGGTCAGAGGCAGCGGAGAAAAAAGTGCTCAGGTCAGTGTGGGGCGGAAGGACCACCACCTCTATTTATTTTAATAGTGTACAGATGAAAGGTGGGGCATACAATTAGCTTGCATAACGTGAATTAACAGCCAGAAAGCTCTTCCATATTGCCCAGTTAGAGAGAGCTGTTTGTCCTGTACGGGTTTTGGATTGCAAATCTGGGGTTTATCTGCAGGGCTGTTTTCCCAGAGCCTCCAAAACAGACCCAGGGCGAACCACACACCCAGGCAGACGCTGCTGGACCTTGGCTTCTGTTGTTTCAGCCCTGGGGTGATTTCCATGCCAGCAGGCAGCCCTTTTGTGTTTTTGCAGCTCCATCCAGGGTCACATTTGTTTAGGTGTGTTCCATATCTCCATTTCAGCTGCCTCCTCTCAGGCTAAAATAATGTTTGGCTTATGTACTAAGAAAATACTGCAATTGTAATTTTGCAGCCGTAGCATTTTCGGAACTAGACGCCCAATTCCATATGCTCTGCATGTTCATGAAATTGTTCTCATTAGTGATATCCTATAGAATATTCTCATATCTCAGTCAGAGGGCTTCCCCTTACCCCAGCCACACTCTCTTGTGGGGTCCCCCCTCCCACCTGTCAAAGCCAATTCCTCGCCTCTAATGGTAATAATAACAACAGCAATAATAGTAACAAAATGGTCCCTTCAGGGCACTTGGGAGGAGATTTAGTGTGTCGGTATCAGTTATAACTGCAGGCCTATAAGAAAGCATGATGGAAAAGGCAGGGAAACAAGAGGGTAAAAGAACAAACAGGAGAACTCCACTTTCCTGACCCTGTTTTAGAAAAGATACATTCAAAATCTTGTTTGAGATAGTTGGGACTCCAGGGTCAAAGAACGCATATGGATTTTCTGGGCCTTATTTTCATCACGCCAAGACAGAGAGCAGGCCCCCATTTCAGCAGGTGACCAAAAACCAGTGGACGTCATTCTCATCCTCAACTAACCTTCAGAGGTACAGAAACCTCTCACTCGTGTTTCTCCCCACTCATACCCACGTCTACCTCCAAGAGCCGCATGACTCAGCCTTACGGGCCCAGAATAATTTAGTTTGATGCCACTTATATGTAAAAATTACACAAAAATACATATGCTAGGGGCACCTGAGTGGCTCAGTTGGTTGAGTGTCCAACTCTTGATTTTGGCTCAGGTCATGATCCCAGGGTCGTGGGATCGAGCCCTGAGTTGGGCTCTGTGCTGAGCATGGAGCCTGCTTAGGATTCTCTCTCTCTCCCTCTCTCTTTCTCTCTCTCTCTCTTTCTCTCCCTCTGCCCCTCCCCCACTAGTGTGCATGCGCGTGCTCTCTCTCTCTCTCTGTCTCTCCATTTCAAAAAAAAATACTCATGCTAACTACACAGGCATTTACATACAAGGTTCTTTTACACTGATGAAAAATTCTCAAGAAATCAAGGCAAGTGCTATTTTGGCCACCTCCAAAATAAATCTACACATACCCCACCTCCATCTAAAAAAAGATGTGCAAAGGCCCTATGATTCTAATTTAAAGTAAATCCTAAAGTAAGTTTGCAAAACTGCTCTTCCAATGGGTCATGAACACTCCCACAAGTCTCTCTAGATTCTTGAAGATTAAAATTTCCCTGGACTAAGCTGAACATCCAACCATCCCTGAAACTTTGGCCCAGTGCCAGAAAAAATTAAGCTCTTTGCTATTTTCTCTCCTCCGTCATCCCAGCACAGGCAAAAAAGAAGAAACAAACGGATGTGTAACATTTGGTAAACATGAGTATGCTGCGAAATCAAATTTGATCCTAAAAATATTAACCACCTATAATAAAAGCCTAATGTATGCCACCTTTCCATTAAGCAAGATAACTCTTTCTCTTCCCCTTGACACCACGGTATGAAGAACCTCACTATAGATCTGACCTTGCAATTCTCAGCAGAATCTCCTAAGTTGAATAAGAAATTTAATACAGATCATTTCTCTTAAAGGCCTGAGACTCGGAAAGAAAGCAAGAGAAAGGAGATTGCCAGGGATGGATTTTCCATTCTATGGAATATTATTCAACATTTAAGAACCGTTGGGCACCCACTACCTCCTGGGCTCCAGGCAGTACTCACATCATGCCTTCATTCCCAGCACGGTGGAGCACTCAGGATCCAGGTGCCATCACCCACCCTCCAAGATGTAAGAGTCACACTTTTACTGTGTACGTCCAATGTTGTTGACCAAAACAACATGATGCATCATAATCACAAAACATTTCCCACACCAAAGACCTGGGCGTAATTTTGCGACTGTTTTTCTTTCCCCCTCACCTTTCTCTCAACCTATGTATTTAAGTCAACAAAACAGTATATTTGATTTCTGAAATAATGTGACATGAGCACTGACTGCCCTGGTTTCTTTCAATTATTGGGATTTCTATAATAGGTTTAAAAAAAGATGCTGGTCTTTTAGCCTGGAGGGATACTTACCCTCAATATCAGCTAAGGAAATTCTAAATTTCCCAAGAAAGTTCACTCAACAGTTTGCCCTTTAAAGCAACATGATTCAAGTATCATACAGTTCACTTCTGTGCGGGGGCAGGAATGGACTGTGAAAATGATCTCTTTAAAAATCCTACAGAGTAAATATACGGACTTGAAAATAATTTCCCACAGCATTTTCTAAATTCAATTTCTTTGACTAAAACAACTAAGAAACTGGGACCCCAATTAATCCCTTTTATGTTGTGCTGTAGAATTAAATGCCAATTTAAATGTTGTTACACAATTAAGTGTTACAGAAAGGATTGTTGTTTGGAATATACACTTAACGCAATAAATATCCTGCAGGAAAAAAAAAATCTCCCTCATTCTAGTGTGGCTTCGACCACCACACCTCCACGGAAACCATTCTTGCTGAGGTGACCAGTGGCCTCCATGATACTAAATCCACCTGACGAGTTCAGTCCTCAACTTACTTGGCTTTCTACAGCCTTCACCGCTGTTGACTACTCTGCTTCTAGAAACACTCTTGCCTTGGATGCTGTGGCATCATGGCATCACAGTCTTCTTGATGTCCTTCTACCTTTCTTGCACTCCTTTGTAATCTCCTGTTCAGATTCTTCCCTGCCTGACCGCTGAATATGGCAATTCCCCAGGACAGTCTTGGAATCCCTGGTCTTGAAACTCTATGCTCCCACCCAAAGTGACCTCATGCACTCCCACTGCTTTAAATACCACACCACTCCCAAATTTATAACCTCAGCCGACACCTATATTCTGACTCCAGACTTATTTATTTAATTACCCACTTTCATCACTAAAGCTGGCTCACAGGCATCTGAAACCTACCCTGTCTCCAGTTGGCTTCTTGATCTCCAGGCAATGGTCCCTCCATCCACACTACTGGACTCTTGGGAGTCATCCTCAACACCTCCTTCTCCCACAGCCCACCTATCCCTCCATCTTCTTTCCCCCTCCACCATCTAATCCAAGGACCCATTATCTCTTCCTGGACCACTGAATCAGCCTCCTGAGCCCTTGTCACTGGTCTCACTCTTGTCCCTGCCCATCCTTTCTCCAGCACCTACCAGAGAGAGCTCTTCAAAGTACAAATCTGATCGTATAACTCCTATTCAGTCTTAAAACCCTCCAAACATCTACACTGAGGATTTATAACAGTCTGCTATCTTGGAGAATGATGGTATAAACTCCTAGATGAGAATTTTTTTTCTCTTTTTTGCCGATGTATAGCTCTGTGAAAGTTTACATATGTGTGCCCCTGTGAAACCCCCACCCTGAGCAAGACATGGAACATTTCCAGCACTCCAGAAAGTTCATGCCCCTGCTCTGTCCCCACCCTCTCCTGAGGTAACCACTCTTCTGGCCTTTATTACAATGAATTACTTTTGTTTGTTCTTTAACACCATATAAATTGACTTATAGAAATGAATACTTTTTAAACTAAACCAAACTCCTCAAGTGTTCCTGCAAATTAATGATTAAACCAGCTTTAAGAAAATAACATTCTAGAGTCGCCTGAAGTCAGGTGTTCAGCTCTAGAGTCTCAGCTCCCCAAAAGAGTTTGTTAATTAACAAGTGAGAACAAAATCCCCATAACACTACAGATTAAGTTGTTCCCATGAATTGTCCCCAAGTATTTAAGATGACACAGGAACTACTACTTCTACTCATGGACTTTGAGCCAATCTAGATAACTGTCGGCCAGGCAAATTCAAAGAAAGTACTTTTTTGATTCAAACAAAGACTTCAAAGTGAAAAAGAAATGTGACAGCATGAGCAAAGTATACAGTTAATAGAGGAATGAGACTTTAGGAGGCTATTGGTCTTACCAAGAGAGTTGTGTTGCAAGTATTAGGAATTAGTAATGGGCTATGGGGGGGGGGAGGGGCAGCTTAAAGCTGGATAAAGCCGCATCTGTACCCATTCACCATTATAACTTCACCCTGGAGGAAGGCCATCAAGTCTCTATTTTCAAAGTACAGTCCCTGATTTTGTCCCTCTGTCCAGAATAAGAGCCAATTCCAATAAAGGGCCTGGGGAAGCCCAGCCCCTGGGATGCATAAGCCCCTCCTGAGAATTTATTCTGCTGCCTGAAATTCAGACAGACCTCTCCCCAGGGTTTGGAACTTCTGAAGTTTATGCTGGGCAGGAGGTGACAAAAGGGGGAGCAGGTGGGCAGTAGCAGAGTCCCAGGGACTTGTTTTTGCTCTCTTGATGGTCCCACGCCCCTCCCTAGCATCAAGAAGAGAAATCCTAAACCTAAAATTAGAATCAACTGGGAGATGTGGGGAGATTTTACCAAATTCTGGAAGAACTGACAAAACAGGTCTCACCAAGCATCCCTGTTTGCAGAGAGTCTTGCTCTCTGCACCCATTGACAACAGTTAGACATCTGCTATTGACATATGTATGCCCCTGCATAACCCCCACCCTGAGCAAGACATAGAACATCTCCAGTACTCCAGAAAGTTCATGCCCCTGCATGGACCAGTGTACCAGCTGGTGACCCTTGCCCATGCCGGCCAGCCAAGTGGCAGGGGTGGGTTTTGATGGTACAGTTCCTGTCACATGCAAGGCACTCAAAAAAATGTTGGGGACTATTACCATGAAGGGATTCCCACAAACTACAGTTCTGCTTCCTAGACATAAAAGAGAAAAAGAATTGCTCACTCTTCAGGTGAAGTGTTGGGAGGGTGGAGTGAAGCAGAAGATAAGGAAACAATTTGGGTAAAATCACCATCGTCCCCTCCTTTTTTTTTTTTTTTAATAAACTAAACCCAGAAGATTTCCCAGAAGATGAAAAAACATATTTTTTAAAAAATATATATATAATGACATATAACATAAGCCTACTTCCTCTTCCTTTATCTCCTTAAATTTTCCTTGAACCCTATCCTAGTAAATTTCATTTAGCCTCATTAAGGTTCATGGAAAAAACCTCCCAGGTCCTTTGGTAAATAAAGTGATGATTGGGAGGGTGAGTCCCAGGCAGGGCCAGACATCTTCAGCTATGTTCTTCAGCAGTGACTGCTGTGGAACTTGGGAGCAAGGCCACCTAAGATAGTATCCCAACCCTGAATTGTCCTCACACAACCAAAATCATCCCAGTGAGGATGAAATCCATGATGTGGAGATAGGAGAAAGACAAATTTTAAGTGTTTTAACTTGCATGGTTACAATCAAGCCCTTGACTCGTAGTTTCATTTGTTGGCTCACATTTTGATGTTTGCTCCTCACAGGATGTTCTTGGGTTTACATAGGGATGTAGAAGTATTTGCATTGGACAGGGACACCGGACCCAACTGGAGACTCCTATAAGGACCCCCCCCCCCCAGTCCTGGCTGCAACTCTGTGTCAGTCCCCTGGTGCATGGAATAACGAAGTTTTTGTTAACAAAGACATTCAGTATATTCAAGGAGTGAGAGAAGAACCTGGTGTTTTGTAGAGTGTGAATGATTCCGGGTATAAGGACCTGGACTTATTCTGGGCAGCTCATCCTCTTCCCTCCACAGTCCAAATTACCTACATTATACCCCTCCTGTCCTCCTACTTTGGCAAGAGGTGTGGCCCCCTCCTTGTCCGGGTTCAACACTCCATCTACATCCCCTCTCACTTCCGCAGGAACTCCATTCCTCAATAATGCTCTCTTTCAGCTGTATCTTCTCAATCCCGATTTGATGACTTTTACCTCTTCCACCACGGGTAAGTATATTTATACCTGTGCCATCTAAATAAAAACCAACCGACCAACAGAAAATTTCCCTCTTATTTTCACAAATTTAGCTTCTCAGTGTCATTAAGTCACCGTCTTCACTCTTCCTCAGTTCCACCTCTCTGTGGGGTCAATGACATCAAACACTGTGGACCACTTCTCCTTGAAGCCCTCTCCTTGTCTGGCCCTCCTGCACGCACACTCTCCTAGTTTCTTTGGGACAGTTCACCATGCATACCCTTCTTACCACACTGCTGCTTCTCTAGAGGCTGACCCCAGAAGGAGTGGGCCTTTGTTAGCAATATTTTTACTATATGGCATCACAGGTACCTTCCCCAGACAGGAGGAGAAACTAGGTTAACCTTTCCACAAAAATGGCACTGAGAGGAGGGGCAGCCTGTCAGATTGGCCATCTCATCAGGGGAGGTTTAACCTTGGAAGCTATGGGTTTGTCATGTGCACAGAGCAGCAGAGGAAGATGGTGTTAAATAGAAAAAAGAAACACCATTGCTGAAATATCAGAAACTAAGAGTGATAGAGTCTCACTGGGCTCCTTCTGACTCTATGGTCCCTAGTTTCACATCCCTGAGTGCCTCAGATAATCCATTCAGCCTTCTAATAAATTCTAAATATATATATATATTTTTTTTCTTTTTTTTTTTTTTTTTTTTGCCTGAGCTAGGTTGTGTTGGTTTCTGTGGCTGGCAACCTTAAGAACTTCCATTACCACACAACTTAGTGCTCCTCCTCTCTTATAATTTCGCCTTCCCTTTAATGGTAGGTGTCACTCTATCCATCTCTTAGCTCTCTTCTGAGTCTGTACACTGTCTCCTGATGATCATCTCCACACACTCAGCTTGAACTGCCACCTCTAGGCATATAACTCTGAATGAAATCTGTCACCCAGCCAGACCTCTTTTTCTGAACTCCTGACCTACAGACCCTGGAACATACTCATTTCTGGGGAATGTCCCACAAGCCCCTTACAATGAATAATTACAAAACTGAGCACAAATTTATTGCTTTTCTCAATTTTTCTAGACTGATGAATCACCTCTACCATCCACCCAGTCACCTCAGTCAGCAAGGGGAGGCAAGCTTCACTTCTCCCTCTGCTTCACCCTCTATAATCGATTTAATCCCTGTATCTTAATAATTCTGCATCCTTAGTATTTCTCCAATATATATATCCTCTGTCTCTATTCTGACTTCACTGTATTTTAGAGCCCCATCACTTCATTCTATTTGGCCTTCTTATCTCCTCATACCCCCTTATCCTTCTCTATTTCTAAAACACAAACCTGTTTGGTTTATCCCCTGATTCCTTCGAGGTAAGGGCCAAACTCCCTAGACTAACATCTAAGAATCCTCATGATTACCTGACTCCTGCCTCCCTTGACAGCCACACCTTTTATCACTTTCCAGTGGACCCCTACACTCGGTCTACACTGAAGAACTTGCAGTTTCATGAAGTGCCAAACTTCCCACTCTGTTGGTGTATGGCTTTCTAAACAGCCTTCCCCTAAAGAGTAATCTCAGTTTCGTGTGTGTACCACTAGCTAGACGTATATGCCAGGTTCATCTGTAAGTTCTACAACCCACCTCCCTGCCCCAACAGCCAGAGGTAAGGTCATCTCAGTTAGTTTGCCCATTAACAGCATTTCAGAGCCCCAAGATGAAAACACACAACTTTAGGACACACAACTGAGCCTTCACACCCAATGCCCCCTGTCCTGCAAAGCCTGTCCACGTTTCTTCAAAGCCTAACTCAACTAATTCAGTTCAGCATCACCTCTTTCAGGAAGCCTTCCTTGAACGTTGCTTAATACCCACCCACCTGCACCTTGGGATTAGGTTTACAGCCTCTGTGCTCCCACTGCATAATGGTGTCCCTGCTGCATAACTTTTCCATAGGCCTTTGATGCCATCGAGTCATAGTGACTTATAAGCCATCTGTGACTTATCCACAACACTGGAAGTTCCTTAAGGGAAGAGACAATGTCTTTCACATATCTGTATTCACAGTGCCTGACACGCTTCCTGGATATCTTGTCCTAGAGCATCCAGCTGGGAATTAATGAGAGATAAAAACTGAGAATCTCTAGAACTAGAATACATTGTCCTCTTTCTGTTACAGCTTTGAAGATAAGAAGGAAAAGATGAGGGTGTGTTTTCTGCCATTGTTTTTGATAGAGCTATGGGGCTTTTTCTTTCTCTTCCTTGGGATATCTCAGGGGGTGGTTTTCTACATACATGTATTTAAAGAGTGGTCTTGTCATACATGCACAGTGCTGGCCCAGGGCTGCAGAAAGTGCTGACCACCACTTAGCAAAGACTCTGTAAATATTTTAACTCAGAATGTACAAGGTCCCTTCCCTCAAGAAAGGGAACCCAAGGTCTTAAAGGCTTGTTAGAATGGAGCCAGGTATCTCTTTGGCATGGAATCCTAAGGCGGTCACATCTGGTATTAATGCCCTGTGTAACCTCTTTCCCATTAGTGTGGGAAGACCTGGTGGTATGTTTCTAACCAACAAAATATGACAAGGTGTTGGGATGTCTGCTTAGCAAACTGTATCTCTTGCTGGCTTTGATGAAGCAAGTTGCAGAGTTGGGGAGGCCCATGTAATAAGGAACTGAAGGTGGCCTCCAAAGCAGGTAGGAACTGAGGTTCTCAGTCAAAATGTCTTCAAAAAACTGAATTATGCCACAACCATGTGAGCTTAGAAGTGAATCTCTCCCCAGTTGAGCCTTCTGATAAAATGCCAGCCCCGGTGAACAATTGATTACAGCCTTGTAAGAGACCCTGAAACCCATCCAAGCCATATCCCACAAAAAATGTTTTAAGCCACACACTTGTGGCAATTGGTTACACAATGAAGGGTAACTATTATAATCTTCTTTACCCCTATTGAAGTCTAGCTACCTGGAAAAAAATTTTTCCATTTTTCAGCAGGTTGAATAGAAAGCTGTCAGCAAATAAATGTTTCACTAAAATTGAAATCCCCTCTAAAAACAAACATCAGCATTCTAAAAGTTGAGACTACAAGAATCCATACAAAATGAAGGAGTGGGGGAGGAACCAAGATTAAAACTTGTACAGGGGCTCTGGAGAAAACTGCAGGCTCCATTGGTTTATTTAACTTTTAAATCTTATTAAATTTGCTAGATGCATGTTAGCATTCATGGTTCATTTACTTTTATTCTGACTTCTATAAATAGGTACTCTATGAGCCCTGATAAATGACTTAAAATCTTGTTTGACTTCAATAAAGAAATTAGCATGTTAATCTTAAAAATTCTACCCATAGAAATGAAGGAAAGCCTCCTTTTCCACCTTCGTTTACTCCCTGCAAGTACACCTCCCTAATTCCTGGGCCCCTCCCTGCCATCCTTGTTCTTTTCTTTGGCTCTACATGCATAAAATCTGGCATCCTCTCAAATTGCTTAGATCTGGCTCTCCTGCAAAAACAAACAGAAGCTACCTGGGGCCCCTGATTCCTGCTCATTTACATTCTTTCTGTGCCAAGGGTCAGAGGATGTCAGAGTTGGTGGCAGCCAGTCAAGCCCAGCGTGGGACAGCACTTATCTATCAATGCAGTGTTTCTCTATCTCTCAACAAGCCAGCATTCATACAATTATAAATGGAAACATGTAACTGCCACATGTCTGATACTAGTAAATCTAAAAGTTTAGTACAGAGTTGTAACAGACAGGAGCCCATACAAAGCTCATTAAAATAAAGCAGGCAGTGGGTGTAGGAGAAAGACATAATGTATACGACCTATACTGTATATGGAAAACAAAAGCAAGTTGGAAATTCCCAGTGATTCAATTACACGGAATGCATATTTAAATTATTAGCAATTCACATTAAAGTACTGATTCTTTGTGAGTAGCTATTGTTGTATGGCTTTCTAAACAGCCTTCAGCTAAAGAGTAATGTCAGTTTCGTGTGTGTACCACTAGCTAGACGTATATGCCAGTTTCATCTGTAAGTTCTACAACCCACCTTCCTGCCCCAACAGCCAGGGGTAAGGTCATCTCAGTTAGTTTGCCCATTAACAGCATTTCAGAGCCCCAAGATGAAAATTGGTTTTTAGGACACACACAAAAAAATCTTATACAGACCACCAGTTTGTGACTCTCCAAAGCTCATTGTACTTGACAATATCTTATTCCTCAGTATTTAATTTCTCTCATTAGGAAGAATTTAAATTAAATTATTTTTTTTCCTCGGGGAGGAAGAGATAATGAAAAAAGAAGTTGAGAAACACTATTCTAGGTGCTTAGAATTCTAGATGAGCCTATAGGGAAGAAAATGAAGATAAGAAAGGCACAGTAAAACCTGCAGACACTAAATGAAATAGCCTAATAGCAATCTAAGAACCAGATGCATTTGTATATTATAACAGGAGCAGAATTAGAGAAATCCCAAAGACAAGTTATGACACAGAATTAGAAACTCTGACCTTGAAGTCAGAAGAGCCAATCTGAGTCAGTTCCTAATACATGATTACTAGTTGTGCAACCTTAGAGAAAAGTTATTTATTATTTTTTTTCCTTTTCTGTAAAAAGAATGAAAATGTCATTTTTACAAGGTTATTGCAATAGTTAAACGAGATAACATTAGTGAAGAATTTTGCCAACAAGAGCATGTGGGTCAGTTAAAAGGTAGCACCATGAGCACAATTACTTGAACCTTGGAAACCACTGCATGGGCACAGGAGCACTTCAATAAGCCTATAGTTGTCACTACCATGAACTGCTGCTTCAAGGTGGTGTTACACTGACAGGAAGGGTCTTCTCATTAGGAATACCACATCCTGGGGCACCGGTGTGGCTCAGTTGCATAAGCGTCTCCCTCTTGATTTCAGCTCAGGTCATGATCTCACAGTCTGTGGGTTCAATCCCTACATCAGGCTCTGTGCTGACAGCACAGAGCCTGCTTGGGAATCTGTCTCTCTCTCTCTCTCTCTGCCCCTCCCCCACTTGCTCTCTATCTCTCAAAATAAAGAAACATTAAAAAAAAAAAAAGAATACCACATCCTATGTTAAAAAAAACAAAAAAACAAAAAAACAAACAAACAGGAATGACCTAATGCAATTGATCTACTCTATTCCAAGGGAACAGTAAGAGATACTCAGACCACAGAGAAGTGGTGTGAGAGAAAACTTCCTTTCTTATCTTTCTCCCGTCAACTTGGGCTACCTTTCCAATCACCTGGTTGTTTTTATAAACTTTTGAAAAATACCTGAACCTGGAAGATTATGAGAACTCCATAAATATTTATGGAATAAGTAAGCACAGACAAGGTTGCAAGGCAGTAAGTATTCTCATACATGGTTGTGGGAGTAGAAATTAACACAGTCTTTAGAGAAAGCAGTCTGCTAATATGTATCAACATTTTTTGTTTGGTTTGGTTTTTAATTTTGTTTTTAAGTTCATACCCCTGGCCAGCTAATTCTATGCCTAAGAACCCATCCCAAGGAAATGATCAAAAAGAGAAACAATAATGTATCCATAAAGATTCCTATCACAGTATCATTTTATGTTTGGATGTAGCTTGACTTGCATGGAACATGCATAAAACACTTGTGCTGTATGGACTCCATGTTATGGGTGCGGATATCTGACAGGTAAACAAAAGAAACAGTAAATCAAAACAAGGTCCTACAAAAAGTCAGGTATCATCTTAACCAAAGCCAGCAGCCCTGAAGCTTATTAATATTTCAAAAAGTTGAGAACCTGCCAATCAGTCCAGGTCTGGTCATGTCAGATCTTAGCCTCCCATCATCCCGGTGATCTCAACTAATCTCAAAATCAAAACGGCAGACAATTAGCAATTAAAGCATCTTAAACGAACAAGTAATGTTGCAGGCTAAGGCAGAACAGGGAGAAAGAGAATAAAATTCACCTCACTGGCTTTCTTTTCAAACTCCCAATCTTCCTGAGTCAGGACTCCCCAGGATTTGCAACTCATCACCAGACTAAGTTTCTCCACGACAAACAACAAGTATTCTCAAGGGACTAATTGTTCCCTTATCTCCAAAAACCCTACTGAAAAGGTGCTGAACTCACTGCAAGTCTTCTATAAGCCCTACCTTCTTGGGGGCTATGAGATACAAATATTCTCTCAAGAGTGCAATGAGAAAGATTCATTTAAAAAGGGCAAAAAATTAAGTTCTGTGCAGAAGACTAAATTATAGCTCTGATTTTTAGTGTCAATGATCTAAAATATAAGATTGATAACCAAGAGGGCAAAAGAGCATTTTTATCAAATACATGTATCAAGGATTGCGGAGCACCTACTTCTCAAATGAGTCAGACATCCTAGCTATCAGGTGCCCCTGATAGAGAGGAATCTGTGGATGATATGCAAGCAACCAAATGTATACTGAAAAAAAAAAGCATATGTGCAATGTCTGATACTTCTCAAGGCACTTTCACTCATGATTTATCATTTGATCCTTGCATTAACCCTGGGAGGTAAGCAGAAAAAGAAAGATTTGACGAAGATAGGCACACAGATCTAAGTTAGCTAACTTGCCCACATTTGCAGAACCAACTGATTACTGGAGGCATCAATACTCATATCTAGCTCTTTCCGTGTTCTTCATGACATAGCACATTGGGCAGCACACACAAATGCTATACATGTGAAATAAGTAGATGATCACACAAGACAGGCGTAACCAAGACCCAGGAGCCAGGCTGCTCACTTCAAGTCCCAGTGCTATCAACTGTGGGAGTATGATTTGAGGTCATTTATTTAAAACACTCTGTGTATCAATTTGCTTACCTGTGAGGCAGGAATAATAATAGCACTCAGCCATTTGGGCGATTAGAAGGATCATGTATAAAGTACTGTAGTGACCGACATATAGCAAAAGGCTCAATAATTGTTAACTACCATAGTAATGAGCAGCACTGACTGAGGATCAAAAAAGATTCTCTGCTTAAGCCAGATGTGACGCAAACATCCCGAGTCTTTCTTCGTGTCAGGTGTGAGTTACGTGCTGTATTAGTTTCCTGTTGCTGCTGTAACAAACCATAAATTCAGTAACTTAGAATAACATTACTTTATTATTTCATAGTTCTGAGGGTCAGAAGTCTGAAATGGGTCTTGCTGGGTTAAAATCAAGTGTCAGCAGAGCCGTGTGCCTATTGGATGCTCCATGAGAAAATCTATTTCCTTCTCTTTTCTAGCATCTAGTGGCCACCTGCATTCTTTAGCTGGTGACCCCTTTCTCCATCTCCAAGCATATCATTCCAATCTCCGTTTCTATAGATTATCTCCTCCTGCCCCCTGCTTCCCTCACCATGTTTTCTGCCCCTGCCCCTGCCCATTCTGCCTCCCTCTTAAAGGACCCTGGTGACTGCATTGGGCCCATGAGGATAATCTGAATAATCATCCTCTCAGGATCCCTAACTTAACCACAGCTACAAAACCCCTTTTGTCACTTAAGGTAACATTTGCAGGTTCTAGAGTTTAGGATGTGGCCATCTTTGGGGGTCCATTATTCAGTCTACCACAGGTGCCAAGGATACAGAAATGAATTTGATATAACTGCTGAGTTCAAGACGTTCACAGACTATTGAATAAAATACGTATTTTTTTTTTAAAAAAGAAAATTAACTCTAGTGTACATCAGACTCCATCACTCAGCGGTATTAGAGAAGTATAAACAAAGTACCCTGGGGTAACAGAGGAAAGATCCATTTATGTCAACGAAGAAAGGAAAAAAGGCCTCATGAATAACATGATACATGCAGAGAACCGGTCATTGGAATGTGTTTAAACTTGTCGTGATGAAGGTAATTCCAGGAAAACACATGGAAAAGTCAGGAATATTGAATAAGCAACTGTTATCACAGCCAGGGAGACAAAGGAAGGAGCAAATGGGAGAAGGAAAATGTTGAAAAGGGACATGAAGGCTAGATCATGAAGAACCACCGCAAGGGTGGGGGACTTTACAGAATGAAAAGCCATTGAAGGCTGCTGAACCCGTCATTCAGATTTATATTTTACAAAGAAAACTCCAGAGGCAGAAAGCAGAACTCAATTTAAGAGCTACTTCAATAGCGCACAGAAAAAGGGAAGAAGGACTAAATTAAGAAATACAGGAAATGAAGGCAAAGATGGATTTGAGACACATTCCCAAAGTGAAATCAATAGGACCAAGTGACTAAGTGAATACAAGTGGGAGACAAGAGTGATGCTGAATGTCTAGCTCTGGCAACTGGTGGATGCTGATGTCACTAAGTGACACAGAGAACAGAGAATAGGGGTCAGCTTCAGACATGCTGATTAGAACCCTTAAAGGTGCTAACTCGGACTGTTTAGCAAAAAGGAAAAGCGTACAAAAATGACATCTAAATAGAACAAATATTTGGCATCAGCGGACCCCGGCTCTGGTACTTTTCTGACATTTATTTAGCTTTGTGACTGTTGGACAAGTTGCTTAACCCCTCAGGGCCTTGGTTTCCCCATTTGTGAAGTAAGAAGTTGGGGGTGTTAGATAATCATTCAATTCCCTTCTCATTCTAACATCACATTGGTCGAATACCTGAGTCATTATTTCCTTCTCGGTTTCAATCACTTCTTCCAGCCACTAACAGAAAATCTGATGGGTCTTAATTTTCAAACAAAAGGGCTAGAGCTAGAAAGGTAAAGACAAAGGCACTAACAATCACTGCAAGCCTACTATGCACCAGGCACCATTCCTGCCCTGCTCTCCTCCAGTCGCTTGTCCCACTTGGCCCAGACACCCCTGTGGGGTCCTAGAAATGACCAACAATTTTTATTTCTTTATAATCAATAATTCAAGAACATAACAAGGGAATACTGGAGGTGTTTTTGAAATATAATATATACACCAAGGGGATGGAGAATGAACCATGCACACAATACGAGTGGCAAAAATTGCTTGATTATTTTTTTTAAATTCTACTTATTCTGCCATCATGTCAAAAAAATAGAAATTGAACTATCACCACCTTAAATTTCATGTTGCCGTGGGATTATAATTTGTAATACTAAAACAGTGGGACATTTATTTTTGTTCCATCTGTGCTGAAGCAGCTACAGGTTTCCCCTTCAGGGATGTATTTATGGCCATATCAGTCAATAAGCCCAGAGAAACAGCTCTCAGGGAATATAATCACCACTAACGGCAGAAATAAAATAAGCATGTTAACATGTGCTTGGTGAGATTCTTATAAATGTGTTCACCTATGCAGCCACCCAGAAGGACACTAAATTGAACCCTAAAAAAGAATGTCAGGTAACCATGTCCAAATCCTCCCTTAATCCTAGGAGACAATGCCTTTTCCAACAGAAAGTGCTTACTCAGTGTCAATTATAATGCAAACAACAGACTGTGATACAGGCACTAGAAGTTAAAGCTCATAAAGCCCTCTTTAGCAGGAGAAAAATCTAATTCAATGGTCAAATGCCAATCAGGGTGGGATAACTAGGCAGCAGCTGAAAATACAAGATTTCAAAATCAACTGCAACTCCGTTGGGAATGCATTACTACTGAATGCCTGTCAGAGCACAACATGAGTGAGTTAGCACCATTAACGTGGGAAAAAAAAGAATGACTCCTATTTCAGTGAACACAGGTAGATTCCCAGTGAATTTGTATTTATGTTTTCCTGAACAATAATTGACATACAATATTATATTAGCTTCATGTGTACAACATAGTGACTTGACATTTGTGTATATTGCAAATTGATCACCCCAACGTCTAATTGCCTACTCTCACCATACCGTAGGCAGTATTACTGGCTGTATTCCCCATGCTGTCCTTTATATTCCCATGACTTATTTATTTTATAAGTGGAAGTTTATAACTCTTAATCCCCTTCAGTCATTTTGCCCTCCAATTTCCATTCCCTCTGGCAACCAATACTCTGTTCTCTGTATCTATGAGCCTGGATTTTGTTTTCTTTGTTGTTGTTGTTGTTGTTGTGTTTTAGATTCAACTTATAAGTGAAATCATGTAGTATTTGTCTTTCTTTTACTTATTTCATTTAGCATAATACTCTCAAGATGCATCCATACGTCAGAAGTGGCAAGAGGTGCCTGGGTGGCTCAGTCAGTTAAGCATCCGACTTTGGCTCAGGTCACGATCCGTGGTTCACGGGTTCGAACCCTGCGTCGCATTTTGTGGCGCTCAGAGCCTGGAGCCTGCGTCGTGGATTCTGTCTCCCTCTCTCTCTCTCTGCCCCTCCCTGGCTCTTACTCTGTCTTCTCTCTCTCAAAAATAAATAAAATATTAAAAAAATTTTTTTAAATGGCAAGATTTCACTCTTTTTATGGCTAAGTATTCCAGTGTACATACATAACACATCTTTATCCATTCATCTATTGATGCACACTACGGTTGTTTCTATATCTCGGTTATTGTAAATAATGCTGCAATGAACATAGGGGTGCATATATCTTTTCAAGTTAGTATTTTCATTTTCTTCAGATAGAAACCCAGTAGTGGGATTGTTACATAATATGTTAGTTCTATTTTTAATTTTTTGAGGGACCTCTATACTGTTTTCCATAGTGGTTGCATTTTTGCATATGGTGTAAGACACTGGTCCAGTGTAATTCTTTTGCATTTGGCTATCCAGTTTTCCCAACATCATTTACCGAAGAAACTGTCCTTTCCCCATTGTATATTTTTGCCTCCTTTGTTGTAAATTAATGGACTATACACGTGTGGGTTTATTACTGTGGTCCCTTCTGTTCCATTGATATGCATGTCTGTTTTTATGTTAAAACCATATTGTTTTGAATACGATAGCTTTGTAATTTAATTTGAAATCAGGGCATGTGATACCTCCAGCTTTGTTCTTCTTTCTTAAGATTGCTTTTGGTAGTCAAGATTTCTATGGTTCCATAATCCTAAATTTTAGGATTGTTTGTCCTAGTCCTGTGAAAAATGCCATTGAAATTTTGACAGGGATTGCACTGAATCTCCAGATTGCTTTGGGTAGTATGGACATTTGGACAATATTAATTCTTCCAATCTAGAAGCACAAAATATCTTTCCATTTCTTTGTGTCTTCTTCAATTTCTTTCATTAATGTCTTACAGTTTTCTGTGTATAAGTCTTTCACCTCCTTGGTTAAATTTATTCCTAGGTATTTTATTCTTTTTGTTGCAAGTGTAAGTGGAATTGTTTTCTTAATTTCTCTTTCTCATAATTTATTATTAGCATATAGAAACACAAATTTTTGTATATTGATTTTGTACCTTGCAATTCTACTGCATTCTTTTATTAGTTCTAATAGGGTTTTTTTTAATGAAATCTTTAAGGTTTTCTATATATATAATATCATGTCATCTGCATAGAGTATCCATTTTACTTCTTTTCCAATTTGGATGCTTTTTATTGCTTTTTTCCCCCTAATTGCTGTGGCTAGAACTTCCAGTAATATGTTGAATAAAAGTGGGGAGAGTGCACATCCTTGTTTTGTTCCTGATCTTAGAGGAAAAGCGTTCAGCTTTTCACTACTAAGCATGATGTTAGCTGTGGGCTTGAGGTTGTCATTTATGGCCATTATTATGTGAGGTACATTCTCTCTCTATGCACTTGTTTGAATTTTTACCATAAATGGACACTGAATTTTGTCAAAAGCTTTTTCTGCATCTATTGAGATGAATGTATGATTTTTTTATTGTTTATTTTGTTAATGCAGTGTATCACACTGGTTGATTTGTGGATGTCGAGCCATCCTTGCATACCTGGAATAAATCCCACCTTATTAGAGTGTATGGTCTTCTTAATGCATTGTTGAATTCAGTTTGCTAATATTTTGTTGAGGATTTTTGCATCTATGTTCATCAGAGGAATTGGTCTATAATTTTCTTTTTTTGTGGTGTCCTTGTTTGGTTTTGGTATCAGAGTAATGCTGGCCTCATAAAATGAATTTGAAAGGATTCCTTCTATTTTTGGGAAGAATTTGAAAAGGACTGGTATCAATTCTGCTTTGAATGTTTACTAGAATTCACCAGTGAAACCATCTAGTGCTGGACTTTTGTTTGTTGGTAGGTTTTTGATTACTGATTTAATCTTCTTGCTCGTGATGGGTCTGTTCAGATTTTTTCTTTCTTCATGAATCAGTCTTGGTAGATTATATGTTTCTAGTAATTTATCCATTTCTTCTGTGTTGCCAAATTTGTTGGCATATAATTGTTCACTATAGTCTCTTATGATCCTTTGTATTCCTGTGATATCAGTTGTAACTTCTCTTCATTTCTGATTTTATTTAGTTGAGTCCTCTTTTTTCTAGGTGAGAGTAGCTAAAGTTTTGTTAATTTTGTTTATCTTTTCAAAGAAACTAGCTCTTCAGTTCATTGATCTTTTCTATTGTCTTTTCAGTCTATATTTCTTTATACTCTGATCTTTGTTATTCCGTCTTCTGCTAACTTTGGGCTTTTTTTTTTGTTCTTTTTCTAGCTCTTTGAGGTGTCAAATTAGGTTGTTTGAGTTTTTCTTCTTTCTTGATGTAGGCATTTATTTCTGTGAACTTCCTTTTTTAGAACTGTTTTTGCTGCATCCCATAAATTTTGGTATATTTCCATTTTTATTTGTCTCCGGGTATTTTTTTTATTTCATCTTTATTTTCTTTGACCCACTGGTTGTTTAGTGTCATGTTGTTTAATCTCCACATTTTTGTGGTTTTCCCAGTTTTCTTCTTGTAACTGAGTTCTAGTTTCATACCATTGTGGTTAAAAAAGATGCTTGATATGATTTCAATCTTCTTGAACTTACTGAAACTTGTTTTGTGGCTGAACATGTGATAACTCTCATGGAGAATGTCCCATGTGCACGTGAGAAGAACATCTATTTTGCAGCTTTGGGGTGGAATATTTCACACAGATCTATTAAGCCCATCTGGTCTAACATATAATTTAGGCTGATGTTTCCTGTCTGCATGATCTATCCATTGATGTAAGCAGGGTGTTAAAGTTCCCTACTACTATGACATTGCTGTCAATTTCTCCTTTTAGGTCTGTTAATAGTCGCTTGATATATTTTGGTACTTGTATGTTAGGTGCATAGATATTTATAAATGTCATGTATTGCTGGATTGATTCCTTTAGCGTTAGGTAATGCCCTTCTTTGTCTTTTGTTACAGTCTTTGTTCTAATTTTTTTTTTTAGTGTTTATTCATTTTTGAGAGAGAAAGTGTACAAGTTGGGCAGGGGCAGAGAGAGAGAGAGGAAGACACAGAATCCGAAGCAGGCTCCAGACTGTGAGTCGTCAGCACAGAGCTTGATGTGGGGCTCGAATCCACAAACTGTGAGATCATGACCTGAGCTGAAGTACAATGCTTAACTGACTGAGCCACCCAGGTGCCCCACAGTCTTTGTTTTAAAGTCTATTTTGTCTGATATGAGTAGAGCTACATCAGGTTTATTTTCATTTCAATTTGCATGCAATATCTTTCTCTGTCCCTTCATTTTCAGTCTGTATGTGTCCTTACTTCTGAAGTGAGTCTCTTTTAGGCAACATATAAATGAGTCTTGTTTTTTTATCCATTTAACCACTCTGTCTTTTGACTAGAGAATTTACTTCATTTACATTTAAAGTAATATTGATAGGTATGTACTTTTGCCATTTTATTGTTTTCTGGTTCTTTTGTAGTTCCTCTCTCCTCTTTCTTTCTTCCTTTGTGGTTCAATAATTTTCTTTAGTGTTATGTTTAGAAGTCTTTCTCATTTTCTTTTGTGTATTTATTATAAGTTTTTGCTTTGTGGTTACCACGGGCTTCACATATAACATCCTTTGTATGTGACAGTCTATTTTAAGTTGATAGCAACTTCAATTTACATACATTACAAAACTCAATATTTTCAATCACTCACTCCATGTTTTGGTTTTGATGTCACATTTTACATTTATAATTTTATGGATCCCTTAACTAATGATTATATTTTTAGTTTATTTTAGTACTTTTGTTTTTTGACCTTCATACTAGCTTTATAAGTGATTAATCCACTACCATTACTAAATATTTACCTATTCCAATTTGATTTTTATTTTCATACGTTTTCTTGTCTTTAGTTATTGACATTTATTTTCAGCTTAAAGAAATCCCTTCTTTTTAATTTTATTCATTTTTGAGAGAGAGAGAGAGACAGAGACAGAGCATGAGTGGGGGAGGGGCAAAGAGAGAGGGAGACACAGAATCTGAAGCAGGGCCCAGGCTCTGAGCTGTCAGCACTGAGTTTGATGTGGAGCTTGAACTCACAGATCGTGAGATCATGACTTGAGCTGAAGTTGGACACTTAACCGACTGAGCCACCCAGGTGCCCCTTAAAGAAGTCCCTTTAACATTTCTTGTAAGGCTGGTTTAGTGGTGATTAACTCCTTTAGCTCTTGCTTATCTGGAAAACTCTTTATCTCTCCTATCCTGAATGATAATCTTGCTGCGTAGAGTAGTCCTGGCTGGACGTTTTTTCCTTCCAGCATTTTAAATATGTCATGCCACTGCCTTCAGGCCTTCAGAGTTTCTACTGAAAAATCTGCTGATAGCCTTATAGGAGTTTTTCCATTGTATAGAAGTTTGGTTTCCTCTTGCTGCTTTTAAGATTCTCTCTTTAACATTTTAATTATAACATGTTTCAGTATGGTAAAGGGTGCCTGGGTGGCTCAGTTGGGTAGGCATCTGACTCTTGATTTCAGCTCAGGTCATGATCTCATGGTTCGTGAGTTGAAGCCCCACATCAGGCTCTGTGCTGACAGTGCAGAGCCTGCTTGGGACTCACTCTCTCCCCCTCTCTCTGCCCCTCCCCCATTAGTTCTCTCTCTCTTTCTCTCAAAATAAATAAATAAACTTTAAAAAATAAAAAATAAAAAAAAATAGTGTATCTTGGTAAGGATCTCTTTGGGTTTATCTTACTTGGAACTCTGTAGGATTCCCAAACCTGGGTATCTGTTTCCTTCCCTAGATTAGAGAACTTTTCAGCCATTATTTCTTCAAATGAGTTTTGTGTCCCCTTTACTCTCTCTTATCCTTCTAGGACCTATATAATGTGAATGTTATTCCATTTGGTGTTTTCCATAGGTCTCTTAAGGTATTTTCTTTTTTTTTTTTTTAATTCCTTTTTTCTGCTCTGTCTGGGTGAGTTCTGTTGCTTTGTCTTCCAGCTCACTGAACCGTTCTGCTTTTATCCCACCTACTTTTGAACCCCTCTAGTGTATTTTTCAGTCCAGTTATTATATTCTTCAGCTCTGTTTGTTGAAGTTCTTACTGTGTTCATGCACTCTTCTCCCTAGTTTGGTAGGCATCTTTATTACTATTGTTTTGAACTCTTTATCAAGTGGATTACTTATCTTTGTTTCAGTAGGTCTTTTCCTGAAGTTTTGTCTTGTTCTTTTGTTTGAAACATATTCTTCTGTCTCTTCATTTTGGCTGATTCTCTGTTTGTTTCTAAGTATTACATGAAGCAGTTACCTCTCCCAGACTTGAAGGACGGTCCTTGTGTACGTGAATAAACTATGAATACCAGAATACAATCCCCCTGGTCACCAGAGCCAGGTGCTGGAGGGCTGTCCCCTGTGAGGGCTGTCCCTTGTGTGGGCTGTGGATGCCCATCAGCTGTGGCAAGGCTGAGGTTGCAGCACAGGGGAGATGGTACACTTGCCCAGATGGCTGTGGTATTGGTACCCCAAGGTGGGGGGGGTTGGCAGTATGTTCATCTGGCTCGTTGTGGCACAGCTGTAGTACAGGAGGGTGAGGCTTCCCGGCCTGCACTAACAAGTTAGAAGGAGGCTGTCAAAATGGCACCCACCAATGCCAGTATTAGCAAAGTTGAATGAGATTGCAGAAAGTGGCACCAGCCAGCACTTCCATCCCTGGACAGAGTCCCAACAGTTTCCTGCCCTCCAGTAGTTACTTTAAGATTAGTAATGGGTCTCCTTCACATATGGTCTAGGTGCTTTTCAAACTTGTGCTTTTGTACTAGGTCCCAGCGTGAGTGAGTCTGTGTGTCATCCCCTTAAGGGTGGCTTCTCCATCCCCTACAGTTTTACAGTTTTCCTAGAGATATCCTAGAGATAATCCCCATTGGTTTTATGATTTGGAGGCTGGCCTCTCCAGTGCAGGGCCCAAGAGTTGGGGTGCCTGATGCAGGGCACAAATCACTCACTCCTCAGGAAAAGGTTCATATTGTTGAGATCCCTCCTGGTTATGTGCTGCTACACCTGGATTGGGGTTTTTGGCAAAAACCCATTTCTACCTCTCCTACTCATCTGGATACGGTCTCAATATGGCCCTTTTATCCTGTGTTGTGCAGGTGCTGTTCTTCTAGTTTTCAGAAAATTTTTAGGGGAAATTATCCCTATATGTAGCTATAGATCTGTTGTGTCCATGGGAAGAAGTGAGTTCATAATCTCCCTACATTGACATCTTGAACCACCTTCAGAATCCCAGTAAATTTTTGAAGAGTTACATGTTAAATTGGTTTGGAAAGCTTTCTTAGCCTAAAAAACAAACTTGGATAATGAAGACAAATTAGAAAATAAGAAAAATCACAAGTGCATTTCTCCAACTATTACACATGTTATACATACATAAAGAATCAAATATCTCCTAAGGCAGTCATGAAATTTTGGACTCATGACTGATCCATTCATCCCAACAAAATATTTAGCCTTTAGAAAAGGGCATTATCTCCTGAGCCAAAAGAAGATTGTGAGCTTCATCATTTGACCTTTTCATTTGCCTTCTCCCAAGCTGCCACTTCTCCCTGAATTATAAAAAGGAAAATGAGCATCATTGGGGCTCAAGGAAAAAGACCAGAAGAGACTTGCTCTACACCATTGACTCAGGAACTCTCCTCTCCATACATCTTGCCCCAAGTTATTTACCAAATCAGGAAAAGCAACATCATGCAAAGTAGAAGTGAGGGGGAAAAAAGAAAGTATGTGGCAGAGGCCAGGTAATCACGTTTGGGAAGAGAGATATGATGTGTCCATAAGGAAGGAAAACATTTCACGTGTTTTCTCTAGTCTACACCGATTCTCCTTTTGCTGATACATAGGAAAAGGGCCACCAATGGCAAGTACATGTGGTTCTACCCCCAGCCACAGCTTGATTGGTCCAAGCTGATATCTGTCCCAGGCTGAGCCAATCAGCTCTCTTCCCCAGTACTGTTGGTCTGGGACCAGAGAGAGCATGAGTCAGTCCTATATGCAGTGGCATAAACTATTAGATGTATGCATCTTAGGAGGATTTGAAGTCATCTCTCCCATCTTATCTGCACCTGGTCTACAGTATGAAAACATGAAACCAACAAGCTGGGAGATACCAAGAAATAAGGAAAGAGTATCAGATGCATTCAAGTCCCTGCTAGTGAGGCCCAGCTATAGCCCTGGTCTTCTAGCCATTTCACAGTCTGACTCTTCCTTCAGTTATTCTACACTTGATCACATAAGAGAGGGATGGCACAGTCCAGCACCATAAAAATTTACTCTTAGTTAAGTACACAGACCCAGCGTGCAAAGGCCAGTCCTTACAGAATACAAGGAGAATAAATTAGGTGCGAGAAAAAGATCAATTCTGCTCCACACATGAGATAACCTTTTAAAAATAAAATTTCTTAAGTTGATTTGACTTGGGTTTTTGCTGCTTATAAACAAGAAAATCTAAATACTTGATTTAAAAAAAAAGATGCGATGCCTAGGTACCTATGAATGTAATAGGGGACTTGGTGGGATGACTTGGTTGAGAAGCTAAGATCTCCATGACATTTGCCATCTGAGTGTGCAAGAGTCCTTTGCCTTGCTGACACTGGAGCTCTTTGAAAACTGCCTACTCACATAGATGGATATATGTACATATGTGTGTACAGAGGTTAATGATGATCAGGCCTTTCCTCAGCAACAGAGGTTAAAACTAGTATGTCCTCTCCCTGGGTCAATGCAGTCTCAAGAAAATGTGAGATTGTTGTGGGGGAATAATAAAAACCACTTGGCAGCCCTCAAAGAAGTTTCGAAAGGTTACAATTTTCTACAACTATATGCAGACTTTGAGAAAGTATACAAATGCTAATGTGACCAGCATCATACATGAAAGCATATAAAAAGTTTATGTGATAATGTTGATTAGAAAACCAGGTCTCACGCAAGCAATTATAACTGACACTTGGAGACAGATTTAATTTCTATCATATCAATTTAAACAATGCACCTGAGCAAAAGGTGATCTTCCCCAAAACTGTATGATGGTTAACTAACAAGTTTTGATATTTAGATATTGAACACTGAGATTCATGCTAGTTTTCTTGGTTATCTCCAGGTAGATTCTTCTACCAGTCTGAAATATTAAAAACATCTAAACTGACATTCAATATAACTTTGTAAAGAGGAAGCCATTTACCAGGAATAATTTTTGTCCTACAAGGAAAAATATATAGTTAATTTTACATAAAAGATTGTAAATTAAATTTCAAGATAAAGTATATAATTTTATACACTATTTTAAAATAAAATATTAATTAATGTAGGCACTTTTATTTAAATAAATTCTAGTTCTCTTCACATCAGCATCTCAAAGGCCACTTCAAAACACAAGTAGGTGCCTACAGGTCCCTGGTTCCTCAAGCTTCCCAAATGCCTAATTCTTGGGGCTCTGGAGCTCCAAAAGCAAACAAATCTGTACCTTGTGAGTAAGTGGAAGAGGCAAAAATTTCAGCTGGGCCTGCCATCTTATTAACCAATACGCCAAAGTTAGCTTCTTCTCCAGATTTGGCAGATCATTAATATCCCTGAGCCTCTGTTCAGACTTGAAGTAGATTGGCTTTTTCATACAGTGAAAGGTCAACTTCTCTCCCAGCCTCTTTCTCTCCCAGCCTCCTTATATACCACAAAGTGGAGAGAGAAGGCAAGCACAATGACTGAAGTTGAGGGAATCACTTCATGTGTTTCCCAACAACATAGATGCATTCCTTAATACAAACTGGACAAGGGCCAGAAAGAGCCAGCTGTAAGGCCACTAGTCTCTTGTTCCTTCAGGTGCTGATGTTCTGTGCGTCAAGTTTCAATGGCTCTGCCTTTTTCTCTTAAAATGAGAAGAGGTTAGCTAATGTAGCTGAGATACCAGGAGCCACTCTCCACAGCCACCATTGTCACCGCTGCTTCCTCGTACCTGCCCTAAGCACCTGTGCAACCTGTCCATAGAAATGTTGCACAAAGTGTGTGTGTGTGTGGTGTGTGTGTGTGTGTGTGTGTGTGTGTGTGTGTGTGTGAAGGGGTTTGGAGAGCGGGGGGACAGGGAGGAAAGAAGCACGGCATCTTCTGTTTGCATCTTTCCGATACCAGTCCCTATCCCTAGTTACAACTTTTCATGCCAGGCATCATGATAGAACTCCTTTGAAAACTAGCAAAATATACCACTAAGGTGTGCTCAGTTTTCTGAGCAAAGCTTCAGCCCCCTACATGGAAGGCAGAACCACCATGTCTGGTTCCTCATTAACCAGAGCTCATTATCACGGCCCCCCTGCTTTCACCATCATCTGACTGATGCCAGAAAGTTTTGATTTACAAGCTGGAGGGTCAGAGAAAAGAGCCTTGAAAAGGTTTCTTTTCTTTTTAATGAGCATATTTAGGTTGTTATGAGTCAAGTTCAAAATTCAAGTCACATATGAACAATTTTTATAGGAGAAGGAGTAACCTGATGTTCAAATTCATTTGCCTCCCATTTTGAAGTAATTCATCTTTAAAATTTCTGTGAAAATTCTACAGAGTGGCCCAGAAAATGGCACCAACCATCTGTAAGTAAAAACAAAAGCTCTCTATAGTATATATCACAGGTTCAAAGCACTTTGGCATCGGCAGATTGAACACGTTGTTAAAAGAATTTAACTGCAAGAAGAGCTACCATAATTACATAGCAGCTGGTCTAATGTTGACAAAACAACTTTTAAAGGCTTTCAGAAGCCTTAAAGGCTAATCAATTAAAAAGGCATGAATAGTAATGTGCATCCTCTCCTTAACACTGTGAGCTGCATCTCCCACAAATGCAGTGAGGTTTTCATTTTGGAACAATCATTTCTTATGTCCTACAATTAAGCCGAACACGTGAATAAATTCTAAGTTGTGTCTAGGTGAGACCATTATACTTAAAATAAAATAACTCCATAAAACTCAATTATAAACATTGAACTTAATGAGCATTTCCATACCAGCAAAGTTATTATCAAAATGCCAACAGCTCATGCCAGAATCTGTGCTTACTTTACCAAGAGCAGGCAGAGGAAGTGTTTTAGATTGTCGTCTACACTGGCCAAGGATATGCTGGAGGCATGAAGAATAAATGAACGGATGAATGGATGGATGTTGGGATGAGTCTGTACTCAGCATCCAAAGAACACTGACTTAATCCCTTTGGGATCAGCCGAGGGGTCATGTTGGAAGGCCTCCTCTGCCAGGACCAGCCAGTTTCCTTGAAGGTCCAGCTGGAAGTCCATCTCTCACGGGCACCTTCCACACACTTCCCACAAGGCTTGTTTCTTTACCAAATCCCTCACCTTCAGAGAATTAGAAAGGATTTTATATATCACGGGATCCCATCCTTTTTAGGACCCAGCTAACTTTTCCTATAGAAGGCCAGATAGTAAATAATTCAGGCTTTGTGAGCCACAGAATGCCACCACACCACTCACCTCTACCATTGTAGCATGAAAGCAGCCTGCATGAGATTTACACAAATGGGCATGGCCAGGTTCTGATAAAACTATTTACAAGGGAAAGCAGGAAGCCAGACTTGGCCCACGGTCGGTAATTATCTGACCCCTGCTCTACCAACGTGAGTCGCCTTGTTCCCACTCAGGGTCCAGGGAGCCTCTTTCGGAACACCTCCAGGGAAGAAGGTCAATCCCCTCAAAGCGGCTTCTCCCACCTTCTGAAGCTTTCCCTTCTATCGACTGCAATGAATCTGTCCGCAACCTGCGGGCACTGTCACATCTGTGCACCCTGTCCTCTCCTAATTCATTCTCCCGCCCCAGTGTGCTCTGCACAGGTAGGCCTTCAAAAATCCTTTCTATAATTAAAGAAAATACCACCAGTGTTGCCTTCTGGAACCCCAGAGAGTAAGCCGAATACCTCTTCCACCAGACAGCCCTTCATGTATTTGAAGACAACTGTGGGATATGGCATTTTCTGTCTGCGCCGCTCATTTCGGATCTATCTCACAGCGCATTTGATTGTTAGTTTTCTTCCTCCATGTACACACTTTTTTCCTCCTCATTTAGATGGCAAGTGAAGCATAGTCCCTGGCACACAAGCTCCATTTAGTTTTACGAGACAGAGTGGCAGGACGACCACAGAAATATCAATCAACACATCTTTTTAAACGCCTTTCTCCACAATGGGGACCTCTTCCACTACGGGAGGTGGACAGCTCACCACAGCCGCTGGAAGGCTGAGAGTATGTCAAACGTCTTCAGATGTAAAAACTGATCTTTGAGAGGCAAAAGGCCTCCTTTTTCTGTCTTCTACCTCCCACCGGGATCCTGGAGTAAAATTTTAACGTGGCTGACTGCGGAACACCAACGTTCCAGCTGAGAATTCTGAGGCCGAGTCCATTGTCCGTGCTGGTTGCACAGCTTCCTGAGGCCCCATCTTAGTCATGTTCATATCCTGTGCTATTTACCCCTCTCCTTAACAACCACTGCCCCAGAGCAACATGCCCACTGTTGGTATTTATGTGAAAGCACACTATAGGACTTCAATAATGCACTCTCAAGTGCAAAAAGATTAATAAAAATCTTGAGTGCTCCTTTTAAACGAGCAATCCTCCTCAGGGTAAGAAATTGGGTCCCTCACAGAAGTTTTCAAGGCACTGGTAAAATGAGTTTCTCACAATGTTACCTCTAACCTCTACTCCCCAGGCTAATTCTCTTTCACAATCGGTAGTAAAATATTCAAATAGGCTGTGTTTTAATATCTTAGTGAGAAAAGAGTCTTTAAAACCATTACAAATACTTCATCGCGTTTAATGTCACTTTACCTTTTTATGTTCCTTCTCCCCACTCTTGGGAAGGACAGGAAGGACACATCTCACAAAGTCCTGTACCATATGCACTCTTTAGCAGTGACCCCAGGTGCAGAATCCCTGCGTGAAAGAAAGACCTGTTTATGGACACTCATAGAGGGGTAGAGACACCCCAGCAAGGGGAGCCTGGGCACCTCCCATTCCATCCTCCAGAAAGCCCAGGACAAACCATCAACTCTACTGTATTGGACAGTGGACGTTAGACACTTGTGGCCACCTAAATTTGAGTTAAATACAATTTAAAATATAGCTCCTTAACCGCATTAGCCACATTTCAAGTACTCAGTAGCCATATGTTGGCCAGTGCAGATGTAGAACATTTGTCACCACAGAAGAGACTAGAAAGTTCTACTAGACAGTGCTAGTGGGCCCAGTGGGCCTCTCAGTGATGGCCACTCTCCAGCCAACACCTGTGGGGCTTGACCAATAAGCTGTCAAGGCCAACTGGAGCTGCACTCTGTACTTTCTTAAAGCCCAAAGAAAAAAATAGGGTATGGAAATGTCATACCTGGTTATGCCAGACAATTAATACCACACTGGTTTAAAGGTATTCTTTAAATAAAGTGAAAAAAAAAAAAAAGAAATCCATAATTTGCTCTTATCTCAGGGAGTTCTGCCAAAGTCCCCAGCCTTTGCAACTCCGTGAGAAACTTTTATACAGAATAAAAAAGCTGGATTCTCATCTGGATTCTAGTAAAAAGTAGGGGGAGAGGGAACAAGAGGCACAATTTCTCTGTTTTTCTGAACTCAGCATCCTTTGTATTATTTTATGAAGTTCATCTTTGCTTTAATCATCATTTTGCATGAAAAAAGAATGGGGCTTTTTGCCTTTATAAAGTAGGACTCCCAAGTTCTAAAGAAAGCATTAAAATACTTCTGTGCCTTAGATTTATCATCAGGCAAGTAAAGTTGTTCAATAATCCGCATCTAGTTAGCACAGCATATAATTTTTTTTTTCAGATTACTAGAATCACCACCTCTCTAAAATCTAAGAACAAGAGAAAGTTGCTAATAAATTTTAAATTTCCCACATAGTTACTTTGGAGAATGTAAAATTATGAGAGTAACTAAATTCAAATTTCAGACTGCTTTCTGAAACATGAGATGACCCCCTGATAGTCTATAAAGTCTGTGGAACATCTGTTTTGATAACATATGTACTTAAAATTCCCCACATGTCAGTTTCAAGTTACTACAAAATATAAGGCGGCACCAGCTGCAAGGATAAGGAGGAAAAAGCTGTTAGCAAAGTGCCAGGAAATGTTCAAGATTTTAATGGGACCAAGTCTCTTTACCATTTGCATATCATCATCCTAGGAAACAGACCAAACAAGAGACTAGAAATCCTACCTCTTCCACTTGTGAGAAAATTCCACCATGATCTTGCTATATTTTCCTTTACTACCTTCCTCGTAAGGAACTATGGTACGTTTAATTCTGGTAACTTTTTTTTTTTTTAATTGAAGCATAATTGACACACAATGTTACCTTAGTTTCAGGTATACAACACAATGTTTATACACACAAAGTTTATAGGTTACGCTATTCTCACCACAAGTGCAGTTACCATGTGTTACCACATGAAGCTGTTACTGTCATATTTCATCCCCATGACTTATTCATTCCATAACTGAAAGTCTGTACCTTCCATTCTCCTTCTCCCATTTTGCCCATCTTCCCAGCCCTCTTCCCTCTTGCAACCATCAGTTGTTCTATGTATTTATGGGTCTGTTTTTGCTTTGTTTCGGTTTTTAGATTATACACTTATAAGTGAAATCATATGGTGTTTGTCTTTCTTTGTCTGACTTATTTCACTGTGCATAATACCATTTAGGTCCATCCATCTCCTCGCAAATGGCAATATCTCATTATTTTTATGGCTGAGTAATATTCCATTATATATATATATATATGTAATCTATATATTATAATCTATTATATAATATATATAACATATATCATATCTTCTTTATATATTCATCTATTGATGGACACTTGGGCTGCCTTCACCTTAGCTATTGTAAATAATGCTACAATAAACAGAGGGGTGCTTATATCTTTTCACATTACTATTTTCATTTTCTTTAGGTAAATATTCAGTGGAATTACCAAATCATGTGGTATTTCTATTTTTTATTTTGGGGGGAACCTGGACACTGTTTCCCACAGCGTTGGCACCAATTTACATTCCCACAAACAGTGCATGAGGGTTCTTTTTTCTCCACATCCTCACCAACATTTGTTGTCTTTTTGATCATAGCCATTGTGACTGGTGTGAGGTAATACCTCATGGTGGTTTTGATTTGATATTTCTGGTATCTTCAACCAAAATGCTCTCCTCTCATTATTTCTACCCCTCCAAATAGTACCCATCTGCAGGGACCAGTTTAATTTTCACACTTTCCATGAAAGTGACTTCATCTCTTCTAGCCTGCAAATTCCTACTTCTTCTGTACCTACAGCAAATAATAAAGGGCCATACAACTGCAACTTAATTGTCCTCCTTCTGCTCTGACACCCTGATCTAATCTTCTCATGTTTGTGGATCTGCTCCCATTTCATGGCTTTTACAGACATTGTGAAGCTCTCAAAGTTACCTCTCCCCAGAACTCATATCCATATCCCACCCACCCATCTACTTCATATCTCCACTAGAAAGCCTAACAAGTATCTCAAGTGTAAGATGTCCAAAGCTTATCTGATCCTTTTCCAAATCTGTTCTTCCTCAGTCTTCCCATCTCAGTAAATGATAGCCCTACCCTTCCAGTTAATCAGCCATCTTTGACTCTGCTCTCTCACGCGTGCCCTGCATCCTGTCCTCAGCAAATCCTACCTCTTGCACACTCTTTCCAGATAGATGAAGCATGCCCCTTTTCACCACCTCCACTGCAACCACATGAATATAAGCCAACATCATCTGGATTATTCCAACCTTGTCCCACCTTCTATTATTCATTCTAACTGTAGCCAGTGGTCTTTTGAATCATACAATTAATCAGGTCATTCTTTAGTGCAAATTCTTCCAATGTCTTAATTTACTCAGTAAGGAAAGAGGAAGGAAGGAAGGAAGGAAGGAAGGAAGGAAGGAAGGAAGGAAGGAAGGAGAAAGAAGAAACGGAGGAAGGAAGACCTTTACAATAACCTCTAAAGCCCTGAATTATGGATGGCCTATCTCTTATGTTTTTGAGCTTTCACTACTCTCTCTCTCTCTGGCTTACTTCACTCCTAGCACCAGTCTTCTTGCTGTTTTGAGAGTGAGGCATGATGCTACTGCAGGACCTTTGTGTTTCTGTCTGGAAGGCTCTTCCTGCAGCAGCCCCCAAGGCCCTTTCCCTTACCTGGCCCAGGTGTTCAGGTGTTCATGAGACCTACACCATGAGGTCTCCTATGACCACCATGTTTAAAGTTGCCAACTGCCAACTGCTTCCTGTCCACCTCAGACATTCCCTCTTCCCCTCTTTAGTTTCTCCAAAGCACTTAGGACCATCTAACATACTACATATTTTCTTATTTATGACCCCCTGATAGAACGTAACCTTTATGAGGACAGGGATTTACGTGAGCCTTATTCACTGCTTTATCAGAGACTTTTGCCTGTTTCAATCACTTCTGTGTTTCCACCTTCAACTATGATCGGCACAAGGCGATTCTCAAATATTTAAAGACAAAGACAGAGAGAAAGTCAGTTCCAAGCTCCATGTGGACAGTTTTCCATGTCTACCCTTCTTTTTTATATCCCTGGCTAGCACCCAGAAAAAAAGTACTTGTTGCCTAATTATTGCTATGTTTACATTGGCAAATGTAAAATATTAGGTCACTCAAACGGCTGGACATGTTAAATGTACACAGTGGTGATGCAATATTAAAAGAAGTAACTATTTTTAAAAGATTTCAAAGCTATTTAAACTTAAGCTCATAATCTCTATTCAAGTATGAACAATCCTCACAATCACCAAGAAGAGACAGATTCTTAAGCGCTGCCAAAGAAAGATACAAATACCTGCCCAAAAAAGAGAGGAAAGGAAGCCTCGATACTATCTATCATTTACTGGGTGAATTACAGCAAATAAAACTTCAATGCCAAGCCCCAAAACAAGTCTTTTGGGGATTTTGGCCACTAGGTTGGTTATTAAAATGGACAGGTGCTTTTAATAAATCAACAACGCTTTGCCAAGCAGTGATAATGATGATGGCCTAGACAAACTGCTATGAAACACTGGGGTAATGCAATAGAGAAAGGAAGAGCCCTTCCCCCCACCCCATCTACAAAGAGAAGGGTGTACATCCGTCATCTCCCAAACAGATAGTCTTTAAACAAGGGAGACTTACTAGTCAATACGTCTAAGAAATGGCTCAACCTTTCTACACATGCAGAGCGTTGCCTATAAAACATCAACAGTCAACTACAGACCAAATACACACTAGATTCTTTTTCACATAAGATAATTTGAAGACTATGCAGAAAGCTTTATGGAAATCCTTCATCCATAAAATGATTGAGCGTCCCAAAAGGGGAATGCTATAACATGCCAAAACAAATCCTACCTAGTTTTTTGTGGCACTTAGGTTCAGGCCCATACAGAGCATCTCTTTCCCACGTGAAAGGACCCACGTCTCTTCCAAAGTTCACTGAGCTGCTGCAGCACAGAAACAACTGCGGGGATACATCTCTTCTGCTTTATAAATTCTGTACAAAAAATTCTAAGTAGAGTTATTTTATCTGTGGATACTTTTTTTTTAAAAAAAGGAAAGTAAACATTAAACACTAGCATCATATTTGCGGGTTAAAATATCCACCTTTTATTATTAAGAAAAATAGTGTTGTATGTCAGGTCATGAGTCCACGATGGCTTGGAAGTGGTGATGATTATAGGAAGCACCATTCATTAACTAATCTGTTCATTTATTCAGCAAACACTGACTGAGTAGGGAGAGCCTCTGCTCATCAAATACCTACCGAGTATCTATCCACTTTGTGCCAGGCCTTGCGGTGAGTGATGAACTAAGGCACCGCACATATGTTTAAGGGTACAGGAAAGATGGCCTCTAAAAAATGAAGCTGAATTCAAAAACTGGAGCACAGTGTGCTCTGGAATCCTCATCAAGACAATTCAAGGTGAGGAAGGAACCATAAGACCTCCCAATTGAGCCAATGCTATAATATGTCTCTTGTCACTTGGAAAAAGAAATGCTTAGCAATTGTCCACCAAATATCAAAATTCAATTTAGAGTTAAAAAATACAATTAAATGGGGGTGAAAAAATATAATTAAATGGGGGCGACTGGATGACATGACTCAGTTGGTTAAGGGTCCGATTTCGGCTCAGGTCACGATCTCATGGTTCATGAGTTCGAGCCCCATGTCGGGCTGTGGGCTGACAGCTCAGAGCCTGGATCCTGCTTCGGATTCTGTGTCTCCCTCTCTCTCTCTGTCCCTCCCCTGCTCATGCTCTATCTCTCTCTCTCTCAAAAATAAACATGAAAAAAAAAAAAATATATATATATATATAAAATATACAATTAAATGTATGCAACTAATTCCAATTTTTTAAACAAGCATAACTAAATAGGAATATTGATGTTTTATTAGACACATGCTTGAGTTCGAATAACAGAACATTTAACAAAGGCTCTTAAGAATTTAGAATGGTGGAAAACAGATAACAAAAACTTAGAAATAGACATACAAATTTAATTTAACAGTAAAGTGAAATTGGTATCAGCTTTTGGCTTTTGTATACTAACATTACCTAGTAAATTATTTCTTTAAAAACATGAAAAGAGCCAAACTCATAGGCCACTATAAATTGTTGGCTGTAGATTGTCTTGTAGATTACCTACTACAGAGATCCAGAATAGCCTAACTTCAGAGAAGTCACAAAGTGCAAGGATTACAATATGAAAAACAGCCAGGGTGAATCTTTACTTTTCCTTTGAACCCAAGAGATTACAGATGGCCACCCTGTATTCCTCCACCCCTTACAACCTCTGCAAGCGGAACTATTTCAGTAGGAAAAAGCAAAATCCAGACCCAACCATACTATCCCCCTGGACATCTATAAGGGCTTCCACTCTCTCCTGAGACACTACGGCTTTTACCAGCTCCTCATCAAGCAAAGGGTGAATCTGGCAGGAGCCAAATAAAAAAAAAAAAGCCAAGACTGGTATTGGGGGCCAAGGTGAGATAAACCTCTTCTGTAATCCTGAAGATGAAGGGAAGAACTGTTCACATTTTGTATACATTCAATATTTGTCTTTTCATCTTGATGTTTCAGCTCTGTGATTAATTGCGCTGCTTGGCTCAGAATGCCTCTGTCAGAATAAAATCTGGGTCTTTTGCAAATTGTTCTTTTCTGAAATGTTATCCCCTCTATTAGCATAAATGTTTCAGTGTTTTGTTAGGGGTGTGGGGGGCAGTGGGTGTGCTTGGCAAAGTTGTTATTCGTGTTTTGACTGCCTGTGAATTTATGCAGTCTAAAATTTAAACCTACAGGGGAAAATGCACACCTTGCAGGTTTGGACTCTCTCAGCATGCTCTTCTCTTAAAGTAGATGCAGGGATTTTCTAACAGAGTACATTTTTGATCAATAGGTTTATACACAACACACAAACTCTTCTAGATGAGAGGCAAGGGGCTAGCTAGAAAAGAAACAGAAGAGAGACAAACCATTGAATTGTAGATTCACAGAATTTAAAACCCAGAAGAAACTCAGACATCAGCTAATCCAATATTTTGTGTTGTACAGAACACTACACTGACCATCAGGATGCACCTTCAAAGGGGGTGCTATTTTCAAGCAGTTTTGGGCTTCACTGAGTAGTACACCTCCTTTCAGATATTTAGAGTGACTATTTAGTTACCAAAAGTCCTGCAATGTAAAAAAAAAAAAATACATATATATTATTTAACCCACTGTTTCCCAAACATATTGAACCATCATCCCCTCTTTCTGCCTTTAACATTCCACAGAACTGGTGTTTCTTCTTGCAGATCCTGTCCTAGAAGTGCTGATCTCATCATACAATGATTTTCCAGATGAAGAAACGGACATTCAAAATTAACTCATTTGGCCAAAACCCTGGAATTAGTTAGTGGTTGATAATTCAGAAAATAGCATGACTGGAGTTTGGATAAATAAGCAGAGATCCCAACATCTTTCCTTTCCACCCATACCTCACTACAAAATAGTTGCCTCTCCTGAGTCCCTGCCTCACTCTCCTCAGACTCCTACATTCCTTCAACTTCTATTTATCTACTTGACCAATGAGCACCTCTTAACTGGCTCAGATTCATTCATTAGTAAGTGCATCCTTTCCCCATGGGAAGCCTTTTAACAATGGCTTACCAGGCAGTGGCTTTAATGGAGGCCATGGCAGGAATAGGACAGATAATTTAAGGCAATAGAGCTTTGTGTTTCTCCTCAACTTTATATATGTTTATTGTAGGGATTTCCCGGGAAGGTCTGGAATCAGACAGGATAGGGAAAGTTTTCTCAAACTGATCATAAAGTAGATGATCCTCTCCTTAACTGTTAAGTCCTCTGGTTCCATCTTCTCTGCACTCTTTTCCATTTTCCACATCCAACCTTATTCAGTACACGGTTTCTCTTGGAGAGATGGGAAACCCTCATGCAATGTCAGAGTGGGCCAGAAGCCACAGGAAATGAGTTTACCCACTTGCCTGCAACACTCTTCAGGTGCTACATAGCACTCTGCATTTCCTTATTTTGTTTAGCCTAACTGGAAACTACCTCTCCTGCAAAGGTCTTTCCTAGATAGTTCCCAAGCCTAGAAAACAGTACCCCTACACAAGGTATCTTTCTTTGAAATGCTATTCCACTATAGCTATGTATTGTCCTTCATTTAGAAAGTTGAGCCTCTAAATAGCTTTGGTGGGAAAATGTCTTTTGCATCACGTTGATCATCACTCGCCAAGCTTGGCTATACCGAAGAACAACACTGGCAACAGTGGAAGATGAACCCTGAGTTGTTTCTCAGAACTGGGTGGAGTGGATGTTGATTCTGCCATATCTCACCTGGTGCTTCTTAAAACAACACTTTCAATCAGCTGGCTGTGATTCCAATCTATGACAATGGAACAGGAAGAACATTGGCCATTAGAGATTAAATCTTGCCTTGTCTCAGTCTCCGTTTAAAAAGTGCCAGTCCTCACTATGTATGTTCCTCTCTTCTATGAGAAGGGGGCCATATGGGAGATGGCTCATGAAAGAGTTTTTCAACAGCATAGAAAGATTTTGTATATCTTCACCTATATATAGCAAGTGTGATATATTGTCCTCTATTTTATTCTACCAGAATAAGGATCAAACACACTGAACATATGCTATATACATAGTTAGGCAGCCACCATGTGACCTAGAGAAAAGCAATACTATTGAGGTAGTAAGAAATTACATATGAATAATAAATCTGGGTCACAGGAAGAAGAATGATTATTTTCTTCCTTCAACTTTTCTGTTGTTTTTGTTTAACAGAAATTATCAATGCACCTTAAAAAGCATAGTTCAGCTTAGTGTGGAAGTGTGAAGCACGCCAGTTTTTATTTCCACCGGTGAAGATGGCATACCTCACTTCCCCAAGTCCTAGGTCATGGTGACTAATGATTTACAGTCTGTTCTGTATAAACCTCAATACTAGAGGGTATTGCTAGAAAACAAAAGCAGGGAAGTGTCTCTGAAGAGAACAGTCAGTTTATGGGATTTGTTCTTCATGGACATCCAGAGATTAAATTAGGTGGTACTTGTTACAAACAACTAAAACTATCCTTTCCATCTAAACCAATCTTTCAGGGCACCCGGGTGGCTCAGTTGGTTATGCATCTGACTTCAGTTCAGGTCATGATCTCGTGGTTTGCGAGTTCAGCCCCACATTGGGCTCTGTCTCTCAGACAGCTCAGAGCCTGAGGCCTGCTTTGGGTTCTGGGTCTCCCTCTCTCTCTGCCCCTCCCCTGCTCACACTCTGTCAATCTTCCTCTCTCTCAAAAATAAATAAACATTAAAAATAAATAAATTAAGATAAATAAACTGATCTTTTGTGCTGCTCCCATCATGATCTCCACAGCTTTTTCTTTATGAAAGTGCTAATTCTATTCAACATGTTTATTGAGGTATTACTCTATACAAGACACTATGCTCACACTAGCATTCAAGAAAAATAAGACATTATGTAAATAATAAACTAAATGTGAGAAACACGTCAGTAAAAAAAAAAAAAAAAAAAAAAAACAAGCCTAAATAAAAGACTAACATTTTTACTGATGGGAGCAGAATCAGGAGAAAAGGTTTCTGGGGGGAGGTTGCACTTTAACAAGGCCTCGAAAGATAAAAACGATTGTCCATTGGGAAGTAATGGATGTAAGGACACTCCTGACCAAGGACGTGTCTGACCAAGAGTCAGAACTGCTGCAAAAGTTTTTGGGAATTCACTCAGTTGAGTGATTAGGAATATGAATTAAAAGAATTTCACAAAAGAAATTCTTCTATGAAGTTATACATAAAAGAAAACCATGTACTTCTAATACCCGTCCTTTGATCTTCTATGGAAAGATACTACATAAGTGCAGAATATTACTTCTATTAAAGTCAGTATTTTTAAGTGGTAATATTTTTAGAACACTTGAAAGTGGGTTTTTTTCCTCTTCAAGATAGAAATATTGTAAGAAATTAAATGTATTCTGCATGAATAATCAAGTCAAAGAACAGTGAAGATCTACAGAGCGAGAAAAGAACAAATTCCAGGGAGATGCGCTAGATCTTTTAAATTATTTATTATAGATCTCATGCTCTTAGAAGCCAAGAACTCTGTTTCATTCAGTTTGGTCTAAATACCAACATTTTGCCACTTTCAGTTGTTCAAAACTATTTTATTAGATCAGCATTAATGAGTAGTTTTAAATGTCAAAAAATACATACTGGTGCCTACTCATCTCGGAGCTTAAAGTTTAATTGGTGCAGCCCCTTGGTTTTATAGTTGAAGCAAATGAAGGCCAGACGGTGGGTGACTAACTTGCTAAAGGTCACCCCGCTAGTTCACAGCAACCAGTTAAACTGGAAGAGACTAAATAACTTGCCCAAGGTCACACAGTTGGCAATGGGTGGGCAGAATTACAACACAGGAGAACTTGGCCTCTAACCTTTACACTGCACTGCTCCTCTGCCAGTGGAAAATTAGCATAATCCTGCACAAGTAGGTAGGGTCCTGTAGATGAAAAGCCATACAAACAAAAAGTAGAGAGTAATAAATGCTATTATAAGTGCAAGTAAGTGTATACATTATCTAAATTGCTTTAATGGCATAAAGGAACCAGTATTTCTAGATGTCTTGATGGAAACTTAAATAATATGTACATTTTCTAACTTATTATACAATTCAGTACTGAAAAGGGAAAAATGGGATGAGAATAATGCAATCCTTATTTCTCCTCCTTCTTGCATGTAAAAACATTAAGGAATATATTTTTGAAAATGTTCACCCAAAATCCTGCCACCCAAACACAATAACCATATTGTTAATCATTTAGGATGCTTAAAGAGACTTGCTTTGATAATTCAGATAACAATCTTCATTTTCTTTTTCATGGCAGAGACAGTAGGACAATCCTGGGTTTAAGAACTCTTACATCTATGGCCTCTGACAGATCTATCAGAAGACGAAGATTCCATAGCCAGTACTTCTGTGTCCCCTAATAACCTATTATGTAGTAATCACTCACACACACACCTACATGTTTCTTAAATCTACTTTTGATTTTAGCCTGCATGCCCCCTTGGCAAGACAGAGAGTGAGGATGGGCAGGTGAAAGGGCAGGGCAGGGACAGCAATTTTAAATATTTAATATATTTATATATTATATTAATATATATATATTAATATATAAATTTAAATATATAAATATTATAAAGTCCTTGGGCTTATTACTTTCTGCCCCAAATCCCTTGCTTTCAAATGCCAACACATGTTTTCTAGTTCTAATTTTCCACTTTCATGAGAAATGACCAAAGTATGCTCTATGTGTAAATGTGTGCATGAGAATCTGACTTCCAGTATCCATCTAGCCCTTCTTCTGTAGCAACCTGAGAAGGGTAACAAAGTCAACGAAGTTACTAGTTATGGTAACTAGTCACCAGTTATATAACTGTGACCTCTAATTGGCAGACTGAGTGAAAACTAGAATAACCTGATGCAGAAATGATACTTGCAGTATCCCTGACCACGGCAATTCTGGAAACTGGTTACATCCTTTATGGAATCCTGGGAGCTTTGTCTATACAGTTGTTACAAGAAGACGCCAGCTCCAGGGGGCATGAGGCCTCTAGGCCAAGATGGCTCCCACACCTGTCCAATGTGACCCTCATCTCCTCATACCTGAGCTGTGCTCCCTGGGCGGCTGCAAGGGCTCCCACAAAGGAATACCTGATGGCAAGTCATGGTTCCTGTCCTATGGTCTTCTGGTTACACTGGTGCCATGGGTGACCAGTGGTAGTCCTGCAGTCAGATTAGTTGAATCTTTTATTTTATTTTTTTTTTAGTTTTTTGTTAACATTTATTCACTTTTGAGAGACAGAGTGTAAGCGGGGGAGGCGCAGAGAGAGAGGGAGACACAGAATCCAAAGCAGTCTCCAGGCTCCGAGCTGTCAGCACAGAGCCAGATGCGGGGTTTGAACTCACGGACCATGAGATCATGACCTGAGCCAAAGTCGGACACTCCAGCGACTGAGCCACCCAGGTGCCCCAGATTAGTTGAATCTAAGGAGATATTCTAGTAGACATTACAGTAACTTCATAATATATAGACAAGGGTCTTATCCCTTGGGGCTTTTTCTTTCCTGGAAGAGTTGTTCTCTTTATATTCTGTCATCAGATACTAGCTACCTTCCGCAAGTATTCATTCACAATCCTGGACACTGATTTGATCATTTGAGTGTTCATATCTGGTTCCTTCATATCTATCTTTCTTGAGGAATGACAATAAGAGTTGCATGCAGTGACATATATACCAGATTTTATATAATAACAAGATACAATAATCTGTTCTTCCACTAAGATTCTGACAAACCGGGTATATTATTATCTTAACAACAGCAACTTATCAAGCTGACGTTGGCATAGAATGTACATTGACTCCCAGGTTTCTTCTAGGGATCTAGTATTAGGTTCAATTATGAATATTTAATAGTTTGTGGCATATATTTTTCTCTTGCAAAGATTATAGCTTACCAGAAAGGGGCAGAGCACACTGGGATCATATACCCTGGGGTCCAAATTGAGGAAGGAAGATGGTGATCCCAAGTCTATGCCTGACAGAAAGGTAAAATCTAGAGCCAATGAAAGAAACAAAACCCTAGTCCAAAAACACAGGAACAAAATGAAATGAGATGGAATCAAGGGGTGGGATTCAGATCAAAAGTTGAGAATAAGCCAGAGGATCCTAGATAACCAACCCAGACCATTTCTGTGGCCCAGGGGTTGTGTAGTACAAGGAGTGTCAGGATGACTTATAGATCATATAAGGTCATATGACCTGAATGAATCACATGACCTCAAAGAACAAAGTGGGCCTTAGGATCTCTTCTTATTTACAATTTCTGTGAGTCTATTGGAGTTTTCATCCATTTCATTCAATTCAAACATTGAATGTGTTTATTGGGAGACTGCCATGTGCCAGGCCAATTGTGGAGTCCAAAGGGAAAGAAACAGACTTGGTCCCTGTCCTCATGGGGCTTACAGTCTACAAAGGAGTCCGCAATGCTTCTGATAGGTTCGTTCTTCATATCCTGATAGTTATGGCAAAAATGGAATGAATCTCTTTCAAGTTCACAGTTCTCACTCCCTAAAGGAGAGCACCAGTGCTCTTCAGCCACACTTTTTCCTAATAGTAAATACAAGGAAGTTATTTACACACGCTGTATATACAGATAATTCGGGGCAAAATTTGCAAGTACAGATTTCCAAAGAAACAGATATGATCATCAAACAAGCCTTTCTTACAGTAAAACAGTATGAAATCTGAGGTTATAACACTACATTATATTTTCAGAGCACATTTTCTCATAAGAGCAATGCATGTTCATCGTAGAAAATTTGGAAAACAATGGGGTAAAAGAAGACAATAAAAACATTTGCAATCCCATACTACCCAGAGATAGTCACTGTTAATGTGGTAATGCATTACTTTCTATCCAGACAGATGAACAAATAAGTAGCAAGGATGTATATAAACTTACTCAACAACACATTTTCAAAAAATGGTCTCACACTAGTACAGAGTTTTATATCCCCCCCCTTCTCTTAATATTGACTTTAACTTGGTAGATACACTTTTCTTTAGACGGCTGAGAGAATATTATCTGGCTCTGTTGACTACTGATGGGAATAGAATTTAAAACCATCTCCTATAAATGTGCTTGGGATTGCTTTCCCCAAGTACACTTATCTTCAATCTTCCATTTTGCCTTTAATCTTCTATTATTTTTCTTCCCACTTAGGTTGTCTTTTACGTTATTCCTATGGTTCAACTTTATCAGCTTGATTTTTACTTACTCATAAGAACTACATGCCATCTGTGAACATTTATAAAAGTTTAAATAAAATCATCCCCAAACTACTTCCTGGAAGAGCCCATTTGTCCATGCAGAGAAGTGCCTATTTATCTTCACTCTGTTTCTTATTTCTTGGCCAGACAAAAAAGGTCATGAATTGGGAGGGAACTGGGATTTGAAATCTAGATAGGCTTTTTCAAAGTTTAAAAATATTACATTTTCTGTAACACTGTAGCCACATACTTCCTCCTTTAATTTGAATACAATCCTCCCCCTTTCTACGAAATATGTTGTATTTGATATAATCTGTGTTAGCTTTGAATACTGATCTCCAATTGTCCATGAGGACACAGATCTGGTTCAAGGGCTCCAGGGTCCTCCCTGAAACCCTCCTCCTGACAGGAACCCTAGGGATACCAGCCAATGCCCCAGAGAGCTGTCACTTACACAACGGAGTTTCTCCATCACACTCGGGTAATGGCCACCTAGTCTTAGTGATTTATCTGTGTCTAGTCTGTTGATTAGGTCTGGAATATCCTGAGCACTTATTTTCTCTATTTCCTGCAACGTGATTATTGCTTGAGAAAGCCTGGGTGTAAGAATATTACTCAGCAAAAGGTGAAGCAAAGAATTCATTTCCACTATGTTCTCTTTTTATCTGAGTATATGTTTGGTACAATGTAAGCCAACTGCTTCTACAATTCTCATTTCACAGTATTTAAGAGTCTTTGGCTATTGTTTTAGGAATCTATTGCAAGGATTTTTTTTTTCAAGTTCATTTTGGCTATCTCATTTTTGTGTGCCTGGGATCTGTCACCCTTTGTGAGTTCAATTCAATAATGTGACCCATCAAAAAATTCTTTCTCATTATATATATCTAAATAAGAATTATTTTTTCTTTATTTTTTTCCTATGTATTCAATGTTTCAAATAGCTTGAATACAAGACCTTTATTTTCCTTATCGTAAGTTCCCGTAAGGAAATCCATATACTTACTCCCCACTTTCTAATGGCTAATTTAATTTTTAAGTATTTATTTCCATTTTTTCTTCTTCCATGTCTGCACTGAATTATCTTTAGAGAACTGATTATATTTGACGTCTTTCTTTGGAGTTCTCTCTCTCATTATAATATCAAATTGAATTGAATTGAAATATATATATTCATCATTATGTGTTCCCATATGCACTACATCTCCTAGGTACTCAATGAACATTTCCAGAGTGAACGTATGATACCAATAGCTAACAATCATGGGGCATTTCCTGGGTGTCTTATTCCACACTAAGCATTTTACACATATCATGTCATTAATTCTCAGGCACTAGACTGTAAACATAATTGGCAAGGAGTCTGTCCATGTATCCCTAGCATCTGGAGCAGTGCTGGCACTTAGTAGGTGCTCACTAAATATTGCCACATGAATACACTGAAAAGCTGCATGAGGTAGGCATCATTGTTATTCATGCTCTACACATAAGAAAACTTATGTATTTTCTTATGTGTCTCTCCAAAGCCCACAGAGGTTCAATCACTTTCTGAAGTCCTACCACAATTAGTATATGTGAAGCCGGGACTTGATTCCAAAGCCCACATACTTAACTAGGAATTATTACTAGTCAACTCATTACCTACCTACATTAATGCAAACAAAATTAATTCTATTTATCTTAAGAAATATTATGCAATGTCACAAATAAACATTGTGTGCAATAATTTTCCAAGAAAAGATTTGCAAATGATGGGGTTTTAATAAATAATCAGATAGGCAGTAGATATCTGTATGCTCCTTAATGCTAACTGTGCAAGTAAAAACAGGATTTCTCTCTAATCAATATCTTCTATTGCATTTGTACACTTGTTAATGACGATTTCAGGACTTTTTGATAAATGGGTATTTGTTGTTTTTTTTCCTGAGTGATTCTAGGTTTATATAAGTAATCTGTTTTGTCAATTCTTTTTAACATAAGAATGGCACTAATGAAATAATCATTTATTAGTACTTCCTTGTAATTGTCTATAGAGCTTATGAGTAGTTCCTGCTTATAAAGGGGGAGACTTACATATTTCTGTCACTGTTACAAGCATCTCTGTCACTACCAGCCCTTGATTTTCCTGAAACCCTATCATTAGGACATCATTCTTTAGGGTTTTGTTTACTTGTATATTTAATAACTCATTAACAAAAATAATATACCCCTTTGAAAAAGGACAGTTCCTTAAAAACATTATTAGCTTTCTCCTTAAATCCTCATCACCCTACATCCTCGTGGGAGTTAAATGATATTTAGCAGAGAGCAAAGCTTTTTGGGAATGGTACAAAATGGTCCTGAAGCCACAGGTTGAATAGTAAAAAGAAGTGCAGAAATTGAAAGTAGGAAAACACTGAACATATAGTCCACATGAAGGAAGGACGGGAGGGAGAGAGCAAAGGAGGTAAAAAAAAAAAAAAATGAAAAAGAAAAAGAAAAAGAAAAAGAAAAAGAAAAAACTTGGCTCGAACTCTACTAATTCACCTTGGGAAAAAATCATAATCTCCAAGAGCCTTATGTATCCCCCCTGTAAAATTGGGGGTGACAAAAATGTGACTCCCTCACAGACACTTTAATAGGACATCACAATGTGCCATGTAAACTGTATAGCATGATGCGATACACGAGATTTTTTTTTTACTTGACATTATTTGCCTGTAATCAGCCCCATTCTGTAATATAAACATTCATTTTAAAAACATTGTCAACAGCTTTAAAATACAGGCCCATATCTCCCTTTTTTGCTCTAGAAGCATTTCTGATGTTGTTAACCCAAAGAACCATTCACAATTTTTAACAGGCTTTGTGTACCTACAAGCTCAGAAAGCTTACTGTGTGCTCTGAGGACTAGAGTTCTGTAAAACCTCTGTTTAAACAGGACCTGTTTTTAAGTCCTGTTTCAGTCTGGTGCCTTTGGTCAAGGTGGAAACTAAAATTGAAAACAGATAGATGTTTTACATTTAAATGGGTTTAACATAAATGTGCATTAAGCCATTTCATGGACGATTGCACAAATATCTTTCGCAAACTTGGTACACGTGAGCACATATACAGTAACCATTAATGTCTTCCAGAGAAATAAGGTGCAGATCCAAAATTTTAAGCAGCTATCTTGAGTCCTCTCACTCGAAAGAAAATGTAATGGCTTTAAGGGAATTGCTCTAATAATATCATGGCATCTGCAATGGCTGGCCAGAGCAGAGCAGAACAGAGTATATGTCACCATAGTTCAATTTAACAAGAAATAAGCTTCTCCCTGGAGAATCTAAACTCCCTAGTCTCCCACAAAGAAAATTGAATTTTGGAGGTCACACTTTGGGTAGGTTACCAGAGGGAGAAGCTTAACATTCTTTTTGTGATATGCTCTGGGAGGTCAATGCTATTCCACCACCAAATCGCTACCAAAGATCTGCTCCCGCCTCAACCCCCCTCCCAAAATTATACAAGCCCTTGTAGTTCCCTAGGAAATGGCAAATGATTGTGGCACTTAAGATGCCTGAGACCACGCCGGATGTCATCATATTGAAACACCAAGTTTTGTACGGCGAAGTGATGAGAGGGGTGGATACTGGGGGCAGGGTGTGGGGAGGGGAGGAGAGCTAGTGAGACTGTGGTGTGGGGCAGAACGAGTCAGACCCACAGATAGAGCGCTTTAGGCTAAAATTCACTGTTTAGCCAAATGTAAATCAACCGAACTGCTGTTACCAGAGAGAAAAACACATCGCCAAGTCAAGCCCAGGCGAAGCCCGGGCTCCGTGGGTGGACGGCCCCCCTCGCCCAGTCGCCCGGGTGGGTGGTCGGAGGGCCTGGCGAATTCCCGCAATGGCTGGAGGCGCCCCAGCTTACTGCATCCTGGGCAGTGGCCCTGGGTGGGCGCAGCCAGGCCATGGACCCCCCACCCCCACCCCCTGCAGCAACATGTGGGGCGCTGCCACTCCGCCGCCCAGGAACTCCCTCCGGCTGGAGTTCCTGGTGGACGCACACTTGGCCCAGAGAAGGTGCTGAATTACTCCTGGGAGAGATTCCTCCAGCATTGAACTTGGCAGCTCCTGACATTTCCATCCCACCCTCTGTGAGCCAGCGCTACACACACGCACACACACGCCCCTCTAGACCTGCGCGCAGTGCTGGCTGCCCACTCGGGGACAGAACACCGGAGCGGGATGCAGAGGCGAGCACCCCAGCTCCCTCGGCCTCGGGAAGGGGGTTGGGTGTCCTAGCACCGGGTAGTTCCAGGGACTAAGCCCACTCCCTGGTTGGCCCAGAACCCGCAGTAGTTAGAGCCGCTGGCACCAACCCAGTCTCCTTTTGTGCTCTCCCGGGAAGCCCGCCTCTACTCACCCGGGCTGCGCGCGGATTCCGGCCGCCAGCGGCAGCCCGCTGCCCCATCCCACGAACACTGCGGCGCCCCCAGAGTGTGCAATGCGGAGCCCCGCCAGCGCGCGGCCGGAGCCGGGGAGTGCGGGGAGGGAGCGAGGGAGGGAGGGAGGAGGAAGGAGAGAGAACGCGGCGGGGAGGGGCGGGGGTCGGCGGGGGGCGCGCGCGCCACTCCCACTCGCGCCGGGCACTCGCCTTCGCCTGCAGCCCTGGCCGGCCAGCCCTGCCTCGCGGGCCGCGGGACCAATCAGCGCGCGCGGGGGGAGCCGAGCCCTCCACGGGGCGCGCTCATTGGCCCGGCGCGCTCGACCCAACTCCGGGAGAGTCGGCCAGAGAGCCAAGTCTGCAAACTCCAGCCCGCAAGAGCAGACCGCCCGGCGCAGGTGGGGCGCCCCGCTCCGCGCTCTGGCGGGCAGGGGGAGTCGCCGAGTTCTACCGACTGAACGCAGAGGATTTGAGACGTGCTCTTGAAGCGCCTTCCCAGTGAGCGTTCCAAACAACCTGAGCGTTGCTCAGGTTGCACCGATTTCTTCCTGTGAGCGACCCCCTGCGCGGCTCGCCTCGCCTCACCCTCACCCTCACCCTGGCTAGCAGTTGAGTGATAGAAAGCCTGGCAGTGTGAAATGGCCCCAGCCAAAACTTACTCCTGGCCACCCTCGCGAAAGCCGCAGCACCTAAGAGCTGAAAAGCAAGTCGCGCTCTGGTTGAAGGCAGACCTAGACCGCTTGACGTTTGCAATAGAAAAGAATACTGCGGGGTGTAGGATGGAGCGGTGGGAGAGAGAGCCTGGGAGGCAGGTCTTCGTGAGAAAGTGGGAATCTAGTTGTGAGTTTTGGTAGGCAAAATTCTCCCACCCTCTGACAAACCCCCCTCCCAGGTAAAGCTATCTCCCCCCCCCCCGACCCCCTGCCAATCTCTCGGAGGTATTGATTTTTCTCTTCCTTGTTGTAAATCAGGTTTCACTCTCCTGAACTTTTCAATCCAAAGCTTCAAAGTGGAAAGAGAGCACGACCTTACCCTCCTCCCCTCTTAGCAAGGCTGGGGCTGGGGGGTGGGGGTGGGGGTTGAGAGAAGGTCCCAGGAAGGTCCCCCACTTCTGCCCAGGGTACCTGGTCTGCAAGACTATCTTCGCTGTAGGACCCGCTCCACGGGCCACATTTGCCCATCTATGAGGCCCCTCTTCTCCGTGGACTTTCTATTTTTCAAGCTTCTTTTCAGGTGGGCCTGCTCTGAATCTTCCTGCTTCTGCTCTTCCCATAATCTACTCCCCCTCAACATATCGGAGCCCAGTATCTTTCTTCAAAAACTTACATCCCTTTCCTTCTATTTGTAAGGGATTTGGATAAGATATTTTTGATTAAAGCTCCTGGACCTCAGAAAATTTTTCTCTTACTTAGTGTATGTGCACAGGTTTACACAAGCTCAGGGTTCCGGTGGGCAAAAATAATTAGCACTCCTTTAGAACCTCTGCACACACCAGGTGATCACTGCCGTGCTGTCTTCCTGCATGGCTCAGCACGTTGAATGAGCTGAACACGAATTAATCAAACTGAAACTGGAAATGTCTCTCAGCAAGTAGGCAGGTTACCTCTGCAAGTTAGAATCTGGTACTTACAAGAGCGCTTGTGTGTGTGTGTGTGTGTGTGTGTGTGTGTGTGTGCGTGTGTGCGTGTATGGTGCTGGGGGGGGGGGGGGCAGGGGTATCACTGCTACTTATTTAGTCTCCAGGGAAGAAATTCCTTCTTCCAGGGTTCCTGTCCATGTACCCGGTTCACTTGATTTTTTTACAAAGCTGGCTCACTCACCTCATAGTTTAGTCAAAACTTAATATTTGGGTTCAAAATGAAGTTCAGTATATTCATGCGGTTTATGAGACTCTCAGTTCCTGATGGAGATAGAATCTTTAGGATCTCTTTTTAAAAATGTATTTTAGGGGCGCCTGGGTGGCGCAGTCGGTTAAGCGTCCGACTTCAGCCAGGTCACGATCTCGCGGTCCGTGAGTTCGAGCCCCGCGTCAGGCTCTGGGCTGATGTCTCAGAGCCTGGAGCCTGTTTCCGATTCTGTGTCTCCCTCTCTCTCTGCCCCTCCCCAATTCATGCTCTGTCTCTCTCTGTCCCAAAAATAAATAAAAAACATTGAAAAAAAAATTTAAAAAATGTATTTTAAAAGAATGATAGGCGCACCTGGGTGGCTCAGTGGGTTAAGCACCGAGCTCGGTTTTGGCTCAGGTCGTGATCTCATGGTTTGTGAGTTCGAGTCCCACATCAGGCTCTGTGCTGGCAGTATGGAGTCTGCTTGGGATTCTCTCCCTTGCTCTCTGCCCCTCCCCCACTTGCACTCTGTCTCTCTCAAAATAAATAAATAAGCTTAAAAAAAAAAAAAGAATGAGATTTGTCCTTGAAATGTCAGCAGTGGTATCTCTGTGTGCTAGAATAATGGATGATTTTTTTTTGTCTTCTTCCTTATACTTTACTGTATTTTCTAAAGACCATATAATACTAATCAGGGAGAAAAAATTAAATATGTTAACTCCCAACACACAATACTCTTCAGGCATCATAAGAGCTAAAATATTAAATCCTCCTTCTACTTTACCCTTCACATCTTATCAATCACTAAGTCCCACAAATTCTGTCTCCTAGAATAGTCCAGTTCAGAACTGTCCTGTTCAGCCTCTCTACTGCCACAGTAGCACCCTTGTCGTCTCTTATCAGGTTTCAGCAACAGCCTTCAGTCCTCTACCATCCAGTCAGTAGCCACGCTGCCTTCTCTCCTGTCACAGAACAGCGTAAAATCCAGCAGTCCCCCAGACTCCATTGCTATGAAGTTCAAACCCAGCCTGGTTGGCAAGGCCTTTGCCTCCCAGCCTGAGCCCAGCCTTCCATGTTGGCCTCATCTCCTGCCCTGACACTTGTTTCTCCACGCAGGATGATCCTGCCTCCCTGCAACTTTCCATCCTTCCCTCTTGTGTCATGTGACTTCACATGCCCATGGCTAAGGCTATACAGTGCTGGAATGCCGCTCCGCTCTCCTTCCCTTCACCCTCCCCTGCCCCCAAGCAGCGGGTTCCTGTCTCTGCTTCAACACTCAGTGTAGGGGCCCCTGGGTGGCTCACTCGATTGAGCATCCGACTCTTGATTTTGGCTCAGGTCACGATCTCACAGTTCATGAGTTCGAGCTCCTCGTTGGGCCTACTTAGTATTCTCTTTCTCTCCTCTCTCTCTCTCTGCCCCTCCCTTGCTTGCCGTCTCTCTCAAAATATATAAATAAGCTTAAAAAAAACATTTTAAAAGACTCATTTCAAATATTACCTTTTTTACGAAGTCTTCAAAACTGACAGAGCACAGGCAGCAACTCCTCCTCTCTGTACCTCAATGGCACGTACTCTATTTATCTAACAACTATTTATGTAGCTCCTGTTATGTGCCAGCCACAATGAAACAAACATACATCACATTTATACTCCTGGAACACACCCTGAGAGAAACAAACATTAAACCAAGTCACACGAATAAATGATTGTAAACTGAGATAAGTGTGATGAAACCACTACATGCGCAAAAAAAAAAAAAAAAAAAAAAAAAAACCCTGCATGGTTTACTTTGAACATATGCCAACCATAACTCTTACCACATTGTGTTATAATCTGTTGATTTTTTTGTGCAAAGTTCTATCTCCCATCATATTCGCCTGTGTAATCCCATGTAGAACACATGCTCATAGTATGTGCTTAGTAAAATTCTTTAAATAAATGGATAAATAAATGAATGGGTATTTAAATCCCCATAAAGCATTTTATTTCATGTATTTACATGTTATTATTCTATAAAATCTAAAAGACTTTGGTTCTGAGTTTTCTTTTTTTTTCTTTTTTTTTAATATTTTTATTTATTTTTGAGACAGAGAAAGACAGAGCATGAGCAGGGAAGGGGCAGAGAGAGAGGGAGACACGGAATCCGAAGCAGGGTCCAGGCACCGAGCTGTCAGCACAGAGCCTGATGCCGGGCTTGAACTCACAGACTGTGAGATCATGACCTGAGCTGAAGTTGGATGCTTAACTGACTGAGCCACCCAGGTGCCCCTGGTTCTGAGTTTTCAAAATTCTTATCATTAAGCCTTTGTCTCATCTTTCTAATTTGGTTTCCCCAACATAAATTATCTCATTTCTTCTCACTTGGTGTCACATTTAGAAGATATATCTAATGTACTATTTGTAGACAATTTATTGTTGCCAGAAGAAATTTATTCTTTTGTTTTTTATAAATTTGGCTTTTAACATATAAAAATCCAATTTTAAGATCCAAAGCTAAAAGACCCAAAGCACCATCCATAAAAGAAGAAATATATTGGACTTGGTCAAAATCAAAAACGTTTGCTTTGCAAACAACACTATTGAGAGAATGAAAAGAGAGACTGGGAGAAAATATTTGCAAATCATATATCTGACACAGGACTTATAACCAGTGTGTTTAAAGTGTTCTCAAAACTCAACAACAATAAAACAACCAACCAAATTGGCCAAAAGATTTAAACAGACATTTTCCCAAAGAAGATATACAAATGGCAAATAGCACCTGAAAAGATGTTCAGTATCCCTAGTCATTAGCAAAATGCTAATTAACACCTCAGTGAGGTGCTACTATACACTTATCAGAATGGCTTAAAACACACACGTGCGCACACAAGCACACATGCACACACACAAATGCTGATGAGGATGCAGAGCAGTGGAACTCACATCCATTGCTGATGTGAGTGCAAAATGGTACTCTAAAAAGTTGCACACCTTTCTCTGTCTCTCTGTGTCTCTAAAAAAATAAACAAACATTTAAAAAAATAAGGGGGGGTTGTGCCCAGGTGGCTCAGTCTGTCAAGCCTCGGACTTCAGCTCAGGTCATGCATGATCTCACAGTTCATGGGTTCGAACCCATGTTGGGCTCTGTGCTGACAGCTCAGAGCCTGGAGCCTGCTTCTGATTCTTTGTCTCCCTCTCTCTCTTTGTCCCTCCCCCACTTGCACTCTGTCTCTATCTCTCTCAAAAAATAAATAAATGTTCAAAAAAAGTTTTAAGTGTCACAGCTGTTCTAAAGCTCAATATATACTTAGCTATATGACCCAATACTCCTACACCTAGATATTTACCCAAGTGAAATGAAAGGCCTATGTTTGTACAAAAACTTGTTGACAAATATTTATAGCAATTTTATTATTAAAACCTTGAAACAACCCCAAAGTCCCTCAACTGGGGAATAAATAAAACTATAGTACATCCAGAGAAGAGAATACTACTCAGTAATAGAAGGTACAGACTATTGGTACAAACATTATCTACCTCAACACATCATGCTAAGTGAAGGGAAATACTCAAGAAGCTTAAATGCACACGCTGGTGGGAATGGCAGAGCCATGAGATAAAAGAACTCCAAGTTTCTCGTGACAATGGAACCATGGTTTGAGGTCTGGATGATCTGTTTTTACATGAAGGCAGTTGTTTAAACCATGGTTATTCCACATTTCCTGTCACACAGAGCTAAACCTCATTTCACCTAATATAACGAGGGCGGGAATTAATCAATTAATGAAAATTTCACTAAACTGTAGTCTTCGTGCAAGAAGAAACTGTGACTCTCTTATTCACTGAAATATCACCGATGCCTCACACAATGCCAGTACACAGAGTGGATACTCTGTAAATATTAGTTAGGTAAACAAACAGAAAAGGATAAAGTTGGGATTTTACAGGAATGTAACAAAATTTTCCATTCAAAAGAGTGTTTTCCCCACTCAAAGCAGCTGCTTTGGTGCATTACATTTTTCATTCCAGTGACGCTGCTCCTATTTCAAAATATATTCACTTTCCCCCTTCTGCTTATTAAAATATTGCCCTTTCTTTAAGTAAAATTGTTTCCTTTAAATAAATTATTCACTCTCCTTCTTTCTCTCAATGAACAAACAATAAATTTAACATGTTTTCACATTGTACTCATTTTTCAATATCCCAATGTCCAATTTATCTTCTTTTCCTCTATCACAAATATCAGAAATTTATATAACAGGCACACAGTAAAAATAAAAACCCAGATTTTATGCAAAGCTTGAGAGATTTTTGGCTCAAAAAACCGTCATATTTCCAGATGTATCACTAAAAGTAATTTTCATTTATTGGACACTGATGGTTGACATTAAGCTCTTGAAATATCATTAAAATATTTCTGCTCTAACCAGTTTGCACAGTCAAGTGACTTTTAAAAAATCATTTACAGCTAAGCTGCTGTTACGGAATTTATTATAAGAACTCAATTTTCTCTACCAGTTTTTCTACCCGGAAACAGTAATCCTGGCTGCCAGTAGAGACCCCTCAGTTGCTTTAAAACATCAATCAGTTTTATCACTTGTTTCTATCAGGGAGCACTCTTTGCATAAACACGATACGATTCTGTATGGAATTGATGCTGTAATTCTTCACATAAATAAGGTTTTCTCTTAACGACCATCTGACAATGAAAATACTAGAAGTTAAGGAGAGGAAGTCAAGGGAGATGGACATATGTATGTAAAATAAACAGGATATTGTAAAGAATGAAGCCAGAGAAGTCTAAAAGTTTCATTACTTTCATTTTTCCAAGTTTCTGTCACTGTATCTGAGGTCAGATTATGCAGTACTGGTTGAATTTTTCCCTCTGCTCTTAATTCCACATTCAGGGCCAAGAAAAAAAGAGATAGGTAAGATTTCAAGAGGTTGTGTTTCCATCATGTCATTAACTTCTTCCCTCATCCCCATTGCTGATACCTATACTTCCATAATGAGAGCAAATTTCTTAGCCAGATGGCAAAGAGGGTTTATCCTGCATTGAGTGCTAATCTGAACCACAGTAATGGCTGCAGGAAACACTCTCGACAAGGATCATGAAGGCAATCTGATGAGTCCATTAGCAAACCTTTGGTGAAGGAGAGCAATTATAATTTCAATTTTAGCCATGTGCAGATTGAGGTGGTTGCAAACATCCAGATAAGGTTACCCAGTGGGTAGATGGATATGCAGGTCCAAAGCTCAATAGAGATACACATTTTTGAGAGTTGTGTATAAAATTCAAACTCTCACTTCTGTCCACCTGTGCCCACAGCAGACATTGTGAACCAGTCATGTGCTTGTTCCCTCCAAGCCCTGTACCCTTCTGTACCCTTCTGAGTTCACTACTCTTCATAGCTATCACGACAGATAGCTGTTGGAACAAGATATGAAAAACAATTTCATCACAAAGTATAGGATTAATCCAGGTTTAGCACTGTGTGGGTAATACAATACTGTGTGGGTAGCTAAAGAAGTTGTCTATGCTAACAAGTCACTGACCATGTTGTCTAGGTTGGATGAAGAAAGAAAAAAAAAAATCAAGGATGGATTTACAAATGAATTCTTTTTTTCTCCCTTGTCAGTCCCAAGAAGTGAAGCCAACACAACTCTCTGTCCCTGTGCTAACCAATTCTTGGACTAGGCATACTTTTCTCCCCATATGTTAAACATTACTGAGACCAAACAAAAATAGCCTAACTATTTGCTACAGGGAATACCCGCTCCTAGAAAATAAGACAATGAGCCTATTAAACTGCTTCAATTTCAAGGCTAACTTCTCATCAAGTGAGTACTTCAAGACTCTCCCTTCACTGTGCCTTCCAAAAGTATTATGTCATCAACTCTGCCCATTCCAACTAGTTCTTGCTTTTCAAGACTTGCCTTGAAATCCCAGCCAAGACTCAAAACTTCATAAATACCTGTAGAAATAAATGAAGGGAACCCACAGGAGAACAGAGGCTGTTTATTCAGAGTTTGCTACAGCAAGAGAGTCAGCCACCATCACTTGTATTTGGCAGAGACTAAGCACTGACAGAGAAGTGGTAAAACTTTATAGTTAAAAAAAAAAAAAAAAGGAGGCGGGAGGCTTTGGGTATGTTCTGATTGGAAGTTGTTGTCATGGAGAAGCTGGAGGCAGGCTTCTCCATGAAAAAAGCAGGGCACTCTATGTGACTGGTTTGAGAAGTGTATATGGCTTTCTGTGGCTGGTCCTGAGTTGGGGCAGAGGGGGCAAAATTCAGGGAGCTTTTAGTCATTGACCAGTCCTGATCATTTTGGGCTAGTTGCTGCAGAGGTTGTGGGTTGGGTTTCTATTGTTATATATGCTCTGACCATTGTTCCTTTGTATGTTCAGTCTCTCATCCATACCCTAATTTTCCAATTTTGAATCTCTATTAAGACTGTTCAGGAGGTGTCCATATTGCAGTAGAGCTAATAAATTTAGCCATGCTTGATCTATAGGTGTTCCTGGCGGTCTTTTGAAGAGCCAATAGTGAACAGTTCATACACCTAGTACTACAGGTTGAATGTTGTCATAACTATCTATCTCCTGCTTTTTCCCAATGACATATTACTTCCAACAAGGAAACAGGATTTTCCAATAATATCGTAGAGTTCTCTAGCAGCCAGTCCTTCCTTTTCGGTGAAAAGGCATAAAGACACAGTCTTGCAAGTCTAA